>NC_136072.1:685599917-686799917 GCF_964261635.1 Lissotriton helveticus | reverse complement strand
CCTACCTTTTTAAGTTGGGTATTTGACCAATGTTCGTTACTTTGCCATCTATATTGATGTGCGGACTTCAGGCCGTATGTCTGGACCTAGGGACATAGATTTTACCCTTAGTGCCTATCATTACATAGATTATCCTCCATCTGCTAATCAAATGTAATTAACCCAATACCTGTTGGTCTGTATTGTTCGTATTGGATATTGCTGCCAGGAGGAGCCACCGTAATGATTATAAATTCGACGGTTCTCTACCTGCAAAATTTAATTAATCCATCAGTTGTTCAGTCCGTTCTATTCACTGGACTCAACTTTGTTTACATCACATCTCTTACCAGAAAAATCAATAGAGAATCTCCCACCGCTGTTCTCTTTATCTTCTTTTAGACTGATTGAAAAGCAGCGTGCAACAGAATCACTGGACTTGAGAATGGTCCTGTGACTGTGTAGTTCTCTGTGGATATATAGTACACAATTACTGATAAGGTCTTCTTATTATATCATGTTGATTAATAACCTGCTAAAGATTCCCCTGCCTTCATAACTTTATATAACCCAGGAATGGCCTCTTTATCTTACTCAGCCAGCCTTAATGAATTCATGCATTATCCTTTTACCCCTATACTCTGCCCTTCTGGGTCCATGCTAATAGCGAAAGGCCCCTATTATCAGGGCATATTCTTACAGCTAAATTGATTCCCTTAATACCTTTTGGGTTGCAGTCGGCCTCCCTGCTCCTTTCTCCTGGCAGCCCGTCACTCCCGTCACCTCCGGTTAGATTGCCGCAAGTGAAATGAATGAACCTCGCCTCTTTTCCCGGTTTAAATATCAGCTATGATCTAATTGGGCGCGCTTATCGCTATCACCCATTGGCGGAAACAGTTAGGTATCTTAGATACTGTTACTACGAGCCCCACATCGCTAGTGTTAGTACATTCAATCTAGGCCATTGGTTAGAGGCATCTGCTTCATGAATCCCATTGGTTCAAGGCGTCTGCGTCCTCCATATCATTGGTTAAAGCTAAAATGCGTTTCTATGGAGTTTAACACTCCTTCGTATGCCTACATGTTGCGAAGGGCGATTCCATAATGAAAAAACGATGGTTCCGAAGTGTTGTTCCGTTTCTCCGGGGATGTTCATGATCTGTTAATTATATGCGCCCACAGACAACTCTTCGCTACATTTAATTTGCTGGAGAGTTGGTATCCTCGTTACTGTTGCTAAGGATCCCACGTCACTATTGTTATTGACTAAAAGCCTCCTCATTGGTTAAGGGCGTCTGTTTACCGAGCGCCATTGGTTGAAACTGAATGTGTTTCTCTGGAGCGTTATACTCCTCCGTATTGTTAATGGGCGGTTCCGTAGACTACGGAACCGTAGTGCAATACTACCCTTAAAAACTTCGCGAGTGAGTCATAGGTCACTCTGCCCTATCGCGTTATTGTTTGGCAGGGCATCCCACATGTGATATCTGCTCAACAAGTTATCTCAACTCAATCCGGTCCCCCTGATTCCACGACATATGAGGGTTTCTCTGTTTACAAGTATTTTGGCCATATTCCATTTCGTTCCTGGGGGAGTTATCTATATCCTCATGTCTTACATTTAACCTATTTGTTTGGATCTGATTTTAAATGTTGGGCGTTGTGGTTTACTGTTACCCAAATACAGATGTCTATGAGCGAGCCCATCTTATGATTTTACCTAATGATTTTCTCCCAATCCTCTCTAGAATTGAGTCCACTTCGCACACTGTTAAGGGTAGACATAAAGAATTGTTCCCTTTTCTTCCTCTTGTCATTAACGTTACCTCCTCTTTTGCTCATAATCACCCTCTCTAATCCACACCATTTCAGGTCGTCAATCGTATGGCCAGCTATCCTCCAATGCTCAGTGAGGGGGGCTCCAGTTTTATTAGTTCTCAGGGCAGAACGATGTTCATTTAGGCGAAGCCTGACTTCCCTGGATGTCTCTCCCACATAGGATTTCTGACAGGGGCATTGGATTAGATAAATGATATTTGTGGTCCTACAGTTGATGAAACTTTTTATATTTACAGATCTCTCATTTGCTGTGATTTTGCTGCCTTTGATAATGCTTGCACAGTTTACACATCCACTACACGGATATGTCCCTGTGGGTAAGGGGTTTCCATCAATAGTTGTTTGCACCGTTTTCGGAATGTCTCTGTACGTATGTACAAGGGAGTTCCGGATGGTTCTATTTCTCCTAAATGAAAACATAGGCTTAGGAATTGGTGTGGCTGTTTTGTCCGCCACCAAGTGCCAATTTCTGTTAATAATGTTCTTAACCTGGTGGCTAACTTGGGAGAAATTGGTAACAAACATAATGGGTTGATTCTTTTGGGTGCGATCTCTTGGTTGAAAGAGGGTTTCTCTGTTAAAATATTTTGCACGTTTGTAGGCGTGTCTAACCATCCTTTTTGGATAACCCCTCTCTATAAACTTCTCCTTCAGGATTGTTGCATGTCTGTCATAGTCTGGCATCGAGGTACAATTTCTTCTCAACCGGAGAAATTGTCCAAAAGGGATGTTATTCTTCTGTGATGCAGGGTGGTTACTGTTGAAATGTAACATACTATTCCTATCGGTGGGCTTCGTGTATAATTCCACACTCAAGTAGCCCCCTGTTACTTTGATTATGATATCAAGGAATTCCACACAATTTTTACTCACGTGTGAGGTAAATTTCAAATTTACATCACCACAGTTAAGCCAGGTTAAAAAATCATTTAGAGTTTCCATATCGCCGGTCCATATAAAGAATATGTCATCTATATACCGGCCCCATTCAGAGATGTTCTCATAGAATGGGGCGGTTATATTATAGATGTGCTTGTCTTCAAACTTGGAGACATACAAGCACGCCAGGCTCGGCGCACAGGTAGCCCCCATGCTGGTCCCCTTTATTTGTCTGAATAATTCATCCTTATATATGAAGATATTGTTTTTGAGGATCACAGTTATGCACTCTAAGATAAACGCTTGATGGTCTGTCATATCCTGTTGATCCCCACTCAGGATGTGTTCCATAATTTCTATGGTGTCATCCTGCGGAATGTTAGTGTATAGCGCTTCTATATCCAAAGTCACCAACACTTGGGTTTCTGGATTAAAACTCAAACCTTCAATCTTCTTGATCATGGAGGTCGTGTCTTTGATATAAGCTTTTTGTTTCTGCACCAAAGGTTGTAAAAAGACTTCCACGTATTTGCTCAACGGTTCGGTAAGGGATCCTATACAGGATACTATGGGTCTCATGGGGGGGTCTCGGGTGTCTTTATGGATTTTCGGGAGACCATATAAAGCTGGAATTAAGGGGTCTGTGTTAAGCATGAAAGAAAATTCTTGTTCGCATAAGATATCATCATCCTTTGCTAGCATAAGCATTTTTCGTATATCTTCCTTCAGAGTATTCCATTCTTCCTTATTAGATTTTTGATAATGGGACCTATTATTTAAAAGTTTGAACATTCTGTTGTCGTAGTCTATGCTATCCATAATTACTACACTCCCTCCTTTGTCCGCTGGTTTTATTGTTAAAAGCACATTGCGTTCAAGTGCTTCTAGTGCTGTTTTCTCTTCCCTAGTTAAATTAAAAGGTGTCCATGTTTTCTGTTTAATCAAATTCTCTACACTTTTATCGACTGATCTTTCAAAGACCTCTACATCTTTGTGCACAGTATTAATGGCTGGAGTCCAGACGGATTTATTTTTTAAACCTGATTTATTTTCTTTGGGGAGTTTGTCTTTCCCATCAAAGAAGATTTGCAATCTCACCTTTCTGAAAAAGTTTTGTAAATCCCTTTCGAGGGCATATCTATCTACAGGTGAGCAGACAGCGTAACCCAAGCCCCTTTCAAAAAGTTTCTTCTCTATGGGAGTCAACTGGTGATTAGAAAGGTTGACCACTGCTCCTTTCTGGGAGTTTGTTAGTCCCACTGTTTCTGGCTTCTGGTTCTCGGACGTTGAGGGTGTGGGGCTTGTGCATATTGGGATTGATGGTTGTAATTGTTTCGACCTCTCCCTCTCCCTCGTTGTTGCCCAAATGTCTGGTTGCGCTTCTCTAAAAAAGCCAAACCTTCTTTCAGAATGGGTTGGGGTTGTTTGCTAGTTTCACCATTCTTACTCCTTTCATTTATTAATTCGCTTTCTGAGTCTGTACTTGTGTACGACGAATCAAAAAACCTCACTTTTTTCCTTGGTTGATTTCTGGGTTGGTTCTGCCACTGCCTACGGGAATGAAATTGTTCCCTCGGCCGTTCATAAAAATCTTTCTGAAGATAGGGATAAACAAATTCAGGATTGTAATTTTCTATATCCTTTTTCAGTTTATTACTCTTCTTTTTAATTAGGTATTCACTATATCCATCTACATCGTTTTGGATCTCCTCTAATTTTGCCCTCGCATCCTCTAGTGCTGTACTCTGTTGTAGTTTACTCTCTAGATCTTCTATTTCTTTTCTTTCAATAACTAGGAATTCATTGGCTGTTTCTATTATCAGTAGAATCCAGTCCCTACTGCACCTATTTGCTACCAGTGTCCACTTCTCAATGAACTTCCTATCTGTTATAAAAATACCAGGTTCGTTAGTTACCTGCAGACCCTTAGGTATGATTCCGTTTTTACAATACTCTACTAAGAACTCCGCATGAAGTTCCGCCCTTACGGTTTTCTTTTTCAAGTTCCAGAGTTTCTCCCACTGTTCTTCATCAGATTTATCTAACCTAATAGTGGTGGTATTACGAGATTTGCTATTTATTAATGTATTAAATTGGTCTTCGGAAAAGCTATATGTCTTTATTCCTTCCATTATTATATCATACACTGAGAATTGTGCTGTGGTATTATAATTTCAATTTTAATTTAAGCCACTCTGCTAATTTGCAGTGTAATTTAAAGCCTCCTCAGCTCACAAGCTGAGTTCAAATTGTAAACAAAAATAGGAGGACCCCACACAGACTTGTAAGGGACTGGGGGGAAGAAGTTACCATCAAAAGGCAGAGGCGTCCCAATTAAGAAATGGATATCTGAAAGTATATCCGAGTTCGGTATTGCTACTATGAGTATGTAACTATAAACAGCATGCCCATAAACTAGGCGGGAAAGGCAAAGGTGTCACAGGACATGGGGGACAAGAGTAACTTAGATGTGTGTCAGGCTCAAACAATAATATCTAGGGCAAATTGCAACACAGAATATTTCCAGCTGTACACATATAAAGGGCATATAGTAACACATCTATGGTAAAACTTTTGTATCAATAAAATTTTTATTTTTATAAAAAGACAATTCACACAATCGATATCATTCATGTATACAATTTTTTTTAAAAAGTCAATATGAAAGACAAGTTCAATTTGAACAATTATTCATCATGTTAAAAACATTTGTGGCTTTTATACATCATAATTAAAAATTTCTAAGAATCACAAAAGGTCGACGCGGCGTTTCGGTATTTTTCTTTGAACACCTTCTTCAGGACTGATTCTAGACAGTTAAAAAACACAGAATTACCATTCATTGTTACATTACTTCATCATAATAAAACCCTGTCTCTGATTTACATTGCACATATGATCACAGTTGCATTAGTTTTTTCTTTACATCTTGCCCAGATATGTTACCCAGTAATTTTTTGTTACATTTTCTGCTCATTTCTCTCACAAACCACCCCACCTTAAATTTTTGTTTGCCTTTCCCTTGGACTATAATAGTCCACTGCTGTTCATTCCCTTATGAAACCTTTCTCTCGCGTCAGCCTACCTTGTTCCAGAAAAGTAAAAGTGGCTCTGCTGGAGGGTGCTGACTATCCAAGTAAGAAAGAATCACCATCTGCCGTCATCAATTAACAGGTGTGATATCTCTAAATAAAGGATATTTTATTTTTATTTCTGATTTTGTTTTTAGGAATACCTAGATATTAGTGATTTCCTGAGGAATTTATCATCATTCCCTACCTTTTTAAGTTGGGTATTTGACCAATGTTCGTTACTTTGCCATCTATATTGATGTGCGGACTTCAGGCCGTATGTCTGGACCTAGGGACATAGATTTTACCCTTAGTGCCTATCATTACATAGATTATCCTCCATCTGCTAATCAAATGTAATTAACCCAATACCTGTTGGTCTGTATTGTTCGTATTGGATATTGCTGCCAGGAGGAGCCACCGTAATGATTATAAATTCGACGGTTCTCTACCTGCAAAATTTAATTAATCCATCAGTTGTTCAGTCCGTTCTATTCACTGGACTCAACTTTGTTTACATCACATCTCTTACCAGAAAAATCAATAGAGAATCTCCCACCGCTGTTCTCTTTATCTTCTTTTAGACTGATTGAAAAGCAGCGTGCAACAGAATCACTGGACTTGAGAATGGTCCTGTGACTGTGTAGTTCTCTGTGGATATATAGTACACAATTACTGATAAGGTCTTCTTATTATATCATGTTGATTAATAACCTGCTAAAGATTCCCCTGCCTTCATAACTTTATATAACCCAGGAATGGCCTCTTTATCTTACTCAGCCAGCCTTAATGAATTCATGCATTATCCTTTTACCCCTATACTCTGCCCTTCTGGGTCCATGCTAATAGCGAAAGGCCCCTATTATCAGGGCATATTCTTACAGCTAAATTGATTCCCTTAATACCTTTTGGGTTGCAGTCGGCCTCCCTGCTCCTTTCTCCTGGCAGCCCGTCACTCCCGTCACCTCCGGTTAGATTGCCGCAAGTGAAATGAATGAACCTCGCCTCTTTTCCCGGTTTAAATATCAGCTATGATCTAATTGGGCGCGCTTATCGCTATCACCCATTGGCGGAAACAGTTAGGTATCTTAGATACTGTTACTACGAGCCCCACATCGCTAGTGTTAGTACATTCAATCTAGGCCATTGGTTAGAGGCATCTGCTTCATGAATCCCATTGGTTCAAGGCGTCTGCGTCCTCCATATCATTGGTTAAAGCTAAAATGCGTTTCTATGGAGTTTAACACTCCTTCGTATGCCTACATGTTGCGAAGGGCGATTCCATAATGAAAAAACGATGGTTCCGAAGTGTTGTTCCGTTTCTCCGGGGATGTTCATGATCTGTTAATTATATGCGCCCACAGACAACTCTTCGCTACATTTAATTTGCTGGAGAGTTGGTATCCTCGTTACTGTTGCTAAGGATCCCACGTCACTATTGCTATTGACTAAAAGCCTCCTCATTGGTTAAGGGCGTCTGTTTACCGAGCGCCATTGGTTGAAACTGAATGTGTTTCTCTGGAGCGTTATACTCCTCCGTATTGTTAATGGGCGGTTCCGTAGACTACGGAACCGTAGTGCAATACTACCCTTAAAAACTTCGCGAGTGAGTCATAGGTCACTCTGCCCTATCGCGTTATTGTTTGGCAGGGCATCCCACATGTGATATCTGCTCAACAAGTTATCTCAACTCAATCCGGTCCCCCTGATTCCACGACATATGAGGGTTTCTCTGTTTACAAGTATTTTGGCCATATTCCATTTCGTTCCTGGGGGAGTTATCTATATCCTCATGTCTTACATTTAACCTATTTGTTTGGATCTGATTTTAAATGTTGGGCGTTGTGGTTTACTGTTACCCAAATACAGATGTCTATGAGCGAGCCCATCTTATGATTTTACCTAATGATTTTCTCCCAATCCTCTCTAGAATTGAGCCCACTTCGCACACTGTTAAGGGTAGACATAAAGAATTGTTCCCTTTTCTTCCTCTTGTCATTAACGTTACCTCCTCTTTTGCTCATAATCACCCTCTCTAATCCACACCATTTCAGGTCGTCAATCGTATGGCCAGCTATCCTCCAATGCTCAGTGAGGGGGGCTCCAGTTTTATTAGTTCTCAGGGCAGAACGATGTTCATTTAGGCGAAGCCTGACTTCCCTGGATGTCTCTCCCACATAGGATTTCTGACAGGGGCATTGGATTAGATAAATGATATTTGTGGTCCTACAGTTGATGAAACTTTTTATATTTACAGATCTCTCATTTGCTGTGATTTTGCTGCCTTTGATAATGCTTGCACAGTTTACACATCCACTACACGGATATGTCCCTGTGGGTAAGGGGTTTCCATCAATAGTTGTTTGCACCGTTTTCGGAATGTCTCTGTACGTATGTACAAGGGAGTTCCGGATGGTTCTATTTCTCCTAAATGAAAACATAGGCTTAGGAATTGGTGTGGCTGTTTTGTCCGCCACCAAGTGCCAATTTCTGTTAATAATGTTCTTAACCTGGTGGCTAACTTGGGAGAAATTGGTAACAAACATAATGGGTTGATTCTTTTGGGTGCGATCTCTTGGTTGAAAGAGGGTTTCTCTGTTAAAATATTTTGCACGTTTGTAGGCGTGTCTAACCATCCTTTTTGGATAACCCCTCTCTATAAACTTCTCCTTCAGGATTGTTGCATGTCTGTCATAGTCTGGCATCGAGGTACAATTTCTTCTCAACCGGAGAAATTGTCCAAAAGGGATGTTATTCTTCTGTGATGCAGGGTGGTTACTGTTGAAATGTAACATACTATTCCTATCGGTGGGCTTCGTGTATAATTCCACACTCAAGTAGCCCCCTGTTACTTTGATTATGATATCAAGGAATTCCACACAATTTTTACTCACGTGTGAGGTAAATTTCAAATTTACATCACCACAGTTAAGCCAGGTTAAAAAATCATTTAGAGTTTCCATATCGCCGGTCCATATAAAGAATATGTCATCTATATACCGGCCCCATTCAGAGATGTTCTCATAGAATGGGGCGGTTATATTATAGATGTGCTTGTCTTCAAACTTGGAGACATACAAGCACGCCAGGCTCGGCGCACAGGTAGCCCCCATGCTGGTCCCCTTTATTTGTCTGAATAATTCATCCTTATATATGAAGATATTGTTTTTGAGGATCACAGTTATGCACTCTAAGATAAACGCTTGATGGTCTGTCATATCCTGTTGATCCCCACTCAGGATGTGTTCCATAATTTCTATGGTGTCATCCTGCGGAATGTTAGTGTATAGCGCTTCTATATCCAAAGTCACCAACACTTGGGTTTCTGGATTAAAACTCAAACCTTCAATCTTCTTGATCATGGAGGTCGTGTCTTTGATATAAGCTTTTTGTTTCTGCACCAAAGGTTGTAAAAAGACTTCCACGTATTTGCTCAACGGTTCGGTAAGGGATCCTATACAGGATACTATGGGTCTCATGGGGGGGTCTCGGGTGTCTTTATGGATTTTCGGGAGACCATATAAAGCTGGAATTAAGGGGTCTGTGTTAAGCATGAAAGAAAATTCTTGTTCGCATAAGATATCATCATCCTTTGCTAGCATAAGCATTTTTCGTATATCTTCCTTCAGAGTATTCCATTCTTCCTTATTAGATTTTTGATAATGGGACCTATTATTTAAAAGTTTGAACATTCTGTTGTCGTAGTCTATGCTATCCATAATTACTACACTCCCTCCTTTGTCCGCTGGTTTTATTGTTAAAAGCACATTGCGTTCAAGTGCTTCTAGTGCTGTTTTCTCTTCCCTAGTTAAATTAAAAGGTGTCCATGTTTTCTGTTTAATCAAATTCTCTACACTTTTATCGACTGATCTTTCAAAGACCTCTACATCTTTGTGCACAGTATTAATGGCTGGAGTCCAGACGGATTTATTTTTTAAACCTGATTTATTTTCTTTGGGGAGTTTGTCTTTCCCATCAAAGAAGATTTGCAATCTCACCTTTCTGAAAAAGTTTTGTAAATCCCTTTCGAGGGCATATCTATCTACAGGTGAGCAGACAGCGTAACCCAAGCCCCTTTCAAAAAGTTTCTTCTCTATGGGAGTCAACTGGTGATTAGAAAGGTTGACCACTGCTCCTTTCTGGGAGTTTGTTAGTCCCACTGTTTCTGGCTTCTGGTTCTCGGACGTTGAGGGTGTGGGGCTTGTGCATATTGGGATTGATGGTTGTAATTGTTTCGACCTCTCCCTCTCCCTCGTTGTTGCCCAAATGTCTGGTTGCGCTTCTCTAAAAAAGCCAAACCTTCTTTCAGAATGGGTTGGGGTTGTTTGCTAGTTTCACCATTCTTACTCCTTTCATTTATTAATTCGCTTTCTGAGTCTGTACTTGTGTACGACGAATCAAAAAACCTCACTTTTTTCCTTGGTTGATTTCTGGGTTGGTTCTGCCACTGCCTACGGGAATGAAATTGTTCCCTCGGCCGTTCATAAAAATCTTTCTGAAGATAGGGATAAACAAATTCAGGATTGTAATTTTCTATATCCTTTTTCAGTTTATTACTCTTCTTTTTAATTAGGTATTCACTATATCCATCTACATCGTTTTGGATCTCCTCTAATTTTGCCCTCGCATCCTCTAGTGCTGTACTCTGTTGTAGTTTACTCTCTAGATCTTCTATTTCTTTTCTTTCAATAACTAGGAATTCATTGGCTGTTTCTATTATCAGTAGAATCCAGTCCCTACTGCACCTATTTGCTACCAGTGTCCACTTCTCAATGAACTTCCTATCTGTTATAAAAATACCAGGTTCGTTAGTTACCTGCAGACCCTTAGGTATGATTCCGTTTTTACAATACTCTACTAAGAACTCCGCATGAAGTTCCGCCCTTACGGTTTTCTTTTTCAAGTTCCAGAGTTTCTCCCACTGTTCTTCATCAGATTTATCTAACCTAATAGTGGTGGTATTACGAGATTTGCTATTTATTAATGTATTAAATTGGTCTTCGGAAAAGCTATATGTCTTTATTCCTTCCATTATTATATCATACACTGAGAATTGTGCTGTGGTATTATAATTTCAATTTTAATTTAAGCCACTCTGCTAATTTGCAGTGTAATTTAAAGCCTCCTCAGCTCACAAGCTGAGTTCAAATTGTAAACAAAAATAGGAGGACCCCACACAGACTTGTAAGGGACTGGGGGGAAGAAGTTACCATCAAAAGGCAGAGGCGTCCCAATTAAGAAATGGATATCTGAAAGTATATCCGAGTTCGGTATTGCTACTATGAGTATGTAACTATAAACAGCATGCCCATAAACTAGGCGGGAAAGGCAAAGGTGTCACAGGACATGGGGGACAAGAGTAACTTAGATGTGTGTCAGGCTCAAACAATAATATCTAGGGCAAATTGCAACACAGAATATTTCCAGCTGTACACATATAAAGGGCATATAGTAACACATCTATGGTAAAACTTTTGTATCAATAAAATTTTTATTTTTATAAAAAGACAATTCACACAATCGATATCATTCATGTATACAATTTTTAAAAAAAAGTCAATATGAAAGACAAGTTCAATTTGAACAATTATTCATCATGTTAAAAACATTTGTGGCTTTTATACATCATAATTAAAAATTTCTAAGAATCACAAAAGGTCGACGCGGCGTTTCGGTATTTTTCTTTGAACACCTTCTTCAGGACTGATTCTAGACAGTTAAAAAACACAGAATTACCATTCATTGTTACATTACTTCATCATAATAAAACCCTGTCTCTGATTTACATTGCACATATGATCACAGTTGCATTAGTTTTTTCTTTACATCTTGCCCAGATATGTTACCCAGTAATTTTTTGTTACATTTTCTGCTCATTTCTCTCACAAACCACCCCACCTTAAATTTTTGTTTGCCTTTCCCTTGGACTATAATAGTCCACTGCTGTTCATTCCCTTATGAAACCTTTCTCTCGCGTCAGCCTACCTTGTTCCAGAAAAGTAAAAGTGGCTCTGCTGGAGGGTGCTGACTATCCAAGTAAGAAAGAATCACCATCTGCCGTCATCAATTAACAGGTGTGATATCTCTAAATAAAGGATATTTTATTTTTATTTCTGATTTTGTTTTTAGGAATACCTAGATATTAGTGATTTCCTGAGGAATTTATCATCATTCCCTACCTTTTTAAGTTGGGTATTTGACCAATGTTCGTTACTTTGCCATCTATATTGATGTGCGGACTTCAGGCCGTATGTCTGGACCTAGGGACATAGATTTTACCCTTAGTGCCTATCATTACATAGATTATCCTCCATCTGCTAATCAAATGTAATTAACCCAATACCTGTTGGTCTGTATTGTTCGTATTGGATATTGCTGCCAGGAGGAGCCACCGTAATGATTATAAATTCGACGGTTCTCTACCTGCAAAATTTAATTAATCCATCAGTTGTTCAGTCCGTTCTATTCACTGGACTCAACTTTGTTTACATCACATCTCTTACCAGAAAAATCAATAGAGAATCTCCCACCGCTGTTCTCTTTATCTTCTTTTAGACTGATTGAAAAGCAGCGTGCAACAGAATCACTGGACTTGAGAATGGTCCTGTGACTGTGTAGTTCTCTGTGGATATATAGTACACAATTACTGATAAGGTCTTCTTATTATATCATGTTGATTAATAACCTGCTAAAGATTCCCCTGCCTTCATAACTTTATATAACCCAGGAATGGCCTCTTTATCTTACTCAGCCAGCCTTAATGAATTCATGCATTATCCTTTTACCCCTATACTCTGCCCTTCTGGGTCCATGCTAATTTCCTCAGGAAATCACTAATATCTAGGTATTCCTAAAAACAAAATCAGAAATAAAAATAAAATATCCTTTATTTAGAGATATCACACCTGTTAATTGATGACGGCAGATGGTGATTCTTTCTTACTTGGATAGTCAGCACCCTCCAGCAGAGCCACTTTTACTTTTCTGGAACAAGGTAGGCTGACGCGAGAGAAAGGTTTCATAAGGGAATGAACAGCAGTGGACTATTATAGTCCAAGGGAAAGGCAAACAAAAATTTAAGGTGGGGTGGTTTGTGAGAGAAATGAGCAGAAAATGTAACAAAAAATTACTGGGTAACATATCTGGGCAAGATGTAAAGAAAAAACTAATGCAACTGTGATCATATGTGCAATGTAAATCAGAGACAGGGTTTTATTATGATGAAGTAATGTAACAATGAATGGTAATTCTGTGTTTTTTAACTGTCTAGAATCAGTCCTGAAGAAGGTGTTCAAAGAAAAATACCGAAACGCCGCGTCGACCTTTTGTGATTCTTAGAAATTTTTAATTATGATGTATAAAAGCCACAAATGTTTTTAACATGATGAATAATTGTTCAAATTGAACTTGTCTTTCATATTGACTTTTTTAAAAAAATTGTATACATGAATGATATCGATTGTGTGAATTGTCTTTTTATAAAAATAAAAATTTTATTGATACAAAAGTTTTACCATAGATGTGTTACTATATGCCCTTTATATGTGTACAGCTGGAAATATTCTGTGTTGCAATTTGCCCTAGATATTATTGTTTGAGCCTGACACACATCTAAGTTACTCTTGTCCCCCATGTCCTGTGACACCTTTGCCTTTCCCGCCTAGTTTATGGGCATGCTGTTTATAGTTACATACTCATAGTAGCAATACCGAACTCGGATATACTTTCAGATATCCATTTCTTAATTGGGACGCCTCTGCCTTTTGATGGTAACTTCTTCCCCCCAGTCCCTTACAAGTCTGTGTGGGGTCCTCCTATTTTTGTTTACAATTTGAACTCAGCTTGTGAGCTGAGGAGGCTTTAAATTACACTGCAAATTAGCAGAGTGGCTTAAATTAAAATTGAAATTATAATACCACAGCACAATTCTCAGTGTATGATATAATAATGGAAGGAATAAAGACATATAGCTTTTCCGAAGACCAATTTAATACATTAATAAATAGCAAATCTCGTAATACCACCACTATTAGGTTAGATAAATCTGATGAAGAACAGTGGGAGAAACTCTGGAACTTGAAAAAGAAAACCGTAAGGGCGGAACTTCATGCGGAGTTCTTAGTAGAGTATTGTAAAAACGGAATCATACCTAAGGGTCTGCAGGTAACTAACGAACCTGGTATTTTTATAACAGATAGGAAGTTCATTGAGAAGTGGACACTGGTAGCAAATAGGTGCAGTAGAGACTGGATTCTACTGATAATAGAAACAGCCAATGAATTCCTAGTTATTGAAAGAAAAGAAATAGAAGATCTAGAGAGTAAACTACAACAGAGTACAGCACTAGAGGATGCGAGGGCAAAATTAGAGGAGATCCAAAACGATGTAGATGGATATAGTGAATACCTAATTAAAAAGAAGAGTAATAAACTGAAAAAGGATATAGAAAATTACAATCCTGAATTTGTTTATCCCTATCTTCAGAAAGATTTTTATGAACGGCCGAGGGAACAATTTCATTCCCGTAGGCAGTGGCAGAACCAACCCAGAAATCAACCAAGGAAAAAAGTGAGGTTTTTTGATTCGTCGTACACAAGTACAGACTCAGAAAGCGAATTAATAAATGAAAGGAGTAAGAATGGTGAAACTAGCAAACAACCCCAACCCATTCTGAAAGAAGGTTTGGCTTTTTTAGAGAAGCGCAACCAGACATTTGGGCAACAACGAGGGAGAGGGAGAGGTCGAAACAATTACAACCATCAATCCCAATATGCACAAGCCCCACACCCTCAACGTCCGAGAACCAGAAGCCAGAAACAGTGGGACTAACAAACTCCCAGAAAGGAGCAGTGGTCAACCTTTCTAATCACCAGTTGACTCCCATAGAGAAGAAACTTTTTGAAAGGGGCTTGGGTTACGCTGTCTGCTCACCTGTAGATAGATATGCCCTCGAAAGGGATTTACAAAACTTTTTCAGAAAGGTGAGATTGCAAATCTTCTTTGATGGGAAAGACAAACTCCCCAAAGAAAATAAATCAGGTTTAAAAAATAAATCCGTCTGGACTCCAGCCATTAATACTGTGCACAAAGATGTAGAGGTCTTTGAAAGATCAGTCGATAAAAGTGTAGAGAATTTGATTAAACAGAAAACATGGACACCTTTTAATTTAACTAGGGAAGAGAAAACAGCACTAGAAGCACTTGAACGCAATGTGCTTTTAACAATAAAACCAGCGGACAAAGGAGGGAGTGTAGTAATTATGGATAGCATAGACTACGACAACAGAATGTTCAAACTTTTAAATAATAGGTCCCATTATCAAAAATCTAATAAGGAAGAATGGAATACTCTGAAGGAAGATATACGAAAAATGCTTATGCTAGCAAAGGATGATGATATCTTATGCGAACAAGAATTTTCTTTCATGCTTAACACAGACCCCTTAATTCCAGCTTTATATGGTCTCCCGAAAATCCATAAAGACACCCGAGACCCCCCCATGAGACCCATAGTATCCTGTATAGGATCCCTTACCGAACCGTTGAGCAAATACGTGGAAGTCTTTTTACAACCTTTGGTGCAGAAACAAAAAGCTTATATCAAAGACACGACCTCCATGATCAAGAAGATTGAAGGTTTGAGTTTTAATCCAGAAACCCAAGTGTTGGTGACTTTGGATATAGAAGCGCTATACACTAACATTCCGCAGGATGACACCATAGAAATTATGGAACACATCCTGAGTGGGGATCAACAGGATATGACAGACCATCAAGCGTTTATCTTAGAGTGCATAACTGTGATCCTCAAAAACAATATCTTCATATATAAGGATGAATTATTCAGACAAATAAAGGGGACCAGCATGGGGGCTACCTGTGCGCCGAGCCTGGCGTGCTTGTATGTCTCCAAGTTTGAAGACAAGCACATCTATAATATAACCGCCCCATTCTATGAGAACATCTCTGAATGGGGCCGGTATATAGATGACATATTCTTTATATGGACCGGCGATATGGAAACTCTAAATGATTTTTTAACCTGGCTTAACTGTGGTGATGTAAATTTGAAATTTACCTCACACGTGAGTAAAAATTGTGTGGAATTCCTTGATATCATAATCAAAGTAACAGGGGGCTACTTGAGTGTGGAATTATACACGAAGCCCACCGATAGGAATAGTATGTTACATTTCAACAGTAACCACCCTGCATCACAGAA
The DNA here is from genome assembly GCF_964261635.1 of Lissotriton helveticus. Lineage (NCBI taxonomy): Eukaryota > Metazoa > Chordata > Amphibia > Caudata > Salamandridae > Lissotriton > Lissotriton helveticus. Next base: position 686,783,927 of record NC_136072.1, on the reverse strand, counting down.
GAATAACATCCCTTTTGGACAATTTCTCCGGTTGAGAAGAAATTGTACCTCGATGCCAGACTATGACAGACATGCAACAATCCTGAAGGAGAAGTTTATAGAGAGGGGTTATCCAAAAAGGATGGTTAGACACGCCTACAAACGTGCAAAATATTTTAACAGAGAAACCCTCTTTCAACCAAGAGATCGCACCCAAAAGAATCAACCCATTATGTTTGTTACCAATTTCTCCCAAGTTAGCCACCAGGTTAAGAACATTATTAACAGAAATTGGCACTTGGTGGCGGACAAAACAGCCACACCAATTCCTAAGCCTATGTTTTCATTTAGGAGAAATAGAACCATCCGGAACTCCCTTGTACATACGTACAGAGACATTCCGAAAACGGTGCAAACAACTATTGATGGAAACCCCTTACCCACAGGGACATATCCGTGTAGTGGATGTGTAAACTGTGCAAGCATTATCAAAGGCAGCAAAATCACAGCAAATGAGAGATCTGTAAATATAAAAAGTTTCATCAACTGTAGGACCACAAATATCATTTATCTAATCCAATGCCCCTGTCAGAAATCCTATGTGGGAGAGACATCCAGGGAAGTCAGGCTTCGCCTAAATGAACATCGTTCTGCCCTGAGAACTAATAAAACTGGAGCCCCCCTCACTGAGCATTGGAGGATAGCTGGCCATACGATTGACGACCTGAAATGGTGTGGATTAGAGAGGGTGATTATGAGCAAAAGAGGAGGTAACGTTAATGACAAGAGGAAGAAAAGGGAACAATTCTTTATGTCTACCCTTAACAGTGTGCGAAGTGGGCTCAATTCTAGAGAGGATTGGGAGAAAATCATTAGGTAAAATCATAAGATGGGCTCGCTCATAGACATCTGTATTTGGGTAACAGTAAACCACAACGCCCAACATTTAAAATCAGATCCAAACAAATAGGTTAAATGTAAGACATGAGGATATAGATAACTCCCCCAGGAACGAAATGGAATATGGCCAAAATACTTGTAAACAGAGAAACCCTCATATGTCGTGGAATCAGGGGGACCGGATTGAGTTGAGATAACTTGTTGAGCAGATATCACATGTGGGATGCCCTGCCAAACAATAACGCGATAGGGCAGAGTGACCTATGACTCACTCGCGAAGTTTTTAAGGGTAGTATTGCACTACGGTTCCGTAGTCTACGGAACCGCCCATTAACAATACGGAGGAGTATAACGCTCCAGAGAAACACATTCAGTTTCAACCAATGGCGCTCGGTAAACAGACGCCCTTAACCAATGAGGAGGCTTTTAGTCAATAACAATAGTGACGTGGGATCCTTAGCAACAGTAACGAGGATACCAACTCTCCAGCAAATTAAATGTAGCGAAGAGTTGTCTGTGGGCGCATATAATTAACAGATCATGAACATCCCCGGAGAAACGGAACAACACTTCGGAACCATCGTTTTTTCATTATGGAATCGCCCTTCGCAACATGTAGGCATACGAAGGAGTGTTAAACTCCATAGAAACGCATTTTAGCTTTAACCAATGATATGGAGGACGCAGACGCCTTGAACCAATGGGATTCATGAAGCAGATGCCTCTAACCAATGGCCTAGATTGAATGTACTAACACTAGCGATGTGGGGCTCGTAGTAACAGTATCTAAGATACCTAACTGTTTCCGCCAATGGGTGATAGCGATAAGCGCGCCCAATTAGATCATAGCTGATATTTAAACCGGGAAAAGAGGCGAGGTTCATTCATTTCACTTGCGGCAATCTAACCGGAGGTGACGGGAGTGACGGGCTGCCAGGAGAAAGGAGCAGGGAGGCCGACTGCAACCCAAAAGGTATTAAGGGAATCAATTTAGCTGTAAGAATATGCCCTGATAATAGGGGCCTTTCGCTATTAGCATGGACCCAGAAGGGCAGAGTATAGGGGTAAAAGTATAATGCATGAATTCATTAAGGCTGGCTGAGTAAGATAAAGAGGCCATTCCTGGGTTATATAAAGTTATGAAGGCAGGGGAATCTTTAGCAGGTTATTAATCAACATGATATAATAAGAAGACCTTATCAGTAATTGTGTACTATATATCCACAGAGAACTACACAGTCACAGGACCATTCTCAAGTCCAGTGATTCTGTTGCACGCTGCTTTTCAATCAGTCTAAAAGAAGATAAAGAGAACAGCGGTGGGAGATTCTCTATTGATTTTTCTGGTAAGAGATGTGATGTAAACAAAGTTGAGTCCAGTGAATAGAACGGACTGAACAACTGATGGATTAATTAAATTTTGCAGGTAGAGAACCGTCGAATTTATAATCATTACGGTGGCTCCTCCTGGCAGCAATATCCAATACGAACAATACAGACCAACAGGTATTGGGTTAATTACATTTGATTAGCAGATGGAGGATAATCTATGTAATGATAGGCACTAAGGGTAAAATCTATGTCCCTAGGTCCAGACATACGGCCTGAAGTCCGCACATCAATATAGATGGCAAAGTAACGAACATTGGTCAAATACCCAACTTAAAAAGGTAGGGAATGATGATAAATTCCTCAGGAAATCACTAATATCTAGGTATTCCTAAAAACAAAATCAGAAATAAAAATAAAATATCCTTTATTTAGAGATATCACACCTGTTAATTGATGACGGCAGATGGTGATTCTTTCTTACTTGGATAGTCAGCACCCTCCAGCAGAGCCACTTTTACTTTTCTGGAACAAGGTAGGCTGACGCGAGAGAAAGGTTTCATAAGGGAATGAACAGCAGTGGACTATTATAGTCCAAGGGAAAGGCAAACAAAAATTTAAGGTGGGGTGGTTTGTGAGAGAAATGAGCAGAAAATGTAACAAAAAATTACTGGGTAACATATCTGGGCAAGATGTAAAGAAAAAACTAATGCAACTGTGATCATATGTGCAATGTAAATCAGAGACAGGGTTTTATTATGATGAAGTAATGTAACAATGAATGGTAATTCTGTGTTTTTTAACTGTCTAGAATCAGTCCTGAAGAAGGTGTTCAAAGAAAAATACCGAAACGCCGCGTCGACCTTTTGTGATTCTTAGAAATGTTTAATTATGATGTATAAAAGCCACAAATGTTTTTAACATGATGAATAATTGTTCAAATTGAACTTGTCTTTCATATTGACTTTTTTTAAAAAATTGTATACATGAATGATATCGATTGTGTGAATTGTCTTTTTATAAAAATAAAAATTTTATTGATACAAAAGTTTTACCATAGATGTGTTACTATATGCCCTTTATATGTGTACAGCTGGAAATATTCTGTGTTGCAATTTGCCCTAGATATTATTGTTTGAGCCTGACACACATCTAAGTTACTCTTGTCCCCCATGTCCTGTGACACCTTTGCCTTTCCCGCCTAGTTTATGGGCATGCTGTTTATAGTTACATACTCATAGTAGCAATACCGAACTCGGATATACTTTCAGATATCCATTTCTTAATTGGGACGCCTCTGCCTTTTGATGGTATCTTCTTCCCCCCAGTCCCTTACAAGTCTGTGTGGGGTCCTCCTATTTTTGTTTACAATTTGAACTCAGCTTGTGAGCTGAGGAGGCTTTAAATTACACTGCAAATTAGCAGAGTGGCTTAAATTAAAATTGAAATTATAATACCACAGCACAATTCTCAGTGTATGATATAATAATGGAAGGAATAAAGACATATAGCTTTTCCGAAGACCAATTTAATACATTAATAAATAGCAAATCTCGTAATACCACCACTATTAGGTTAGATAAATCTGATGAAGAACAGTGGGAGAAACTCTGGAACTTGAAAAAGAAAACCGTAAGGGCGGAACTTCATGCGGAGTTCTTAGTAGAGTATTGTAAAAACGGAATCATACCTAAGGGTCTGCAGGTAACTAACGAACCTGGTATTTTTATAACAGATAGGAAGTTCATTGAGAAGTGGACACTGGTAGCAAATAGGTGCAGTAGGGACTGGATTCTACTGATAATAGAAACAGCCAATGAATTCCTAGTTATTGAAAGAAAAGAAATAGAAGATCTAGAGAGTAAACTACAACAGAGTACAGCACTAGAGGATGCGAGGGCAAAATTAGAGGAGATCCAAAACGATGTAGATGGATATAGTGAATACCTAATTAAAAAGAAGAGTAATAAACTGAAAAAGGATATAGAAAATTACAATCCTGAATTTGTTTATCCCTATCTTCGAAAGATTTTTATGAACGGCCGAGGGAACAATTTCATTCCCGTAGGCAGTGGCAGAACCAACCCAGAAATCAACCAAGGAAAAAAGTGAGGTTTTTTGATTCGTCGTACACAAGTACAGACTCAGAAAGCGAATTAATAAATGAAAGGAGTAAGAATGGTGAAACTAGCAAACAACCCCAACCCATTCTGAAAGAAGGTTTGGCTTTTTTAGAGAAGCGCAACCAGACATTTGGGCAACAACGAGGGAGAGGGAGAGGTCGAAACAATTACAACCATCAATCCCAATATGCACAAGCCCCACACCCTCAACGTCCGAGAACCAGAAGCCAGAAACAGTGGGACTAACAAACTCCCAGAAAGGAGCAGTGGTCAACCTTTCTAATCACCAGTTGACTCCCATAGAGAAGAAACTTTTTGAAAGGGGCTTGGGTTACGCTGTCTGCTCACCTGTAGATAGATATGCCCTCGAAAGGGATTTACAAAACTTTTTCAGAAAGGTGAGATTGCAAATCTTCTTTGATGGGAAAGACAAACTCCCCAAAGAAAATAAATCAGGTTTAAAAAATAAATCCGTCTGGACTCCAGCCATTAATACTGTGCACAAAGATGTAGAGGTCTTTGAAAGATCAGTCGATAAAAGTGTAGAGAATTTGATTAAACAGAAAACATGGACACCTTTTAATTTAACTAGGGAAGAGAAAACAGCACTAGAAGCACTTGAACGCAATGTGCTTTTAACAATAAAACCAGCGGACAAAGGAGGGAGTGTAGTAATTATGGATAGCATAGACTACGACAACAGAATGTTCAAACTTTTAAATAATAGGTCCCATTATCAAAAATCTAATAAGGAAGAATGGAATACTCTGAAGGAAGATATACGAAAAATGCTTATGCTAGCAAAGGATGATGATATCTTATGCGAACAAGAATTTTCTTTCATGCTTAACACAGACCCCTTAATTCCAGCTTTATATGGTCTCCCGAAAATCCATAAAGACACCCGAGACCCCCCCATGAGACCCATAGTATCCTGTATAGGATCCCTTACCGAACCGTTGAGCAAATACGTGGAAGTCTTTTTACAACCTTTGGTGCAGAAACAAAAAGCTTATATCAAAGACACGACCTCCATGATCAAGAAGATTGAAGGTTTGAGTTTTAATCCAGAAACCCAAGTGTTGGTGACTTTGGATATAGAAGCGCTATACACTAACATTCCGCAGGATGACACCATAGAAATTATGGAACACATCCTGAGTGGGGATCAACAGGATATGACAGACCATCAAGCGTTTATCTTAGAGTGCATAACTGTGATCCTCAAAAACAATATCTTCATATATAAGGATGAATTATTCAGACAAATAAAGGGGACCAGCATGGGGGCTACCTGTGCGCCGAGCCTGGCGTGCTTGTATGTCTCCAAGTTTGAAGACAAGCACATCTATAATATAACCGCCCCATTCTATGAGAACATCTCTGAATGGGGCCGGTATATAGATGACATATTCTTTATATGGACCGGCGATATGGAAACTCTAAATGATTTTTTAACCTGGCTTAACTGTGGTGATGTAAATTTGAAATTTACCTCACACGTGAGTAAAAATTGTGTGGAATTCCTTGATATCATAATCAAAGTAACAGGGGGCTACTTGAGTGTGGAATTATACACGAAGCCCACCGATAGGAATAGTATGTTACATTTCAACAGTAACCACCCTGCATCACAGAAGAATAACATCCCTTTTGGACAATTTCTCCGGTTGAGAAGAAATTGTACCTCGATGCCAGACTATGACAGACATGCAACAATCCTGAAGGAGAAGTTTATAGAGAGGGGTTATCCAAAAAGGATGGTTAGACACGCCTACAAACGTGCAAAATATTTTAACAGAGAAACCCTCTTTCAACCAAGAGATCGCACCCAAAAGAATCAACCCATTATGTTTGTTACCAATTTCTCCCAAGTTAGCCACCAGGTTAAGAACATTATTAACAGAAATTGGCACTTGGTGGCGGACAAAACAGCCACACCAATTCCTAAGCCTATGTTTTCATTTAGGAGAAATAGAACCATCCGGAACTCCCTTGTACATACGTACAGAGACATTCCGAAAACGGTGCAAACAACTATTGATGGAAACCCCTTACCCACAGGGACATATCCGTGTAGTGGATGTGTAAACTGTGCAAGCATTATCAAAGGCAGCAAAATCACAGCAAATGAGAGATCTGTAAATATAAAAAGTTTCATCAACTGTAGGACCACAAATATCATTTATCTAATCCAATGCCCCTGTCAGAAATCCTATGTGGGAGAGACATCCAGGGAAGTCAGGCTTCGCCTAAATGAACATCGTTCTGCCCTGAGAACTAATAAAACTGGAGCCCCCCTCACTGAGCATTGGAGGATAGCTGGCCATACGATTGACGACCTGAAATGGTGTGGATTAGAGAGGGTGATTATGAGCAAAAGAGGAGGTAACGTTAATGACAAGAGGAAGAAAAGGGAACAATTCTTTATGTCTACCCTTAACAGTGTGCGAAGTGGGCTCAATTCTAGAGAGGATTGGGAGAAAATCATTAGGTAAAATCATAAGATGGGCTCGCTCATAGACATCTGTATTTGGGTAACAGTAAACCACAACGCCCAACATTTAAAATCAGATCCAAACAAATAGGTTAAATGTAAGACATGAGGATATAGATAACTCCCCCAGGAACGAAATGGAATATGGCCAAAATACTTGTAAACAGAGAAACCCTCATATGTCGTGGAATCAGGGGGACCGGATTGAGTTGAGATAACTTGTTGAGCAGATATCACATGTGGGATGCCCTGCCAAACAATAACGCGATAGGGCAGAGTGACCTATGACTCACTCGCGAAGTTTTTAAGGGTAGTATTGCACTACGGTTCCGTAGTCTACGGAACCGCCCATTAACAATACGGAGGAGTATAACGCTCCAGAGAAACACATTCAGTTTCAACCAATGGCGCTCGGTAAACAGACGCCCTTAACCAATGAGGAGGCTTTTAGTCAATAACAATAGTGACGTGGGATCCTTAGCAACAGTAACGAGGATACCAACTCTCCAGCAAATTAAATGTAGCGAAGAGTTGTCTGTGGGCGCATATAATTAACAGATCATGAACATCCCCGGAGAAACGGAACAACACTTCGGAACCATCGTTTTTTCATTATGGAATCGCCCTTCGCAACATGTAGGCATACGAAGGAGTGTTAAACTCCATAGAAACGCATTTTAGCTTTAACCAATGATATGGAGGACGCAGACGCCTTGAACCAATGGGATTCATGAAGCAGATGCCTCTAACCAATGGCCTAGATTGAATGTACTAACACTAGCGATGTGGGGCTCGTAGTAACAGTATCTAAGATACCTAACTGTTTCCGCCAATGGGTGATAGCGATAAGCGCGCCCAATTAGATCATAGCTGATATTTAAACCGGGAAAAGAGGCGAGGTTCATTCATTTCACTTGCGGCAATCTAACCGGAGGTGACGGGAGTGACGGGCTGCCAGGAGAAAGGAGCAGGGAGGCCGACTGCAACCCAAAAGGTATTAAGGGAATCAATTTAGCTGTAAGAATATGCCCTGATAATAGGGGCCTTTCGCTATTAGCATGGACCCAGAAGGGCAGAGTATAGGGGTAAAAGGATAATGCATGAATTCATTAAGGCTGGCTGAGTAAGATAAAGAGGCCATTCCTGGGTTATATAAAGTTATGAAGGCAGGGGAATCTTTAGCAGGTTATTAATCAACATGATATAATAAGAAGACCTTATCAGTAATTGTGTACTATATATCCACAGAGAACTACACAGTCACAGGACCATTCTCAAGTCCAGTGATTCTGTTGCACGCTGCTTTTCAATCAGTCTAAAAGAAGATAAAGAGAACAGCGGTGGGAGATTCTCTATTGATTTTTCTGGTAAGAGATGTGATGTAAACAAAGTTGAGTCCAGTGAATAGAACGGACTGAACAACTGATGGATTAATTAAATTTTGCAGGTAGAGAACCGTCGAATTTATAATCATTACGGTGGCTCCTCCTGGCAGCAATATCCAATACGAACAATACAGACCAACAGGTATTGGGTTAATTACATTTGATTAGCAGATGGAGGATAATCTATGTAATGATAGGCACTAAGGGTAAAATCTATGTCCCTAGGTCCAGACATACGGCCTGAAGTCCGCACATCAATATAGATGGCAAAGTAACGAACATTGGTCAAATACCCAACTTAAAAAGGTAGGGAATGATGATAAATTCCTCAGGAAATCACTAATATCTAGGTATTCCTAAAAACAAAATCAGAAATAAAAATAAAATATCCTTTATTTAGAGATATCACACCTGTTAATTGATGACGGCAGATGGTGATTCTTTCTTACTTGGATAGTCAGCACCCTCCAGCAGAGCCACTTTTACTTTTCTGGAACAAGGTAGGCTGACGCGAGAGAAAGGTTTCATAAGGGAATGAACAGCAGTGGACTATTATAGTCCAAGGGAAAGGCAAACAAAAATTTAAGGTGGGGTGGTTTGTGAGAGAAATGAGCAGAAAATGTAACAAAAAATTACTGGGTAACATATCTGGGCAAGATGTAAAGAAAAAACTAATGCAACTGTGATCATATGTGCAATGTAAATCAGAGACAGGGTTTTATTATGATGAAGTAATGTAACAATGAATGGTAATTCTGTGTTTTTTAACTGTCTAGAATCAGTCCTGAAGAAGGTGTTCAAAGAAAAATACCGAAACGCCGCGTCGACCTTTTGTGATTCTTAGAAATTTTTAATTATGATGTATAAAAGCCACAAATGTTTTTAACATGATGAATAATTGTTCAAATTGAACTTGTCTTTCATATTGACTTTTTTTTAAAAATTGTATACATGAATGATATCGATTGTGTGAATTGTCTTTTTATAAAAATGAAAATTTTATTGATACAAAAGTTTTACCATAGATGTGTTACTATATGCCCTTTATATGTGTACAGCTGGAAATATTCTGTGTTGCAATTTGCCCTAGATATTATTGTTTGAGCCTGACACACATCTAAGTTACTCTTGTCCCCCATGTCCTGTGACACCTTTGCCTTTCCCGCCTAGTTTATGGGCATGCTGTTTATAGTTACATACTCATAGTAGCAATACCGAACTCGGATATACTTTCAGATATCCATTTCTTAATTGGGACGCCTCTGCCTTTTGATGGTAACTTCTTCCCCCCAGTCCCTTACAAGTCTGTGTGGGGTCCTCCTATTTTTGTTTACAAATTAATCAAGCCCCATACAATTGCTGAAAGTCCAAGAGGGGACCTGCCCCGCTTTGTGGCCGCCATCACCCACAATGCCACGAGATGGCCACACCCACTGGGGGCGGGTGTTGAAATCTACAAAGCACACTCCTCGCAGCGCTTACAGTCTATATGCCCAACACGCCACTGAAGAAAGGTTGATCCTGAAACGCGTCTGGCGTTTATTGAACTGATGCTGTTCCTAGATGTTATCTGCTGGCAGGTTGTCCTCCAATTAAAGTGAGCTGAAAAGATATCTCCGTGTGGCATCTCTCCTTATGGGACTCCTGCTTGATTGGATATATATATATATATATATATATATATATATATATATATATATATATATATATATATATATATATATAGCAATTCCCTCGCAAAAGGAAGGATGATGAAGCTGTGTTACAGGAGAAAGTTTTCTTTATTCGTCGGCTGTAATCGGACATGTTTTGCTCACCAATGATTTAATAAAGTTTTCAATCCAATTTAAACACCTTATCGTGCTGAATCACGTGAGAACTACTCAAAAATGGTAAGTGAAGACAAACTGGTAGTTTATACACGTCAAGTGAGGATCGCCAGTATTATAATAACTGTCTTGCATTGTCTTTTGTCCAACAAATTCATATATCTCGATAGTATAGTTGCTGACAAATTATCGATAATAGTATTGCACCTTACAATATTTTGTATATGGGTTTTCTGTACGGTGTATATAAACCTCAATTTAGCCCAAGTAGGCACATTATTCTTAACCACCCATTTTGTCATTCACATTTTAATCAATTTGTGGTTCCGCCCAAGTGGGCTTTTTTCAACAGAAATATAACCATAAACAAATAAATATAATAATAAAAACAGTTAAAAACAGGGAGATTTCAAGGAAGTTAATTAATAGCATATCATGTTTCATGAATGTGTATGGAAGTCTTCTTCCATATTCAATGCTCCTGGCATCTTTGTGTCGAGCTCTATTATGTAGCAAGACTCTAGCCTTCTTCATTTCTTCTCTCGATTACCGCCCCGTAAGCTTGGCGGGATTGCATCAATCACAAAATATGATGGACCTTGTACATCTTTGTTGTGATGAAGCTCAAAATGACCCACTACTGGGTACGCTTTATCGCCATTCTTTATGGCTCTTAAGTGCTGTAACACTCTTTTATGCACTGGCAGGATCGTGCTGCCCATGTACCTCGGGCCACATGGGCACTGAATCACGTAAACAGAATATTCAGTCTTGCATGTAAATTGTCCCTTTATCTTCTTTTCTCTTTTTAAGAGTCCTCATTTGTACACCTTAGTATTCTTTCCATGTGTACAGCCTTTACATTTTGTGTATTTTAGAAAACCATCTCTTTTGCTTAGCCATGACATAGTTGTATTTTTAGGTTTAGGTGGTACTATGATATTACTTAGAAGTGTTTGTTTTAAAGATTTGGCACGCCTAAATGTTATTTGCGGTCCCTGCTGCACTATTTTTCCGAGTATGGGATCATTACGTATAATGTGCCAGTGTTTGTCTAAAAGGTTTCTCAAGCCACTTTCTTGTTTTGTTATATGTAATAATCATCCTACATTGATTTATATTTTCCTTTTCAGATTTGTCCTTTGTTTTGCTTTTATTGAAAATAATTGTTTCTCTTGTTTTTGCCTTATTCATAGCTGAATTTATACACTCATCTGTATAACCACTAGCTTTGAAACATATTTTTAGACAGTTGAGTTCCTTGTCCAGTTCTACTTTATTGCTAAAGTGTCTCTTCGTTCGCAAACATTCCCCGTAGGGGATACTTCTTATTAAGTTTCTTGGATGGAAACTTGCTGCATGAAGCAGCATGTTGCCTGCTCTGGGCTTACGATAAAGTTTTGTTTCAAGTTTGCCATCCTTTATAGATACAGTGAGATCAAGAAAATGTACACTTGTTGCACTAATAGTGCTGGGGAATTCAAGATTAAGGTGGTTGGTCTGTAGCTGTGTTATGAATTCTTTTGCCTGTTTTTCTGAGCCTTTTCAAACAACTAATAAATTGTCAACGAATCAACTCCAGTGCATTATATGGCTTTGCCATTCCTCTGGGTACAACATCTGGACAACTTGCTCCTCCCACCAGCTCATATGCAAATGCGCATAGCTGGGGGTGAAGCAGGTGCCCATCGCTGTGCCGTGCTGAAGACAAATAAATGTCCACTTGACAATAAGTCGAAGTTGTGCTCTGCAGTTTTTTTGTTAAATTAAAGAGGATTCTCCATTCCTGCTTTTTTTCAGAGCCAGCCCTGCAGGGTCAGGGGCTTCCAGTAAAATGGAGCCTCAGTGCAAGCATCTAATGGAGGGGGCATGACCCGCTTGTCACTCGCACCAGACAGTGGATTACCATAACGATTTGATGATGGAGGAAAGAAAGGGAAATGAGAGAGGTAACACCCTCTCTCTGTGATTTTACAACACAAGTATTTATTATGAGCATGACAGAAGCAAGAAATGCACTTTGCAAAGCAATTTTAACAGTGTGCACTATGAAGTATGTCAGCAATTGAAGGGAACATTGGCTAAAGAAAAAACGCTATTGAGCAAAACTGAATTAAATGCCAAGCCACGCTGGAAAAGTGAATTAATGGTACACCCTGGGGCCTATAGTTGAACAGCGGGCCATGTGACCACTGGGACTTAAAATGAATCACTCTCACCTGTGAACAAGGCGATGACGCCGAAACACGTAGGGGAAGAAAGGAGTGTTTAAATGCTGCCGCACTGAAAACGAATAAACGTCCACTTGACAATAAGCCGAAGTTGGGCTCTGTAGTTTTTTTGTTTGATTAAATAGGATTCTCCATTCCTGCTTTTTTTCAGAGCCTGCCTTGCAGGGTCGGGCCCTCCAGTAAAATGAAGCCTCTTTGCAAGCATCCAATGAAGGGGGCATGACCCGCTTGTCACTCGCACCAGCCAGTGGATTATCACGGCAATTTGGTGACAGAGGAAAGAAAGGGAAATGAGAGAGGTTACACCCTCTCTCTCTGTGATTTCCAACGCAAGTATTTATTATGAGCATGACAGCAGCAAGAAATGCACTTTGCAAAGCAATTTTAACAGTATGCACTATGAAGTATTTCAGCAATTGAAGGGAACATTGGCTAAAGAAATAACGCTATTGAGCAAAACTGAATTAAATGCCGAGCCACGCTACAAAAGCAAATTAATGGTGAACCGTGGGGCCTGTAGTTGAACAACGGGCCATGTGACCACTGGGACTTAAAACTAACCACTCTCACCTGTGAACAAGGCGATGCCGCCGAAACGCGTAAGGGAAGAAAGGAGTGTTTGAATCCTGCCGCGCTGAAGACAAATAAACGTCCACTTGACAATAAGCCAAAGTTGGGCTGTGCAGTTCTTATGGATATATATGTATATACAACAACAAATGGAGGAGTACCCCCTGGAGGCGTAACAGAGAAAGGCTCTGTACCTAGAGCCTAAGGCTCAGTGAAGCATAGTGTGCCCAACCTTTTTGCAGGACAAAGCATGTCCTTTTAGAAGACCCTTCACTCACCAACCTGGTTGGTGACATGCTTCATCATCGGGGTCCCACCCCGAAGGCCGAGTGCCAACAGGGGGTGCTTCGACACCTGACTACAGTGAAAATTGGTTGGAACCACAAACTTGTGTACCTTTGCAAAATATAGTCTTCTCCCCAATCTGGAAGAAAAACTGAGAGAGCGGTGTAAGCCGCTACATGGGCGTCCGGGTTCCAAGAGCTGTGCTCACATCACTTGTGGCTTCTGCTCATCGGACTGGAAACCTACTTGGTTCCTGTTCGGTACGCCCCATGGAAGTCCCACAAGTTTGTGGTTCCAAACAATTTTCACGTGATCATGGGCAGGGCGCACCTTAGCGTGTGCGTACCACCCAGGTCACCCACACTGGTCCTGACGAAAACCCACAATCGCAAGATGGTTGAAACACGTAGACCTAAATTTTAAAATCACATAGCACACGTCGCTATTTTTAAACACTACACGTCTTAGACACCGGAGTCTACCTAATTAGACATTGGTGTCACATCTTTTTTAATGGGGGTTCAATCACTCAGGAATAAAGTCTTGCAGTGAGTAGTATTGGCCCCTTTTTAAGCCACTTATCACCTTTAGAACTATTGCACATATAAAAAAGAAAATAAACCCGCTCCACTGTAGTCAGGTGTCGAAGCACACCCTGTTGGCACTTGGCTTTCGGGGTGGGACCCCGATGATGAAGCATGTCACCAACCAGGTTGTTGAATACTTAAGAAGGGGACCGGGAGTTCCCACCTCACAGATTTGTTAAAAACCCTTACTCTCTCCTATTGTTGTGGAGTATATATATGTATATATCCAAACAATTTCCGAATACGTGCGCTCTCAGGACACAAAGGAACCGGGACACAACACCTTATAAAATCGATTTATTTACGCGATGCGTTTCGACTACCCCAGTAGTCTTGGTCATGTCGAAACGCGTTGTGTAAATAAATCGCTTTGATAAGGTGTTCTGTCCCGGTTCCTTTGTGTCCTGAGAGTGCACGTATTTGGAAATTGTTTGGATTTACTTGCCGGAGTGTTCTGCCGGCATGTGCGCCACCTCTCTTGGGTCTCAGTGGATTGGAAGGAGTGTTGTTCATGTGGATATATATATATATATATATATATATATATATATATATATATATATATATATATATATATATATATATATATATATATAATAACAAATGTATGTCTGTCTGTTTGTCCTTTATGCATTACTACACCATTAATCCGATCGCCATGAAACTTTGGGAAGTTGTTGAGTACACTCCCGCGAAGGTTTCTGGCATATTTTTGTTTTTTAAATAGCAGCCCCCCAGGGCCCTCATAATCTTTCAAATACTGATGTACGCACAAGACAGAAAAACAACAAATTATGTATCCACAAGCACTCGAATAAATAAATAGAATTAAAACACCATTCATCTGATCGCCATGAAACTTTGGGAAGTTTTTGAGTACACTCCCGCGACGGTTTCTGGCATAAATTTTGTTTAAATATTGGCCCCCCAGGGCCCTCATAATAGAATTAAAACGACACTTTGAAATGTTTTCCATATTAAAATGAATAAGTTTCAATAAAAATGAAACAATGTGAATTGAATGTTATCTTAACGAGTTTCCTTGAATTTCCCTTCTTCGGAGATCGCAGCAACGCGCGATGGGTAAGCTAGTATATATGTGTATATATATATATATATTTTTTTTTTATATATATGTATGTATGTATATATATATATATATGTATATTTTTGCATATATATTTCATATTTTTAGTGAATGTTTTATTTAATTTGATAATTTATTTCATATTTTCCATTCAAATTGTATTTTTTTTAATACCTTTATTTTGTTGATTTTTGAAGCAGACAAAGGTACATTGAATCAAAGAAAAATACCCACTGGCCCAAATAAATCTCAGCCGGTACAATCAGTGACATAAGCATCTAGATTAAGCATGCACATTCGGCGCCACTGCTAGCAATTACACGGGAGGAAAAAGGAATGTCTGACCAAGGGCCATGAGTACCGATAATATGATGGAATGCAGTGCGCACCTCTCTCCTTGATGTGTACCCGTCTGCAAACTCCCCCCAGCCTCAGCCCCCCCAACCCAACTCCCTGCCCCTCCCACCACGGAACCGATGTGCTATGCGCCATGTAGGAACAGTGTATTATGCCCTTTAGGACCCATCCGCTGGGGTCGGAACTTCCGTGAGTCTGAGCAAACGCATGTACTTGGGGCCGGTCACTTCATTGAATTCATGCGCCAACAACAAGAGGATAGGGCACCATACCGTGTGGAAGGATGCCGCCGAATTCATGAGATTAGCTTGTATGCACTCCATGCCAATATTGTACCATCATTTGTGCAGCCACCCAGTGTGCGTGTGGCGAGTCCTAGTGCCCCAAAGGGATAAGATATGGTGTACAGCTGCGCCCAGGGCTATCCCCATTTGTTTCCCACGTATGGATTTAAGTGGAAAAGTGAGTGCGTTTGGCAGAACCAGGAGAGTGTAGACAGGAAAGCTGGGAATCTCAGTTTCAAAGTAAGTGTCCACGTCATTAAGTACTACCACCCAAAACCCTTGCACCTCCGTACAATCCCAAAGTATGTGCGTCAGGGTGCTTGTTTCTCCACAACCTCTCCAACATTCAGAGCTGCGGTCAGGATGAATTTTGTGCAGTTGAGCCGGGGTCAGATGCCAGTAAATGGCTACTTTGACCGCCGCTTCCCTACTCCCTACATTATTTGCAGTATGGTTAGCCCTGAAGTAGATCTGCTGCCATTCCTTCAGAGAGATGCTTCAACCTAATTCTGCTTCCCATCGGTGCTGACCAGCTGACCTGCCCTGCGATACGGGAAGGTGCAACATGAGTTACAATTCAGAGATCATTTTGCGATCGGAGTGCTTAGAGAGGAGTCACTTCTTGTAGGCCGTAAGCCTACGGGTAACCAAAGGATGCACATCGGATTGGAGCAGCCAATGACGGAGCTGAAAATACTAGAACCGTTTGGGATCTTTGATGTTGTACCAGTTAGGCAATTCAGAGTAGGGGATGAAGCCTCGGAGATCAAAAAGGTGGCCCACAGATCGGCAAGACGATGCACGCCATTGAGGGAAAGCCCGCACCTCCATGCCTGGTGGAAATTTGGGGTTATCAAAGAGAGGAGTGAGAGACGAGGAGAAGGAGGTGAGATTCCTTTTCACAGCCACTGAGTCCCATACCCTCAGCACTGAGCAAGTAATGGGAGATTTATGAAGGTACGAGGGGCGATCTGATGGCTTCAGGAAGGGTACTTTCCACAATGAAAGGTGGGCCATTGCCCTATCCTGAAAGAGCCACTTCTTTTCTGATTCTGGTCTGCTCTATTCCACTAGATAGCGAAATTGGGCCACCTTGTATTAGTTCATGAGATTGGGGATACCTAAACGGCCTTCAGCAGAAGGATGATAGGCCAATCCACGACAAAGCCTCGGCCGTTTTCCAGCTCAAATAAAGTGTTGTATCTCTGACTGCAGCGTGTGGATATAGCGCATTGGGGGTGTGACCGGTATTGTCTGAAAAATATATATAGTATTTTGGGCAGTATAGACATTTTTACTGCAGCCACCCTGCCTAGCAGCGACAGGGGGTGCGTCCTCCAGCGGCGCAAAGTTAGTCACTTGGGAGGTGAGATTGGAATGGTTACGGGTGATTATTAGGCCAGTATATGGGGTTAGCGCAATCCCCAGGTATGGGATCTCGCGCTGGGTTCGCAGTCCCCCGAGCTCCATAAAAGCATCCACCAGTGGATTCTCATTAAGACCTAGGGGCAAGAGCATAGATTTCCCCACATTAACCTTAAAGCTTGATACCCTGCCAAACTCCTCAAGCTCCCGCAGAAAAGCTGGAAAGGAGCGTCGGGGTGAGATAAGAGTCGCCAAGATGTCTTCCGTATATAAACTGACAGTGTGCTGTTCCCCCCCAAGTGGGATACCTGATATCTGGGGGTTGTCCCGAATCCACTGCGCTAAGGGCTCGACGTATAGCACAAAAAGCAGGGGAGAAAGGGGACACCCTGCCTTGTGCCTCTCCGAATATCTAAGGGTTTTGAACATACCCCATTGACCCGTATCGTTGCCTTAGGTTTGTCATAGCAGCTCGCCACCCAGGCCCGAAAACGATTTCCCACCCAAAAAAGCGCTAGTGTCCTATCTAAGAAACCCCAGTCCACCCGGTCAAATGCTTTGTCAGCATCGACCGAGAGCAGCAGGGCGCCGAGGTCCATATAATGGGCTTTATCTATCAAATGCATGATCCGCTTGGTGTTGTCACTGCTTTTTCTATTGGGGATAAAGTCCGATTGGTCAGGTTCGATTATTCCTGGGAGGCGCGGGCCCAACCTGGCTGCCAAGACCCCTGTAAATAGCTTCAGATCTAGATTGAGGAGGGAAATCGGTCAGTACGCCGCACACTGAGTGGGATGCTTCCCTGGCTTGGGAAGGACAATGACGTCTGCTTCCAGCATCTCTGCTGGAATTTATCCTGGGCCGTGAAAGGAGTTGAACAGGCGCGTTAAGACCAGATCTAAGGATTGACAAAAGGTCTTATAAAAACCCACAGAGAATCCATCCGGGCCTGGCGATTTCAGTGGTTTGAGGCGAGATAACGCCCCAATCACCTCCTCCACCCTAATGGGAGCGTCAAGTGCCGTCGCGCCTGAAGCGTTAAGAGCTGTAGTAGCAGCCTGACTAAGATATCCCTCGCCTGCGTCGTCAATTGTGGGGTCCCTACTATACAAGGAGGCATAGAAAGTTCAAAAGGCCTCAGCAATCTGATCACCGCCTTCTACCCATTCCCCTCTTGAGGTATGGATAGCCGTAATTCTGGTGCGCTCAATTCGCGCCCGGAGTTTGCTCGCGAGGAGCTTCCTTGTCTTATCGCCCCCTATATAACAGAAGTGCTTGAGCCGGAGAGCAGCATATTCAGCTCTATCTAGAACCAAGCTAGCCAGTTGCGCTCTGGCTGCTTTAAGATGCCGCCAAATATGCGGGCCCCAGTCTGGCTGTGCACACGCTCGAGTTCTAGCACCCTAGCTGCCAACTCTTCTCTCTTCTCCCTACGCGCTCGGTTGTCAGCCGTCGAGATAGCGAGAAGTTCCCCCTCACTACCACTTTGAGAGCTCCCCATAGGGCCGTCAGTGGAGTCCCGGCGGTGTCATTAGGTGCCAAGTAGTCAGTTATGCACTTTTGCAACTGTCAGCAAATGTCTGGCTGCTGCAATAGAGATTCGCGCAGTCTCCACTTCCCTCTCCGTTCACCCGTGGAGCACAGGCAAGAGTGAACTGCACTGCTTCATGATTGGACAATACCGCCGGGATAATTTCGACGGATCGGACCAGAGCATTAAGTTCAGAGGACCCTATAAAGTGATTGGGGCAAACATAGGTGTGATGTACATGGGAATAAAATAAGTATTGCGTGCTGTGAGGATGAGCTACCCTCCAAATATCCACCAACCCTCTCTTTTGGAGCCACTTTGTCCCCACCTTAGAAATTGCCCCTGTGACACCGTATCTATGGCCTGACCTGTCCTTCTCTGAACCCATGACTAAGTTAAGATCCCCCTTTTAAGATCTGTCTGTCCTGATAACGGAGGGTGTCCGAAATTGAATCTGTAAGAAAGGGCTCTTGACCTGAATTTGGGGCATAGATGGAGCCTATAACTACAGAGGTGCCGCCCACCCACTACCTGTATGCCAACAGTCTTCCCTTCATCTCCGCTACCTTATCCCCAACCCTGCCCTGGAAGTGACTCGCAGGGAGTATGGCCCGCCCCCCCCCCTTTTTATCAGGCATAGAGGAATAAAATTGGTGGGGAAAAGCCCGGGACTTCATTCTATGCTAGTCTTTAGGTAGCAAATGTGTCTCCTGTAGCAAACATATAGAGGCCTACAAATTCTCTAGGTACCTCAGAATTGCTCACCTCTTGATGGGGTTGTTCAGCCCCTTCACATTAAGAGTGAAGACTTCGGTCATAGGAACGGGCTTGGGAGTGAAGTGGTTGTGTACTTTCATACTTTCAAATAATCAAGGGAGAAAAAGCAGGCGACGTGTGCTCAGACCACGGTGTTGCATATGTTCTCTGGCGCATAAGAATCCTACTACATATTTACCCCAAAAGTTTCACACCGGTTCCACCCACCCTCCACCCAATACCCCCCGTCCCATCCCAGACCCTCCCCCCACCCTAACCCCAACAAAACCTTCCCCAATACCCAACTTTGTCCAGTATCTGCAGCCTGAGCTACAGTCACTCGGTCATCAGGAAGTAGAACGGTCATGGTACCAAGGCGACCCAGGCTCTCTGCCCTTCGCCCCCCGCCCCCAGGTAGCCTGTAATTCGTACGGTCATGTGGGTCAATGCCAGATTTTTTAGTTAAGGGGATCAGCAGAGCACGCTTCAACCTACTAGGTACCTTGCCCTGTGCAAGTGATTCATTTAATAAAGGAAGAATACTTTGAGGAATAGCAAGTCCTATTTCTTTAAAAATGTGGGGCGGGCAGATATCATCAGGCGATCCAGATTTGACACGCACAAGGAGTTCAGAAAAAGGTTTAGGATCCATAGAAGAGAAGGTATCTAGTGTAAGGAGATTATAAAATATGTCATCTAGTGGAGTTGGAGTGGGAGAGCGGATTATATTCTGTTTTATGGTGACGATTGTTTCCCTAAAAAACTCGTTCAGAGAGTCACATAATTTTTGTGTAGGAATTATAGGGGGAGCTGTCCTATCATCATTACAAAGATCGTTCACTATATCGAATATCTCCTTTGATTTATTCAAAGAGTTCAAAATCTTTGCCGAAAAATAATCAGTTTTATGTTTTCCTAGCGTAGCAGTAGATCTTTTTATCCTGTGATAAATAGTTAGCTCTCCATTTCCTTTCATTTTGTCTAATCTCGAGTTTTAATTTCTTCAGTTCTGGAGTGAACCATTTGTGGGCATCCCTCCCTCGTGATCTGGGGAAGCTTACCA
Organism: Lissotriton helveticus; assembly: GCF_964261635.1. Taxonomy (NCBI): domain Eukaryota; kingdom Metazoa; phylum Chordata; class Amphibia; order Caudata; family Salamandridae; genus Lissotriton; species Lissotriton helveticus. The sequence continues at coordinate 686,763,769 of NC_136072.1, read as the reverse complement.
GGGGAGCGTGGAAATCTGCAGCTTGGCACAGCCATTGTGAAAGTGCCTTTTCACTGGATTCTATATCCTCACATTGAGGGGGGAGGGTAGTGGCCAGAGTGTTTAGGAATGCAGGTAAATCCAGGGACTTCCATTTTCGAATTTCTCTGCCCGCCTGTGGCCTAGATTTAATAGTCCCATTGATTGTAAATGAAAAATATATGAGAAAGTGGTCCGACCAACTGCAAGGACGTATGGAGGGCGGAGGTAGAGACAAATTATATGACCAAATTTGATCCAAACTATGGCCCTTTTGATGAGTAGAAGAGTGTATATGCTGTTTCAGATTCATATCCGATAGTAAGTCCTTGAGTTCTTCTGGCCTGGGAGTCTAATGCCACATTCTCAAACCAGTAGTTCAAGTCCCCTATTCAGATAATTTTAGAGTAATTAATAACACAGGAGGCCAGTTGTTCTACTAAAAGTGAAGGAAACGTGGCCATAAACTGAGGAGGACGATATAATAAAACTAATAATAACGCCCCACTATCAGTATCTAACTTAATGACAATATTCTCCGTATCCGGGAGAGACAGGGGGGAAAGTTCTCGGAAATGATGGGTTTTAAGAATAATAGCAGCTACTCCCCCCCCTGTTTTCCCTGGTGGATGGTTGGCTGAGAGAATATAATAGTCAGAGGGGAGAGATGCGAGTATGTCTCGTAATGAGTCAAGAGTAAACCAAGTTTCTGTCAAAAGAAGAATGTTTGGTCTTTCATAGGTCAGTAAAAGAAAGATGTCTACCTGGTGTTTAATCATCGGCCGTGTATTGAGGTAGATGCAGTGGAACTCTAGCATAGGTTTATTAGGTGTACCATGATCTATACGCAGTGAGTTCATGGGTAAGGGGTCAACAGGTGGGATAACTTTAGAAATCCCAAACTGAGAGGTATGTTTTAATGTGTGAGGAGATAATAGCGGCCTCGAATTTCCAGTAGGTCTGAGTGCAAGTAAATCAGAGGCAGAATAAATAACATTTTGTCCAAAGTTGGTGGCCCCAGGTCCCGGACGCGCGTGGACGGGCGCAGACGGGCTTACCTTAGGCGTACCTTTGGCGCGCCATAGTTGCGCCCGCTGCGCTCGTCTGCTGCGCTCGCGTATACACATTACGTTTTATGGGAGGGAGCCTCGGGCAACTGGACCGCTGACTCTGGTCCCAGTGCCCTTCAGGCTCCTCCCAATATGGCGCCCGCTCTCCACCGGACCGGCACGAGGAGCCGCGGTGAGAGAGCCACCCTCCACACAAACGGCAGAGGAGCCGCGATGGACCGGGGCGGAAGGGAGCTCAACACAGCAGGTAAGGACACAATGCAAGATGGAATCAGCAATGAGCAATGAATTTAAAAAGCTAAGTGCCTGCCTTTGCTCTGCAGAATGCCGCGATGTTGCAAATATCGCAAATATCAAGGTTAAAATGCAGACATAAAAATAAGAAGAAAATAGATTGCCTCAGCAAAATTCAAATAAATTATTATGCCGCAGTGTTGCCACAATGTATCCCCTTAAGCGCGCTGCATCCCAGTGGTACCAGGGAACTGCCACTAACCTGGGAACCTTCAGGAACGATTTTCGAGGTCCTCTGCATGAGCTTGCAAATCCACCTGTTGGTCCTGAAGGCGGAGAAACTCCTGTTGCAGCTGTTCAATTTCCTCAGATTTAGATCGATTCTCCTGCTCTACAGCGGCCACACGTTCGCCCAACACATCCACATCTCGGTGTGTTTTGCCGACCTCTCCTGCCACCTCCTGTATTAGGGTTTGAAAATATTCCCTTAGGGTATTAAAGAGCGTTTCCAGAAAAGAACTATTGATGGGCCCCTCGCATTCAGCCTGCCCGGTGGTCGAAGGCGATGCCGGTGATGTAGGTTGACCCTTATCACCCAGAGCCAACCCCTTGGTGAGCATGTCCTTCAATGTGCGGTCCCCTTCTTCTTTATAGAAGCCATGACAGAGATGATGCGGCAGGGCGCGCCCAATGGAAAAAGTTCTCTAGGCGTAGCAGGCGCTCCCGTCGTGGTGCATCTAAATAAGTCCACCAGGCCACAGCGCCGAAGGCAAATGCGAGCTCTGTCAGACCCTGCGGGGAGCGTGGCCCGCGGTGAAAGGTCCCCAAGGTCAGGGTCTCCAAGGCTAGCGCCTACTTGTATAGAGTAGCGCTATTCCAGGTAGGCCTCTGAGCACCGCTGTCCAGTTTCCCACTGTCCATAGTGCCCCACACTGGCCGGGTGTCGCCTCCTCTGATATCTATACCCCCACCACGGGGGAGACGACTGCAACCAGGCCACCGCAAAAGCGCGGTCCGCGAATCAGCACTGCAGAGACGGAAGCTCGCACTCCTCAAGCCCCCCCTTGCCGACCCCAGGGCCAAAGCAGGTAAAGCAGGCACCTCCGTGGATCCTAGAGGGGCATTCAGCGTAGCAGTAGGCACCACCCCCACCCGTGATGATCAGGGCTCACTCATGTGGTCCGGGCCCAGCACCGCGCAGACTAGGCCGCAAATCCTCGCCTTCGATTTTGGTGATGCCGGTCCGCCCCCAGCATGGGCCGCGCCAGATTCATGCCCCCTCCCTCTGAGGACAATGCACTTACTGTTCCATGGGCGGCGCCATCAGGGGGGGCCGGTGCCGAGACACAGCTTGCGGGGGTGCGGGGCACTATCCGGTGACAGTCCGGTGGGGGCCAACCTTTCACACAGTCCCAGGGCTACCACGCAGCTCTCCGCAGGCAACCGACGATACCAGCAGCAGGCCAAGGCAAAGGCTCCCTCAGAGGGTCACAACAGATCCACAGGGCATCGCAGAGAGATACGTCTCCCCCACCTCTACAAGCCCCGCGGTGAGGTCCGGGGGAATATGGACCCGCCCGCCCCTATCTCGGTGGCGTCTTCTGCGAAACCGCTGAAGGGCGCTAAGGTTTTGCGCCTGCCCGGCCGCCTCCTCTGCCCCCTGTACAATGTCGGCTGGTGGAGCGGAGCACCCCTCAGGCAGGGCGGGGGCCGCTTAACACTCGCCGATTGCTCCCCTATGTCGCTGGCCGATGACTTAGGGTCCCACAGCTCCCCCATCACAGCAGAGCCGATGCTCTCTCAGCGGACCGCCGCCATTTTGCCAAGGCTCGTCCAGGCCGGCCCGGGGTGTGTGGCTCGGCAATCCTCACCCTCGGGGCCCGATAGGATCTTCTCCCGGTGAGCTGCTCTGATCTGCGTACTGCAGGAGACCTTCCCAGGCCCGGCGGCCGTCTTCACAGGCCCAAGGCTGCCCGGCCGGGCAAGGCGGCGCACTTGGTTTTGCACCCACCAGGCCTCCTCCTCCGACAATGGGGGTACTCTGAACAGCGGGTCGGGGCTCCCCTCGGGCAATGCCGGTGCCGCTCTCCACTTGTCACTGGGGCTCCGCTGCAGGTAGAAGCAACCCCTGGATTCTGCAGCGCCCCCGATACAGCGATGTCCCGCCACTTTCACTGTCTGGGCGCCATGTTGCTGGAGCTCACCGGAGCCGGTCAGGGCAATTGAGGAAGCGTTCTGGGGTAAGTGACTCGACCAACGTCTCTCGTTAGGCGCAGTGGGACCCCCACTCACTGTTCTATACTTTTCAGCGCTTTGCGGGGGACTGCGTGCAAGAAACACTGAGGGCGAAGGGCCACGGCGAGGAGCCTCAGCAATCCACGTCTGGTCAGGTCGCCATCTTGGCCACGCCCCCCAAATTGTATTTTTTTAAATGTTTTTATATATATATATATACATATATATATAGCCCACATCCACGAAATCTGGAGTTCAGAGGCTGATTTTTGTGGAGGTCCTGGTCGGACTCCGGAAGCCCAAGATATCACCTCCTAAATCTCCATGGACACCACAAGGAGGCTTGAATAGCTTTATGTCTCAACCAAAAACCAGAGGCAGCACGTTTGAAATAAAATAACTCAAGCATCCTGGTGGTGTCCTGGTGTTTCTTTATTGGTGGAGCCGTAGGAGGTGTTTTATATACGCGAGGGTGCGCTCGTTGTCAACCCAAGCTCACTGAAACAAAGAAGACCTGCACTCGCGGGGTAGAAGTAATACACATTTTATTGGATCCGAAGCGAACACAAACATGTTTTGGCAGTACGCCTTTGTCAATGCTAACAATGACCTATGGGTCCCCCTTACCAGCCATGCACATTGTGGCAGGCACCAGGGGGTGCCCGCCACAGGTTGCCCGATTTTCCCCAGCCACCCCTTTCTTCAATGGGAGACTATGCATTTGGTCGGAACATAGGTTCCCACTGAAGGCATTGGGAGTCCGACCAAATCGTATCTGGGATCATCTGGATGCTTCATAATCAGTCGGTCGGATTCTCTCGATCTGAGTCAGTCAGAAAACATTCCCAAACGAATTTGGTTGGAATGATTTCCAAACTGCATCGGAATCGGACCCTTAATGTAAAGAACTTTTGTAACTAAGATCAAAGATAAGGTGAAAGGGAGGAGAAAATATAAAATTAACCACTAAAGTAAATTTACATAGTAGCAGATACAAAAGGGAAGAACATATCATCCCCAATAAATATCTGATCCCCTTTGAATACAACTCATTATCTTCCAAATTGACAACACCCCACAAGACCACATACATGTGCAAGATACACTTAGATATGTGGTCAACTGGATGACGGCCAACTCACTTAAGGTTAACCCAGATAAAACGGAGGTACTGGCCATCACTACAGGCAGCAACCCGTGTGACCAACCACTTCTGGCCACAGGAGCTGGGAGACACACCGAATCCATCCCCAGTTGTAAAAAGCCTGGGTATTAAAATCGATGACAAACTCAAACTGACCAACCAAGTGGCCACTGTGATCGGGACCTGCATGGGCTTGCTGAGGCAGTTAAGGAAACTATCCCCCCTCCTTTCATTTTCCACCATGCAGATGGTGGTGACCACATTGATCATGTTGCACCTAGACTATGGCAATGCGCTATACACTGGGCTATCGGAAAAGTTGCTAGGCAAACTACAAGTTGTAATGAATGAAGCAGCTAGGCTGATCTTCAAGCGCCCCAGACGTGCACGGGCCACTCCCCTGCTACAAAAACGTCATTGGCTCCCCCTCAAACAGTGGGCTAGATTCAAGTGCCTCGGTATCGCCCACAATCCCTCTATGGGCAGGCCCCAAGATACATCAAAGTACGACTAGGAAAATACGTCCCCGGCCGCACGCATCGGTCATCCGAGGAAGGCCAATTGGCCTGCCCATGGTTTAACCACACAACTAAAGGAGGGTGAGCCTTCTCTGTCCTTATCCTGCAAATGTGGAATATGTTGCCTTACCAACTCTGGTTAGGAAAAGCCCTTCTCCCCTTCCGGAAAAAACTGAAGACCCTCTTCTTCACAGAGGCCTGGGCATAACGCAGACTGATCAGGGGCTAACATTCACTCATGGGGGCGGGCTGTGGCCACTCTCTCTCGGCACTTAGAGACTTGCCAGTATTAAGTTTTCTACAAATTGCAATTAACATAACATAACATAACTCATGAGATTATACCACCAAATATACAACCCATTACAGGAAACTGCAAAAACAGCTGGCATCCAAAAATAAAAGCCATGGAGAATCAGCTCTCAAATAAGAGGGGTCTGGAAAGATTGAAGGCACAAAACATATCTATGCCAACTAAATTTACATTGCAATAAACAGTTTGCAATGTACTGCTATGATCTCCATCACCACTCAGATCAGCAGTAATTAATAACATAATACTGAAATTATTTCACAGAGAAAGAAGATAAAAAGTTACTCAGAAGCAAAAAAATCTCCTAGTGAAATCAAAAATCGTTAGTGGCAACAAGTAGCCCAAAATGAATTGAAAATTGCCCCCAACTAGTTGTCCACAAAAATAGATCAACAACTAAAAAGATATCAGTGATATGGGAAGGGATGCAAGAAATGGCCTGGCATAAATCAAAGACTACAAACCTGCAACTCCAGAAGGACATATAAGTGCTGATTGTGTGTTGTACTTTTTTATATCTCAGAAGAAAATTTGTGGGACCAGAATGAATATAAATTTGTTAGGCTGTGGTCGTTTGAATCAGGATTTATGACTTTGAGGTAAGTACATCGGGAGAACCTTTGCATCAGGTGTTTTTACATCTGGAGTACCTTTACTTCACCTTTGCTTAAGGAAAGGGCTTTTAAAAAAGTGCATATGTATATAACTCTATCTAAATATATAGACGTACACACATGCATGTATAAATATGGATTGGTGTTTCCGTCCTTAATAAAGGATACTTTTGGTGCAAATATCCTAAGTTCAGGTGTTCGCTGATATTTTAAAGCGTCTGTTTGAGATATGTAGTATCGGGTCTGGTCCCGATCCCACGCAATACCCCTGCAGGATGTAGCAGCCAGAAAGCGGTTTTCTGTTTGGAAACATTGTGCAATCCAGTGTGGAATAGGTACTCATCGGTTACTCACATTGGAGGTGCCTAATGTATTGCCTCATATGGGCACCGACATGTTTCAACTTGACAATCATGTTTTTGTCATGATGGCCACAATCTTGTTAGTGTCACATATTTAAACCTCATTATAGTGTACACAGTCAGGGTCGGATTAGCTCATAAGGTGATCAGGCAGTGCCCAATGGGTTAGTCGGGGAGATGAGTGTGTGGGCTGATTTTTTAGCAGTTTGTGGGGCAGCTTTATGTCCAGTTAGGCTAGTTTTTATATTTGATTTCCCTGATAATCCCACAAACATTGCCTGCAGCAAACACAAATGCATGCAGTCTCACACACCTTGCAAAATACCCATACAATGTGTCTTTATAATAAAACTGGCCTAATTTGCAAATGTAGGCCACTTTTTAAGTTATCTACTTCGGTAATGAGGGCATATTTTATATTGATACATGGGCCTATTTTTTGTCCCAATCTGACCCTGTGACAGTGAAGAAAGACTTGTAGTACGTAAACAAAAAAGCTATTTACATTTCTTTGCATTCACTATCTCTCATATTCTATATCGTGGTTATTACAACACTCAGTAATTTCATCAGCAGCCCTAATCCTAATGTTCTTGTGGAGTGGGCTGGCAACTTAATTGAATGGTCAAAGGGTATGCTTAAGATATTAATAAAACATGCTTAGGAAGGTAATGGCAGTGTGCTAATTGGAATTTAAAGAATGGAAGAAGAGAATGACAAAAAGAATATTACAATATTCAAAGATAAAAAAACTAACATATTTGGAATTGTTGGGAAAGTGGATGAAACTATTGAAATGGTGCAGGTTTTTGAAGGATAAGAATTAATAGGACCAAAAAAGTATTCTCAAATGTGCCAAAAGGTTTGTCAAAAGAGAGATAATACCAAAAGGGAGACAACATGTAGTCCCAGGACCAAAATAACATTAATCAAGCCTGGAAATTAGTTCAGACACTGATGTAACAGATATGACTAATGCAGACCTAACTACTCTTAGTAGAGTTAATATTTGTAGAGGAATACAAAATGATCAGACATAGGAGCAAAAAAGAGAAAAAAGACGGGCAAGTGATGGAGAAAATCCTCAGAATGGAGAGCAAACGGTAACAAGAGGAGCAGGAGTGAGGGGAGGAAAAAGAAGACTAAGCCAAAATAAAAAACAATGATGGTTTCCGAAATGCAGGTGACTGAAAAAATTGAAAACTGTGACTTTAGCTATATATATATATTTTTTATATATTTTATTGCCATATCAGTAATATTCATTCCCACATATCTTCCTGTATAAAAAGAAGGGTGGTGCGTGGACACACAGTTATTGTCACGCACTCGGAAATCACTCTGTTTGCTGTTAACTGGGGAGAATGAGCAGAGTCAATTTGTATTTTTAATCATTTTTAAATAAGGGAGCGGAACCTGCTTGTGCTTTTTCTGATCTTTTTAAATACCATTTATATACTGTCCTTTGAAACCCTTGCACTCGCCGAGAGATACCATTATTGTTAGCGTTCCAAATGTTGTGTCCTTCCTGTATAAAATGAGGGGCGGTGTGCAGACATGCAGTGGATGCCTAAGGAAGGCTTGTCTTACTCTTCGCCCGTCCGCATCCGGACGAGCCCAGAGGCCAGGAGCCTTGGATTCTTTTCACCAACCAAGCAAGCTTATTCCTCCCTGCAATCATTATCCCTACCAGCAAGTAAAAGCTGCCTTCACTCAGTTGATCTTTATGCTGGAACACTTTCTGTAAAAACTGCTCACTGTACTTCCCTGGGGGATGGGATCCTAAGAAGCATTCGAACCCTAAAGTCAGTTGGTGTTTGCTTTCAATTAACTGTGGATTGCTTCAGGCTAATACATTTAGGGCCATATGTAGGAAGCCTAATTGGGCTCGCAAATGCTGAAATTCGCAGAATTTCAGCATTTGCGATCGCAATTAGGGCAGTGTGCTATGTAGCACTCAACATCATCTCCAACGCCGATGACACCCAGCTGATTCTCTCCCTCACCAACGACCCCGCCACCGCCAGAGCCAACCTTCATGAAGGGATGAAAGAGGTATCCGAATGGATGAAGAACAGCCGCCTGAAACTGAACTCAGACAAGACTGAAGTCCTCATCCTGGGATCCTTACCCTCCGCCTGGGACGACTCCTGGTGGCCCCCCGCCCTAGGCAGCGCACCCAAACCAACAGACCACGCACGCAACCTAGGCTTCATCCTGGAATCCTCCCTCTCCATGACCAGACAAGTCAACGCCGTCTCCTCGTCGTGCTTCAACATCCTGCGCATGCTACGTAAGATCTTCCGGTGGATCCCCACCGAGACCAGGAAGACGGTCACCCAGGCCCTCGTCACCAGCCGCCTGGACTACGGCAACTCCCTCTACGCCGGAACCACCGCCAAGCTCCAGAAGAAACTCCAGCGGATCCAGAACGCCTCAGCACGTCTCATCCTGGACATCCCCCGCCGCAGCCACATCTCCGGACACCTGAGAGACCTGCACTGGCTCCCGGTCAACAAGAGAATCACCTTCCGACTCCTCACCCACGCACACAAAGCCCTACACAACCAAGGCCCAGGATACCTCAACAGCCGCCTCAACTTCTACGCTCCCAAACGCCAGCTTTGATCGACCGGCCACGCCCTCGCCGCCGTCCCCCATATCCGAAGAGCCACCACAGGGGGACGGTCCTTCTCCTACCTCGCCGCCAAGACATGGAACTCCCTCCCGACCCACATCCGCCTGACCCAGGACCACCTCGCCTTCAGGAAGCAACTCAAGACCTGGCTGTTCGAGCAGTAGCGGACCCCCCTCCCCCAGCGCCTTGAGACCCTCTGGGTGAGTAGTGCGCTATAGAAATGCCTTGATTGATTGATTGATTGATAGCACACAAAAACCCACATGCAAAATAAGGAATTGAAAAATTTGCGATTCCTTATTTTGCTATTGCATTTAAGGAATCGCAAATTGTGATTCCTTAAATGCAATGTAGGAAGCACCCAAGTTGTGCAAATATTGGCTTAAGGAATCGCGAAATACCACCAACTTCAGGTTGTTGGTATTTTGCGATTTCTTTGAAAAATTCACTTTTTGGCATTTTTCAAAGTGCCATGTGGGTCACATGCATGCCCTTAGGGCATGTATGTGGGGCACATGTGCACACATGTTAATTTCAGGAGTGCAAAAGGGTGTCCTATTGACACCCTTACAACCCTGAAATTGCATTCTCAATTAGAGATTCTCTAATTGAGAATCGCAAATTGAGAATGTCTTCCTATTCATTCCTATGGGCCTTTTAGCCCATAGGAATGAATTAGAAGGTATTCCTTATTTGCGAATCTCAATTTGCGATTCGCAAATAAGGAATAAGTGGGATTCGCAAAAGATTTTGCTAATCCTACCTAATAGCCATAGATTATCGTGCAGTGGCAAGTGTGGGGAATAAATGAGTCCCGCATTCAAATAACGTATATTCTCGCGCGTGCATATTTGCCTAGGTAGTTGACCACGTGAGCTGCTAAGCCCTGGAACTCAGCGAGCACCTTTGCACGTTGTTGTAATGAAGTGGGTGATCTCCTGTTAAAGCATGCTTGACTAGGTCACGCCGTGCATCCTCTGTGGCCTTGCGATCCCGGCGGATGGTTCGCAACACCCCAGCCTGTTTGACAATGCATATGCCCCATATATATACTTTAAAAGACCAGAGAGGGTATTAATCAGTAGATTGGGTGATAAGTACCAATGATCTATGCTGGACCAGGTCTTGTGAGAAGCCAAATAGAATGAAAAGCCTGTGTTGGAAGGGTGAAGAGTGCCCCAAGAATCCTTTAGTAATGAGGAATGCAATAGTGTATTGAGTGACTGAAGAGAGCATGGTTTGGTCCCGGGCCCGTAGTGTCAAGAGCAGGGGTCAGTGTGAGGTTGAAATCATCCCCCATTATGATGTAATCAATAGAGAATGTAACTATATGTGCAGCAACATTAGTAAAGAAGTCTGGTGCATCTGTATTTGGTGCATAAATGTTTATGAGAAGTATATGTTCCATTCCGAGAGTTCCGACCACTAGCAGGTAATGACCCTCTGGGTCTGTGATCACCTTGTGAGTCTGATACGGAACTGTTATGTGGATAGGTATGCATGTACCCCTGGAGTAGGTACTATAGCTGGCAAAGAAACTGTTGTCACCCCAGTTAGATGCAAACTGATTTGTAGAGTTAGGAGCATAATGGATCTCTTGAAACAACACCAACTGAATGGCATGTCTTCTAAAGTACGATAGCACCTGCCTGCTCTTACGGTGATTAGCAAGGCCCCTGACATTCCTGGACATGCATTTCAGCTCCAACTGCTGAGGACCCTTAGCAGTTGCTGCCATTTAGATCTAAAGAATTAAAGTTGGCATATCGCGCATTGAGGAATCTTGCCAAGTTGACCATAATATATAAATTCTCCTGGAATAAAAGCACAATAAGAAACCATGAAACCTACAACAACCAAAATCCCAGCCACCCAAATCGGATAGTGCCCCAACCAGTATCCGGCGAATCCCTTAATATCCCTGATAAATAGGAGATCTCCTGGGGGGAGGCAACGCTCATAGAGACCGATGCAACCAAGATGTAAAGATGTGTAAAGTAGGAAGAAATGTATGCACAGCCAGAGAAATGTTCAGAAACCGTGAGAGGAGGGTGCAATGCAATAAAAGAAGGACACTTCACATAGAGCAAGCAGTGGTGATATGTGACAGCAAGTCTACCACTGTTCATGGGACAGTAGCAGGAGAGTCTGATGGGGCGACTGTTTCTAAGCCATCCCGGGCAGGGGAGATGGGCTAATGGTGCTTCCAGAATTCAATCGCATCAGTAGGTTCTTCAAAAATGTGTTTGTTCCCATCAAGGGTAATGAGTAATTTCGAGTACAACATTGCATATCGGACGTTCGCTTTTTGCAATGTTCATTTAATGTCTTGAAATTTGCGGTGAGCTTGTAGACCAGGGGGGTGAAGTCTAGAAAAAAAGACAGAGACATGCCTTGATGTTGTACGGAGTCTTTGTCCCGAGCAAGTCACAGTATAGTATCCAGGTCATGATAATTCAGCAGCTGTGCTATAATCAGATGAGGGGGGCGACAGGGGAAAAAACATTCCTGACAAACAAATCCATTAATAGCCGCTCCATATAACCAGCCTTGGGACCTGTGTTGGTTATGTCAGCCACCCCGCTATGCGAACGTTATTAAATCGCGATCTCACCTCAAAATCCTCCGCCTTGGAAAGAACCGCCTTTAGAATCCGTTCGGTGCACTCCAATCTCTTGTTGATGGTAGGTTGGGTGTCCTCCAGGTCTGAAATGCGTTGTTCAGTGGCCTCTATGCGTATCATCCAGTTAGACCGCCAGAGCATCAAACCGTGCATCAATGTCCTTGAATTCAGTGCATAATATCGCCATGATACCTGCCATTCCATCTGGCGGTGAGGATTCCGTTTCAGAGGGGCCTCGCGGCAGATCATCGTTGTCTTTGCGTCAAGGTGTTTTTGCAGCCTCAAATGTGAGCTGGAGCTGTCTAGGGTTGCCTGTGCCCCATAGTGATATAAGTGGTTTGCACCTCCCAAAGGGTGGTGAAAGGGTGGGTGCACTGCCAGCACAGAGGAGGGAAAATAGGGCACAGGATGGGGTCAGCAATATCACACTGTCCAGCCAATAGCACTCACGTTGCAAGTAAGTCACCAGTTTACAAAAGGTCTGCACATTTGAGTGAGGGTGTCGCATACCCCCCACAGGTACTATGCTCTGTATCACTGTCTCAGGGCACCAATCTCCCAGGATACTCGATTCTTACTTCAATGCAGAGAGCTGTCAGGGTAGTGTTTTATATATGTTGCTCCAGTGTGGGGACCTAAGTTTTCATCTGCGCGCGGGAACAACCGGTTCCTGTCAGGCATGTGAAGGGTCATGGCGAGGCCAACGGCATGTAGTAAAATCTCACCACTGCAGCCCTCCTGCCGACCAGCGCTCCCAGACACAGAGCACAGCATGTGCCACCTTGTGGGAGTAGGCCAACCACCGCTGCAATCTTGATTTGTGGTGCGGCCGTTCAGCGCACCCGATACCCCGTCCTCAGGCTCAACCGCAGCCCCTACCGCCCTCGGGACTCCGAGGAGTGCATCGGGTCATGGGGAGCGAGGGCCGCAAAGGTTGTCTCCATAGTCTTCACCATGCCGCTATGTGGTCCTAAACGCTCTGTGCTCCCGCAAACAAGTCTGAGCACCGTCTCCTCAACCGCAGAGCAATGGGAGCGCTGCTGGGCTGCCGAGTGATCGCCGCTGCTCCAGAGCTTCAATGCCGAGCAGCAATCTTGGTAGTCCACTTGGCCACGCCCCCAGAAATATGACATGGTTAAAGCGATTTTGAAAAAATCCAACCATGGAAATTTTCACCCAATCTCTCTTTTGCCTGGGGTAAGCCAAATACTTAAAAGATATTAATCTTTCACTCTCAGCATTTCTAGAGAATCCTCATGTGCAGCCTATGGAATGATCAATTTCTTCATTGCTTGCCCGAGATATTGATGTCAATACTAAGGCAGCAATGAAACCTAGGAAGCCTCGTCAGTAACAAAATCTTAAGAGGCCAGGTTTGAGGATCTCTTGGATGGAGAAATTTTCCTTGCCTAAAAAATATACAGTAGTTTCCTACATATTCCAGTCAGGCTTTCGCCTAGGATATCCACAAATGACATGGTATTAGCAATAGTACTAATTGCTTCTCAGTCTTTCTTAAAAAAGGACTACTCATGTCTTTTATACTTTTCCATCGACTTTATCTGGGCCTTTTTTTGATGAGGTGCACAAAAGAACTTTATGGCGCATTAAGTTTCTAGGGCATCAGCGATGAACTGCTGAAACTGATTATGGGTTTACACTGTAGTACCTGCGTCAGGGTACACCTAGGTTACGATGGGTTATGTTCATTCAGTCCGTACACAAGCAAGCCCTCTTCTATGTGGGATAAAACAAAATGGGTTCCTTCTTTCTTTCTGTTAAAACTCTTTTTAGTAGATTAATATAACTCTCCAACTATTTTTGATTATTTAATATACTTGCAAGCAAACTGCATTTCAATAATTTTTTTTCACTGGATAGGAATGATTATTTTGGTCTCAGGAGTGCTTTTCTATTTTTGTTTCTTTGAATTTGCACAATAACGTTGAGGATACGACATTTAAAATGATCAGGGAAGTAAAATACATCAAAACAGACATCCTCTCATTTTTTAACTATGACTGGATTCAACGGGGAAGAAGCTGAAGGTGCTGGAAATCATGTTTAAAAATTGGGTACTGCAGAATGTCAATAGGAAAAGCAAATGGGAACAGAACTAGAAGCAACAATGTGGGCTGTTTGGAATCCCTTAAAATCTGAAACAATTAGGCATGCTTGTCTTTCTCTCTTGCAACTTTCATGGAAATCAATTTCACACAATGTATGTACATTGCCACAGCCCGAACGAGAAGATCTCACCTCGGCCCTTGATTGTATTTTTACTTCGGCACTAGCAGAAAAAGGAAGTTCTGCTTGCATTGAGAAATATTAACCCATACTTGCATATAGACATCGCAGTAGACATATTAGCACATTCTTTGCAAAATTCAAACTTCAAAAGGAAACAGTTACTTTCTCAAACACCATTGCTGAGGTCGGTGGGTATTGTTTTTAAAGTACACACCAAAAACACTGAAGCAAAATATAAAGTATTTCAGAGCAAAAAATATCAGACAGAAATAGAGGGGCAAATTAATTTGAGAATGGTAAGAATCTAGATATATTTCTTGTTGTATGTACGAAAGGAAAGCAAGATGAACAATTGTGACCTCTGAACAAGCCCAACATCCTTAGATTATTTAAACAAACACTTGAACCTCTGGGCCTGATTCACAAAGGAAAACTTACACTTTGGTGTAAGTTTGCATTTGCTAAGGTATTCATAAACACTGACTTAATAGTAAGTTTAAAAATGCAGAGACTCTTCGTTCGGGCTGAGAACTCAGCCCATAAAAAGATAATATATGTCTCCGCAGTCGTAATGTGTTTGTGAAAACCAAATCAAAACCAAGAGCAACCCTTAAGCCCCAAACCCAACAGGCAGTAAGTAGGGACCCCAATAAAGGCCAATCTATATCTGTTCCACACCAGGTCGTGAGCAACGACTCACTAGGTAGCTTCACAAAAGCATAAAGCATAAAGAGGAGCCCAACACCAAACACCACCTACATTAACCAGCAATGGCAAAGCAAATAGGTTTCACCTATGTGGAATCCATTGGTTTGTCAATGCTTGTTAACATGTTGCACAGACCAACTGCTGTGCATCATGTAAAGAACTTTGACAAAGCAAATAGATTTTTCAAAGGCGAAACCTATTGGCTTTGCCAATGCTTGTTCTTCTGCTTTCCCTACTGATGTCCACAATGCGGTTGTCGTTCTGCTTCTTCCATGTCTATTAAAATACACTACACATCTATGTAAGATTGGCTGCCTACTCCTAAATTGTTAGGCCTCTTGTTAAAGGTGCAAGGTAATTTCTACTGTTGCAATTGCGAACAGCGGAGTTACAATATAGTTTTGAGTAGTTTAATTCAGGTGCTGATATAAGCCCCCTCTTCTCCACCTAAACTCAAGAATCTGAAGCTGTAAATACATATTATGCAAAAGAACGGAAAGACTGCAAAGGAAATTATATGAGCAGGACATGGCACTGAGAGGCATTATGCATGATGATTACATGACATCTCTAAAATTCAGGGATCGAAAAGAAAAAGAGAAGACTCAACCAATGATGAAAGTGCTCTCTGAATGGAATCGCATGACAAACATAGTTATATGATGATTTAAAAGTCATCAGAGGTGGGGACATTTGAGACAAAAATAACCTTACATTAATGGAAAACGTGACCTGACATTAACTTAGAAATGCATAACTAAGTGAAATGTGGAAAATGTGCCTTTCTTAAATGTGCTAATAGTTACCATGCAGCATAATATTTTCAAGAAAACTCTAATTTCTACCGACCTTTCACGACAAGGCCTTATTTTCTTTGGTCTTTTCTTACCTTCCCCTTTAAATAAAATGAACGCTTTTTGAAAATGTTAATTTAGTGCTAGTATTTGACTACAGAACTCATCATTCCTCTGAAATGTGCTGTAACAAATAAAATATATTTCTTTTTTCTTCACACCATATGATTTCATCATTTTAGACAAATTAATTTGCTATGTGATTATAGTTCTCATGATTTAACCAGGACATTGCAGATGGAATTTGTTTTATTTAATGAGCTGGTCCATTGAAAACACAGTGGAACACTGAACTACCAACAGAGTAGACATGCAAAGGTTTGCATGAGAACCAACTCTATTATAGCAACTGTAAAAAATGTTAGCAAACTACAGGTAACACTATGTTGACTCAAGCGTTTACCGCAAGAATTGAGAAGAGTGATGGCAGACCATGGGAAGATTCTTCACCATTGACTGAATATGACTTAACCTCCAGTATTTGAAACGTATGTTTTCACGCTTCTATATAGTATGTGTTCCCAGGTAGAGCGTTATGATATTATATGCTTCTTTCCCTATCCTATCCCTTAATATTTGACTGTGCTACTCTTGCCCAAATTGCTGAAAGCTACTGCTAACGGTGATTTGTCTCTTCCCTTGCCTTTGTAGGAGGCTCTCCTGTTCTTTGTTGATCAAAGCTACTGCTGTGATCATTTCCTTTTACCTGATATAACTGTTGTTACTGCAACTGTTGAGGGAACTCAGCTGAGTTTCCAAAACTGCTCTTTATGGGGAGTTTGATCCTTTATAGCTTTTAACTTGTGGCTCAAAGAAAAACGTGCTCTTTACCAACTGGAAGTCTTGATGGGTTCTTCAAAGGATAGGTTAGGTCCTTTAGATTAAGATAGGGATTCTTTCCTTTATGGAACATGCTGTTATTTTTGATGTTGACTCTAACCAAATTACTCTTGATATTGCTACAAACAAACTTATCTGATTCACCTGAATACAAGAAACAAAAACACTGAAATAAAGCTTTTAAAACTTTACCAAACCTGTCGTCATTGACTGAACTCTTAAAAATCTGCAAGTTAATGCAATTTGATTAGTGCTCCATTCTTAAACGGTGGCAAAGATCTGTCGACCAAATTGACCGAGAGATGAATTGTTTTATAATTTTCCATGCTATCAGATCTGGTAGCAGTGGAAGCAGCTCACACCCTAAGGGAGCTTTAAAAATAGTCCCCAAACTTTAATAAAAAATCCTGATTCCTGAACCCAATGTCCAGAATATGTGGCAAGGTGGTATTCAAAGGCTGTTGCGGTTTTGAAGGTGTGAGTATTAATATGGCAAACGTGCTGTGGCTGTGATTGTGTCTTTCTTTAGATTAATGTTTTGGGTTGAGTAAATGAGTGAATGAATGTATCATTATGATGTTGAAGAAAAGTGTATGAAGATTTCAGGCTCATTGTAGCCTAAAGATCCTGAGATACTTTAAAATAAAATTGAAGTCTTGTTTGCAGGATTTGAGGCAAAGTGTGTGAGGTGTTATCACTTATACCATTGACATAGAGAATTGGAGTTTTGTTCTGATTGATTAACATTGATCAGTGTTAGTTGAGCCTAATTGCGCAAACAGAGGAAACTACATCAGTTTGGATGATATCGTGCTAGTCTAGATTTCACTTCCGATTGTGGAAAATATTCTTGAAGGATTGTATTATTTTTATTTCTTTTAGTAGAGCGAATAAGAAGATATTTTAAAGTTATTTGTTGAAGTTGTGTGAATACGAAGAAAATTGTAAAGGAGGGTGAACTGCTGTAACGAGTTAGGTTGTATGTCATAGAGTTTCACATTGAGATTGGTCGGTTAGTTTGCTTTTGTGCTGGGAATGACTGGTGATGTTGTAAGGTTGCCTTGGGCTTGGGTCTTCAAGAAATGAATACTGCATTTGGATCGAGCATTGATATTTCTGAAAATAAGCTGAAATCTAATTCCCTTAGTAAACATTTGATATATATATATAGAACAAAATCAAAACATTCTGAATGCATTTGTGTTGGTTCCAATAGATTTGTCATTATGAAATGTTTTAACTAACCCCTTCGCTGCCAGGCCTTCCCAGTTTCCCTGTGCCAAGCCTCTTTTTGGCTACTTAGAGCTTAGGCCCCATAATGTTTGATTCTCAAAAGGTATCTACACTAAATGTCTGTCCTTTTTTTCCAACATCCTGATGATTCTAAAGGTACCCAGGGTTTGTGGATTCCCCTGGAGGGGACTGAGAAATTAGCCAAAATAAAGCTAAATGTAGTTTTTGGGGGGGACAAATGAGAAATAAGTGCTTCAGAATAAGCATCTGTTTTTTCCCTGCAAATGGTATCATCAAAGTGTTTCCAGTGATAAAATCACTGTCGTCCCAGCTTTCAGGAACAGGCAGACACAGTTTTGGCATTTTACTGGGACATAGTCTATTTTTCCTATTTTTTCTCTTTCAACCTCCTTCCAGTTAGTGGTAGAAATGGGTCTGAAACCAGTAACGTATCCTAGAAAGCTATACATTTCTGAAAATTAGACACAATATTGAATTCAGTAAGGGGTCATTTGTGTGCATCCTTTAAAGCTTTTTGAATAGACGGTAACAGTTGAAATAAAATAAATGAAAATAAGTTGAAAACAAGAGCCATTTGTTCCTACATTTTCACCTGTAACGTCTTATAACTTTGGCAGAATTTTTAAATCAATATACTGTTGTGTCTGCTGGACCCTTCTGGTTACGGGGATATATAGGGCTTATAGCTTCACCAAGAATCCAAGGTACTCAGAGCGAAGAACTGAGCTGCACCTTGCAATGGTTTTTCATTGTGTACCTCGTATACAGCAATTCATTTGGTAAAATATAGAGAGTGAATAATAGGTATCAAGGAAACCTAAGTATTCCCAGAATTAGAACAAGATATGTAATTTAGAAGCAGTCGTTATTAGCACATCTCTGAATTTGTGGCTACCCATACCAGCATGTGAGAGCATTTTTGAAAATGACTTCTTTTTTACACACTGTCTTACTTTTAGAAGGCAGAAATGCATAGAAAGACAATTGGTAATAAAAAACACTTGCTTTCCTATTCTGTGTTTCCCTAAGTATCCTGATAAAAATGATACCTCACTTTTGTGGGTAGGCCTAGTGCTTGAGACAGGAAATGCCCCAAAACACAATGTGGACATATCATATATTTCCACTGAAAAGTGACCCTTTTTTGCAAAGTCTCTAGCTGTGAATTTTGGGTCCTAGCTCAGTCGTCACCCAGGGAAACCTAGCAAACCTGTACATTGTTTAAAGCTAGACACCCTGGGGAATAAGGGATGGGATAATTTGTTTGGCTCTCACCAGGTTCTATTACCATGAATCCCTTCCAAACTTTAAATTTTGTCAAACAAACATAATTTCCTCACATTTCTGTGATAGAAATTTCCGGAATCTGTTGGGAGCCACACACTTCCATCCACCCAGCATTACCCCAAATCTCTCAATAAAAATATACCTCACTTGTGTGGGTAGTCCTTGTGCCCGTAACAGGAAATGGCCCAAATCGCAACTTGGACTCCTCACATTTTTCCACTGAAAACTGACCCCTTTTACAAAATGCCTTCCTGTGTCTTATGTGCCTTAGCTCAGCTTCCACCCACCCAGAATTTCCCCAAGTCTCTCGA
The DNA here is from genome assembly GCF_964261635.1 of Lissotriton helveticus. Taxonomy (NCBI): domain Eukaryota; kingdom Metazoa; phylum Chordata; class Amphibia; order Caudata; family Salamandridae; genus Lissotriton; species Lissotriton helveticus. Next base: position 686,744,496 of record NC_136072.1, on the reverse strand, counting down.
TAAAATGGTAACTCACTTGTGTGTGTAGGCCTAGTGCTCGCGACAGGAAATGGCCCAAAATGCAGCATTGACACCTCACATTTTTTCACTGAAAACTGACCCCTTTTACAAAATGTCTTGCTGTGGATTATGTGCCTTAGCTGAGCTGGGATCTAAGGAAACCTAGTAAAACTGTAAATGTTTCAAAACTAGACACCCAAGGGAATCTCGGATAGGGTTACTTGATTGGCTCTCACCAGGTTCTGTTACCCAGAATCCCTTGCAAACTTCAAATGTTGTCAAAAAAACACCCTTTCCTCAAATTTCTGTGAAAGAAAGTTACGGAATCTGTGGGGAGCCACACACTTCCACCCACCCAGAATTTCCCCAAGTATCTTGATAAAAATGGTAACTCACTTGTGTTAGTAGGCCTAGTGCCGGCGACAGGAAATGGCCCAAAATGCAGTCTGGGCACCTCACAAGTTTCAACAGAAAACTGACACTTTCTTTTCAATGTTCCTACTTGTGGATTTCTGGGCCCTAGTTCACCCGGCACCTAGGGAAACCTAACAAACCTTTACATTTATGAAAACTTAACTCCCAGAGGAATCGAGGATGGGGTGACTTGTGTGGCTTTCACCAGGTTCTGTTACCTAGAATCCCTTGCAAATATCAAACTTTGTAAAAATCTAACACATTTGCCTCACATTTCTGTGATGGAAAGTTCTGGAATCTGTGGGAAGCCACAAATACCAGCCACCCAGCATTATCCCAAGTCTCCCAATAAAAATGGCACCTAACTTGTGTGGTTAGGCCTAGTTCCCATGACAGGAAATGGCACACAAAAAACATGGTGGCAGAATGCGAGGAGTGGATCAGTAAAAAAGAAGCCGAGTTCTTAGTTAAGAAGGACCCTCGGGTCCCTTACTTCTACGTACTCCCTAAGATCCACAAAGAGACCACCTCAGTACCCGGACGTCTAATCGTTTTGGGTATTGACTCGATACTCGAACCCCTCTCACAATTCTGTGACCATTTCCTCCAACCTTTGGTCAAACGTATACCATCCTATATACAGGACACGACAGATGTACTACGCCTTCTAGAAACCTTTCAAGAAAGCAGACAAATTGATGTTCTCATCACCCTAGACGTGGAGGCCCTCTACACTAACATCCCACAGAGGGCCACACTAGGGGTGATAGAAGAAATTCTCAATAACGAAGTCTGGGCATTCATAATGGACTGCGCCACTCTAGCTCTAACAGAGAATGACTTCGAATTTAAGGGGAGATTTTAACATCAGACACAGGGCACCTCGATGGGCAGTACTTTTGCTCCTTCGGTGGCCTGTCTATACATGGCCGACTTTGAAGGGAAATGTATACACCATCAGATGAACCCTTACCACAACAATATAAAATTGTGGAAGAGGTTTATCGACGACATCCTGATCTTCTGGACAGGTACCAGTGACTCTTACAAGGCATTTTTTGAGTGGATTAACACACTCCACCCCTACCTGCGGTTTACCATGACAGTTTCCGGCACACAGATCGCCTTCCTGGACCTGACTATCAAGCTAACGGAAGGTCAATTGAGTACCACCATATTTAGTAAACCAACTGACCGCAATAGCCTACTCCACTTCTCCAGCCACCATCCAAAAGCCTTACGAACCAACCTGCCCTTTGGACAGTTCCTGAGAGTAAGGCGTAATTGCAGTAGCCTCTCTGAGTACAAAACCCAATCCCTTATCTTGTCTAGGAATTTGGCTGAGAGAGGGTACCTATGTAGAGATATAGCAAAAGCTCAAAAAAGAGCCAATAATAATCACAGAGAGGCCCTACTTGAACATAGGATGAGTATCCCCAAGGAGAATGAACCCATGACTTGTGTAACCACTTACACACCAGTATCCACTCAAGTTAAAAACATCATCAAACGCCATTGGCAAATCTTGAATACTGGCGATCTCTCCCTTGAAGTCCCTAGGTTTGCTTTCAAGAGATCACAAAATGTCAAGGATATTCTGATCAAGACTAGACCGAACACACAGAAAAAATTCTCGCAATCCACCCTATGGCATTTACCTCCGGTGCAAGGACACTACCCTTGTGGTTCTTGCAGTGCATGCCCATACACCTCTGTACACAAGACAATACAGCTTACAGAGTCCTTTAAGTGGGAATTAAGGGAGCACACCAATTGCAACACTTCACACTGCATATACCTACTGAAATGCCCTAGTGGACTCCAATACGTTGGTATGACCTCACGCCCCATCACAATACGCATTACTGAACACCGCAGCAACTTTCGCTGCAAAAAGAATAACACCAAAATGTGTAGGGACTTCATTGAGCATAACCACACTGCTGACTCACTTAAGTGGCTTATACTGGAGGCTAGTCCAAACTGCTCCAAACAAAATCTTTTCTTGAAATAACAATGGTGGGTGCACCGATTGGCCACAGATAGAGGGGGCCTAAATGAAGATATTCCCTGCAGTTCACTTTAAACCTTGACCTAGCTGCACCCCCGCTCTCACCCGGCACCTATACAGCACCTTAGAGTAGTATCCTGTATGAGAAGGACATGGGTAATAGCCCGGTATAATCAACATTGGACCTCCGTACAAAGCACTCTAGGCTTATGGACATGGTTCCCATGACCACTTTAAAATGGCCGCCCAGTGAACAGCCCATTTCATGTGACCTCCGTGATCACGATCGGCATCACTAGTGTGTTCCTGTGAATTTTCCACGGCTCACCCCATACGAACACATCCATCCACCTGATGGGGGCTAATGATTATTGACTCCTACCAGTGTTGCCACCAATATCAGAGTCGATTTAACCCATGCCGACCACTGCCGCGTCTAGACAATAAACGTCCCTACTGGGATTGTTTCAACCACCATACAACCCTCCACGAGTATGCATTATCCAACCGATACCACACAACACGACGCATTGGTATCTAACTCACGACAGTCTCTTCCTACCAACTTAAGATGGCCGCCACGTTTCCCTTCAAACCCATGTGACACACAAGCCCCATGCTTCTCGGCGCTCTGGCCATGCCTTATACACTTTATAATGGTGGCCGGACGCGCACATCCGCATCTACCCGATCCCGGTGGAGAGGGGTAGGACGATTGCCTATCACACAGGAGACCCGAGGTGAGTGATGCCCCCAAACATTAGCTTAAAAACATTGCATTAACGCACGAGCTCTACCGCTCGCGCCACCTCCTTTCCACTCACGTACCGCCCCCTGTTAACCCTTCACCCTCGCCATCCCCCCGGGTCAGATCCTAACACAGATACGGGGTTATGGGGGCCTGAATGTAGTGAAGTACTATGGGTAGCAAACCCCCCCCTTTTTAAAGGCATTAAGTTTCGAGCAGTTCCACCGTATACACACGTCTGTACAAATACCTGATTAGACTATTGACCGGGCACGTGGTTACTGCTGACGCTAAGCCACGACTCACCCCGATAAAAAATTTTGATCACACATTTAAAAGACTACACATGTTTTTTAATGTAATATATGGGTATAAGACAGGGTACTATCACCAACATCCCGCTTCGAGAGATCATTAACGGATGTAGGGAACAGGCTCCGTTAACCTGGAGATTGTAACCCCTTTTTATCCACTCAACCACCTCATCATAATTAGAACTATGACAGACAACTGAGGGGTGGATATTAGGTTTTACCTTGTCCTGTTTTTACTTCCAAAATATCTAGCCTCACACACAGATGCCCCATCCCTGTTGTACGTCCCGCCGGGCATTGATGCTGCATATAATACTTGACTATTAGGTGAGTTTGGGTTCCCACCCTTTGGGAACAACCAGAATGCTGCTACATTGTTTTTAATTTTTACGTGCACTGTTTTATTCACTAATCACTCTGAATGATAGTGTTGGACCGCACAAGAGCATGCCACCCGCTCCACTCACCACTCGCACACATGCTAGCGAATATTCACATTTCGCATGTCATGCTGTGTGCACCTGGTCACTATATATATTGAGGACATTATGCCACATATGCTCATAACCAACCTCTTTTGTTCCCCATTCCAGGCAAGGAACAGTGCAATAGAGGTACAACATTCCCGCAACTGGTAATGAGTATATAATCTTGATATAGACATTTTTGATTGTAGACTTTATCACAGAGGTCCTGATGAATCGCGTGTCAATGCACCATAGCGAGAAACATGTTGACCGATTTTAACACCTCCTAGTCTAGTCTAGAGCAAGGAAACATTAATTTCCAGCAAACCTAGACTAGCCCCATTTTTAACTGAAGCAGGGGACCGCCCGAATAAAGTAGTCTCAGGTACCCTTTGCTCCATTTTAATCCACTTCCTGTCTACAACCTCCTGGCCCCACACCCGCACTTCACCCATAGGCAGTTGGACAAAAAGATCTCCGCTAAGGAGCCCCTCTCTGAGGTGAGCCCGTTAAGTATTGCACCGCCTGCCCAACGAGGAGCACTGCCTATGATGAAGCATGACACCTGCAAAGGTGTGTGAGGCAACTATATCCAACACAATGGATACCCAGTGGTAGGATTGCACACGCTAACCACCACGTTTCCCCCTCCTATTCCTTGTGACCAGCACACCAACACACCCCTCCTTTCCAGGAAAAGCCTTGTCCAACTTCTTTGATCAATACTAGCGCAGGGCACGGACCGTGGCTGGACCTTCCACTCCCTTTGAGTGATACTTTCGCCCTGTTGATCCAATTGGATCACTCTCCCTCTATTTTGTATACACACACAAAAAACATGGACACATCACATTCTTCCAATGAAAAATTACCCATTTTTGCAAAGTGCCTATTTGTGGATTTTGGATCCTAGCTCAGCCGGCACCTTGGGAAACCTACCAAACTTGTATATGTTTGAAAACTAGACACCCAGGGGAATCCAGGATAGGATGATTTGTGTGACTCTCACCAGATTCTGTTACTAAGGCTCTCTTGCAAACCTCAAAATTTGTCTAAAAGAAACAAATGTTCCTCACATTTCTGTGATGGTAAGTTCTGAAATCTGAAGGGAGGCACAAATGTCCAGCCACCCAGCATTTCCCTAAATCTTTTGATAGAAATGATACCTTACTTGTGTAGGTGTGCCTGGTTCCCGCAACAGGAACCGTATTTTGGAGACATCAAAATTACTCCCACGGGTGTCTAGTGTTCAGAAATGTCTGGGTTTGGTAGGTTTGGTAACAGTCATAATATCGATTCCAAAATATAGAATGGACATAATATCGAAGTAAAAATATAGAATGGACAAAATATCGAATGGACACAATATAGTGGTTAAAAATATCGAATTTAAGGTAAGTAATATCGATTTTCAAAATATAGAAGTCAAAATATCGAAGTATACAATATAGGCATTAAATATATCGATTTTTTAATAATATCAATTTTTTAAAGTGTTTTGTATGTTAGTATATGTGTGAAAAGTGTATATTAATTTTTGTAATGTATGTTTAATGTATTTTAAGTAATGAATTTTATGTTATTTAATTTTTGCGTAATTTAATTCTGTAGCGGGTTGTGGGTTTATAGGGGAATAGGGTGGGAAGTAATTTATTTACATTAAATTAAATATAAAATTTTAGCAATTATTATTAATTTTTAATTACATTTTGCTTTCTAGTTCTGTAGCGGGTTGTGGGTTTATAGGGGAATAGGGTGGGAAGTAATTTAATTGTAATTAATTAAATATTTTTATTTATTTATTGGTATTCGTTTTGAATGTATTGTTATTTTTTAATTGGTAATTAATTTTTATTAATTGCCAATTAATTTGTATTAATTTATTAATTGTTAATTATGTTAATTTTCTAAATTTATTTTCTGTAGCGGGTTGTGAGTTTATAGGGGAATAGGGTGGGAAGTAATTTAATTGTAATTAAGTAAATATTTGTTCTCATTTATTGGTATTGATTTTAAATTTATTGTTAATTAATTTTTAATTGGTAATTAAATTCTATTAATTGGCAATTAATTTTTATTAATTGGTAATTATTTTGTATTAATTAAATATTTGATAATTATGATAATTGTAATAATGTATTTTCTGTAGTGGGATGTGGGTTTATAGGGGAATAGGGTGGGAAGTAATGCAATTGTAATTAATTACATATTAAAAATACTTTTTGTGTATTGATAATTAATTTACTGTTAATTTTTAATTGGTAGTAATTTTTATTATTAATTAGTTTTTGTTATTGAAAATTAATTAGTTGTTAAATAATTATGAATAGGTTATTAATTTTTAATAACTAATGTGTAGTTGTATTTCTAATTAATTATTACATAATATTAAATTGGTTATTAATTTCAATTAATGTTTTATTGGTATTGATATTTAATTTATTTTTAATAATATATTAAATCATTACTTTCCCTACTGTTAAACTCACTGGAGTGGGAATAGTAATTTTCACCCTCCCGCTATCCAACGCTTTCTCTACTGTTGCACTCTCTGGAGTGGGAATAGTATTTTTTACCCCTACGCTATTCAACACTTTCCCTACTGTTGCAGTCCCTGGAGTGGGAATAGTAATTTTTACCCCTACGCTATCCAAAGCTTTCCCTACTGTTGCACTATCTGGAGTGGGAATTGTAATTTTCACACTCCCGCTATCCAACGCTTTCCCTACTGTTGCACTCTCTGGAGTGGGAATAGTATTTTTTACCCCTACGCTATCCAACGATTTCCCTACTGTTGCACTCTCTGGAGTGGGAATAGTAATTTTTACCCCTACGCTATCCAATGCTTTCCCTACTGTTGTACTCTCTGGAGTGGAAATAGTAATTTTTACCCTTCCAATATCCAACGCTTTCCCTACTGTTGCAATCTCTGGAGTGGAAATAGTAATTTTTACCCCTACGCTATCCAACGCTTTCTCTACTGTTGCACGCTCTGGAGTTGGAATAGTAATTTTTACCCTCCCGCTATCCAACGCTTTCCCTACTGTTGCACTCTCTGGAGTGGGAATAGTAATTTTTACCCTTATGCTATCCAACGCTTTGCCTACTGTTGCACTCACTGGAGTGGGAATAGTATTTTTTACCCCTACGCTATCCAACGCTTTCCCTACTGTTGCACTCACTGGAGTGGTAATATTAAATATTACCCTCCTGCTATCCTACGGTAAAATATTGTACATTTTTTATTAATAACTTAAAATAATTATATCTTAATATTAAGGTTATTTGAGTATTTTTAAGTATGTTTTAGTTAATTATATTTATTATTTCATTAAATTTAAATTACTTTTAAGACATTTAAAAAAATTCGATATTTTGACTGACTATATTTTTTACACAATTGGATTCGATATTTTTGTACTTACCAGTTTGTAGATAGGAATTCGATATTTTGGCATTCTATATTTTGGTGACTATATTTTGGTAAGTCTATATTTTGTCATTCTATATTATGTCAGTGATCCGGTAGGTTTCCATAGATGGCTGCCAAGCCGAGGACCAAAAATTCAGGTGACCCCCTTGCAAAACCAGATGGTTTTGAGATCAATGATTTTGATGCCTCCACAATATATTTTGGGCCCTTCGCTGTCGCGGGTACTTGGTCGACCCACACAAGTGATGTAAACGTATTATAGGGAGACCTGGTGGAATTGCTGGGTGGTAGGAAATTTGTGCTGGCCTGGTGATCCCATAACTTTCCAAAGCAGAAAAGTGAGGAACCAATATGTTTTTGTTAGTTAATCAAATTTACAAGTGCTTTTTGGTGAGTAAACTTTGTGGGATCCATATAAAACATACCACATATTAGTCCCTTAGTGACCAGTTTCCATAAAGATGTAAGAGCAGAAGTTGTTCACTACAGAGAAAGTAAGCACTGACGGTCAAAAGCAAAGAAAATACAAAAGATTACTGCACAACCATCCAGTAGTTAATTATAGGCTTTCAGGTTGAATTTGGCACAATTGTAAGTAAATGGTTCATAAAAAACCTTTGTTCACCAATGACTTTATGAAATACAATCCGCAAAAGTCATTGTTAATAATTTCAACATTACATCAAAGAACCACTGACTCATAGCTTGTGAACTGAAAAGCCACGTCAAGGCACCAACCGCTTTACAGGCCATTCACACGTCTTTCATGCGTCAGACACAGCAAACCATTCACACTGCCAACTGCAGGCCAACTGCAAACCCAACAAAATACAACACTTACATTTACAAACAGTGCAATTCAAGGGCCTATCATCCTCATATGCCAACAAGTCTAGCACTGTAGTAAGGGCTGGGCCTTGTTATGCACATTGTTAAGTTTGCATAGGCTTATTCGAAGTTTAAATGCCATTTTACCTTTTTGCCGCTTTTGCACACAACACTGCATATAACTGTTGTTGTAAGTTAGGCTGCGTGAAATGCTTCACATGAGAATGGCTTGTTTTCAACATCACTAGACTTACATCGTGACTCTAGTCTGCACACTGAGTGCTAAAGCCTCCAAGGTTATCATAACAAGGTAGCTGTTGTTTGGGCTGATCGGCTCACGTTTTAGCCATAACATACATGCAGCTGCAGCCAACGTGACTCTGGTGCCTTTAATAATGCACTGTAAGCACGATTTCAGGCACGTGGAAGAATCCCGTTTTTCCAGAGAGAGAGAGAGCTTTTGCAGATCCTGATGTGATACATCCCTGCTGATCGTAGAGGTATGGGGTCCCCCGCAAAGCCAAAGAGACCTTCTATATTTTATAAAACATAGTTCCTACCTAGGGAGGGTGATTTACTAGGCGCCATAGGACCTATTTTCCCCATCATTGTAATATGATTTCCCCTTTTTTGTTTCATGGAATTGTAACAATGCTGACCATATTATTTCTAATTATATGTCTGCTTATGTTAACAAAAATACTGCATCTTGGAGCACGTCGTTAAAATAAATATTTAAACTTTCCCTTGTCTCTTTTTACTCCTGTTGTGGACTGGTATGAAAGTATAATGAAATAGTGTTCTTGCTTTCCACCATTCCTGAGTATAACCTAAGTCGCATGTTCTGAGTTGTCTAATCATTGGTTCCTTTGCTATAGGACGAAGAGCCAATGTGACACTGATGCTAGCGGGTTAGGGTTTCTAGGCACTAAGGTGAGTTTTTTGGTACACCACAATTCACTGAGGCCCTGGCTCTCTGTGCACAGTTCTGTGAAGGAGTAGAATCCCTGCGACAGCACACTAATCTCACCACTAAGCACCTAAACATCAGACAAGTGACAAACACACCTCAAACAAGTCAAAACACATACTGGCTACCAGCCACCAACACACCTCCAGTCTATGCACACCACCAGCCAAGTATCTGTCTACATACAAAGCCCGCCAAGCAAGCGCCAGCCTATACACACAGCACACGAAGCACCAGTCTACGCACACTATCAGCCAGATGCCAGTCCACATGCACTGCCAGCCAAGCACTAGTCCATCATTCACCACCAGCCAAGCACTAGTGCACAAGCACTGCCAGCCAGGCACCAGTCCACAAGCAAAGTCAGCCAAGTGCCAGTTCACACACACCACCAGCCAAGCGCTAGTCCACACACCCTGCCAGCCAAGCACCAATGTACACACCCCATCAGCCAAACTCCAGTGCACGTAAACCGTCAGCCAAACTCCATTTCATACACACACATTTACTTTCCCTGGTGTTTAGTGTTTTTCTGACCTCCTTGGGGGCAGCTAGCTCTGAAAATATGGCTGAAGTGCCCCAAGGGGTGGATTGGAGCTGGAAATGGCCACAATATTGCCCCTATAATGGGGAGCAACCCTTGCCCAAGGGGCCACTCCACTATATATAAATAAAGAACAACCCTTGTATTTAGCAGCTTCCTACCCCCCTTGGGGGCAGATGGACATACAAATAAGGCTGATCTGCTCCCCGGGGGCTTAAAACACCCAACATATTGCCCCCATGATGGGGAGTGACCCTTTCCCAAGGGGCTTCTCCTCAACATATAAATATAGACGATCCCTGGTGTCTAGTGGCCTTCTGCCCCTGGGCTTAAAAAAGAGGCCGATCTGACCCTAGGGAGAAAGAAAATGGCCAAAAATTACCTACATATTGGGAAGCAACCTTTGCCTAAGGGGCCGCCTCCAACATATGAATACATTCTATCCCTGGAGGCTAGTGGCTTTCTGATGGACCTAAAAATAAGGCTGATCTGCCCCCAGAAGGGGAGATAATGGGCAAAATATTGCCCCCATTATGGGGAGCGACCCTTGCCTAATGGGCCACTCCCCTACAATAACATAGGGCCATAAAATTAGGCCTGGTCAGGGTCCACAGCGTTTTACTCTGAGGAAGTCCGTGAAGTGCTGGAAAAACTCTGCCACGATCTGCGGTGTTCCACCAGCAGTGGAGTCTGTTAAGTCCTGCTGCTCACACTGATTTTTAGCGCCAGGAGTTGGTCCCATGCTGTAAAATCAGCACGAATGGCACTACCTGTAACGCCAAGGTGCGCTTCTGATTTCTGCGGCTCAAGTAGTCATTGTACTCGAGCGGCAGCTTCCTCAATATGAGCACTAGATTTTTCAAGGCAATCGGTTGCGACCTGCCACGACCGCCGCCGCTGAGATATGTTGCAGGGAGGTCTAGCACTGGATTTGTTCTCAGCAGAACTCACCAACTTAATGTTGGCAAGCCACTCGAGAGGAAAAACTTCGCTCCGTCTCACTTCTCTGAGTTTTTCGGAACTCCGCGAATTCTGCCGGCAGAGCGGAATTCTTCACCCACCTCTACAAACAATCCATGGTGGCATAGTATGTGCTTACCTGCTGCATGATCACAGCCCCACCTGTAAATGCACAGCAGGAATGCACTGCCAAAGAGACATCGGGCGAAAGGAAAAACTCCTTCTTCCCCCCTGTGCCTTTTTGCCATCCCTGTTTCCCCCAGGAGGAAAAACTTACCTTTTCCACCTACGTGCTGGGAAGCATTGGCTTCCAGCACATCCCCGGCCTGGTCTGATAACGTCAGCATGCTGTGGACGCCATGTCATCAGATTGCAGGGATTGGGGTATCAGGGGAAGCACTTCCGCTGTCATCCCCAGTGGGGGTGCGTTGATTGGTGGCCCATGGAGAGCACCAGTGCTTCCCCAGTGGGTGAGTGCCATGGCATAATGGTTATATCCTCGGCACTGCAGCACCACAGGATATAACAGACATAACCATTACATCAATGGCACCCAAGGCGTTAAAGGACCTGGAGGTACGCCTGCATACATTATGACCACTGAACATGGTTTGAACACGTCTTTGGCTTCACCAACAGAGTAGAATTAATTAAAAGAAAGAAGCCTTGAGTTTTCCGAGACACTGGACATTTAACACCAGAATTCTTGATCATTTGAAGAGAAAATTGTATGAAATGAAGCCACCACAAGCATTAAGAGTTAAATGCTTGGGAAAAGGTTGTGAGGGAAAAAGAAAGGGGAAAATACCAGAGAAGAACTAATAGAGCAGTGAAGTATTTTGCAGTGTAGAGAAAAGTGATTATAAAAGGAACTAGACTGTACCCAGTCATCACATCAGAAACTGCTAAGAAAGCAAACATAAGGATACCACTAAGAAAGTATGAGATGAGTCAGATACTGATTCAGGTGAATACATTTTAGAACAGGTGTTAACTTCCAGACCTCCACCAGATGCCAGCCTAGCTGATCAGGGAGGATTAGGTGCTATTACAAGCCCAACAGCATCCAAGAGTTATGACCCTTATAAATATTACAATTTGTAACACCAATTGTGGCCAGACCACAAGCTACAGTTCCTATTGTGACAAATATGGCTGCAGTGCCTAGCACAGCCTTGATACCTTTTGTCAATGCACATTTGCTTCCCAGGTTGTTGCAAGTGCTCCTCCAACATCAGTGATTAGACCAGAGACTCAACCTGCATCTACATATGGGGTTGTTCCGACTTCCCAAAACACACAGATAGTGAAACCCCCACACACGCTACAAGCACTGATGGATGGACGGACTTTGGTCTTTACAGCCCTGACGTGTTCCGGTGCATATATGTCACTGAGGAAGGATATATATCAGCTTGGTTTGAGGAGACAGAAGGAAATAGGAAGGGAGAGACACAGGATAAATCAGACATGGAAAAAGAAAGTCCTTTAGACATTAAAACTGAAGGTAGAATTGGAGGAAACAATGAAGGAATTTTTGGAATTTGAGCACCTAGAATAATATCAGAGAAAATGGTTTATCTGCCTGTGTAAAGACATTACAAGGAAAGCAGCTTTAGTGCGGGATACATTGACTGAAATAGTCCAAAAATAAGAAGTAGATGTCACACATAATGTAAATCTGCACCGAAGCTACAGGGTTCATTTTAGTGAACCAGCTATAGAAAACATGAGGGTTACAGGAATGCAGTTACATATTGTCTAATTAGTTAAATGTGTTCGCAGATGGGAAGATACTGAGAAGTAAGAAAACATATGGGCAAAGAAGCATGAAAAGAAAAAGAAGGAAGCAGCCACTACAGGAAAACAAGATGAGTCAGATGAGGGAGAAGTGTCAGTATACCCACTTAGAGAAATAGAGGGAGGGAAATATGAGCACGTTCCTTTGAGTTGAGGTGATTTAGCAGCATTTGCAACACTTTTACCAAGGCTGAGTGACAAGCCAGTGTAGCAGTACACACAAGTAGAAAGGTTTACAAAAATCTCAAAGGTGTTATGGACTGATTTGAATATATTCTTTGACAAGACTGCGGAACAATGGCCTAGATAGGAACCAGTGAGAGAATTCAGGACCGATGTACCATCACTATAGTAATGGAGAAATACCTATACAACTTTATAAATAAAGCAGCTATTACCTTTTTGAAAGGCAGAGTACCCTCAAAAGATATGGATTGGGTCAAGATTACACGAACGACCAAGACTCAAATGAAACTGTTCACGACTATTATGAAAGTTTATTGCAGGTGTTTCAGCAGCATAGTGGACATGAGTATACTGAGGAAAAGGATATGGGGATTTTTGTGTCCCAGTTTGTTTTAGGGCTGGAGCCAGAGATCTGTTCGCATATAACACAAAGTGTGATATGCTGGCAGAACAAATCACTGGATGAAATATGCAAAATACTGCAGCGAAGAGTTCGACACGAAGCAGACAAGAATACAAGAACATGTTATTTTAGCACAGATAAAGCTGGTTCAGAAAGGTTTTCAGAACCCCTCTTTTGCAGGAAGTCAAGGAAACATGCAAGGAGTTGCTGGGCCACACCCTAGTTTTCAGGGGAATCAAGGAGGAATGAATGTGTAACAGGGTAGAGGTAGAGGTATTCCTGGTACAGGTTCTGGATTAGATGTTGCCGCTATGAAGATTACTGCTTGTCACATCTGTCCTAGAGCTGGATATTAGAAGAGGGAATGTCAATATATTCCTGATAATGCTGGACGGAATGTACAGCTACAGTGAGGTATGCAAATTTAAAATGTGCCTGCACAACAGATGCAAATGCAGGGACAGGCACCAGTGATGGCTGCTGTACCCGCACAAATGGGAAATCCCAGATTTAATCTAAATCACATGCCAAAAATGAATATCAATCCATTTGAAAATGTTATGCCACAATTCCAAAAACTAAACCAAAATGTATTGCGGTAATTCCCATTATTTGAGAATGATGGTTCTGGTTCAGATTCTTCCCAATGACGGTGCCTGAGAACGGAGGAAGATGGCATACTTGGCGCAGTTTTTAGAGGTAGAGCAAAGTGGTCCATATGTAGACACTGATGTCTATGCCCACCCTGTAGCATTTCTCATCAATATAGATGCTACCCAATCCACTGCTATGACAATGGAAGTCCCAGACCTACTGCTCTCTGGGAAAATTATCCCAGAAAGTACCTGTGAAAATATGTTAATTCAAAGAAAAACGCCAATTTGTCATTTGTGATTCGAGTCCTGTAAACCTACTAGGGAGAGATTTATTGTGCACAGCATTTATTGTACACCGGATGGTGTGGCTTTCCAGACCCATGATGAGGTTGTAGGTTTTAATATTATCAAACTACAGGCTGAGACAGGACTATTGCCTTTGCATGTGTCAGGCTTTCTTCTCAGTGCAATTGCATGAAAAAAAGCCAATTTCTAGTTTCCTTCCTCTTCCAGCAGAAAGTATTAACATGGTGTTGTGTCCCACAAGGGTATACAGAGAGTCCATCAATTTTCCACAAGATTCTGAAAAGAAATCTGGAGACCTTGCAAATGCCCTGCAATTCTGTCCTTGTACAATACAGAGATAACTTGCCTATGGTAGCAGAAACATGTGCTGCATGTAAAGATGACACCGTTGAACTATTGAATCACCTGGCAGAGAACAGACACAATGTGTCTCTAGGGAAATTATAGTGCTGTGAAAAAGAGGTTCAATACCTGGGACACATCATTGTGCAGGCACCTAGGAAGGTATCTCCAGAAAGAGTGGAAGTGATCTTATGGATGAATCCACCACATAATAAAAAGAAAGTGAGGATGTTTTTGTGAATGTTTGGCTACTGCAGGCAGTGGATATCAACCTTTTACTTGATAGCCAAACCTCTGAAAGAGAAATTATGTTGTTCCCTGGCACTAAGGATGCCTGATCATAGCAAAGAATTCATGAAGCGTTGCCGTGAGAGAGATGGGGGCGCTCTCTCAGTTCTGACACAAATGCATGGAAGGGCTGGAAAGCCCATTGCCTATTTTTCCACTACCCTTGACTCTGTAGCTTCAGGTCTTCCCGGCCTCCTTAAAGTGGTATCCGTGGTAAATCCTAGTTTGGAAAAGAACGAGAACATAATGATGTGATACCCTTTAACTGTTATGGTCCAACGCTCTTTATGGCTTTTGCTGACAAGAACAAAAGCCCAGTATTTCACCAACAACAGATTGACTAAATATGAACAGACCATTCTCTCTTCAGACGATATTGTTTTGAAAAGACGTACTGTACTAAACCCATCAATGATGCTACCTGTGAACGATGCTGATAGTTGTTATGAAATGGAACATGATTGCCTAGATGCCATGGACTTATGCACCAAACCCCAAACTGATATTAAGGATAAACTCTGATTGAAACCTACCAGGTATTGTTCGTGGATAGCTCATGTTTGAGAGGAAATGATGGCACACTTAGGGGTCCATTAGGATGGCGGGCGGACTTTGTCCGCCCGCCATCCTAACGGAGATCGGGACCACCCGCCTGAAGGGTGGGGGTCCCACCATTGGCATTAGGATGCGCCCGCCACAGTGGCGGGCGCATTCCTCAAGTTAACATTGTGGCGGGCGGTGCTCACTGCACCGACCGCCACAATGTGAAATACAAATGCACGCATTTGCATAATTGAAGCGGCAGGCACCGCGCGGTGCCTGCCGCTGCAATCATGCAAATGCAGGGGGGTACCACAGGTACCCCCCTGTGTGCCACCCCCCTTTGGCCGTCACTCTGGGGGCCCACAGGGGGCCCCCGCAGCAATCACCACCTGCCTTTCCGTGGCGGCATTGCCGCCGCGGAAAGGCCCCTAATTTCAGGCATCATAATATGGCTGGCGGTGTCCGTTGGACACCGCCACCATATTATTCCATCACCGCCGCGGTCGCAAGGCGACCGCGTCGGTAAAGTGGCGGACGGTCTTTCCATCCGCCTCTGTGCCCTCCGCCATCCTAATCTGGCGGAGGGGAAAACGAGAGTGCTTGTCGGGCGGATTGCCTCCGCCAGGGTGGCGGTGGCCACCGCCACCCTGGCGGAGGCAATCCGCCCGACATACTAATGGGCCCCTAAGAGTAGTATATGTTGTGTGCGTTATCAATGATTTTGTTGAGGCCTCATGGTTTCAGAAAGTTTTCTCTGCCTAAGTTGATGGATCGCTCGTAAAAGAGTTTGCAGTTTAATTGCACAAATGAAAGTCACGATATTCACTGATATCCAATACGCGTTTTGTGTGGTCCATGAGATTGGGCAATTGTGGTCCCAGAGAGGGTTTATTACAGACTCAGGTTCCCCAATCAAGAATGAAATTTATGTCAAGGACCTGTTGGAAGCACCCCATTCACCTAAAGAAATTGCTGTAGTAAAGTGCTTGGCTCACCGAAATGGAAGCAGATACGTTGCCATGGACAACCAATGTGCGAGATATTGTGCTTTACTAGCCTGTTCATTTGATGGAAGATTCACATGTGAATGCGAGGAAGAGAGTTCTTTTCCAATGTTGACGAAAGCTAATGACACATGGGATGAGCTGAAACCTGTGCATAAAAATGTGCCAGAAGCAGAACAGAATAGTTGGGCTAAAGCAGAAAAATACAAATGACATTTAAATATCAGCTGATGGGAGATCAGTATTGCCAGGCAGCTTGTTGTTTCCATTGACACAATATTACTTAATATTTTTCTGAGGTTGTTCACTTTTTGCTGCTATTATGTATGTAATTATCTGTCATGAATTGTTTTTATTGTGCGTTTGCATCTTTCATGATTTTTATTAAACAATTAAGGATCATTTTGACTCACTGACCGACACAATATTACAATGGATATACACACTTGAGAAGGTATATAATGGCGATACTTTTAGAGCAGGTACAACCCCAGATTTCGAATGTTGGCAGAAGAGATTTGCCTTAGGTGTAGACCATGACAGCAATTGAATGCAGGAGAACACATGTCACACTAACACAAATAGGGAAATCAGATGGTCCCTTCAATAGGATCCATGTGGATCTTCTCAAGATGCCTGTATATAACGGTCTGAGATATATCCTGGTGATTGACGGCATCTTCTCGAGGGAGGTGTACGCGTACCCAACTAGGAGAAAAGATGGTTTTAAGGTATAAAATCTGGTATTACGTGAATTATAACCCAGGTTGAGTGTACCGTTTTCTCTTGAGTCATGTAGAGGAACACACTTCAAAAACGAAGTGATGAAGATGATCTGTACAGCCTTCCAGATTGAACAAAGATTATATTGTGGTTACAGACCAGAAGCCTATGGTATCGTACATGTTTGTGCTTCAACTTCCCTAGAGTGGCCACATGCTTACCCTTAGTTTTGATGAGCATTCATAGTATTCCTGACAGAAAGACGAGGTTATCACCCCATGAATATTTATGGGCAGGGCAATGAGACTACCTGTTGTTTCTGCAAATGTTGTTTTGACTATTATGGATGATATCATATTACATTATTGCAAAGGATTGGCTGATGTGGTTTGTTCCACACAAAACCCACATCAAGAACAGTGCCACAATTTCAATCCTGGTGACTAGATCGTGAACAAGAAGCAAGGTTGAAAGATTTGTCTTGAACCCAGATGGAAAGGCCCCGTTCAGGTGATCCTGACTGCAAATACTGTTATTAAGTGTGCTTGGGTTCTGAACTAGATTCATGCTTCACACGCCAAAAGAGTGAGCAATTCAGAAGAGGAGACGTTGAATTGGCTTGGTAGTTTGGTCTGCCCTGTTCCCATGATGCACTGGGCCAGGGACAGACTAATTTGCATATAGCCAGGTTCTGAGCTGGGATGGGGCAGTGAGCTAAATAACGGTGATGGATCAAGCCCTGATCTTTGGACTGGGTAAGAGTGGTCTGCTTAATTCAGACACTCTGTTCATCACCACCCCCTTTTCTGAATTATTTCCATTAGAGCACTATGTGCCGCCTGGCCCTGGGCATTAGTCGATGCACTGCTTCAGGTTCCCCTATTGTTTACATGTCAAATAGTTTTCTAACGCGAACACGGCAATTGATACGTTTAGAACGCATTACGGTTTCGTGTATAACGTTAAGTGTCCATCCTTCTGCATTTACAGTTTATACTTCTGGCCTTCTCCTCTGTGAGTTTCACCTTTCTGCCCTGATACACTATCAAGTTCCACTAAGGGTAAGATATTTTGCAGAAATCGTGTTCACTTTTTTTTGGGCCGGCACCTCACCATTCTACAAAAGCCCTAATTAAGAATGTTCTTCTCTAGGCAATTTTTGTCACCCCAGATTTGACGTCTCCCGACTCCAACGCACAGGGATCCTCGTCACTAGAACGCACCTTTTGAGCTACGAATAGGTGAGTAGATTAAAAATTCCTTAGTTGAGCGGATATTTTCAGTGTAGTGTTAGTAGCTAAAAAAGAAAAGAACATTTAAAAAAAAAAAAAGTTGTTTAAACGATATGGTCGAACACGTTTCCTGTTTTTTTCGCCTTGCAAGACAGGACCCTTTATGACTAGTTAGTCTTTCTAGTACACGTCTAGGACCCTTTAAAGACAGTGGTAAGCCTATGCAGAGACTGTGTGTTGCATTGCAAAGCTGTGCTCCTGGTGTATCTACAAGTGTATTCGCAAAACTTTAAAACAATTCGCATCACTGATGTTTTTTCTTTCTCTTGTCTTAAATTGTTTCAGATTTCTACAATAGGCCCTGATGAGAATCCCCAACAATTCCAGCGGGATCCGAAACGCGTAGGCCCTGCCACATTTGGTCTACGCGAGCATCTGGGTATCCAATCAGTTTAACCTGGAGCTCGCACTCTTTGTGTACTTTACCTTCCAGTATTAATTTACAATGAATTCGAACTAGCCTGTTAGATATATAGGAATGTACCTTATGAAATAGTTTATTTCACTGCCATTGGAAATCATATGTAGACTGTGGCTTTTTTCCGTCTGTTGTGCTATTGGATATGTTCATAAAATTTCTTCCTTCTTGTGAGTGTATGAATCTTATTTGGTTACTTGTGATATGCCTGTCTCTCTGAATGAATGATTGAATGCATGTTGAATATTTCCAGTTCTCATTTGTATATTGGAAAAAGTATATTTTTTGTACTATGTATTGAACCTTTAAATATATTGGAAAATGTTTCTAATAAAAAGCTATTGAGTAGCAAATACCCTTTCTCGAATTCTTTTTCTTGTTTAGGATGTACATTGTTTGATCATAAATTTTCCTTATCAGTATTGGCACCCCTGTTTTGTTCGTTCATTCTCCGGCTCAGCCTTACTGATTAGAGCCAGCCCCCAGTAGTTTTTGTTGTAATAATCACTGTGTAGCATACTGTTTTGGCAAAAACTCTCCTTTCAACCGACCTTTCATGACTAGGCCTTATTTTCTTTCGTATTTTCTTACCTTCCCCTTTAAATATAATGAAAATGTTAATTTAGTGCTAGTATTAAAGAAAATGTAAATATTTCTTTCTCGCACCATATGATTTAATCATTTTAGACAAATGCATTTGCTATATGCTATGTGCTTATAGTTCTAATGATTTAACCAGGACATGGCAGTTAGAAAATGTTTCGTTTAATGGGCTAGTCCATTGAAAACACAATGAAACACAATGGAACACTGTACTGGAACAGAGTAGGCCTGCACATTTTCTTGTGAGAATCTTCTCTAGTAAAGCAACTGTATAAAATGTTAGCAAACTACAGATAACTACAGATAACACCATGTTGACTTGAGCGTTTACCATGGGAATTGAGAAGAAAGATGACAGACCATCGGAAGATTCTTCACATTGGCTGAAGATGACTTAACTCTCTGGTGTTTGACACATATGTTTTCACGTTTCTATATAGTGTGTGTTCCTAGCTAGAGATTTAAGGTAATCTATGCACTTTTCCCCACCATAACCATTAGCATTTGACTGTGGGCAAATTAGTACACCACTCCACTTTAGTGTAAAGGAGGTCCATAATGCAATTATATGCACATCTGGTGGTAAGGCCCCGGGCCCCGACGGGGTTCCAGCAGATTTATACAAGGCTGATCCTAATGTTTGGGCTAGTATTTGAGCATATGTTTTTAATGCTGCGTGTTTACATTGATTCCCGGTATCCTGGGGAAAGGCAGTCATTGTTCCCATTTTTAAAAAGGGCGCAAGGGACGAGCCTACATGCTATAGGCCGATCACACTCCTAGATTTTGCAGCTAAAATAATGGGCAAAGTCATATTTGACCGCCTAACGGCATGGTTGGAGTACCGAAATGTTATTTCCAATTTGCAATATGGTTTCAGGCCAGGTAAAGGGACTCTGGACCAATGTTAAAATTGACATCTACCGGTAGGAAAGTATACAATTGCTAAAAAGGGTATATTACATTTGGCATTCATGGATTGACGCAATCATTCCACTGTGTTAACAGATCAAAGTTATGGTACATTTTTAGTGATATGGGTCTCGAATCAGAGCTTGTGGCCTTTCTACACACTACCTTTAATCAAGTGGGGGGAGAAACAAGGGATTGTAATCCATTCAGCTTCCTTGCAGTAATACGAAATATCAAGAGGGAATGGATCACTTGACCTGAGTAACCAGGGTTTACAAGTTGTTGGTTGTCTCTCATTAAAAAACCCTCATTCACGTACATAAGCCATGTGGCGGTATATCTTGGATCTCCGCCAAGTTAAAAATGTGACAGCATCATCATAGGGCTTCACTTTCATATGCTTTCCTTCGCTAGGAGGAAAAACACTGGTTATTACAGTAGTGATCAGATAGTAGTGATTGTCAAGTGCTCAGGTGAAGGGAATTAAAATGTGGAATATTAAGATCCTCGTATTTTCTGGACTGTACTTTTAATAAGTCTGGAATTGTGGTGAATAAAAACAGTGTTGGTCGTGGAAAGACAGGTTAGTAGTCTAACGCACTAAAATGTAAAAAAATAGGTCAACATGTTTCAGCCCTTTTGGATCGCCCTGCTGGGTTGGTGGGGCTTTCTTCAGGACCTCAGAAAAATAGTGGTGGCTGTGTGTTATGACAACAGCCCCTGTGAACCACACTATAGTTCACTTGCTTCAAAACAGTTAATTAAGTACCTTTACGTCCAAAACTACAGACTTCAACTGGGTTCCGGTGGGAATATTAACCTGCTGCTTCCGTCGTGCAGAGCGACTTGTGCTCGCCATTTCTACACACTATCCATGAAAATAATACAGCTGCTTTAAGATATAACAGTAACGGTAATCGGACAACCCCCTGGGATGTGAAGAGAGGGGTACGGCAGGGTTGTATCCTGGCCCCCCTCTTATTCACCCTATACATAAATAAGTTAGGGGATTTTCCAATAGCCAGCTGTAAAGACATCCCTATGTTTGGTGACAAGATGATCACTGCACTTTTATATGCAAATGACACAGTCCTGTTAGCCAGAACTGCAGTGGGCCTCCAATCACTTTCGGATGGTTTTATAGTTTTTAATGGACTTTTTAGACCTCTCAACAAATTTTAAGAAATCACATACCATGTCTATTGGTCCTCGAAAGTCCCAAATAAAGACTACATTTTACTGTAGAGGGGTTCTAATTAACAATGGTTCCAACATTCCCCTATTTGGGGGTACAATTTGATGAGCGTGGGTCATAGTGTCCACAAATTACATAAAAAAAGAATACTCTCATTAGAGCAACGGGGGCAACATTACATTTTGCTAAGAGACTAGGGCCAAAACCCATTCCGGCTCTGATGAAGATATACAAAGAAGAATGCTTCCCTATGGCAACTAAAGGCTGCAACAGTTATGTTAATGTTAATGTTAATTGGAAATTTATTGAGCGCTCGTACGCCCGGAGGCTTCATGGCGCTATAGAAAATGAACCAAGCAGGCAGACAATAGAAGGAACTGTGCTATCAATAGTGAGCTTGAGTGAAGAGCCAGGTTTTCAGAGAGTGTCTGAAACTGAGGATGTTATCGTTGAGTTTTATATGGAGGGGGAGAGAGTTCCAAAGACCTGCAGCAAGGTGGTCGAAACAACTGCCTCCAAGGCGTTTCCTTTTAAATGGGGGTACGATCAGAAGTGATTTATAGGTCGAACGGAGATGACGGGAAGGGCAGTATTTTTTGAATAGATCTCTGATGAATAAAGGGCCAGAGTCATTCAGAGACCTGAACAGTATGCACCCGGCCTTGAAGGCCACACGCTGCTCAACTGGCAACCAGTGAAGCTGTTTAAGGCCAGGTCTAATAGATTGCCTCCTAGGTATATTCAAAAGAAGCCTGGCGGCTTGGTTCTGAACAAGCTGGAGACGTTTGAGCTCTCCAATTTGTAGGCCAAGATAGAGGCTGTTAGAAAAGTCAAGCCTGGACAGAACCAAGGAGATGACAATCTGTGCGAGGGCTGCTGAGGAAAAAAAACGAGCGATTTTTTTAATTTTCTTCAGTTGGAAGATACTGGAGGATACCACCGCTCCAACCTGTCTTTTTAGCGAGAGATCCTCGCTAATAAGGATACCTAGGCTCTTGACCACAGTTGATTTAGATGGGGGGACTCCCATGCTAATGGGCCAGAAGCTGGAGTTCCAACTAAGCGAGCTCTGTCCGGGCAAGACCAGCTCGGATTGAGCTTCAGATGACTCATCCAACTCAGTATGTGGGACATAGTTCTTTGGAATTCAACCACTGAGTCCTGGGTGTTAAGAGGAAAGATGAGCTGCAAGTCATCCGCGTAGTTGAAGATGGTTACGTTTGCATTCCGGAGCGAGTGCAAAAGAGGGCGTAGGTAAACATTAAAGAGCAGGGGGGACAATGAGGAACCTTGTGGTACCCCGCAGGTGGTAGATAAGGTGGGAGCAGAGAAAGAGCCCAATCTGACCGATTGAGTGCGGCCCGTGAGGAAAGAGCGGATCCAGCTAAGCGCAGGACCCCTGAGACCTGCCTGTTCGACACGGTCGACCAAGATGGTGTGGTCGACCGTGTCGAATGCAGCAGAGAGGTCCAGAAGCACAAGCGCCTGATGGATTCCTGCATCTGCATTCCGCCTTAGAGTGTTTAGCACCGAGAGGATGACCGCCTCGGTGGAATGGCAAGGTCGGAATCCTGCTTGATTAGGTGCCAAGTACTCGGTTTTTTCCAAAAAGCTGGAGATGCTTTCGCAAACATGTGACTCCAAAAGTTTAGCACAGTATGGCAGCAGCGATATAGGTCTGTAGTTAATAGGATCTAATGGGTTAGCTCCTGCCTTTTTTATGAGGGGAACAAGAAGAGCTTTTTTCAGACCACATGGAACTTTGCCCTGTGAAAGAGACCCATTCATTAAAGAAAGTAGACACCCAGGAAGATTGGTGCCCACTTCTTTCAAGATGTAAGGGGGACAAATGTCATCGGGGGAACCTGTTTTGACTTTAGTAAAAAGTTTAAGTAGTTTAGTCTGATCTATGAGGGGAAAAGAGTCTAAGGTGGTAGGGTTGTACAGAGTGTCATCAAACACAAAAGGACACTGAGTGATGGGGATACTTTGCTTGATAGAACAGATTTTATCAAGGAAAAAAGAGTTCAGTGTGTTACAGAGTTCTTGGGTGGGGACTATCGGAAGAGAAGTTCTATCATTGGAGCTGAGATTCTCCACAATATTGAACAGCTCTTTTGACTTATTTTGGGCTTTAAAAATTTTATCCGAAAAATAGTCAGTTTTGCATTTAAGAATGAGATTTTGATAGTCCCTACGAGCTCTGCGAAAATTGACCCTATCGTCTTCTAAATAGGCTACACGCCACTTACGCTCCATTTGACGAGCCTTAAGTTTAAGGCTTTTCAGATGAGGTGTATACCATCTGTGAGCGTCATTGGGGCGAGAGCGGGAGAAGTCGATACAGGGTGCATGAGCATCAGCTGCATGGAGCAGCCACTCAGAAAAAGCCACTTCTGATTCATCGATGTCCTGATCGAGTGATGGACAGGTGGAGGTTAATGAATCAAGGAATGCCGGAATAGCTACATTCTTCCATATTCTTGCCTTCCCACCTTGTTGTGACTTAGGTTTGTTGTTTTTTGCGATGGAAATGCTGAAGTTGATCAGGAAATGATCCGACCAAATGCACGGCAAGATGGAGTTCACTGCCAGAGAGATGTTTTGAGACCAAATTTGGTCAAGGCTATGTCCTTTCTCATGGGTAGGGAGGTGAATGTGTTGAATGAGATTAAGGTCCAAAAAAGATTCTTTCAGTGTGGCTGCCTGAGAGTCAGATTCCACAGAGTCCAGCCAAAGATTAAAATCCCCCAACAGTACAATTTTGTCATAGGTGATAATCAGGGGGGCAAGTTGTCCCGCTAGGGATGCAACAAAAGTGGGCATGTTTTGAGGAGGCCGATATATGAGGATTACAAGAAGTGATCCCGTATCCAAATCCATTTTAAGAATTAAGTTGTCTGATCCAGTCAGATCACAGGAAGGTAAGAGGGAGGCTTTGAGGTTTTTGCGAATGATCGCAGCGACCCCTCCGCCCCTTTTACCAAGTGGCCTGTCAACATGCAGTATGTAGTACTCAGCGGGGACTGCCGCCAAGATGTCAGGTAAGGATGCCTCATTTAGCCAAGTCTCGGATAGACATAAAAAATCTGGTTGTTCGGCCTGAAGCAGAAGGAAGATGTCCAGGTAATGTTTTACCATGGACCTGGTGTTTAGGTACAGACATTTAAGAGTAGTCAGAGGCGTATGTGAGGATGAGGGGGCAGACCAGAGTGCGGGCTTGTGGACTTTTGCAAGGCCAAACTCAGGCTTTAAAATACCATACGTGGCGGCACGCTTTAAAATGTGAGCGGGTGGGGGGAAGCTGGCGCTGTCAGAGGGTCTTAATGACAGCAGCGAAGCAGCGGAGTATTTGTATTTTTGACCAGGGGTTCTGGCCCCGAGCCCCGTACTGCCGCGGACGGGCGCAGACGGGCTTGACTTGAGCGCGACTTCGGCGCGCCTTCGTCGCGCCCGCTGCGCTCCTGGATGCACATAGTTTTATGGCCTGCCTCCGAGGAAAGCTAGACCGCTCAGTCTGGTCCGGCTACACCAAAGATGGCGGCACGTCTCACCCTCCACACAAACGGCACCAGCCGCGATGGAACGGGGCGGACGACACAAAAAATACAGTAGTGCAGGTAAGTAAATGACAGCAAAGTGCTTAAATGATTTTAGTGATTTAAAAGTAGAATAAAATATTCCTTCGCGCTAGCGCCTAAATCGCGCTAGAGCAAGCAACCGCTTCTTCCAAGTAACCGCACTGCAATGCGATGATTAGCAGGGTTCAAGAGGGCCAGGCTGCTGCCACCAGCCAAGCGTACTCGAGTGGCCCTGAGTGAAAGAGAGTTTTATGGCCGGCCTCCGAGGAAAGCTAGACCGCTCAGTCTGGTCCGGCTACACCAAAGATGGCGGCACGTCTCACCCTCCACACAAACGGCACCAGCCGCGATGGAACGGGGCGGACGACACAAAAAATACAGTAGTGCAGGTAAGTAAATGACAGCAAAGTGCTTAAATGATTTTAGTGATTTAAAAGTAGAATAAAATATTCCTTCGCGCTAGCGCCTAAATCGCGCTAGAGCAAGCAACCGCTTCTTCCAAGTAACCGCACTGCAATGCGATGATTAGCAGGGTTCAAGAGGGCCAGGCTGCTGCCACCAGCCAAGCGTACTCGAGTGGCCCTGAGTGAAAGAGAGTTTTATGGCCGGCCTCCGAGGAAAGCTAGACCGCTCAGTCTGGTCCGGCTACACCAAAGATGGCGGCACGTCTCACCCTCCACACAAACGGCACCAGCCGCGATGGAACGGGGCGGACGACACAAAAAATACAGTAGTGCAGGTAAGTAAATGACAGCAAAGTGCTTAAATGATTTTAGTGATTTAAAAGTAGAATAAAATATTCCTTCGCGCTAGCGCCTAAATCGCGCTAGAGCAAGCAACCGCTTCTTCCAAGTAACCGCACTGCAATGCGATGATTAGCAGGGTTCAAGAGGGCCAGGCTGCTGCCACCAGCCAAGCGTACTTGAGTGGCCCTGAGTGAAAGAGAGTTTTATGGCCGGCCTCCGAGGAAAGCTAGACCGCTCAGTCTGGTCCGGCTACACCAAAGATGGCGGCACGTCTCACCCTCCACACAAACGGCACCAGCCGCGATGGAACGGGGCGGACGACACAAAAAATACAGTAGTGCAGGTAAGTAAATGACAGCAAAGTGCTTAAATGATTTTAGTGATTTAAAAGTAGAATAAAATATTCCTTCGCGCTAGCGCCTAAATCGCGCTAGAGCAAGCAACCGCTTCTTCCAAGTAACCGCACTGCAATGCGATGATTAGCAGGGTTCAAGAGGGCCAGGCTGCTGCCACCAGCCAAGCGTACTCCGTACAGTTGGGGATATAAGGAAGGAAAGGACATTCAGGATGCGGAAGACAAGTTTTTATGTAAGCTCTTGGCAGTCCTGCCCTCCACCCCTGCATACATACTACAGGAAGAAGTAGGGGTGGGATATATATCTGATCATATAGCGTCGCCCCCCTGCTGCGTTGGTTGAGAGTCTGGGCAAGCCCTATTATTAACCTAAATCAAATATTAATTCCTGACTGTCTAGGGTTAGATAGAGCTGAGCATAGTCCCTGGCTAAAGTATTGAATGGATTTGACGAAATGGTTAGGTTGTCCTGATTTATTTTGTAGCCCTAAACATTTTGATAAACTTAAAATCAGAACTATTAAACATCAGTTCATGGTCAACGCCAGGGACACAGGGAAGAAAGGGAGTTGGTAAAACTAACGGTGAGAAGATATTTCACATTATCTTTGAATAACCAAGTTCAACCATATCTACTCATTGTTGGCAACCCCTTTCATTGCTTTGTATTAACCAGATTTTGTCGGCAATTGGTTCCCTGGCTCTTGCCTGTTCCCCTAGGTTTTCCAAAACCTGGTATTTTAAATCCTTGTCCTTGTGTCAATTTCTCTGAGCAGGATACACTTCATTTTATTTTCTTCTGTGATTATTATGTTTCTTTACGTAAGAGATTTATATTACCATTACTCAGAGAAGTCAGGCCTGCCCTATTGTACCTTCAAATGTTATCTTCCCCCATGGTCTGTTTTGGGGTTGCAAGTTTTTAATAGGAGCCATTAGGTGCAGGAAAAAACTGTTTTTATTAATTTTCCTTAGCTTTTATATGTTTTTATCTTAGGGCCTACTCCGTGTCGTGAATGGCATTTTTTATATACTTGTTTATTGCATTTGACTGTATCTGATCCTCGCACTTTGCACTTTATATAACGTTTCTGCTTTATCATTTATTTAGAATTTGACCCTCTGACTGATATATGTTTTAATCCTAATCCTGGTTTCAAAATCTGTCGATGAAATGTATTTTTGCTTGATATGTTTACTTTTATGGCATTGAGTTGCCGAATAAAGTATTTCTTGATCAACAGGTTAAATAAATTACCTAAATTCAGCAAATCATTGTTAAATATTCAAAAATAAAGCATAGACTGTGCAACTCTGTAGTATCCTGCATATTATACTGTAAAGTGTTTTACCAGTCCTGCTCAGCCAGTGCCTGTGCTCTGACTCATTGGAATGTTGGAGTCTGATGATGCCTCGGAATGTTGGGACTGAGAGAGGCAGAGTGACAGTTGGTCATGGGCTGAGCAGCTGATAGGCAGCTCCTGGTGGGGCTCTGATCTACCCCATATCTACATGATGTCCTGTACCTTACAACCTGTTATCTTTATAAAATAAATCATCTTGAAATATTACCTTCCTAAGTGGACCTTCTTCACTACATATTTTGGCGACGAGGTGACGAAGAATCTACAGCTACAAGCAAATCTCAGGTACCTGATTTAAAAGTGGACCTGGAGATGGCGCAACATAATGAAACTACAGTGGAAACAACCACAGTTTTCAGAAGAAGAGGTATCCACAAGAAGGAATTAACTACGAAGAAGAAAAAAGCGTATTCTACACAGTACAATGAAGACAACTGCAAGGAGGAAACAAGAACTTCAAAGAAAAGAAAAAGAAGACAACAAGAAACAAGTAAGCACAAAACACGATGCCTGTTAGCCCCACTAGTGGCCTCGCCATCGGCCAGCCCTAGCCCAGGCATGCTGTGCTTATCATCTCTACTCATCCTGGACTTTGGCTTTACCATATCAGTCTGCTACACTACCACAAGCTTTCCTAAAAACTACAGACACCTGTTTGTAAGATTTTTATTACCAAAAGTGGTAAGATGTGGCTTCTTAACGATATGCCTTTTTGATCCATTACGCTGTGTGATTCTCTGCACCTTATTCCTGCATGGTGTGATCCTGTGCACATCGGAGCACTGGGGTGGCTACATCTACATTTAAAAGATTATCTTTTCACCTCATCCACCGTGTTGGCCTTAACCCTCACCAATAGTGATCTTGTGCCTGTAAACGCATCTCTGTTGAATACTGTGAGGGACAACATTTGAGGTTTTCTGCTCTTTTGACATTGTTCTTGTCATTCGCTGTGATGGTCTGCCTACAACTTCATGAAATGTCAATTTCTCATCGCGCTGACCTGGACTTGCCTTCCCTCCCAGGGACACCTTTTCTGACTGTTTAACTGCCTCTTTAAGCAACTGTGTGTCTTTTACACACATGCCTCCACTGCGCTCTATACACTTTTCCTGACATTGCCATCGAGAAATAAATATGCTGAGGTGAGTTTCTTAAAAGTTTTTTTTTAATCTCAATCATTCTTTGCAGCCTGCTCTGTGACAGTTCAACTGTCATAAAAAGTTTGCTTTTCTTTCGCACGTATCTTTAGTCCCTTTGACTGATATTGTCTATTTACATTTTGTAATTTTGCTGTTTTGTATAACGCAATGTTACACTTACATCGTATTTATATTGTTTATTGAAAACAGAGGGAAGTTGTAGTTATACTGTATGTATCTACTTTGCCTATTCCCGGTTTTCCGATTTGTCCAGCTTTCCTCGTGGTGTCATTCTCATTGTCATCCCTGGTTTCTGGATCTACACTTGTTGTCGTCTATTGCCTCCAGCCTTCCTTCGTTCTTTTTCATTCTTTTCCTTCCCTGTTCAGGAGGAAATATGTTACTCCCTCTTTCCTGTGTCTGTGTGGAGGCTGGTGTCCGTTTTCCGTCGTTCCTTGTTCTTTCTTACCTCCCTGCCTGCCTGGCCAGTGGGTGCGTTCGGGGGTTAGTCTTTGGTGCGTCTGAGTTCTTCTGCCCCTTGTTGTTTCCATCTTCTGGTTACTCGTTTTTCCCTTATCTTTTCTATGTCCGTGAGTCTGTGTTATCTCTATCGGTTTGCGCTTTACTCTTCTCTTCCTCCTCTTCTTCTTCCTCCTCATTTTCTTCCACCTGTCTCTTCGTGTTGCTTTGATTACTCCTTTTCTTGACGTTGTTTCTGTTCTTCTGCTATTCTTCCTTGTTATCTCTTCGTTGGTTCTCTCTCGTTAGTTTTTATTCACATAGTGGTTTAATGCATCCGCTAGAACAAAGGGTGATATGTAGTATCCTGCATATTACACTGTAAGGTGTTTTACCAGTCCTGCTCAGCCAGTGCCTGTGCTCTGACTCATTGGAATGTTGGAGTCTGATGATGCCTCGGAATGTTGGGACTGAGAGAGGCAGAGTGACAGTTGGTCATGGGTTGAGCAGCTGACAGGCAGCCCCTGGTGGGGCTCTGATCTACCACATATCTACATGATGTCCTGTACCTTACAACCTGTAATCTTCATAAAATAAAGCATCTTGAAATACTACCTTCCTGAGTGGACTTTATTCATTACAAACTCTTTCCCAAATTGATGTAAGATAGTGCTAACAGTGATTTTTTTCTCTTTCCTTGCTTTTGTAGGAGGCACGCCTATTCTATGTTGATCACACCTACTGCTTGGATCATTTCCTTTTACCTGATTTCCCAGCTGTTACTAGGAGTGTTGGGGGAACTAGGCAGAGTTTCCAAAACTGCTCTTTAGTTAGATCCTTTAAAGCTTTTAACTTGTGGCTCCAAGAAAGACTTGCTCTTTTCAAAGTGAAACTTTGGATGGGTTCTTCATCGGATAGGTTAGGCCCTTTAGATTAAGATAGGGATTTTTTTCCTTTTTAGAACATGCTGTTATTTTTCATGTTAACTCTAACCAAATTACTCTCGATTTTTCTGTAAACAGACTTATCTGACTAACCTGAATAAACTAAACAAATCAATTGCTGATATCTTTGTGAGAATTAAAGCTTTTAAAACTTTACCAAACCTCTCGTCGCTGACTGAACTCTAATCAATGGTAATTTGATTTGTGCTTCATTCTAAAATGGTGGATCTGTTGATCAAGAGACGGAGTTGGAGTGTAGTTAGAGATCTCTGTTGCAAGTCAAGGGTTCAACTGCTAAATATTTTTTTTTAAATAATTTTTCATGCTATCATAGGGAGTAGGCAACATACTCAAAAACAAACCAAAATATGTAAGGGGGGATAGGGGCTCTTTCCTGTTGGAGAAAGGAAACAAAGACCATGCTGTATGCTCCGAGGCGACAGAGGGTGATTTACTGGGAGATGAATTAATAAAATAAATGTTCTCCTTCCAGCTTACCCTCTACCCAAAGAAGTATTTGTACTTGCCCAGTTATTCACAGATGAGTATAAGTAAAAAAAGGGAGTGCGCCTAACAATATTATTCAAAATAATAACAGTAACACAGGAGCTGTGATTGTGTGAAACGGAAGGCAGCGGGATAAAACAAGGATACGGTAGAAGGGCGGGGGGCAGTGGTCAAACAATGAAACAGGAGGAGGGAGCAAGGCCCTCATCAGTGTTCAACTGGACACCCACTCTAAAGGACTTTATTTCCATCAGATGTACTTGTATGAACAGTTAAATCATTTCTTGAGATCACTTCTGAGGTCACCAGTAATAATGCCAACCTGTGTCAATTGTGAACAGATTAGTAAATCTAACACTTGCTCAATCTGCTTATTTCATAATGGCTACTAATGAGTATGTAAGGGAAGAGTGTCATTTGGGCATAACTAATGTTCACTGGACATCAGTTATTAAGCTAGAGCACTTAGAATGATGGTCCATAAGTACTAATGGCAGGCTTATTTTCAGATAACATTTTCAATATTCCAGTAAGTACTGATCTGTCTCACCCGCATATTAAAATATAATTAGAAAGTGTAAAATACCTAAAATTTGAATAGCTGTTAGAACTGAAGAAAACTTGTTTACATTTAATTCCACTCGATAGCTAAATGTAGAAGAACAGAGAGTTGCACAGGATCAAACAATTTATTGAAGTGGTTTAGCTAGGATTTAATCTTCACCACTATACCACATGTTCAGTGACACTAAGGGTAAGCCTGTAGATAACAATAACTCTCATTACAACTATCGGATGTACCTGTGGTTTCCTTTCAATTGTCTCCCAGAGTCGCTTCTTCCATTATATTTGTTGAATGCTGCTGGCCCCACTGTATGTGCCTTGAGGCTCACGTATATTGACTCAGGACGCTGCGTGGTGCAGGGAGCAGCACGCATGCAGAGATCAGATGTTCTGAGCAAGATAGATGCATATTCAAGAGAAAAAATAGCCCTGCTTCTCAGACTAGTAAAAACTGCTGAGGCCCGGAGGTGTAGGTCAGATGAATGTCCATAGAGAAATAAATCAGCAAACAAATGCTGGACAGTGAAGGAAGAAATAGCTGCTGCTGGCTGGCAGTTGTTGATGTGCCATCCTGCATTTCCCAATTGTTTCCCCCTCCCCCCTATATTACTCTGTTTGAACCCTAAGCAGGCAGATTCATAGGCTGCTAATGGATTTGGTAGGACCTCAAATGCATTCTCAAGTAATTACATCAACGGACTACCCCCCAAGTTTCTTACGGGGAGCTACCTAGTTCATGGCTATCATGCCTAGGTATTGGGGACTTCTTCTATGCTGTGCCTTGTGTTCAGCCCACCAATCCATCAATGTAAAATTCATGCAAATTCCATGAAAGTGAACTGCTTTTGAAATAATAATAGTTACATAGTAGTGGGATGGTGATAAATGGAAGTCATAAATCAAAGTATGGGGAGAAAGAATGAGTGATCATTCAGTTTCCTTGGGTATATATCAACTAATCAGAGAGGAGAATGATCACTTGTCCTGCATAACCTGGGTATGCAATTTGTGTTCTTGCCAGTCCCAATTTAACCCTCATGCACGTGTGTATGGTGGTCGTTCGAGCGGTTTATCTTGATTCTCCGCTGTCCCTCACACGTGTGTGCATAATCATTGGGTCTTTTTTGTTTTATACACCCTCCACCAGGAGGTTGTACCCTTGGTTAGGATCAGTAGTGATCAGTGATAAGTAAGTGAAGGTGAAGTGAGTGAGTTAAAGTTAAAAATCTCTCTTTCCCAGAATAAAGTATTTATTGGTTCTGGTTAGGAGATGATAAAATTATTTACAAGTGATAGAGAGTGATTATGACTCTCTCACATTAACAATAGTGAAGTAGGTCAACATGTTTCAGCCCTTTGTTGCCAGTTGGTCAGTGGGCTTTCTTCAGGACCATTGTGAAGTAGGGGTGAGGAGACCATGGGCGTCTCTCTGTGTAGGAAGCAATACTGGGGTTTCCTAGTTTGCTTGTGTCTAGTTATGAAACGTTATTCATAATGACTTCATGGAGGTCTTTATGTACCTGAAATTAAAAAAACATAGAGACTAGACAAGGGTAAGGGGTAAGGGTATACAAATGACTGGTAACACTGGTTCAATAACCAGGAACGATCAATGCCAATTGGCGTAACAACTGAAAAATAGCAATACTTTATTCGACTGTTGCCAGCTCAGGGGCAGGGTCAACTCTCGCATTCCCAGGAACGTTTATCATGGTGGGTTATAAGCAGCCTGTTAAATTAGGTCGTACCAATGGTGTATTAGCAGGGCTTTGGGGTAGGTTGCATGTTACTGCTAAGTACATAGTAACCATCCATGTTTAATGGTACACGTTCGGAGGTCTATAACAAGTAGGCGTTCGTGTCATACATTTGCGTGAGTGTCCACACGGTCAATCTATGTGCTCACTGATGAAACAAACTGGATATATTCACACACATTCAAACATTCTACTTGTGTCTGTTATTACCCGGTGCACAGAGTAGTTCGTTGTAGCTATTGCATAAACAGTAAATGTCTACTAATGCCGCGCTCTTAATGAAATTGAGGCCATCAAGCGTACTCTTTCTTGGTGCAGCATACCGTTAAAAACCTAAGTGTAATAGTTGCCCGACTTTGAGCAAAGAAGTGAATTGTTTTTTTTTACACGTACCTTCGTAGTAGGTTTAAGTTACCTCAGCGGGTTTTCCAGGGTGTCAGAGAGGCCTTCTAGGGACAAGACGTTAAGTTTAGAAACATTAGCAGGGTAATACTTTACGGTTTTGTAGCGTGCCGACAGAGACCGCAGGTACACAAGGGGAGCGGCCGGCGCGCTACAAACAGGAACAGGAAGCACTGGATGACTTCCTCCCAACGGAGGAATTAAAAGCAGAGATTTCTGGGTAGAGGTGGTTCTTTATAGCCACATTTGGAGGGGAGGAGTTTCACTTTTCTCTTTTAGTTCAGCAGCAGGGTGCTTGCCTCTAGGGTATGAACAGGTCTTGGTGTAACAACTGGGAATTTAAATGATTATATCGTCCTTGAAATGCTCTGGCATGAATATAATAATAAGAATTAGCTTCAAAATCCTTAATCATTCCAAAATTGCTAGTTGATGTACATAGGCAATGGGGACTATCCCGATCTCCACAGCATCTACAGCAAATGTAGTGTAACGCTGGTGAAATGTTAACTTTCAGAATGAAATAATAACAGTCCGATTTTGAGTGTTTGAGGGTATTCTAACATTAAAGCCCTTTTTGAAGGAAAACATATTCATTCATTTGTTTTTGCATGCAGCAATGAAGAGAACCCCTGGTGTGTTGCAAAGGGAGTATTGGAGTCATCAGAATTATGACCCAACAGTGACTGGAGAACTAACTCATGTGAACTCCCTTTGCCCGCTCTAACTAACTTGTTTTTATGTGAATTAATAGAATGAGCCAGATGGAGCACAGCTTGTTGTCATTAATTTCTGCACTGTGGTAGCAGCATGGATGCTGGAATGAACCTGGATAAGCCCCCATGTTGCAAAATTATGTTTTCAAGTTTTCATAAACAATTAACCTCACATTTACATGTTTTGTTCTGGTAGCATTTTACTTGTAGTTTGGAACTAACTCAAAGTTTGTACTTTAGATATGTTATGCTTTACTATGATTAATTACCAACGTTGTACATTGCTTTTTTTCCATCTGGACTTCATTTAAAAAGTTACATTTGTTTCCCATAACTATTCTCTAGTTAAAGAATACTCTTTTGCACGCCGCTACTATAGAAGTGAGAAATACAGGGATGGTTTCTCCATTAGGGCTCTGGGACTGTGCCCCCTTGTTGTATAGCTCCTATATATCCTTATATCGTGTTAAGTTAGCATAGGTACATTTGAGATTTAAACGCCATTTTTCCTTTCTTGCAACTTCTGCACACGACCCTTAATTGTTGACTTAGCTTTCAACCTAGTGGTTTGCCGTGGTGTATGTGAGAATAATATGTTATTGCTCTGATATCAGTTTTGTTTAATAAACCATGTCTGCACGGAGAGTGCTGAAGTTTCAGGAGCAACACGATATGGAATTGTTATGAGGTCTGATCTCCACGCCTTCATAGTCATAACACAAGTGCAGCCTTTGCCAACTTGGGCTTGAGGCGGGATTGATATTGCTTTGCACGAGAATTGTTAACACACTTGATGCGGTGCACATGCAGAGAGAGCTGGTGTATGCTGATGTGATTCCTTCATGCTAGGACACTAAGGTATGGGCCCGCCCTAAAACAACCCAAAGAGACCTTCTTAGCTAATAATATAATATATGTGTTAGGGAGGGTGAGATATAAGTGTTGTTAACTCTTATTCATTACAGCATGTTAACATGCTGTCACCATTCGCTTTTTATGTCTTAGTAACTATGCTGATAATTTTGATACTGATAATAAGTATACTTGTATTATCTAAGATACTGCGCCTGAGAAGACGGCATTAGTAAATAAACATTTCAAATGCACATGTGTCTTCTTTACTCCATGTTCTGGTTTGTAATGATAATATAACGAAAGAGTGTTCATGAGTCCCACGTACCCTGAGGTACTGTAAGTTCATGTTCTGGTTTGTCTAAACATTGGGTGTTTGATATGTCCAATGAGACACTGTAGCTAGCTCGGTAAGGGGTGAGTTGGTTGCTAAGGTAAGTTTTGGGACACCCTAATTTGCCGAGGTTCCACTCCTCTGTGCACAGTTCTGTGTGAGTACAGAAACCCTGCAACATGGCGCCCAACGGTTTCGGTGGTCTTATATCATGACACTCGAGTAGTTTATCGTTCATGCCTTAACCCCTTCACGTCCGTTTCCGGAAAACGGGGTGTTGGTGAAACCTACCTATTTTTTAAAATAGGTCTTTATTCAAGCTTGATTCATACTTAAACGGTTTCTTTGAATTACTACCCAGTTGTGCTACAAAGTATTCTTTGTGTTTTCTTGTTTCCAAATCTGTGATGGCGGCAGCGGTGGCTATTGCACAGCATAGTCGTGTAGCGGTACGCAACCATCTTCAGACGTACCAGGTCCCAGTAGATGGGATGGCTGTGATTTTCGTGGTAAGTGCAGATCCGGCGTTTCCTTACGAGTTGTTTTACTCTTGGGTTACGTTTCCGGCTGTGGACGCTAATTCTGGTTTGTTCCACTCCTACACCGCCTCGGATGTCCCGGCTGAATATACGCCATACAGGGCATTGGAAATACCTATTGATCATTGGCAGCATCGAGTTTGGTTTGATGGCGCCCTCCCCCACTCTTTGTCCCGTGCGAGGTTAGGTCCACTCTCAATTCCAGGTACTAATTGGCCTGCGTTGGGTGGCTTTACCCCGCACCCGAATCACGGGGCTTGTACCCTGGCAGAAATTCGCAGGCTACATGTAGTTTCCATTTCCGTGATTCGTGCTTTAGTGCAATACATCGGTCAACATCTTCCTGGTGGTCCCCAGGGGGGTGCGGCCGCTCCCATGGAACGAGGCGGAATGCGTCTCAATCCAGTGATGGTAAATTCGGTTTTTGGTGCGCGTCCTGTTGACAACGATGACTTCCCATTCTGGCTAGCAGAGAAATTTGATCAACTGGAGGCGGTTTTTCCGAATTCTACTCCTGCTGATAAACATAGAATGTTAACGATTACTCTACTGAAGGATATTACTCCTGAACTTGCTGACTGTGAAAGCTGGGGAAAAACTTTTGCGGCAGTTTATACGAGGTGCTTCGGCACCCCGTCTATGAATGCCCTGCCTGAAATCATTAGACGTGTTCAGAATGATCACGGTCCAGAGGCAGCGGTGGAATTGGGTATGCGCCTGTGTGGTTCTTTTGAGATTGTAAGTGATCTCATTCTCTCCAATGTTAAAGGAGATGCAGTTAACTTTCAGGTGTCGAATGCTTTGGCTGCTCTGCCCGATGCCGACAAACCCCGCCAGTTAGCAAAGATTGTAGTGGCCGCTTATAAAACGATTGGCCGCACAAGTAGAGGTCTGAAATATTTTCCAGTGAAGGATAAAAAACAACCTCAGGGACAATCTGCAGTGACAGATGCCCAGCCCAAGTCCAAGAAATCGAATTGGCCTAAAAAACAGACACAGGGGAAGCAGACAATGCAGACTCAGGGTACTTTTCCTGCAATACAAGCTCCTGCGCCACCCGAAAAAGTTTATGATTTGCGCGACCGCGCGATGATTAAATCACCTGATCGTTTTCAGGGTTCTGATCAACGCTCTCCTCGTTCCTTTCAGGACACATCGGCCCCGAAGACCGGTGGAGGAGGAGGGGGTGGACGTGGACGTGGTGGCCAACAAGGACGTGGTCAGTCCCGCCAGACGGACGGCGCAGTGAAGCAGGAGGATTCTACGCCTAGGCGTCCGCAGTTTGCGAAAAAGAAAGTCGCAGCCTTAACAGCGCATCGATATGCCACAGATAGTGAGAACGCGGCTTCGGAATCTGACGTGGGCTCTGACCTTGCTGGACAGCGCGGCGGAGATAACCATAGTCAGAGAGGCGCTGCGTCCACTACTGAGGGTGACAGCGACTGATGTCTACGTTGTGATAGAAACAGCGGATACGAGACTTGCTCCCCCTGAAAGACTATATGAAATTGTCCTGTTAATTGAAGGTGACATACAGCGTACCGTTAAAGGTGTATTTTGGGAGAATCTGTCTTCTACATATGATATTTTACTTTCGGAGGCTGACTGGCCCCCACCTTTTGTGCTCGCGGCGCCGCGAGGGGAGGAGGTGATCCTACCCAGTTTCGCGAACACTGTCTCGAAAGAGCATGCGCAGCATTTTGCAGAAGAGTGGGCTCGGGCTCTCGCGCCGGCTCTGTACCGTAACCAATGTGGTTGGGATAGATTGTCGCCTTGCCACGAAATACCGTTGCGGTCTCAGCCGCAGCCTCAACCTCAATATCCCATTCGGCGTGAAGCAAAATCTTCCGTCGCGGAAATCCTTGAACAATTGGAATATCAGGGAGTTATTGAAACGTGTGTGTCACCGATGAATAATCCCCTTTTTACTGTGAACAAACCTGACGGATCATATCGTTTGGTTTTGGATTACCGGCATTTAAACTCGCATTGCCGTAACTGTGCTGTACAGAATACCCACGGCTCTGCCCTAGTGGATAGTCTCGTGCGTAAGCGTTTCAAGACAACGCTTGACATATCCAATGGTTTTTATGCCCACAGATTAGACAGCTTTAGCTCCCAATGGACCAGTTTTACGAGCGCTGGAGTCCAAAAGCAATTCCGGCGTCTTCCAATGGGCTACAAGAATAGTCCTGGTATATTTACCGCTCGAATTGTCTCTATTCTGGAGGCACTCGACCCTGATGCTTTTTCGTATGTGGATGACATATATCTCACAGACGACGATATTTGGGAGCATCTGTGTCGTGTAAATTCTGTTGTTTGCAACTTCGCAGACATGGGTTACAAATTTAACTTTGCAAAATCGCACATTGCTGAACACACAGTGTTGTTTTTGGGCTATGAGCTCAACAATGAAGGTAGAGGTTTGGCTCCTCACTTCTTAGAGAAGTGCGCACAATTGCGCGCTCCAACAACACTGAAAAAATTACAATCTTTACTGGGCTTTTTGAATTTCGGCAGAACTTACATTCCGGAATATGCCCAGCGTATCAAGCCTTTGTATGCTTTGATACAACCAACTTTCTCGAAATCATGCTGGCTGCCTGAGCATTCAGCCATTTTGCAATCCTTGCAGGCTGATCTGCTCGCTTCTAAATATTTACTGACTCGTGATAACCACACCAACCTGGTAATAAGAATAATTCCTGGGACGGTGGGTTTCACGAACCTCACTTTTAATGAAGGTGACACGGTACCTATTGCTTACAAGTCACACTTGTACACTTCGGCTGAGATGCGGTTTCCCACAGTGGAAAAGGTTTTAACTGCTGTACAGATGGCAATTCTAAAAGAACGAGCACTGTCTCAGGGGAAACGCATGCTAGTGGTAACACCCTGTCCTCACTTGGAGGCAGTCACGAAAGCCAGTGTACCGAATTCAAAGGCTTTGCACCCTCGGTGGATTCAGTGGGCAGCGTCATTGTCATCCACGGATGTCATGTTTATTTTTGACGCTTCCTTACGGTCGCAGGAGTACTTGCAGTATGAATTCGTTCATCCTGCTCCTCTGGCGATGCGACCTTTGGAGGACTTCCATTGCATCATTTACACTGATGGGTCGGCGCAGGTTGCGCATGGCTCTAAACATGCCTACGTTTCCGCATGCGCCATTGTGGTCGGTGCTATGTTGAATGATGAGTTCATTTCCAGGGAGGTACACACGTTGCCCCTGGGCGATTGCACCGCACAATTGGCAGAGCTTCGTGCTCTCTTACTAGCTTTGGAGTACGCAGATCCAAGTGTTACTACTCTAATTGTAAGTGATTCTTACTACTGTGTCCAGTCTTACAATGAAAACTTGTTCTTTTGGATTCAAAATGATTTTCATGATTCCAAGGGTAGCACAATAAAACATAAAATGATATGGGTTCGAGTGGCAGAGCTTAAGGCTATGTTGCCACTCATTTATGTGATTCATACTCTCGGTCATCAGCGCGTTGGAGTTCACGCTGTTGGCAACTCGCTTGCTGATGAAGCGGCGAAATCAGCAGTATCTACATACTTAGTTGCAGCAGTTACTAGGTCTAAAACCAAGATTGATAGCGACATCTTGGCAGCGATTGCTGCCTCTGAGAAGGGAATTAAACATCCTGCGGGATTCCCTTCGAAGTATAAATACCACTTAAGTCCCGAAAAGGTTCCTTTTGTGACAATTCCTGATGTTGGGGAACGGCTGATTCCCAACTCGGATCGCAGAGCAGACTTGATTACAGCGGCTCATGAAGGTGTGGCGTCTGCGCATGCGGGCGTCTCGGCCACTGTAACTCAATTACAATTACGTTTCTGGTGGCGGGGACTGTACAAACAGACGCGTGATTATGTCCTTCTTTGTGACATATGCCAGCAGATTAAACCTTCAACTGCTACGCGTCCGCCTCAGACTCAGTTGTACATTTCTAATAAACCGCTAGGCTGTGTTTATTTAGATCACTGCGGTCCATTTTCATCTGATACTGCGTATAAATACATCTTAGTAGCAGTTGACTCATGCACACGCTTTGTGTGGGTATGGCCACATCGCAGCGCTGATTCACGGACTGTCATTAGAGATTTGCGTATCTTTATAGGGATTTTTGCCTGTGGTACCTTCCATTCGGATCAGGGTCCGGCTTTCGCCTCAAAGGCGTATAAGGATGCCATGACTTCGATGGGGGTCCAAGTCAAGTTTTCGTCACCCTACAGACCTGAGGGTAATAGTGTAGTTGAACGAATGAACCGTGATTTAAAGCAATCTTTGACAGCCCGAGTTATAGGCACTGGCAGAAACTGGCTGGCTCACCTCTATGGCGTGCAGCGTGCTCTTAATAATCTCCCTAGAAGGTCTCTGGGTGGGCGGACCCCATACGAAATGCTCTTTGGCATCAAGATGTACGTCCCTGACCTTGACGGTCTAGACTCAGTGGTTCGCGCCACTTCCTTTGACGCAGTTGAACATTGCAATGTTTTACAGAATCTACAAAAGACCAGAGACACTCTTGCAAAGGAACATTTGCCCTCCACATCGGATGATGCGTTGCAGATCCCGGTAGTTGGCTGGCTACCCCAAGTTGGAGAACTGGTTCGGGAGAAGATCGACAACAAGAAAGAGTTTGGTCCCTCCTATCGAGCTCCAGTCCGAGTGCTTGGAGTGAAGGGCACAAGAACAGTCATTTTACCACCACTTCCAGGTCGTAAGGAAAACAGGTTTATTTCTATTGACAATGTCAAGATACACAGAGTGGCCGATTCTTCTTAGCATGACACCGGCTGTTTCCTGTCCTTCCATTGTGAGAAATTCAATTATGCCCACTGCTTCTAATAATGAACCTGAGGTGGCCATCGAATTACCTGCTGTTTCCAGTCCATTATTAACTAATTTGCCCGGAACAAACATGGATGAGACAGACTATACATACCCCACTGATTTGTCCATGCCTGACCTGCAAACTCGTTTAGCCACGGAATCCAGATTTTCATTTGACTCTGCTTCCCTTGTCTCGAAAAAACCCTCTCAAATTGCAGTATATGCTAGCCTGTTTAAAAAACATTTTTTGATACCTCCTTGGATATACATTTGGCTGGTCCTTTTTTCGGTTTACCTTTTTATGTCAATTGGTTTTGTGTTTTATTTTTTTCGGATTATGAATGGACACTATGTCGAGGAGAGAACTTGCATTACTCATTTAAATGGAACATTGGCCCCACTTTCCTCTTCACATTCTACACACAGATTAAAAAGAGACTTGACTTTAGTTAACATCACAGCATGGCCTGTTCTGGATGGAATCGCGTGGGATGCAGTTCGTTTTCAGATTCATGGTCCAACGGAAGTCGTTAATGTTCCTAATGTACTAAGAGTTAATATGGGGGATGTGGTGAAACAAAACATTCGTTCTGATGATTGGGATGTTAATGCTGTGGAAAGTTTGTTTTCTGATTTGAAATATTATGCTGCTTTTGATGCTGAGGATTTATATTTAGAATCTGCTAATTATGGTGAATTGTTCTGTTACCAACATTATGGCAATCGTTTCTTACACAAAACATCTTCCCGAAGGGAGGCTGTTAATTTTACTCAGTGGGAACATTGCCCAGCTCCTACGCAAGGGAGTTCAGAAACGTTTCTTAAAAAGTATACTTATTTCACTGACTTTAACCAGTCCAATCCCGAGTCCTTTTATTTTAAATTTCACAAACAGCCACTGTCCAAGGTTAGACTTACCGATACAAAATTGTTGTACTCGAAGGCCTTCCTAGATCAAT
Source organism: Lissotriton helveticus (assembly GCF_964261635.1). Lineage (NCBI taxonomy): Eukaryota > Metazoa > Chordata > Amphibia > Caudata > Salamandridae > Lissotriton > Lissotriton helveticus. The sequence continues at coordinate 686,703,129 of NC_136072.1, read as the reverse complement.
TAGTTACTGGGGGCTATGAGTTATGGAAGGAAACAATAGACCTTAAATCAGTTTGGGGTTCAAGGGCCTGGCAGGTACGAGGCACTGAGGCTTTGCACCGTGCATGTCTCATCCCGAATCATATGTTGTTTTTAAATGAAACCATTTCCCAGACCACATGCTTTGGATTGGCTACATCTAAAAGGTTGAACACCCCGTCTTTCCCGGAGTTGGAGGAATATGAGGATTGGAGTAATTTTACTCAATTGTCCATTAAAGATATACAGGCTCTGCTTCTTAATTCCTCCTTTAACATTTCCAGTATGAATCCCAAGGGTTGGCTGCTTTGGCACCGTAGTGCTGATTCTTGCCAAAAAAGGTTTTTAAATATAACTGACGGTTTTAAGACTGTTAGATCTGATCCCCGGTTTGATTTGAGTCATACTGTCACCTCTTACTCTGTGGGCAAGTTGTGTCAAGCTTGGCTGAAACATTCAACTTTACCTGCGGTTAAGTATCACCTTTCCAAACTGAATGCAGACGTGGATTTGAATGATTTCATTAAGGGCCCAGCTAGTGGCAGGTCGAAACGGTGGTTATATGGGGTTTACAATGAAATTTGGAAACTCTCACAGATTGAGGCTGCTTCACGCCTTAGGGCTATTGATCAGGCGAATCTTGAGAAAGTGCTTGCAGTTGTTGACAATAGCATTAACGTGCTTTCCTCTAGAATTTACACATTAGATAATATTGTGTCGTCTGTTGTTGATATTGTGCATGATGAAGTATCTGTATTATACCATGGTCAAAATCAATTACGTTCAATCATGCAGTTTGCATGGACACTTCAGACTCTGAAAATGGGTAAAGTTCCCTGGGGATACATGAACGTTTCTTCTTTATTTGCACCGTTTAATTTGACAGACAAACAACGCTTGCTTTCAATGCGTGATGCTTCCTTTTCTATGCTACATATTGAAAGGTTGGAATCTTTACCTTTTTCTGTGGCAGAAGCCACTGCTGCTACGTGGCTTATCCACGGTTTAATAACGCTGCCTTTTGCTTTATATAAGTTTTCAAATTGTATGAAATATGTTCCAATAGGTCGTTTTGAACCCTTAGGTAGCGGTTTTCTTCATGAGGTCTGGTCACTCCCATACACATACAGATGTTTCAAGGATGAACAAGAAGTTTATCTAACAGGGGATGAGTGTACTGAGACGCCAGATCATTCTTTAATGTGTAGACACATACAGTTACACGGTTCATGTAACAAGGACAGACCGAATATGGCTTGCGTTTTACAGGGCACGCCAGTTCCTGCTATCATCCCCACGTTTAAATTGTTAGAGAATGGTAGTTATTTAATGCTCAATAATGAAAACTGTTGTGGTTTAATTAAAGGTATAGCTTTCATAGTAACAGTTAGTGAGCGAGTTATTTGCTGCAGAAATGTTCTTTATCCTCCCACACGTGAACATAGGGAGTCTTCCATTTGGCCACAGATACCGACCTTGGGAGCAGAATTCAGCGGCATGGCTAGAATAAGAGCTCTATTGTCCCAGAAAGAGGTGGCCTTGAGCTCGGCCCGTGAAACTTTCGTGCTTCACATTGCTAACACCCGTACGGAGGTTCAGGCTCTTTTAAATACTGATTTGCCTTTGCATTTCGGAGCCATGGTCCGTTCTATCTTTAACGCATCCTCCACATCGGGCCTAGCACATTTTTTTAAAGTTGTTAGCGGTGGTCTCGTGACTTCCTTTGAGAAGATTTTTGGAGTCATCCCTGCCTTCTTCCATTCTATTTTTTCATCCTTATTTGGAGGGTTCCCGTTTTTACTTGCATTAGCGGCTGGCGCATTGGTGGTTTTCTGCCTTTTTAAATATGGATGCCCTTCCTGTGCAAGACCACGCTCAGCTGCTACTGACGCGGTTTCGCAACCGCATGCTTGATTATTATGGCACACTGCCGTTGGCGACTCTAAGCACGGCGTTTGGATTATCTTTTCGGTTCTCCTATTTCACCTGTGTCCAGCCTGTATTTCGCTGCCTGACCTGTGATTTCCTTTGGGCCATTGATTTGTGTCTCTGCGGACCAATATCTTCTGACGTCGATTTTGATCAACTGATGAGTCCTATCATTGCTCACGAGTTGGTTTGTTCTGACGAAAGGATTATGGCCTTGGCGGTGGCACATGGACTAATGGGTCCCTGGGATGTGTTGTCGGCAGCGCGAAATTTCTTGGAACGAAGTTTTCTTGAAAACCCACCGAGCTGTCCTCTGATGGTTATAGAGGATCCGGTGCTGGAAGATCACGTATGTTCCTTTCATCTTTTAAATTGGATGGCTGAACTGTTTTCGGATGAGGACAGTGACTTCCTCCTGGAGGCTGTTGCAGCTTACTTTTCATATACAGTCTTATCATAGACACTGCCTCAAATTGACATGCTGATTGATAGCATTTCCTTGATTTTATTGACTTTTGGTCAAGACATTTTATTTTTGCTTGCCTATTGGCTTGAGCCACATTATACTTGTGGGCTATTTTTTTAGCATTAGTTTTTATAATTGAATTTTTATTCATGCTCGTTTATAAATGGATTCTGCTCTCATGTGATGGCACTTCTGTTATCTTATTTAGTCCGTTCTCGGATCATGGGGGGGTGTTGTATAGCTCCTATATATCCTTATATCGTGTTAAGTTAGCATAGGTACATTTGAGATTTAAACGCCATTTTTCCTTTCTTGCAACTTCTGCACACGACCCTTAATTGTTGACTTAGCTTTCAACCTAGTGGTTTGCCGTGGTGTATGTGAGAATAATATGTTATTGCTCTGATATCAGTTTTGTTTAATAAACCATGTCTGCACGGAGAGTGCTGAAGTTTCAGGAGCAACACGATATGGAATTGTTATGAGGTCTGATCTCCACGCCTTCATAGTCATAACACAAGTGCAGCCTTTGCCAACTTGGGCTTGAGGCGGGATTGATATTGCTTTGCACGAGAATTGTTAACACACTTGATGCGGTGCACATGCAGAGAGAGCTGGTGTATGCTGATGTGATTCCTTCATGCTAGGACACTAAGGTATGGGCCCGCCCTAAAACAACCCAAAGAGACCTTCTTAGCTAATAATATAATATATGTGTTAGGGAGGGTGAGATATAAGTGTTGTTAACTCTTATTCATTACAGCATGTTAACATGCTGTCACCATTCGCTTTTTATGTCTTAGTAACTATGCTGATAATTTTGATACTGATAATAAGTATACTTGTATTATCTAAGATACTGCGCCTGAGAAGACGGCATTAGTAAATAAACATTTCAAATGCACATGTGTCTTCTTTACTCCATGTTCTGGTTTGTAATGATAATATAACGAAAGAGTGTTCATGAGTCCCACGTACCCTGAGGTACTGTAAGTTCATGTTCTGGTTTGTCTAAACATTGGGTGTTTGATATGTCCAATGAGACACTGTAGCTAGCTCGGTAAGGGGTGAGTTGGTTGCTAAGGTAAGTTTTGGGACACCCTAATTTGCCGAGGTTCCACTCCTCTGTGCACAGTTCTGTGTGAGTACAGAAACCCTGCAACACCCTGAAATTCCTACACATTGCTGTACACATATTTATTAGACCGATTTATTTAAAGATACAATAGTATCTCCAAACAAACTGATGTATTTAATGTGGGCTGTCTGTCCCAGGCTGCAATGTCCATAGGGCTAAAATGGCTTTAGCCCCCCCTCCCCCCCCGACCTGTGTTTCACCAAGGGCTGCAGCAGCTTGAGATACTGCCGCTTCGGCTGGGCAGTGTCTGGAGTCTTATTTCCGCCGCACCCGAGTTTTTCACAGGTCTTTAAAAGACCATTTACATATTTACATGTCCTTTTGAAACTGGTTAACAAGGCTTTGTTTTTTTTCACTGGTTCCAGTACCCCCTGGTTCCCCTATTTGCATATTTCTTACATTTGTATTTTGCTTTTACTGCCAAAGTGGGAGAATGCATTTCATGAAAAGGCATATTGCCAGTAGGGATGCCAACTTTCCAAAAGAAAAATAATAGAATTTTTTTGTTTAGAGTCTGCAAAGGACTCGCCTTGATACTAAATAGGAAGGTAAATAAAATCATATGTATTCATTTGTAACTGACTTTACTGTGTTTGTTGTCTTTATTCATTCGTCATGGATCATGAATGCAGCCCTAGAACACATTTATAAGTGATTTATGTTTATATTTGCTTTTTCAAGTATGCACAGATAAGTGATAAAAATACAAGCTTTATGTGATTTTTCTTATTTTTGTAGCAGATGGGACCTCAAAATACTGAGCTGGGAACTCTAATCACAAGACTGAAAGTTTGTTGCAGGATCAGCACATTATTTATTTCCTCTACCCTCCATCCCTGATTGATGCCATAATAGCAATAGTTTAACTTATATCAGAAACCCTACACCAGTGGTAAATAACATACTAAATTACTCCAAGTGTCTTGGAATACATCCTGAATTCAGACAACTCACTCCTCATACTTGCCGCTCACCCTTCGCTTTCATGCTCACCCTGCACTCGCAGCTATCATACTGCACTCACACTGCTCATATCAATCACTCACGCCATTCACCCTCTTCTTACCCTGCACTCACACAAGCACACCGCTCACCCTGCAAGCACATGACACTCCATTCACTTGTCACTTTCACCACTTACTCTACCCTCACAGAGATTACACTGTTCACCATGCAAGCATGATGTTACCCTGCACTCACACTGTTCATCCTCCTCTTACCCTGCAATTACACAAGCACACCTCTCACCCTAAACTCACAGCAACCAGACTGCCCTAATGCCACTCACTACAAATTCACTCCGTTCTCCCCCACTTACTCTGCGCTCATATGAGCACACCGCTCACCCTGCACTCACAGTGATCATACTGTACTCACACCACTCACCATGCTCCCACGCTGTTTACCCTCTACTCATCCTGAAGTCACACGAGCCACACTACTCAACCTGCACTCATATGACACTTAATTCACCTGTCATTTACTGCTTGTACTGTAATCTCACTAAAACAAAGACATCATTAGCCATGCATTCATTCAATCCATTCTGAAAATTTACCCACATCCAAACTCATATGCCACATCACTCACCCTGCAGTCACGCCTCTCATCCTATTCTAACACTGTTGAATTGATCACCAAGCACTCATAGAGGTACTCCTGTCACTCAAATGTCATGAGAGTCGAAAACCAAGACTGCCTGGATGTGATTCTAGCATGTGTCACTTTCATCTACCACAGGCTCTCCGTGTGCTTTTATCTCACTCTTGCAGGTTATTTTTCATCTTTTCTTTCTTTCTCTCTTGGTCACAATGTTGCCAACTTTCTCCTTCTCCTGTTTCACTTCGGAGTTGTTCCCTCTTTTGTACTGTAACAAAGTTTGATGAGGCAAAATATGTGTGGGACCCTGAAAATGAGTGCCAGTGGGCTCCACCTGCACCTGCTGTTTCAAATTGAGCACTGCTACTTAGCCTAATATTTTGATACCTGTACATAAGGGCGGCCTTACCTATAAATATTTTACATATCACTGGGTAAACTAAAACTGTACCTTCTGCGTATAAGGGGTCAAGAGCATTTTTCTGGACTTGCAATGAGTTGAAGCCTAGGAACAGTACCAAATCGACAAAAATACATTATGTATACTATCAGGTTTGTCCAATATGTTTAGACTGCACAATTTGTCACTTCTTTTTCCTCATATATTGGCTATGAGGTAAGCTCCAATCCCATTTCTGAAAATACTTGTCCTACCTCACTATTGGGAGCAGTGCTGGCTTTAGGGTGGTACGATCTGTGCAGATGCCCCTGGCACTGATTTTGTTGGGGGGAGCACTATGTCTAAAAATAACTTTTTGTTCAAAAGCACATGAACTTCCCTGTGCATCCAGCAGTTTTCAGGCAACAAAAAATACTTTAGATAACTCTAATGAGTAATGTTCCTATTGATGAGAGGTCAGAATGTTGTCTAGGGGAAGTTTAGACTTGTTTTAAAGTAGCACAGAGGGTTAATGTGCCAGCTGCAAAGAATGTGTACCATGCAGATCACAGAACTGAGTGTGAGTGAACTATGAGTAGCACTAAAAAAAAATTAATGTTTTTCAGTGAGAGGTTATAGAGAGATTAGGTGCACAGTTGGAGAGCGGTAGTGAAGGGATTCCTTGAAACAGAGGTCGGGGGCACCAAAAAAGACTGTTGCACTGGGTGTCACCAGCACTAGATCCAGCCCTGGCTGGGAATGTTAGCCCCCTCGAAGTTTGGATCTAATTGCACCCCTGGTCTGTCCCTGGCTGCCTGCTCCACTTTGCTCTGAGGCAGGAGACGGAAGCCGGCAGTAAATCAACTTTCTGAACTGTGAGGCACAACGCAGGGCTTACTATTCCAAAGCCCTTCAATGCCATTGTAGTCTAACGCAGTATCCACTTTAGCCAGTGACAAATTCAGCATCATGACTTGAGGTGCTGCAGACTCCATCCCTGCGTGAGAGCAGTCATCCATCATTCACAGGCATAGATCCTCCCCTTTCCCATTCGTCACACATAGGAGTGGATGCAAGCATGTGTGTTTTGGTGTCTTGTTCTCGGTAAATGGTAAGTGTTAGAATGCTAATATGCTGTTATGCCTAATGTGCTGAGACCCCTTACCACGTGAACCTCCCCCACTGTGACACCCCTGGCTCCGTCTTTACATCAATGTGCCCATTAGATGTGAAGCTGCTGTATTTGTTTCCCCGCGAAATTGATCCAAAAGATGAGCAGGCCAGGGTTCTTATTTCCTTGTGAAGTTGATCCAAATATCTGAGTCAAGCGCAAAGCGAGAGATATGTGCTTTCAGTAGACAGTTATCCGCTGCATGACATTAAAACTATTCCTATCTTCATGCCTTTAACAACTTTAATGCCAAAAACATGGATTGTTTATGAACAATGTGTGTTAAAAATGTTGTTCCTCTCTTAAATCACATATTATTTAATGTTGCCTTCCTCAAGAGTTAGCTATGTAATCATGTTGTGCTTCTGTATTTTTTATCGTGCATACTTTGAGCAGTGCCAGGTGTTTATTAGAGGCTTTGATTGAGAGCTCTGATGATGACACTGAAGCCAAAGTAAAATGTCTGTCAGTGGATTGGCCTCTGCAGAGCACACAGAACAATGGTCATGGATTTCAGTTGCAATTGAAAATCTGTGGAAAGGTGTGTGCAGGGGTGCACAGATGGCAAAATATGTGCAAGGCAAAAGCAAAAGGAAATAAATTGCTTTAATGTGAGTGTTGGACTTGGCCCTTTTTTGCAGGGTCATCCCTTAACTTTTTGCCTTCCTCCTGTATTTTGTCTGACCTGTTTTTGTTGGTTTTATGCTTCTGGGTACCCCTGTGGTAGACCCAAGGGTAGGGTGCATTGTACGTATAAGGTAGGACATGCCTTGGTGTGTGGCATATCCTAATAGTGAATTACAGCCATTTTCGTTTTTCACTATTGCAAGGCTACCTGTTGTCCATAGGCCAGAATGGACAGTTAGATTATTTCATTTTAAATTCCTAACTGACTCAGGGAAGATGGTGGTAATTCAAGTTTAGTATGCCTGAACTCAGAATGATAAAATACATCTTTCAGTGAAGTTGATTTCAACATTCTGCGTTTGAAAATACCACTTTTAGAAAGTAGGTATTTTCTTGTCAAACTATCCAAGCCTGACTCTGCTAGGTTGTGTATTCCTTGTCTGGAGTTTGAGTGACTGGGCTGGGGGATTCCAGGAGACAGGGTGAGTCAGCACAGGGCTGAAAAGAGCTATCTGCATGTAGATGAGTGGGAAGAGTTGCACCTGGGACCTAATTAGGGCTGTGCCTGCCTTCCACAATGTCGGCTCCACCTCCTGTGGCGCGTCTGATGTCTCTGCCCTGCACTGTGAAAGGAGAGAAGGAGTCATGTCCACAGAGTGCTCCAGGGCTGTGCCTTCTCGCCACAATGCTGGCTTCCTCTCTTAAATCACATATTATTTAATGTGGCCTTCCTCAAGAGTTAGCTATGTAATCATGTTGTGCTTCTGTATTTTTTATCGTGCATACTTTGAGCAGTGCCATGTGTTTATTAGAGGCTTTGGTTGAGAGCTCGGATGATGACACTGAAGCCAAAGTAAAATGTCTGTCAGTGGATTGGCCTCTGCAGAGCACACAGAACAATGGTCATGTATTTCAGTTGCAATTACAAATCTGTGGAAAGGTGTGTGCAGGGGTGCACAGATGGCAAAATATGTGCAAGGCAAAAGCAAAAGGAAATACATTGCTTTAATGTGAGTGTTGGACTTGGCCCTTTTAGCAGGGTCATCCCTTAACTTTTTGCCTTCCTCCTGTATTTTGTCTGACCTGTTTTTGTTGGTTTTATGCCTCTGGGTACCCCTATGGTAGGCCCAAGGGGAGGGTGCATTGTACGTATAAGGTAGGACATGCCTTGGTGTGTGTGGCATGTCCTAATAGTGAATTACAGCCATTTTCATTTTTCACTATTGCAAGGCTACCTGTTGTCCATAGGCCAGAATGGTCAGTTAGATTATTACATTTTATAATCCTAACTGACTCAGGGAACATGGTGGAAATTCGAGTTTAGTATGCCTGAACTCAGAATGATAAAATACATCTTTTAGTGAAGTTGATTTTAACATTCTGCGTTTGAAAATACCACTTTTAAAAAGTAGGTATTTTCTCATCAACCTATCAAAGCCTGACACTGCTAGGTTGTGTATTCCTTGTCTGGAGTTTGAGTGACTGGGCTGGGGGATTCCAGGAGACAGGGTGAGTCAGCACAGGGCTGAATAGAGCTATCTGCATGTAGATGAGTGGGAAGAGTGGCACCTGGGTATACACCTGTTACAACGCATTTTTTACTCCGCACTACCATTACAACGCGACTTTTACTCCGCATACCGTTACAACGCATTGCGCTGGGGGGCGCTGTAGGATAGGGAATAAGTTTAATTTTCTATCCAACACCTTCCCTAGTGTCCACGGGGACTGGTGTTGGAATAGAAAATTATACTTACCACTATCCAGCGCCCCAAGGCGCTATGCGTTGTAACGGTATGCGGAGTAAAAGTCGCGTTGTAATGGTATGCGGAGTAATAGTATGCGTTATAACGTCATACATCCGGCACCTGGGACCTGAATAGGGCTGTGCCTGCCTTCCACAATGTCGGCTCCACCTCCTGTGGTGCGTCTGATGTCTCTGCCCTGCACTGTGAAAGGAGAGAAGGAGTCATGTCCACGGAGTGCTCCAGGGCTGTGCCTTCTCGCCACAATGCTGGCTCCACCTCCTGTGGGGCGTCTGATGTTTCTGCCCTGCACTGTGAAAGGAAAGAAGGAGTCATGTAAACAGAGTGCTCCAGAACTGGTTTGGACTAGGCAAAGGCCCCTCTGCCCTCAGAGGACAAAGGATTTTGGGATATAAGTATTGGGACCCTGATCTCAAGAATTTAGATCACTTTTGGACTACAAGAAACCTTTGCTGAGGAGAGGAACCTGAAGAAACTGAGGAGAGACTATCCCTAAGCTGAAGTGCTGCTTGGGGGATTGGTCTGCAGTGGTTACCTGGATCTTCAAGGACTTGAGAAAAGAGCTTGCCTCCTGCTGAAGTCTCAGGGACAACAAACTTCAACCCCCAGCTCCCCAGAGTTCTTTGGAAGTGCCTGCTGCTGTTTTGGGCCTTCTGAGGGACTGCGTGTCACAAGAAGCTGGAAGCGCGACTCAAGAGGGAGAAGCTTGTTGCCGTCGCAGCCGCTGCCGTCGCATCGTGGATGTCGCCGCTGTAGCTGATGCATTGCACCGCATCTCAAGAAACGTCCCGCAACCCTGAAGAAGCATGTCGCCATCGCAGTCGCTGCTTCGCATTGTGGATGTTGCCGCTGTAGGTGACGCATTGCACTGCATCAAGAGAAGCGTCTCGCACGGAGGAAGAAATGTGTCGCCGTCGCATCTCCAAGTAAGGATGTCGCCGCTGTAGCTGTTGCATTGCCTCGCATCACAAGAAGCACATTGCATCCATGGAGAAGCGTGCCGCTGTCGGAACTGTTGTTGTCGCATCACTGAACAAGGGTGTCGCCACTGCAGTTGTCGCATCGAGCGGAAGTGTCTTGCATCGTCGGAGAAGAGTGTCGCCGCAAAAGCCGCTGTCATCGCATCACTGAACAAGGGTGTCGCCGCTGCAGCTGACACATCGAGCTGAGACTTCTCGCAACATCAGAGAAGCGTGCCGCATCAGGAAGAACTTGACGTCTTTATTTCTTTGCACCGGATCTTTGACGCTTTTCCATCGTTGCAACATTTTCGTTGCCCTTGGTGTTGCATCTTGAGGTACATTGACTCAAAGTGTCGCATTTTAAGAACTAAAGAGAACTAAGCTAATTCTACCATTTTAAGTACAGTATTGTGGATTTTTGTCATTTGTGGTCTTGTGATAAGTCTATATAAAGAGTACTTATTTTTTATATAAAACCAGTGTGGTGTCCATTTGTAGTGTTGTCACTTGATTACTGTATGTGTTCACAAATGCTTTAAACATTGCCTCTGAGATAAGACTGTCTGCTCGTGCCAAGCTATCAAGGGGGTGAGCAGGGGTTCTTTTAGGAGTGTACCCCCTTACCCTGACTAGATGCAAGGGTCCCTGTTTGTCACAAGTACCTACCTGTGCCAACTAGAGACCCCAAAATCTAACAGTGAGTCACTGCAGTGCATGTTTGGAAGTGGTGAAGTGAGCGAGATGCGAGCAAGTGCATTCGGGGAAGAGTGAATAGAGTGTGCTGAAGAGGAAAGAGAGGTGGTTGAAGATGTGCACATGCACTACATGTGCATAGAAAAAGGGCATACTTATTTGTCATAAAACACATATAACTGAGGGTCATAACTCCTTCGACCGGTCTCTATACTATTGAAATTTCAGAACTGAAACTTTTCAAGGTTAATTATTTATAACAAATTCTTGTTGTTACTTTTTCATCTTTAATAGCTAACTACCATTGACAAAGCTAATTGTACTGACACGTTTTAGGTGTAGGTCATTTGTTGTGTTATATATATCTGGGTGCAATCACCATTTTGGTCACAGTGCGCTCTATAAATAACCCTTACAATTACAATTACAATTACATCTCAGAGTAAAACCAAATTACTGGTCTGGTAGCACAGAATGGGAATCACATAAATGTATTTTGCATGTTCCGTCTTAGAAAGCCCCACACATTTTTCATCCCACTTAAAGAATGTCTTATTTTTCTTTATAACTGATTGCAGTCAGCAGTTTCGGGTCCCTTCCCTCCCAAAGCCTGGCTAGAGCATTTTCTTCCAAAGCTGATGCCACATGCAATGCAAGCCACTAGGCAAGCCCACACTTTAAAAGACTGAAGTTGTTGCTTTGTAAAATGTGCACATTACACTAACTGTTGAACATGTTAATGCACTAATATATAGGGCAGTTTTTAATGTGTTAAAAGTCCACATTTGTAAAGCGCACAATCACCCGTAAGGGTCTCTAGGCGCTGGGGGGCCGTCGGGAAGATTAAGCGAGCAATTGCCAAGAGTCACATGGTGCTGGGCTGACCTGCCGCCGGAGCTGGGGATCGAACCGTGGTCCCCAGATTCCAGCGTCAGTCGCCCTGGCCGCGATGCCACACCTCTTCAAGTCTATACATTCCACCTGCTTTATAAGCCTTGCTCTATCATTAAATAATTTGCTTTAAAATGCACCATTGGCCAATATTTTTTTCATTTTTTTTCTCTGGAGGAGGACCTAGCCTAGACCCTACATTTGTCCATTAAGCATGCTTGCGTCGCTCACTACATAAAAGTCATACCAAACTTTTACACCCCACTTTCAAATGTCACCAGCCACCATTGGTGAAATCCCTGAACCTTCCACACAACCTGTGACTTTACTTTACAAACTTTGCAACCTTTATAAAAATAAATGCAGACAAATGGTTTGCAAAAGTGGTCTTGTGGAGAAGAATCCAGCAGACTATAATTTAGCAGTGGGAATTTTCAACAAATTAAGTCATAAGTCTACAGACATTTTCTATGTTTTGCAGAAGTGAAAATGAAAACGAAATTCAAAATATTGCAACTTTTGTAAATTTGTGAAATTATTAAATTGCACAAGTTTTGTTGGATGTAGAAAGCTTCTCCCAATCCAATGTTTCTTGCACTGCATTTAACAAGGTGTTCCTTGATTGAAGGCTTATTTTTTCCATTTATATTATGAGGATTAAATATTTGATTTTGCCAGCCTCCTCCACACACCCAAGGATGTGGATTGAGAATATATCTACCAACTGTTTTCACGTCCTCCACAAAGCTCCCTGCGAAGATACGCTGTTCTTCAAATACCCTACTAATCTCTATTAATGACAAGGTGTTTTCACTGAACGCAGTCTATTCGGTATTCACAATGTTTTATCAAACTCAAGAGTGTGTAGCTTTAAAGAACTCTTTCTTTCAAGATTGTGCGAGCCTACTGCTAACCATTCTGAGACTTCTCATTTCAAGCTCTTTATTTTTTGGTTCTGGATTAGCTGAGGACTTTTGATTTTAACTAAAATTATGTTTATAATATACGTACGTATATGGATTTTCAGCCAGCCTTCTTCAGCCATTGGTCTGTTAATGTGTCATTCACATCTTTCTTCCACTCACTACAGCATTGGACAGTGGATCAGTCTACTTTGGCCAATGGCTAACTTCAGTCTGAGTGAAAGGAGTCTGCCCTTGCACAAGGATCACTAATAAAAACAAAGTAGTTCCCTTCAGAGTGAGGGACTACTATTGTGATGTGTGTTTCTTGAGGTCAGACAAATATTTTTAAAGTTTTGCAAAAACCCATGGTGACACAAAACACTGCTGACGTTAGTGTGATCGTGGACCCTCCCACCCTCTTTCATTGCGGACTCACCGGTTTGACGACTGGCGGCTTTTTGCCTCTCTCGGACGAGAAAGGAAAAATGCAGCATTAAGGACTGCTATGGCACCGGCTTTGACAGTACTGCTTTGCTGAGTTTCTTTTTTTTGTTTGTTTTAGATATCTTGGCTGGCTCAGGGTTTTGTCTCACCAATTGACTTTCAAGCAGTCGCTTTGCCCAGCGTCTATGGAGGTGGAAAAAGGAGGAGGAACCGGTTTAAAGCACCCTGCTGACGATGTCTCCTTTGCCTAAGTCCAGCTGGTTTTGTCTTGGATTCTTGCCGGCCTGTCAGGCTATTTCGTCGCTGGAGCTGGAGTGGATTTTGGAGGCATCAATGGATGTTGGCTTGTGTCCTTCACTGGAAACCCATCTTAAAACGAATGCACCGGGGATGCTGCTAATCTTCCTGCCACATCTGCTATCTCGCTGCCAGGAGGGGAAACGCCGATAACTCGCGCATGCTGCTGCCCTTACCGCCAAAACCTTCATCATTGCCATCATTGCAGATTGAGGGGACTACATTACCCAGAAGCCCCAGTGGTGCCGGTTCATCGTGTCACTGCCTAGCACCAGGAGACGCTCATAATCGCGGGAGGCCCCACGCAGCGCGGGACGCTGCTAGTCTTCCTGCCACATCTGCTATCTCGCTGTCAGGAGGGGAAACGGCAATAACTCGCACTGCTGCCGCCCTTACCGCCCAACCCGTCATCATTGCCATCATTGCGGATTGAGGACACTACATTACCCAGAAGCCCCTATGGCGCCGGTTCATCGCGTCACTGCCTAGCGCCAGGAGGTGCTCATAATCACGGGAGGCCCAACGCAGCGCGGGACGCTGCTAATCTTCCTGCCACATCTGCTATCTCGCTGCCAGGAGGGGAAACGCCGATAACTCGCGGCTGCTGCCGCCCTTACTGCCACAACCGTCATCATTGCCATCATTGCCGATTGAGGGGACTACATTACCCAGAAGCCCATGTGGCGCCAGTTCATCGCGTCACTGCCTAGCACCAGGAGGCGCTCATAATCGAGGGAGGCCCCACGCAGCGCGGGACACTGCTAATCTTCCTGCCACATCTGCAATCTCGCTGCCAGGAGGGGAAACGCCGATAACTCGTGCCTGCTGCCACCCTTACCGCCAAAACCGTCGTCATTGCCATCATTGCGGACTGAGGGGACTACATTACCCAGAAGCCCCTGTGGTGCCGGTTCATCGCGTCACTGCCTAGCTCCAGGAGGCGCTCATAATCGGGAGGCCCCACGCAGCACAGGACGCGCGCGGGCGTGCCCGGGCCAAGAGCGGGCCCGTCCGCGCCCGTCAGCAGCAGGCAGAGGCTGGGCTGGGACACCCCCTAACTTTGTCATCTGGATTTAAAGTAAGCGGAACTATCTCTTATGACTTTGGACTAAGGGGACATTGTTATTACTTCTTCTCAATCACGAGGAGGAGGTTCCATTTGGTGGTTTGTTGCCGGCTAATAAGTTCTGTATATTGAAGTGACTGTGAAAAGTTAGGCAATGAGTAAGATCCCACGCAAGGGGGGCAATGGGGCAGGAGTTGCGGGCACTTTGGATGCTTTTCTATCTAGGGCTGAGTCCGTGCTAATGCACAAGATCCAGCTCACGGAGCGGAGGCTCTCTTTAGAACCAACAAATCCATCCTCACTACATGCTCTTTTGTCTGACCGCAATTCAGTTGTACTTATGAGCCCCAGAGTATCACAAAATATTGCACCCAATTCACAGCAGGGTACCCCTGAACCTTTAACATTAGTCAACTCTCCCAGCTCAACCTTACCTCCCTCTCCGCTACATACTCTCACTAGGCAACAGAAGTCTATGCAAGCCCCTAAAGGGAAAGATCAGTCAAAGAAGAGAAAAGCGCGTAGTGCCCCCAAAACGAGTTACCAGCTATCCAAGCGGCTAAGAATCGGAATGTAGTACCTGAGCAGGGAGGGCCTGCGATGTTGTCCATGGCCTCAGATAGTCTTATGGGGGGGTGCAAATAGTTCCAGACCACCTGTGGTAGTGCAGGGCCCTAATTGTTCCCATATGACATCGGATTTAATAAAACAACTTGAAGAAAGGTTCTCAGCATTGATTAATCCTGTTATGATAAACCTTGACGCAATTGCTCAAAGGTTAAGTACACTAGAGAAGCATCTATTTAAAGATCCAATTGTTATCCCGGGTACTAAAAAAGCAACTGAGCCAAATGATAGTGAACCACGATTACCACCTAGCTCCCAGAGCAGTGGACTGGCAAGTCTTCAACTAATACCAATGGTGATGTCACAGAACCACCTAACACCGCCCGAACATAATGGTAGCGTAGGACCACAGGGCCCCACAGGTAGAATTAAGGGCTGTGGAAATGTGCTGCCAATGAGAGCCTCTTTACATCTCCCACCTGAGGTGACCCCATTCACGGTCATCCTAGCCAATGTACCGAAACTTTCACACCATGAAGAGGAGCACTGGTCCTCTCTTAAGAACAAGGCACTCCACTACCTGAACCATAGAACGGGGCTAGGAAACTATCTCTTTCGGGAATTTATGATGGTTAGAAAGGTACCCTGGGTTGGGCGCTCTCAAAAAGGTTCAGGCGGTGACTGCGTTGTGCTTAGTTTCAGATCACCAACCCTGGTCTGGGCTATACTGGATCAGACAGTGTACTCTAGACCAAATAATGAGGGTATTAACGTCCTTCCGTTGGGTTTTTTCTACCAACCCGATATATACAAACGTCAAATAAGTGATAGGTGAACAAGCAATCTGCCAAGAGATTCAAACAGGGCAATACTGGTGTCTAATTGTTTTGATGCGCTGAGCACATTAGACGCCAATGATTGACTGCCCCCCATAACGGACTTTAAGACCCCTGGAGCAGGCATGTCACTAGGGCATGGTGCTGTCGAATTTATAAGTCCCACCAATAGAGATGAAGTTATTGCTTTACCGCCCCCTGGCCTACATGAGTGCAATAGTGACTTTGTTGAAAATAGGGTAGACCATACAGGGATAAGTAGCCCCTACCATACGCCAAGGCAAGCTGTTGGCCCAGCATTATGTCCAGTGACCTTCAATGCTGTCCTCAGAGACAGTGAGTCCCTGCTGCGTGGCCATCTTAGTTCTGGCCATATGGTACAATCTTTGGTTTCTTGGAATATTGCAGGGCTAAAGAACAAACTAGCGTCCCAAGACTGGTTAACATTTAAAGACAAACATGACATCCTATTATTCCAGAAACGTGGCAAATGGAACCTTAGTATAGATTAGGATACTTAAATTTTAATAATCAAGCTACCCCGAGTCAGAGGGGCAGATCAATGGGGGGTCTAACCATTTGGGTTAGACAGGACGACAGCTACCAAGTCAGCCAGCTGGATTCTAAGAGTAGCGATATTCTAATCATCAAAATTCAAAGCCCCAAATGTAGAGATCTCTACATTTTAAAAATGTATGCAAGGGGGAAGCCTGGGGGTAAAGCCTCAGAGACTATTTCTATGCTATACTCGTTATCTTGTACAATGGCAAGGGGATTATGCTTGTAGCAGGAGATTTTAATTGCTGCTTCGAACCACTAGATAATAGTGATATTGAACTTATATTGGAGGAAGATCTTGTTTGGAATATTCCGCAACTGACCATACCTCCTATGAAGAAGTGGTCAGAAGCTGCATTACAGCTTAAAGTTTTATGCCTGGAACAAGGGCTCAGGGCGGTAAATGGAAGAACCAAGTCAGATAAGCAGGGTGATTCCACTTTTAATAATGGGAGATGTAGCAGCTGCACATCCTTTTTAATTTAGAGTATTGCTTCTCTATTAAGGATATGGTTGTATTAAACCATGTGGAAAGCGACCATAATCCACTTATATTATCTGCTGAGTTGTATGGTAGTAAATTGTCAGAATCTAGTCCTAACACAATTGATATTTATCCTTCAAATGACACTAGGAGGGTAAAATGGACAGACTGTCTTCTCAAAGAGTACCATATACCAGAAATGAGCGAGCTTGCAGTAGAGGCCACACTAGAGCTCCAGAATTATGTTACTGAGCAGGACATGATTTTAAAAGTTATTCCAATACATACTAATCTTTTTAATAAGCTTAGGACTTTTTTTATTACGGAGGTTCAAAAATCGAAGAGTAGGCCTAAACCCAGGGTGGAAACTTGGTATGGTAAAACTTGTAGGGATGTCTACAAAACTTTGGCTCTAGCAATAAGATCGAAAGTTAGGGACCGGATTCAAAATGCAAGGGTGATGTACAAGAAAGCGCAACACGAAGCAAAGCGGTCTTGGGATGAACAGTACTGGTCGGAGCTGTATAATGCCAGTAGAGCTAGGAACATGGGTGTATTTTGGGATTTGGTGAAAAGGGGGAAGGGGCGCCCTAGGGACCACCCACAAAACTATGTTTCCCCCAATTTGTGGGTCTCGCACTTTATGATCCAGTTTGCCTGTCCGTCTTTTGATAAGGTGTTGTGCTCTGATACCCCAAACATTCCCTTAGATATTTCTCCATTACACCTCAGCCTAAATGAGGTAGATAGAATACACGACTCTGTCCCAAAGGGTAGAGCGCCCGGGTTGGACAGTGTTCCTGCTGATTTGTTTATACATGTGAGGGGAGTGTGGGCACCATATATCCAGTCCCTCACAAATGCTATTGCAAAAGGTTCCCCCATACCAGACACCTGGAAGGGGACCAAGATAATCCCAATTTACAAGATGGGGGATCGCTCGGATCCAGCCAATTACAGGCCAATAAGTCTGATAGACTGCATTCAGAAGGTGATAGCTAGGCTCGTGTTGTCTAGGATCCAAGCCTGGATTGAGGAGGAAGACATCCTGTCATCTCTCCAGGCCGGGTTCCGTACCCACACGAGCACTATAGATCAGTCTTTTAGATTTGTTTTAATTTACTGACGGATGGTAATCCTTTGAGGTGGCACTCTTTTTGCGGTATTCGTCGATCGTAAGTCGGCTTTCGATTTGGTACCACGTTCTAAGATGTGGAGTGTCTTTGTAGAACAAGGTATGCCACTGGATATACTCGCTTTTTAAATTAAACTCCATGACGCTTATTGTGCGCAAGTCCAGTGGGGACAGCAAGGCAAAGTTACAGACAGGCTCCCGATTCGTAGAGGGGTACGGCAAGGGTGTGTCCTGTCCCCAACACTGTTTTCATTGTATATTAACAGTGTTATTGGGTACTTTAAGAACCACCCTACCGATGCCCCCAAATTGAATGGAATATCGATCCCCCTGCTAATGTTTGCAGACGGCACACTGTTAATATCTAAAACGCAGCAAGGTCTACAGAAGGCTATTGTGCACTTTGAAGTGTTCTGCAAAGATTATGGCCTTACTATTAATGTGACCAAGACAAAGTTTATGGTTATGCATAAGTATAAGCTTGTGAGAGGGAGGGTTGCTATGAATGGCGAATCACTAGAACAGACAACTCTTCTCTTACCTTGGAATCACATTGGGTTCTAAGTTAGAATGGAAACCACATATCAATCAGTTGGCTACTAAACACGCTCAGTTAGCAGGTGCTTTCATAAGGGAACTGTGTCTCTCAGCTACCAAACCTATTGCCCCAGCGATGAAAATCTATAGCACTAAAATAAGTGCATCCATACTCTATGGGGCAGAATTATGGGGGTTTATTAATATGACACAACTGACGAGCTCCCAAAATAAGTTTGTGAGGGGATTAGCCGGTCTACCTCCATCCATGCCACTATTGCCCCTCTACTATGACCTGGGCTGCCAACGACTAGAGGATGTGGCATGTGTTAGACCTGTGGCCTATTGGAGGAGGCTCTGGGTTACACCGGAACTCTCCCAGTATGCCCAGGCCCTCCTCGAGGTTCGAGACGCAGATACAGCCAACAGAATTCAATGGTTGAGAGAGGTTAAGGCTGCTTACACCGCTATGCGTCTGGGTTAATTGTGGGAGAACCCTACTGTCAATCCCTTCCCACCTCGAAAAGCTTTTAGGGAGCTATATTTGTCAATGGTCTCAATGAAAAACTTTACAACTTGTATTGGCCCATCACTTTCAAGGAATTTCCTTGAGCTTAAACATGAATCTGTCTATGAGGCTTATTGGGATATTATCACACTTCCCGAAGACCGGAAACAGTACCACCAATCTAGGGTGAGTACCCTTCCTGTTAATTCCTTCACCGGCAAATGGCAAGTTAAGAACAATACATTCTGCCTGTTTTGTTCCCCTCAGCAGGAAAGTATAGCCCACATTCTGTTCATCTGCCCAGTGTACAAACATCACCGGCACAAGTGGCTGAAGCCCATATGTTTGCTGAAGGGCATTACCACTGGGGCAGAGGGTTTAAGGATTTTCCAAACTGATAGTTCAGAATGTATTGTAATTGCTGTTGCAAAATTTTTACACTGGATGTGGGCAATTCGGAGGAGAAAGCTACGCCAGAATTGAAATGGTTTTGTTTAAATTCTGTGAATAATTAATTCTGTGATGCTAATCGATTTCTGACCTCGGACCTTTTTAAACTTAATTTATTGTATAGGTTTTTATATCTTATTTTTAAGATAGTTTATTACTTGCCGTATGGAGTAACTTGTGGAATCATTTCCTTGGTAGCAATGTCTTGTCTCTGATGAACCGTTTATGACTTTTTAATATGTACAGTCTTTTTAATGCATTGTCTTTTATTATATGTTTATTAAAATAAAGACTACTTTGAATTTGAATTTGATCAAGTACACTCACAATCCAGAGGTAAGGCTGCCTTCAAATATTATACAACAGTGGAATGATTTCAACTATAATCGCGTGAGCATGAGAAAATGTTGTTTTAAATATGCGAAAATAGTAACATGAGAATGTCTAAAGAATGAAACAAATAGAAAATGTGCCTTTTCTTAAAGGTGCAATATAACATGTAGCCCGATTGTTTTGTAGTAAGCATCCATTTCTATCGTAACTATACTGTCAAGCTAGACTAGGCCTCATTTATTTATTTATACTCTGCATTGCCTTTATTTAAAAATTCATCAACAAATAAATGTTTTTAGCAAGATGATGAATGGTGCAGTATTAAGTAAATAATTCACGTTTAATTTCTTTAGACCTGCCATCTCTGTAGAAAGTGCTGACTTAAAAAACGTTCTTTCTTTCGTAGGCTAGATTTTCTCATTATATTTGGTTAGATTATGGCTGCCACACGATGGGTACCAATAGTGTATTAAAACACTAGTGTATGCAGAAAAATGTGAAGCTTATGACTTAATTCCATAGAAGTTACAACTAGAATGCTTCTGCTTTACACTAGTTTATTGTCATGCAGTGGAGTTTAAATAAGTAATAGTGTGAACTGCTGGGTTATCGTGGGAACTCAGAGTGAAACTAACAAATATGGATATTTGCAACTAAGTAAACTGTAATGCTTTGCCAACTTATCACACTTACCATGTGAATGAAGAAAGATGCAGCAGGGCATCGGACGATCCTTTTTCATTGGACTGAGATGACCTAATACCAACGGGGATGGGTACATGCTTTTAATATATGTGTTCCTAGTTAGGATAGTTGAGAGATATAGTAGAGAGACCATTTCCGCCACCTTTTCCTCACAGCATGCTCTGAGAGCTCTATGCTGCCCAGATTGGTCTAGGCTATTTGTTCTGTGACTGACACTTATCTTGGCTTTCTGCCTTTTTCGCTGTGAGCTACTGCTGATGGTGATTTCTAAATTATTTTAGGATAGAGCTACTGCTATGACTAACTTCTGAATCAAGAGAGGAGACTCTGCCTATGCTTGTTTTGTTTTGGACCATGAATTCTAGGAACAGTACATTTATGGGCCTCCCTGAGGATAGGTGATGGTGATTCTGCAAACATCAAGGTTTGATTCAACAAGTATGAAAAGTTGACCATACACTTACTTCAACTGCTACTTTAGGGAATGGTGAGATTGTAAATCATATTTTGGGTTGTGCGTTAGGAGAGGGGTGTCCTGTACCCTGCAGCCGCAAAACATTGATATTATAACTTCACTTAACAGCAATTAAACTTATGAGTGCTACATGACTTCCACCTACAACAGTGGATGCGGCATTTCTGTTAGGTTAATGTGACAGCGAGTAAATATCTTGAGAAATGAACTCTTACTGTGGCGCCATCTGTACAACCTGGGCACGGAGTTTGTTTTTTAATGGGAAGTCGGCATAGTTCTTTTTTGGAGAGTAGTGGCATGCAGGTTGTTATGCCAGTCAGGCATCCCAGAAGCTGCTGAGTTTGTAATGAAAATGAATTGTGAATTAAAATCTGCAGATGGCGTAATGTATCAAAGAATTTAGATAAATACCACTTGTCAAGATATTAAGGGTCGGTCCCTGCGGAGCGTTATTTACAGACACACATAAGCAGATTCCCTTTCGAACAGACCGAATGAAGTATTTTTGGGCGTTTTACTTTGTTTTACAAACCAAGAAAAGTGCGACGATAGAAAATACATATTGATTACCTTGCGTTTGGCCGTGACTTGCTCGTGGTAGCGATCGGAGGAGTCGCCAGGAATTTCGCTGGCCCACAGGGTGATTCCAACAACAGTGTACGCGCAGCCAATTACCAGGAGCGGCAGGATGTAAATGAGGACGGTCACGGAGATGTGGTACCTGCGAAAGGTCAGTTAATTAAAGCCAGTGTCGTAAAAAACAGTTTACGTTTCTTAAAAACCTAACAGCACGCACTTTTTTTCAGGTACTATGATGTTTCCTCAATCGCATTGCAACAGTCGGCTGCCGATTAAATAAAGCAATTTTGGTGCATTTGAGTGTAGTAAACTAGTTAAACAATTTGCACTTCTATTTGCCACATATAATGAATTGTGAGTGAATAGAAAAATATGCTTCATCCTCTAAAGTGCAGATAACATTACGTCTTTAAAACCATATCCGCCACAACCCAGCTTTTTCAGTTTTCGATAAATCAAGCAACATTTTATTACTCTCTTAAAATGTCGGATTATGAAGGGAAGGTGTTCAAGATGGAAAACATGCGTTGAGAATCCGGACTTAAATAAAATGGAGGGGCAGATTTACTATGTTTTTGTGTTGGAGTTGGGTCACCATGGTGCAAGGGTGCCTGTGTTGGTTCTATGCTGCCTCAAGTACACAAGGGCAGGAAGAGAGCTAAAGAGCCCCATATGTTATTAGATATATCACTTTTCAGGTGTCTCTTATTCACGCAGCACAGCAACGTGTCTTGCCACACTGCATTGCGTGAATTCTAAGTAAATCTGGCCCCTGTGGGTCACCTGCTGCTAAATAACTTCTGCGCTAACTTTAGATAATTGGGAAATTATGTGACTGGTCATGTCTGGTCCTAATGCTGTGTTTTAAGACTGATATAGTGCAGAATAGTGTGGCAGTCATGATAGTTTGATGCCATAAACAAACAGACGTGGACATGAAGAGGTGATGAATGTATTTACGCACTTATGGAAAAGATCTATCAAAGGTAGTGGGCCTCTATTGCTGTAAATCCTAGTCCTACCTAGGTATGTATGTGTAAACCTCTTTATAACCCGCAACATAAACATATTTACTCCACATCTCAATTATAAGCTTCTTGGCACTTATGACATATTTTGTGCCTGACCCTGGAATTATATGACATGGAAAGCATATACACTGGAGGCTTCCAACTAAGGCAATGTAGTTAGCAACTTTTTGGGGCATTGTTTTCTAAATCATGTCTCTGTCAAACAACCAGATATATTGATAAAAACAGACACAAATACTACAGAAATGCAAGAAAAGCAAATTTTTAATTTGAGTTAGGAAAAAAAATATATTCAGATGTAATCATGCTAAATGCTACAAAATACTTTCTATGCAAGAAACATTGGAAGCTATCAATACACCAGCAGGTGCAGTGTCACAGGGGGTGAGGAATGTGATGACCCCACGGCAGCTGAACTGTAGCCATTTCGTAACTACTAAAACATGAAATGAAGATCCATTTACATAGCTTACATTAGGGCTGGTAGTAGTCTTACCACTGTAATCAGAGGAGAGTGAACGCTGCTGGTTTTGAGTTAACCCATTGATGATGCTGCCCAACAAGACACCATAGTGGTGATCACTTATACCACCAGTGGCAAAGATTGATTGAGGATTTCGGGTCGACAATTGAGACACCTAGTCCCCGAAAAACCATCAAAGTTCACTCTACTTTGATTACAGACGGTACAATTGTGGAAGCCGAGTGAACCCTTCACACACTTCTACCTCCTCCCTTTGAATTTTTGCTACCCTTACTGCACACATGAGATCATATGTATTTAAATTCCATTTTACTTGGTAATTCTGATATTACTTTAATCATTTTATGCCTGGAAAATGTGACCATGTTACGGTTGATAATTGAGATGTATATGATTTACTTTTCTTTTCTATTTTAAGTATGTTACATATGTTAACTTAAGTATGTAGGCTTGTTTATAAATACATAAAAAACATATTTACAGTGCTTCAATTGGCAGCCTGTGATGGTGTGAGGTCACAATCAGAGTTGGCCTAAGCAGCAAGGCTATCCTTGAAGAAGGCAGATGAGATGCTCTGAATAGTTAAACAATTGAAGCATTAGCTAACTAAAGTAAGTTGAAGCTCAAACAAGTCGAAATAAGGGAAAAATGACAAAGCCACATTGATATCTGACCCAGACTTGTGCCCTAAGCTAGGCTGACCAATGAGTAACCACGGTCAGACGGATGCTGGGTCCACACCCAGCAAAGTTCATAACCTCAAACTTATACATTTCTATGGAAGTTGATTTGACTGAATTGCTTGAGCCAGAAAGCTGGATCGAGTAAGACAGTTCTCTTGCTGGATACCCACGATTTTCCAGTTTGATCACCCATATGTTGCATGGATTAAACAGAGATATAAAAAAAAGACAAGAATGTGCTTGTATTATGTTTGGATCAAGTATAAATTGTTGAAAATGATGACTCTGGGTCTCAGAGAAACCATTTACAGTGCTTCTGCTACATGAAAACATATCTCCAGTGAAAAGTCTAAAGTGCAATACAATAGCTAAAAGTTACTTTTACTTATTGATTTTGTTGTGATTTCTTCAGGCATGCTTCCAGTGAATCCATCCCATTTTATGTGCCCCAAAACCAGCCTATAACACATCGACAAAGACCTGCTACAATGTCCACCAACGAAATGATTTTCCTGAAAATATCTAGCAAGTGTCTTTTCTTTAAGACCTTCCCATTTCAGGGCAGGGTTCGGGAGCACCCTCCACAATAGAGTGCAGTTTGTCCACAACATACCATTCTAACCTTCATCTGGCAACAGGCCCAGGATGCCCTCCATATTTTCCACCATTTAATTGGGATTGAAAATTTTAAGTCTCTCTCTCTCTCCTACAAAACGCATAACTTTCTTGTGCCTCAGGCTCCGGAAACTGGTTTCATCACTGGCTAGTGTTTCTATGTACAAACATTGTTAAATATCCCTTGGAGTGAGGTGAGGTGGTTCCATTTCTCAACCTTGTGACAAACTGTGTGAGGTAGAATGAAAAATGTCCTTGCATCCGTAATGGAAAGTTTCAATTATATTAAGGACTTGGAGGCGAGGATTATTCCACTCTTCCTTCAATTTATTTAACTTCAGCTATCTTGAAGATACAAACAAAACACTTAATTTCCCATAACACCTAGGGAAAAGAAGAAAGTCCATCATCCAATCATGGAACAGGATATCCATCATTTGCTTCTGTCTGCCTTCATTCATCCTATTTCTTCCTGTGACCAAATCCGACAATGGAAAACTTCACTCCTGTTTGGGTGACTCATATCCTGCAAGAATCAATGGATCAAATTCAATCACCAGGATCTCGTGGGTGAACCGCAAAGTGATACAACCAGTAATAATACAAGACACTGGAAGAGAGAGACTGTTGCCTTTACTAGGACTTAACATCAGTGAATAGCATAGTACTTGCACCTGATCCATCGCATCCTGTATCACTGGGTGGACGATGCTCTCAGAGCGAAGCGTAGGTTAATCCTCACCTCCATGTACTTAATTGAATTGAAACTTTCCGCTATGAATGCTAGGATATGTTTCATTCTGTCAGGAACTTGAAGCGAGGATTATGTCAGTTTAAAGTCTATCTACCACTAGAGCCACAATGGAGGGAACTGGCTTGAAATAAAACCTCTTGAAGGTCGAATCTGAAGACCAGTCTACTGCATTCATAATGTCCTCCAAGCGACCCCAGAAGGTGAAGGCCTTTGATACCATAGCTCCTCTAAATGAACTCTTACCTCTTACATGGTCCTTCAAGCTCATCTTGCAATGGTCGGGGAAGAGACTACCTTATGTGGTTTACTAAGGGCAATGAGAAACTTTCGTTCCCTTGAGGACGGAGCTCCTGAGTTAGGGTCTCATAAGTCTTTACTTAATGAACCACACATAGTTTTGGGACTCCATAAGGGCTGGCTATCGAATTAGTCTGGAATTACACTTCATACGTCGTGACACTTGGAAGGTGACCCCATATGGAGTATAGGTCCCTCCTGTAACGAGTTAAGGGCTCGGACATCGAGACCCATCGGCATGAAACCAGACAGTGCAGTGTGGCTAGTTTCACTGACAACTATTTCTGAGAAAGGAATTTATTGCTAGGCCAGGAAAGAAACAGATTCAGCACCTTGTTGACATCTCAAAGAACCGAATCTCTGGGTTCCGGAAGAAGAGATTGTCTGATATCTCTAAGAAGATTCCAGACCAGAGGATGTTCTCCCACTGGAAGACCTCCCACATGGGCATGTCCTGAGGAAATCGCGGACCAAAAGGTATTGACCAGCCTATAGGCCATCCCTTCTGCTGCCAACGAGGCTTAGAAGTTCTAGATGTGGATAACATCTGTCCCCATGGGATCCAAGTCTCGTTGCTGACACCAACTCAACTATTGAGCCCCACCATTAGTGTTTGATCGTACCATCTCCCCATGCTGGGGAGAGGAGGTCCGCAGCGTTTATTGAAAGTGCCGGGACCTGCCATTGAGAGTTGTAATCCTCCACGGCATTAGTTGGAGGATATCATTACTCATCAGGGGGTGGAGTTTCAGGAGGGATTCATGAGGCGATTCTGATCTAGGGGTAGACAGATTGGAAAATCCCAGGAAAGTTCTCTCAGAACTGGAAACCAAACTTGCAACTGTCATACCTGGGTCACTACCACCAGATCTAGCAGCTGCTGAAGAGTCGGTGCCATGAGTCTCATAATCAAGGAAAAGGAAGGTAAAGCGTAACCCATCTCCATCGACCAATCTTGGAGGAAGGCGTTTGTTGCTACCATACCAGATTTGGTCTACAACTGAAGCACCTGGAAAGTTGAAGGTTTGTGTTTCAGCGAGGTCTATGTACCTAAAAGCAAAATTTTCCAGAACGTTCCTGCAGATGCAAAGCAGCAATCACATTCAATACTTGTTTTTGGACTGCGCCTTTGTGACCTAAATTACACAAAAGTTTAAAAAATAATTTTAAGATCTCCGACTAAACTAGAAACTAAACTAAGACCAAAGACTCAACTGCAAGTTTTTCAACTATATCCATTGTGACACATGCAGGCCAGAGTGAGGCATTTATCTGCTTGTAAAGTATTAATTTCTGGAAACCTTGCCCCTCAGCATACCAGTACTTGGGCAGTGAGGTTGCACTGCTACATCCAGCTGATACAGTGCTGGTTATTAAAATGCGATACTTTCTAGTGTATGCACCATTACCTGAAACAATGATCTTCCATTATAAAAGAGGCTACGAGTTGAGTGAAGGTAGTACTCACTAACTTAGACAAAAAATATAGTGACTGAGGGCTGATAACACAGCACCACTTCACAGCAGCAGTTGCAGACCAAAGGATCTAAAAGCAAGAAACCGTGGCAACACCCTCTTCAGGCTCATTTGTATGAACTGTTGACTCACAGTGTACAAGTGTATTCTTTCTCTTCAACAAAGGAAGATTACTTTCTTGTGCTATCCCCTGCAATTAACTCTGAATACACGTGGTTTTGTGAAATATAATGCTACATGTAGGATACTATTAATTGTAATGAAATGTACACCTCAATGATTCTCATAATTCCAGCTTTGTGTAAAATGTGATGTAGCGCTATCTTTTCATTGTGGGGTGTGCATTATAATCACATGTGTAGACTGCATCCGCATATAATACTTTGTCATGTTAACCTAAGTGTTAGGACTTTGTAAACTGATAACATGAACATGATGTGTTTAGGCCAAAATGTAGAGTATCTGAAGAAATAACATGGAAAATGAGTGTAACTAGCAGAGAATATTGACTGGAAAACCTGTGTTGCACAACTGAGAATCATTTCCCTGTTGAATGTGCTTATTAATTGTGTCATTTTATGTGTAGGTGAAATGTTTAACCGTATATGATTACATTTCTGTATAACTCTGTAAAGTTCATGGTACATTTCTCTTATGTTAGCTAAATTTAGTAGGCCTGAAATGCATTTTCCCTGGAAGCTTTCACATTTGAATTAATAATTGAATTTCATGTGCACATTGGGTTTTGTTCTTTCTCACCCTTATGTTGCAGGTGGTAAAAGCATGGATGTATGACGTTACTCCGCATACCGTTACAACTACCTACCATTACAACGCGACCATTACAATGCATACCATTACAACGCATAGCGCTTTGGGGTGCTGGATAGTGGTAAGTATAATTTACTATTCTAACTCCAGTCCCCGTGGACCCTAGGGAAGGTGTTGGATAGTAAATTATACCATTCCCTATCCTATAGCGCCCCCCAGCGCAATGCGTTGTAATGGTATGCGTTATAAAAGTCGCGTTGTAATGGTAGTGCGGAGTAACGAATGCGTTGTAACAGGTGCATACCTAAAAGCATCCTTGTTAGCTAGAATAATGTCTTTCTTTTAGGAGTTAGGCAAGGAGAGAAGGGATTACATTGAACATTGAAACTGATATGGAGAACTGTTGTACTTTCTCACCGGAGAAAGTCAGGGAATCAAGGTCATCTCACAACAGCCCAGGAGCATCGCCGTCCAGTGGAAAAGTACCTATGAGAACATGGCCTGGACGGATGGCGTGATCCAAATTGAATCTTGGGAAGTCACCTGTTATAATAATGTATGGTAACGGGGTAAAAAGCCCCCTTTTTCTCTGCCTTCAGAGAGAGAGTATCTTAGAACAAGCTCTGACTCAGTAGCTAAATGCTACTTGACCCAACTGATGTGGAGAGACATCTAAGGAAGACTCCACTCGCTGACACCTGAACCGACCTGCCCTGTAATATGCTTAACTTGGGATGTCACGTTAGTGTTAGTCTAGGGATAGATTAATGTTTTATTTCCACAAACCTTCAATGCAGGGGAATTTGGACCATTGTTCCACGATAGTTTGTATCCAGATTCTCAAATTAATCATCTTCTGCATGTTGCACTGCCTAAATTTCACTCCAAGGTTTGGCTAGTATTAGTTCCAAGGTATATCTACACCCTTATCTTGAGGGGCCTGTACATTCAGTTATTTCTGGTTTTTGAATTAACAAACTTGATTTAGCTGTCTATAATCTTAATGAGCTTAGTTTACTTAAATCGAATGGATTTACCTGCTAACGATTTCTCTCCTTCATACTCTCATGCTGAGAAAAAGTACCATTGACTCGAAGTTCTAGAGCAAATCTAGAACGTGAGATCTGTCTCCCTCACACATATATAGGCAAGCTTTCCCAGACACTTGAGGATTCAGGATGCTTGTTTCTGGTCCAGGGAGGACCTGGTTTGGCAGTTCGAGCTGGACTGTTCCCATGAGGCACAGGGTCAAGACTGATTTGCATATGACCAGGTCTAAGCTGGGAACAAACGAATGATGGATTTAACCCAGATCTCTTGATTTGGGGTGAATGTTATGATTTATTCTGCATTCCGCCTATCAATTGTGTGTCTTTTGATTTTGGACTCCCAGCATTAATGCCTAGATTACTTACCAGTTATCCTGATGCTCCATTTTCTCTAATGTTTTCTCTGATTTACATATGAGGCTGCTCCACATCCTTGACAGATATCCATTGTAACATTGATTTAAACCCTACCTCCAACCCAGTAGCTCCCACAAAGGAGTGAAACTACCCATAAGCCAAAGGCAGAAGCTGCATTCCAGGAAGGAGGGATGGAGGCACTATGGTTGTGGACAAAGAAGGGGAACTCAGACTAATGGGAGTAACTGTAAGTAATCTAGGCATTACCTTCCTATTCCTCTTTCTAATGTCTCTTCTTACTTATGAGAACATAACTGATGAGACAGACAGCTTTAGCGTAGTACCCAGAGGATAAAAATGCATGTACACAGAGAAAAGACTTGCATTTAAGGGCACCTCAATGAAAGAACCCTACAAACATCAATGGAAAGTAAAACAAGTTATACAGCACACAGTCCACTAGTTTCAAAAGTTACTCAGTTCTATGAAACAACCTCCAAACTGCAATGGAACCCAAAAGTAGAGGAAGTCAAGGTAGCTGCCAAGGAAAACTCACTGAGAGAGACACACGGACCACAGCCCAAGGTGCACCCATGGAACTTCCAAGAATCTGCTTCCCTGCCCAAGATGTCAAAGTCCAAGGAGATGGACGAATTTATGCAACGGCTCAAAGATCCCACTGAAAGCTGAAACATCTGATGACAGGCATCAAAAGCAACAAATGAATTGTCACAGCATTGAATAGGTCCAGTACACTCAAGGTAAATGGACACAGCTTCGAAACATTCAGGACATGTAAGACAATCTCCTCAGATGACAGGTTTAGAGTGAGAAGCAGGAGGGATAATCTGTTTTTTGATTAAAATAAGGAACAACTTTGGGAACAAACCCAGAACCCAACCACCTTATCTGAATATATCAAAATATAAGGTGCTTTGAAACCAGAGACCCCCAGCTCGTGATTCCTACCAGCAGCTAATAAGAAAACATGTTTTAAAGGACATTAATATTTAAAGAAACCTCCTGCAACAGATCAAAGGGAGCACATTGAAGCTTTCAGAAGATGAAAATTAAGTCACACAGAGGAGTGGTCCTAATAGGAGGACAAGATTAAGAGAAACCATTAAGAAACAGAGGCATATTAGTCAATAGCTTAGAAACCCCCATGAGTTTCAATACATCACTGTTGGCCGCTGGGCTACAAACTCCATACTGGAGAAACTGGTGGACAAAGACATGAACACATTCCCATGGCACAATCTCTTTCTAATTCCAATACTTCTGAAGGCGGCTCAATGATGATCACACGCTATATGAGTAAAAGACCTGATAGAGGCCTGAACTGCTCATGCAGTGTCCATATACATACCCAGAAATTATGGGTCCTTGGTTTCAACCTCCACATAGATAAGTACTTCTATTACAGAGGAAGGATTGATACAGGAGGACGTTACTGGAAAAGGAGATGTGGACACAAGAGGAATCCACTCTGGAGCTGAATCCATCTTCCTGAGAGCTGGTAAACAAGGAGGGAAACCAGCACTGCACTCTGTTTAACTTGGAGCAGCAACACTAGAATCCTAGGAATGACTGGAAATGGAGGAAATGCAAGCAGCATATTCACGGGCCATTAGGAGGCCAAAACATCCACCCCTCAAGGAATCAGAAATTGAACCGGAGGAGCCATGCAGACACATGTCTCACAAATTAACTCCACTTCCAGAGTCTTGCAACTCCTGATACCTTCCTAAAGCAGAGAGGGATAGCAAGAGAGAGAGAGAGAGAGAGAGAGAGAGAGAGAGAGAGAGAGAGAGAGAGAGAGAGAGAGAGAGAGAGAAGCAGACATCCTACGGTGATGGAAAGATTCCGGCCTAGTAACTCTATCATTGAGTTATGACATCTCTTCCATGATATGGGCTGCTCACAAGGAAAGAAGAGGGGCCTTTTCACAGGGAAGTGCTCAAAAGACCTCCTCAGTTAATTTTGGGCAGCTAGTTCCTACATGAACCGTTGTACCCATGGTCGCAATCCGACCACTGCAAACTCAGCAGTCCGACAGCCGTATTCTGAGTTGGGTGGATTGCTATTGCAAAGACCACAGCTGAACCGCCGGCACCACCAGCACACTGCCAGCAGACCAAAGACCACCGGGGTTGCAGTGGAGGAAAAGCAGCTGCCATAGGGCAGCACAGAGGAGTTTCACTGTCATTCGTATTACGAGTTGGCTTTCTGATGAGTCAACCGTGGTGGTAGAACCGCCAACTTCAAGTATGAGAAATTGGCATCTGGGGTGTGTACTCACCCTTTTCCTGAACGTCCCATGAGTTTCACTTGGATCCCTTTCTTCAGGTCACACTTTCAGAGCAGCACCTTCACCCCGAGGATTATGACCCTGTTTGCAGCGATATACAGGTGAGTCTCTTTCATGCCATATGCCCATTGCCTGGCACTGCCCACATATGGCCCAAACTCTGACAATGGGTAGATAGTATGTTTCCAGATGTATCATACATATGTGTGTATTTGACACATATGCAGTCAGAATGTTTACACAGGCAATACATGTGGAAAAATAATCACCACCGCTGCAAGATCTCTGCAACCATACCGCCAGCACCATGGTAAACCTGTAATAAGGTGGTCTGAAGACCACCAAAAATTTGGTCTACTTGTGACCACGGACGTAGCATTTGGGTGTTCAGACTGCCAAACTCGTAATCAGGCCTGACAACCAAAATAATCCATTTTAGATTCCCCATCCACACTCTGGTAAGGATTGGTGGGAGAAGCATGATCCCAGACAACAGGTGAACATACTGCAGAATGGACAACACTAAATCCACCATTACATTTTGATTAAAATCCTGATCCTTGACTAGGAACATGTTTGTCAGGAACTTTGGGATGGTAGTTTTCGTCATCTCTTACCATTCCGTTAAAATGGCTTCCATTACCTTATGAACGATTATCACAGACTAGGGAATATGCCTACAGAACTGTGTGAATAGGTCAAAACTGGTGCTGAGAACCTACACAGTCCCCAAGGGAAACCTACATTTTTCCTTCTTATAGTTTAGTACTCTGTCAAATCTTCTTAATCCACCAGATGACCCTGGGAGTCTGGTAGTGGGGAGGGTTTGGAATCATCATCGTATTCTGGGGATGTCCATGAGGAGTGACAGGATACAGGGGAGCCAACAAATCCTGCCTCACAGATCTCTTCTTCATGATTAAATCTGCAAATGTGTTTGCCTTGGTTGCACACATGCCTGCATCAGAAAGCCTAGCTGGAGTTGAGTTGAAGAGGAATACTCAGGAGAATATTCCACAGCCAATTAACTTGCTATTTACACTTTATCATAGTCCAAAAACATGAAAATATTCCAAGAACAATGCCAAGGAAACCATAAACTGAGGCCTAGATTTGCAAATATTTTGTGTGGGGTTTATGCTACTTTATTAAGGCGGACCCAACACACAATCAGAGCTGTAGTGGGGCTAATGGGTGTTTTTGTTTTATGACAGAGCGGAGTTGGCTTCACTGCAAGTAGGGTCCATTTTTTTGCTGAGAATTGTCCAGCTGTGATCCTGCTTTTAGCGCTTGTAAATAAACAATGCAAAAAAAAAAGTTTAAACTGCAAAGCTTTTTTTCTTGCACTGCCTATTTACAAGTGTTGTGAGAAGTAATGTGGCCAGATGATTTCCGCCCCCACCCTGTCATAAAACAAAAATGTCCAGTAACTCGGTTGCCTCAGTATGGCCCTGTAAAATCCTACTTGGTATTTATGATGAAGCAATGCAAATTGCTATGTACGTTGTTTTGTAAAACAAAAACTAACCAAAGCTGCGCATTGCTCTGACTTGTGTTACCTGTCATCAGGGAAACATTGTATGAGTGGTGCATTGGCATTCCCATGCAACAAACATGGATTTTGATGCAAATACCAGATCTACAATGAATTGCATACACAGATTTATACCAAACTCATGTGCCTCCCTGTTGCTGGCATAACAAAGGGAAATATCTCTAAAACTCCTTGTTATTTGCTCGTTGCATGTGCGCTGCATTCTGCACATGTGCAAAGAGGAAATAACCTCAAAAGATATTTTTGTACAGGAAAGGTACTCCTATTTGCACCAAACAACTATCCTGGCCACAATGCAGACACATTTGCATTATGGTTCAAGGGTGTTTGCGATGGGGCTAGGCAGCACAAAGTACACCAGCGCATAGAGAGAGCCGAACTGTGACATTTCTTTGAAGATATGACGCAGTTCTTCTCTCTCCAGGTGATGTAATGCAACGAAAAAATACAAAAGTAAGGTGAGAGACAGGAAGGCCATGCCAACATGACCTTGTTGCCATTAGTGAGCAAAAACATCAGCGTACCAAGGGCTTGTAAAAGACTAGGAGGGGGTTATAGGTAGTTTACCCCTTTTATAGGAGCAACTTGGAGGGAGGTGAATTTACAAAAATGGTTCAGAGGTATGCCTGGGGCATCTGGGAGGTAGAACTGCCTCATATGTAAGATTTGGGACAGGGAAAAGAAACGAGGATGGAATGAGAAACAGCTCATTTAAGAACATCACGATATAGCATTTTATGTTCTTGCTAGTTTGACACAATGTTTTAAGTATCAATGAAAACATTTACAATAAGCATGGCTAGAAGTTTGTGTAAGGTTTTACCCCCAACTTCCCTTTTCATATACAACAATACTTGAGGAGGGTTACCTTATTTTGTTAGATCCGATTACAATCCACAAGAGTTACGTTGCCACTATTTCACTCGGGTGTAGGATTGATCACCCAAGTAAATTGTGAAAATCACAGTGCCCTTGTGGGATATATTTTAGGGTCCTCCCCCACAAGTCTTATGGCTCGCTCCCCTATGACATTGCACTATTTTTTAACCTTGCCAATGGGCCAATCATTAAAAAAGTAGTAGGATCCGGCAGGCAATTTTAATTTATTCTCACCGTCCCTAAAACCACAAGCCAAAGAACTCCACTTACAAACGTGTTGAGATTGTCCCCCCACACTAGATGAGTGGGACCATGCTCCAATGATGAAGGAAGCCATAGGTGGTACCGGTGGGTGAGGAGGAACCTAAAATAAATGCCACAAGGGCTCAGTGATTTTCACTGATTTCCCGAATTAGATAATGGCAACGAAAAATTCTGTCTTGTGGATTGTAGTAGGACCCAACAAAATATGGTCACCCTCCTCAAGTATTATGACATTTGTGTATCATCCAGGGCACCAATCTGCACATACGCGTCCATTTTAATATTTTCTGTGTGCTTTATTGATTATATATATTTATAACTTTAATGGTAATTTAATAGAAAAAGTGAAGGGTTTCGTCCTCCTTGTGGAACAACCTGTTATTATTTTTCAGTTCTAATTTATTTTGGAAACAATTCAGATACCCACACGACACATACGTCCCTAAGGGTATATTATAACCAAGAAATGAATTAAAAAATATGCTAAATATCTTTTCTGTGGATGTCTCATGCAGCTAAAGAAAATCATGTACTTTATCTCGTTTGGGTCCACCCAAACCAACAGACATTCGGTAGAGAGGAGACCTTTGCCTTGGAGTCTCATTTCTAGTTGCAAAACATATTTTGTATACTCTCTGACCTGATAGAGCTAGCATTACTATAATTAGGAATTGTTAAAAATAGAAGAACACTTGGCAGAAGATGATTTATGCTGCAGGTGTAACACATGCCTGTTTTGAAGAATTGTCCTCATCTAAAGACTTACATAATTGTGTTAGTGCAGATTACATTCTTATGTTATTGCTACTCATATGTTGCCACAATTTCTATCCATGACAACATACCTCACCTCACTTTACTTGTTGACACACTATGGTATTTCTCAAATTCCTAGTTTAAGGGGAGTGGGCAAAAGAAAATACGGAGCTCAGTATGCAAAGCATCCTCAATTGCAAAGAACGCCACACATATTATGCTTTTAATGCTACTTTTTCTTTAAAAGAAAATCTGTGCATAAAGGCAATTACAGCACAGCAGGTTTGAATGCTGATTCCTCCTACTTCTGGACCTTTGTAGAGTCCTTTGCGGAGACCAAAGATTGGCTAATATGTTGAACAGTGCAACATTCATAAACGAATTACTAGACCTGTTAATCACAATAAAATGACATTGCCCTAATGCTTTTAATTACAATTGTCCAGAGGGAAAGACAATACCCATGTCGGTACACACACATGCCATGTATTCTTTACCTGTTGATAAAGTTTCCTCATTGCATAGCTTCTCATTTATGACTTTACTTATACATTTTGTATCCTTAAGAATGTTGTGATTTGGATGCTAGTACTGTTGGTTCTGCTAGGCCCTAATACCAGATCACCAACATCCCTCATAGTTTTAGATGAGTGACCTAGATCCAGATGTAGGTAACTTCAATTTAGCGAGTCCTTAATAGCGATTTTCACCAAATCGCTTTTAATACCTCGCTACATTGAATGTAGGTAGTAATTGCTAAACTATTAGCGATTCCTTAACATTCCTTAATAACAAATTGGTATTTGAGATTCGTTATTAAGAAATACCTAGCTATTCATTCCAATCGGCTAGGAGGCCCAACGGAATGAATGGGAAGATATTCACCATTAGAAATTCGGTATTACTGAATCGCTAATAGCGGGAGCTATTTCAAGGGTGCCAGGGTGTCCAAAGAACACCCCGTTGCACCCCTCAAATGTGCATGTGTGCACATGTGGCACACATACATGCCCTAAGGGCATGGATGTGTGTCACATGGCACCTTTAAAAAAGCAAAAAAGTGCTTTTTTAAAGGAAATCACTACTTACCACCAACTTGAAGTTGGTGGTAATTAGCGATTCCTTAAGGCTGAGGTGCACTATTTTTAGTGCTACGTACATTGCATTTAAGGAATCGGTATTTCAGATTCCTTAAATGCAAGAGCAAAATAAGGAATCGCTATATTGCGATTCCGTATGTTGCATGTAGGTTTCAACTCACCTACATTGCACTCTGCGAATTTCTGCGTTACCACTCGGTATTTGGCCACCTATATCTTGCCCTAAATAGTTTGTAACGCTAGCTGGGAAACTCCCCAATTTAATTTTAACATTTCTCTATCTCGAATGAGGGCAAACATGTTATAGCCTCATTTGTTGATATATTTATGTTACAAATTGGGTATGTAGTTTTGAAGGATATGAGCCTTCAAAGTGATAGGTCCTCAATTGTCCCCTTACTGGGAACCAAGTACCCCATTGCAGCACTTGACTCTCTCAGTGTATTAAAGGAAAGCAGTGCAAGGGCTTGGCCTAGTGTGGGCAAATAAACTCCTTTTGCTAGCACACAACAACAATCAATAAATTATTGTCCAGTCAGTGCTTTTACTTTTAGAATGCATAAGTACTTTTATTACATATACACTAGTAAGTACTACACAGTAATTTACAAATATACACATCAGGCAGATGGAAATACTTTTGGTGACACCCTCATAGCATTAAAAAAAAACCCTACTGGGTCTCGAACCTCACAATCACAATGCTCCACACCTATACCCAATGTGACTCACGCTATAAGGGAATGTGATTATATATAAGGCCTTCTGGCTTTGTCAAGGGGTCATGTTATTAAAATAAATAAAGCAGGTCAAAGTATATTTATTTCAGTTAAAAAAACATAATATTTTAAATAGCTGGATCGTTACAAATGACAAATTCGTTAAATATGTAGGAGCCCTGATTTCTAACACTAAATTGGCATTTTAAACAATTTTTATTTAAGCAAAGCTCAATTACATATAATAATTACTAAAACTAGCATGTTAAAATGTTCATGTTCAACTATTCTTACATAGGCATTTTATCAAATCTTAAAAATAGTGCCTTGAGAGAAATACAATGAAGCAATAAACATCCTGTTCCTTCTCTTTAAAGTGCATAAGAATTTTAGAATAAGTCACTCCATATTACTACCAACTTGGCGAGTTAACTATATCTACAGCCAGTGTATGCTATGATGATCAAATACATTACAGCATGGTATTTCAGAAGGTGCCGACATTACATAGTTGTCATCTATCCCTTTGCTGTCAATAACTGATTCACTTAAGATAACATTTTATAAAGGCTGCTGTTATTTGCGGAGTCCCCCCTTTCAGGCAAAAGATTAAGGTATGACGACATGATATAATACCATGCAAGTTAAAAATTCCTGATTTCTTTATTAATTACTTTTTTAAAACGGTTGTGGGGAAGTGGCAGATCCCATAGCTCTTTTGATTTCAGATTTTTTAATGCTACTTCAAAAGCGCGGTTCCAAATGCTCGGATTTTGATGTGTATTGTGCTGAATATCTTTCCATATCAGGGCACGCAGTGTTTTTTCATCGGAATATAAAGCAGGCCTTTTGACGTTGTGAAGGGATCCCCACATTAACGTATGTAATGTAGCCTGTTGGATCTGTCAAGGGGTCACATTAATAAAACAGAAGTCATATGTTAGGATTCAACATTAAAACCATGGGGATAAATAACCACATTCCAATGCATTCATTTTCAATATTAGCATTGCAATGTTCATCAATAAACATTGCCAACAAAAATATTCAGTTTTTAATCATGTGTCAGAGTTTTTCTTTATGCAAAAACAACAGTTGATGGACAGAATGCAGAACAATGTCATACATTCACTCCAGTACAGAGATCTGGGCCTAAATTTATGTTTATTTTGCTCACCATGCCTTTCCAGTTTGAACCCAGCCATATGCAAATCAGTCTTGACCCTGTGCCCCATGGGAACAGTACAGCCCGAACTGCCAAGCCAGGTCCTCCCTGGACTGGAAACAAGCATCTTAGGACTGGTTTCGGGCTTTCAGCCCTCATCAGCCAGGATAGCTTGATTCCAGTGGCATGGAGAGCACGGAACTCACGTCTGAGCATACCCGTCCCACTCGGGGTGACGAATGCAAAAACAACAGTTGATGGACAGAATGCAGAACAATGTCATACATTCACCCCAGTACAGAGATCTGGGCCTATATCCATCGTTTTTTTGCTCACCAAGCCATTCCAGTTGGAACGCAGCCTTATGCTAATCAGTCTTGACCCTGTGCCCCATGGGAACAGTGCAGCCTGACCTGCCAAGCCAGGTTATCCCGGGACTGGAAACAAGCATCCTAGGATGGGTTTGGGGCTTTCAGCCCTCATCAGCCAGGATAGCTTGATTCCAGTGGCATGGAGAGCGCGGGACTCACTTCTGAACATACCCGTCCCACTCGGGTTGACGAATGCAAAAACAAGAGTTGATGGACAGAATGCAGAACAATGTCATACATTCACCCCAGTACAGAGATCTGGGCCTATATCCATAGTTTTTTTGCTCACCATGCCATTCCAGTTTGAACCCAGCCATATGCAAATCAGTCTTGACCCTGTGCCCCATGGGAACTGCCCAGCCCGAATTGCCAAGCCAGGTCCTCCCTGGACTGGAAACAAGCATCCTAAGACCGGTTTTGGGCTTTCAGCCCTCATCATCCACGATAGCTTGATTCCAGTGGCATGGAGAACACAGGGGTCACGTCTGAGTATACCCATCCCACTCGGGGTGACGAATGCAAATCATCCCCATCATCCCCTTTGGCTTTGCTTTGTTCGTCCTAAGTTGGCAGGGTATGCCCAGACAGGGGACCTTGCTCACTTTGCCACTGGATTCAAGATAGCCTGGCTGATGAGGGTTATGACCCCCGAAAACAGTCCCAGGATGCTGATTTCCGGTCCAGGGAAGACATGGCTTGGCAGTTCGGGCTGGACTGTTCCTATGAGGCACAGGGTCAGACTGATTTGCATATGGCCATGTCTGAACTGGGGTGGCGAAGTAACCTAAAGAATGATGATGGATTAATCCCAGATCAGTTGACTGGGCTGAGTGATTGCACTGTTCAACACTCCGTCCATCATCCCCTTTGGTTTTGCTTTGTTCACCCTAAGTTGGCAGGGTATGCCCAGACGTGGGTCCCTTGGTCACTGTCCCACTGGATTCAAGATAGCCTGGCTGATGAGGGTTATGAACCCGAAACTGGTCCCAGGATGCTTGTTTCCGGTCCAGGGAAGACATGGCTTGGCAGTTCGGGCTGGACTGTTCCCAAGAGGCACAGGGTCAGATTGATTTGCATATGGCCATGTCTGATCTGGGGTGGCGAAGTGAGCTAAAGAATGATGATGGAATAAACCCAGATCAGTTGATTGGGGTGAGTTCTTGCACTGTTCAACACTCCGTCCATCATCATCTTTGGTTTTGCTTTGTAGAGTTTTTCTTTAACCATTAATCCACATCATGTAATCATAGGAAATACCACCAGAGGTCCTCACATGCCAGAGCTCAAGAGCAAAAGCTCTAGCTCTGGGAATGAATAAATGTATGATAACCAACCCAGGGTATTAGATTTGTAATTCCTTCTGAAACTTAGGGCAGGTTTGTCACAGTTTTAAGGGGGCGATGCAGCTGAACACCCTTCCAGCTCCTCACATCACATGTACAATATGATGGCTGTGCAAATACCCAGTTATGGGTCACAACAAACACAAGAGATAGAGAGATTAACATGTGAGAGACATTATGGGGTGCTCCTCAACAGTTTCCATCCATAGTTCATGGATGGGACTAACGGTGAGTAAAGCTGCCTCTGCCAAGTTCATTTTAATTTTTAATTTTTTTTATTTGGGTGCTCCGGTCCTACTTGGCTTGTTTCCTTCCCAGTGTAAGAATTGGCTTTTGTAGTTTGGTTTGCCCTGTTCCCATCATGCACTGGGACAGGAACAGACAAATTTGCATACAGCCAGGTTCTGAAACTGGGATGGTGCAATGAGCTAAAAAACGGTGTTGGATCTAGCCCTGATCTTTTGACTGGGTGAGAGTATTCTGCTTAATTCAGAGATTCTGTCCCTCACCACCCCTTGTTGTAAATATTCCGGTCCTACTTGGAGCACCCAGAGCCATATTAATTTATTGGGGGCTGTGGGGGAGCCCTAAGACTCTCGCTTGTGACCCTAGACAGCTGCTTTTGTGCACCCTTCTGGAGATGCCCCAGGGAGCTGATATTTCTCTTTCTGCGTCCACATGGCAAGAGCAAGTCTCTCTTGAGTTCCAGTCTGTGAAGGAAGTTGAGTAAGATCCCTCCTCCTGCATTGAGTAAGGCAATGTAAGCACAGTGCAAGCTGCCCCCTGAGACAGTCACTCGGAGAGTCAATGTGCCTGGCCAAGGCTTGTTGTGGCCCTAGAGAATGTGGTCCATGGAGTCTAAGTTCCTTCACTGACCTTTTTCACTTTTTTGCACTGGCCCCTGTGGAGAAGGAGGCATCCGGGCATCCTGGAATCAGGGGAGGGGACCCCATGCACAACCGCACCCCCAGATAAATATTTTATTTGGCACCCCCACCCCGGATCCTATCCAACCCTGGGAATCTGATATGAAGTTCGGGCAGACTGTCACATGCTCAGTTGCTCATTTTTCTTTTGTTTACAAAGCCAAATCTTCAGAGCAGTATATCTTCTGAAGTGCCTAAAAGCAGCACGGGTAACCCACATTCTAAAAAAACCATAGCTGACCACACAATCCCAAATAAATGCCATCCAGTATCCACAATTCCTGCCCTAGCAAAACTACTGGAGAAATGTGTCCATTCCTAACTATGCAGCCACATAGCTCAATTCCACCTTATTGACCACTTCCAATCAGACTACCGTCAGGACCATAGCACAGATATAGCCCTGGCACACATTGTGGATGACACAACCAGAATACTAGATCAGAACGAATCCTGCCTCCTAATTCTCCTAGACCTATCCTCTGCCTTTTATACAGTCAAACATAACAGTCTCCTGGACTTACTTGAACACATAATGAGTTTATCAGGGGCTGTCCTAAAGTGGTTTGCCTCTTTCTTAGACAACCAAACTCAAAGAATCAAGATTAACCAGTCACTGTTCACTACCATGCCGGTCACCTAGGGAGTCCCTTAGGGTTCCTCCTTATTACCTACCCTCTTCATTCCATCCATGGAGCCCTTAACCAAAATTCTAAACTCTCCAATGTTCATTACCACATGTATGTGGATGATAGACAATTACACCTAAAAATATCACCCAAGAATGATATCTGTTTTCACAACCCAACTCTGCAAAAAACCCACAACTGGCTGACCAGAAACCACCTCAAACTTAAAGTGCTCAAAACCAAATTCTTCCTAATAACCCCACCACAAGGATGAGGCTACATTGAAGACTGAATAAAACAATGAACAGCCTTCAACTGCACAACACACATCATAGATTCCACAAGATCACTGGAAATATCACTCAACAAGAATCGCATCATGCAGGAACACATCAGCACAGCCACCAGCAGAGCAAACTTCATATGAACATTCTTAAGAAACTAAAACCATTCCTCCCCACTGATGCCCTCAAATCAGCCATGCAAGCTCTAGTGCTACCCAGAATAGAGTATGGGAATACAACCTTATTTGGTTTGCTGAGATCCAGACTGGCTACACTAAGAGGTTCCCTCAATGTGGCTGCAAGACTCGTCACCGGCTCTAAAAAGAACAACCACATCATCCCTGATCTAAAGGCCCTGAACTGGCTCCCTTATGAGGCAAGAACACAGCAAAAAATTGCTTGCATGACATA
Organism: Lissotriton helveticus; assembly: GCF_964261635.1. NCBI lineage: Eukaryota > Metazoa > Chordata > Amphibia > Caudata > Salamandridae > Lissotriton > Lissotriton helveticus. Next base: position 686,661,382 of record NC_136072.1, on the reverse strand, counting down.
CAAACCCTTGCACTTCAACACACCAAGGTATCTAGCCGATAAACTGGAATTTTCATGCAGTGGCAGAACGTCGAGAAGCACCAGCACCTTGCTATTGAAACCTCAAGCATTTCAGAAAAAGAAAACATACAATCGTACTTTCTCCATACTAGCAGCTAGGATCTTGAGTGCCCTGCCCTGAAAATCAGAATGAACCCTTCAAGCACTTCCTTCAAAAAGAAGTCAAACTATTTTTAATAAACAAAACGTTACCCTGATCCCAACACTTGATTTAGCTAGGTAATAATCAAAGGCAGTTCACCTACCAGGATCTGCACTTGATTCTAAGTGCGAATGGCTAACATACTCTTGAGTGCCTTCGGGATCTACAACAAGTATTGACAACATGTATATTTCCTGTTACCTACTCATATATACGTTTCTAGCTTATCATGTTTTCAATTTGATATAACATTTGTAAAGCGCTCTGATGCCCTTCCAGGGTCTAGAGTGCTCTATATAAAATGTTATAAATAAAAAATAAAATAAATCTCTGGATCAGATGGGCCAATCTTTGTAACTTTTTGGCTTGTTGTGCTCCTTGAGGCCAGTGCCAGTCACCACAGGCACTTTTAGCAGGCCTATGTGACTATAAAAGGATGCGCTTTGTGAGGATCTAGGTTTTCAGTCTCCCTGACCCAACCTTCTCTTCTGCCTGGATCCATATTCCCTTCTCCTGCTGGAGGTTGATTCTTTCGACAGCCTCTCTGCAACCAGCTAGTAGAACACCCTTCTGTCTGCACTCAAAAGGCCCAATGGCCTCCAGAGCAGCCAGTGGGGGGCAGAAGGGTCCAGGTTTCCCCCAACAGATCTTCAGGTGGCATAAAGAGCCATCTCCAATGTCCCTGGAGGGACCCATCCTCGCCCTGGTGGTCAGTTGGTGCCAAAGTTCTTAGTCCATGTTTGCATGTATCAGGTAGTTTCTCTTTCTATCTGAGCATCCTTTCCATTGTCATCTCCTCCCAGATCCAGTGTCTTCTCAATTGTCTCTCCCTTGTGCTGGGGTTTTATGTGGGGGTGTAAAATTATGGATGCCAGGCACCCCTGACCAATCCTATGATGCCACATCATCCCTTCACCCCTGCCACACACTCCTGCACTGAATTCTGGGTTAATCTGTAATGGCAAATTAGCTTTTTCCCTAGAAAGCGCTATTCTGAGGATCCCTCAGGCATGCCCCTGGCTGACATCACTGCCTCATTCCTTCACATCAGACTTCAAAGGGGAGCTTTCCTTTGTAGAGGGGACCTGGCTGTTACAGTGTGAATAGCTATTAATCAGATTCAGATTTTTCTCCCTAACCCTTTCTTTCTCAAGCTTTAAGACAATCACTGATAATTGCTCATTTTGTGTGGGGAGGTCTTTGCTCCCTCTGCTGGGGAGCAAAGTAGTTACTTGGCCCAGCTGGGGGAAAAGGCCTGGAATCTGAATATGAGCTGAGACAGAGACATATGACACTTCTTGTCATCCCATATGATGTTAATTGAGTGTGTTGGGTACTGCATATTCAAAATCGGTGATCATATGTTACCCTAGTTTGAAATTCAACTGGATTGTGTAGGCCTAAGTGGAGTGAAACTCCACTTCAGGGCAGGTTTCACCTATATATATATAATACAGTGAGCATACTATACATTTACCTGTAAGCCCTACTGACATATCTGTGAATGCCCACTAATACTATAAGACCAACCCAAGGGCAGCACCCCGCCTTGAAAAGTTCCTTCGGCACCCGGCTGCCTATGCACAATTACTGGGCTACGCACAGCTGTAGTCTCACACGCATAGCCCATACATCAGTGCATATGTGTGTGCACAAATGTTCTTGTGTAACCAACCAGTGCCTCTTTCCCTCGCTGCGCCACAACGGTTTTATCGTAAATGCTGACACTGGAGGTTACCACGATCAGTCCATTTACTTTAAATTTCCCCATGATTGAGCCTCAGGTAGTGAGAATCTCCTCCATTAAAGGCCAAAAAAGTGCGAAATCTTAGTGGACTAAACGGACAGAACTCATGTGCTGAAACCTAGTACCCAATATCCTAGTGACAGAAGGAGCTTCCATTGAAGTATATGTCATGTCTTGTCTCGTGGAATTCAAATCTAGCCATGGAAAACTATATGGACAGCTATGGCAGTCTACAGAAGTTTGTCCTTTACTGTGGTAATACTGCCTGTCATTTTCTGAAAACCAATTTACCTATTAAATTACATGTATATTAAGTGGTCTTCCCGGGCTAATTTTGTTGGTATAGTTGGTGGGAAGGTATAGACCACCAGATGGGCAAACCTGATAAAATAATCTTTAAGTTTCACACTAAATATAATTCTCCGTTGAAAAAGGAGAAAAAGAGAACCACTGAGATAGGCAGAAGGCAAAGAAGTTGGAATGTGGGCGATAAAAAAGAGAGGGAGAAAATAGAAATATGGACTGAATGTGAAAGAGAGGAAAAGAGACAGATTAAGAGATTGTGAGACTCAGAGAAAGAGATTAAAAGTGGACTAATGAGACAAGATGGAGGAGAAAAAAGAATCAGAAATATGAAAGAAGTGGAGAACTGAAGAAAATAATTTTTCTAAGTCGCAACAAGTGTACACTTGGAACAAAATAAAAGGTTCTATTTTGAAAGCTAATACAAAATCACACACACACCCAGGCCATCATTTCAGGGTTAGAGTTTGTATATACAAAACAGACAGGTACCAAAGCCTTATCAGTTCCAAATTAGAAGACAAATGCTATTATGAAAATAGCACACATGATACATAAAGGACATAGAATGAAAGAAAATAGAAGTAATAAAAGGAAGGTAAGAGCACAATCGTTAGCACTCTGTGTAAATCAAACTCAACAAAAGAAAACTCCTGCCTCAGCAAAACAACGACTTAATCACTATCAAACAAAGTCCCAGTCAAACATGATTAAGAAAAAAATCAGGGCACTATTGCAAAACTAAGCCAGAGAATGCCAGCTTTTGTATGGTATCTTATACTTTTTAAGGGTATGCCAAAACACAAGTAAAAAAACCAGTTTACTTTTGCTAAAATTCTTCAAATTGTGCTTTTTGGACACCTAGATTTTGATCTCTGTTGTGGCCTCAAACCTGCTAACCAGGCCTGTTGCACTATATGGGCTACATAATATGGCCATTACATTGCTTTATTGCAACCCAGCCACTGTGCGGCTGTCGAGGCCTTATCGAGAGCACTAAACGGGCATTAAAATGTATGTTGAAAAATAAGTATCTTGTATATGTAAGGTAACAGAAACAGTCAGTGAGTCTTGTCTGATTATTGATGAAAATCATTGATGGGATTGTGAAGTAGCATCCGTTATTTCCCTAGTTCTGAATTATGTTTCAGGTGTGTATGGAGTTAGGGTATAACGTTAGGGTGGTCTATGTACCAGTTTAAACTGCAGCCCCATTCGTATAACAATGAACAATTTAGTGCTAATGTCATTTTTGGCCTAGTTGTAGAGAATGGTATGAATCTTACACCTTATGAATAGTTTTACTCACAGTTTTACTCACATCACTCAGTAAAACAACTGATTTTGGGATTTAGACTTAAGGAGTTTTTAACTATGTAATTTTCCACATGTTTTCTGTCAGAGATAATTACTGTCAACAAGCTGAAAAGAAATATTAATTTAGCTTGTGCCTATGGGGCATCTGTGAGCAGAGTCCCTACATTTATTTCAAAGGTGTTCTGGGTTGAAGGGCAGGATGAGATAACACAGCTCTTGGGGATTCATTCCCATCTGCCTGGAAGGAGAAAATATCCTTTTTGTCTTACTTATACAGCTGCACACCAAGACCCTGTACTGTCAAAAATAATCCCCAAATAGGAGAATTATCAGTACTTTCAATTACATTTTTTTGTAATCTTTTTCCCACATTTCAGTGTGTAAGTCTTACTGATATTCACATTTAGACTCTTTTCTTGCATAAAAAGAAATTAAAATTGTAACCGCTCATTGCAACCCCATTTGCGTCTGTGTCATTATTACGCGTCATCAATATAAAGTCAAATTGGGATTGGAGTGTTATTAATAATCAGACAGTCCTGGGGATGCTCTATCAAGTATTGGCCAAGACTGTTAATGTTTAATGAGAAGAGAAACGGGGCAAGTACACAGCCTTACCTCACTCCTTTTTATCATTGGAAATTTGGCTGAGCACTCACCCTGCTTTCCAAATGAAACCCTTGCCCCTGCATCCCAATATAATTCCCTTATAAATAAAAGTAATAGTGGGTCAACTCCCATCCCTTCAAGAACACTCCATAGCTTTTACTGTTTTAAGCAGTCAAACGCAGAACAAAGGTCTACAAATGTCAAAAACAATGTTCCCTTCTTTGCTATGGTGTATTTACTTATTATCAGGCTTAAGTTCAGTCCTTGCTCGATTGTGCCGAGACCTGCTTGGAACCCATATTACAAATTGGATAGGACTCCTGTCTCATCAGCCCATAATTGTAACAGGAACGCCATTCAGCCCAGGGGCTTTGCCGGAAGCACTCTCATTTATGGCACTAGTTACTTCTTCCACAGAAAAACAAATATCTAGAGAAAGCGCTGAGGGCTGGGCACCGACATTACTGTATCTGCATCAACCTGTGTCTTAGGCACATCATTGTAAAGACCAGTAAAATACCATTTGTCCTCACTGATAGTAATATCTATGATGTCAGTATCCATTGTAGTAAAAATGGAGCATTAACCGCTTTCCAAAAGCTATTATTGGCTTTCCTGAGACATGCATTGTGTAGGGCCTGCCGTGCCTCTGCTCTTAGCTGCACCCTTCGGTTTTTTAACGCTTGCCGGTATATAGTTCTGGCCTGTTTATTTCCTCGCGATTTCTCTTTGTCCTATGTAGCGCTCTCTTCAAAAATGTACGGGCCTTTCTACATTCCCCATAAAACCATTCTGGTCTTTTTGCAAACACCGTTTCTGTTCCACAGTTAGTATTTTCTGAACCTCTCAGCTTATATTACGAAATGCATTTAGGACACCTTCATCATCCCTTTCCTCAGTATTACAAACTTCAAAGTCTTCTTTGGACCTTTTTATAAGTTGCTTAATAAAAACCGTAGGATCTACTTTTTACCACTTTAATGAGGGAAACAACCTTTACAATGCAACTTTTACAACGCACTACCATTACAACAAAACTTTTACAACGCAACATCCATTACATTGCACGCCATTACAACACAACCATTACAACCCATGACACTACAACGCATACCATTACAACGAATGTCATTACAACGCAGTCATTACAACGCATACTATTACAACGCATACCATTACCATCCAACACTTACCCTACTGTTTCACCACCCTGGAGTTAGAATAGTAATTTTTATCCCTACACTATTCAACACTTACGCTACTGTTGCACCCCCTGGAGTTAGAATAGTAATTTTTACCCCTACACTATCCAATACTTACCATACATGCAATGTAATGGAATGCGTTGTAAAGGTAGTTTTTAAAACTGCGTTGTAATGGAATGCGTTGTAATGGATGTTGCGTTGTAAAAAAAAAGGTTAATTTTGGAATTATATTGTATACCAGCCACGGCAGGTAGTAGATGTAACTGCAGGACGGTGACGTGGGGAGGGGGCCGGGCAGGGTGGGGGGTAGTAATGTATGGATTACGGACTTTAACAGGTAAGTAAACATATAAATAAATAAAACAAATTTTGTTGCGCGCACTGCATCGCATTTGGTGATACAGTGCACACAACAATGGCACATCTTCTTTATCTTTTCCTAGGCTATAGATACCATTTTGGGTATGTTGACACAAAAAACAATTATAATCACCACCCCATATGATACACATATCACCGGACATCTTGTCTTGTAATTTATTCAGATCTTTATGTAAGGTCATTAACACACTTGTTGTCTTCCCTTTGGGGATGTTATTATAAGAATTAAGTAGCACAGCACAAAATCCTCCTACCATATGTATTACTAGGATCTAATAATAATCTGTTTGATTCTTAATCACAGGTGCACTATTTCGCATACAGACATCCGGGCAGCTTATAAAGAGGCATTTAACACAACATTTGCTGATATCCACATAGGCTGCCTCACCGACCTTGTGATCTTCCTCTTTTTACATCTCGCCCTGAAGAAGTCCCATCCGGGACGAAACGCGTCGGCTGTTCTTTCTTACAATTGGAATAATAAAGAGGATTTTTTCTAAAAAATTGGACATTACTCTCAGTTATGTTATGTTATGTTATGTTAAAATGCGTTTATATAGCGCACGGCTACTCTAAAAGAGTGTCCCGGCGCTTTCCACAACAGCTACAGTGTAAAACATAACACAGAGAACAGATCCCAAAAGCAGGAAAAAGAAAATCCACCTAAACAGAAAGATTAAAAAGCCAAGTTTTCAGGTTCCTTCTAAATTGAAGCAAATTGGGAGTGCTGCGAAGTACCAGTGGGAGCGAGTTCCACAGCTGGGAGGCCTTGAGGCTAAAAGAACGCCCCCCCATACGAGCCTTCCTCACCCGTGGGACCACAACAGTAAAGAGGGATTCAGAGCGAAGAGAGCGGGCGGGACGATAAAACATCAGTCTCTTCTGTAGATATCCCGCACCTGAGCCAAACAGAGCTTTATGCACCAGCGTCAGGGCCTTAAACATAATCCGTTTACGGATCGGCAGCCAATGCAACGACTGCAGCAGCCCAGAAGCCCGTGTTCGTCTATGCAAACCAAAGATCGCACGGGCTGCAGAGTTCTGTGCCACCTGCAGGCGCTGGACCAGATAGTCCGGTAAACCTAGAAAGAGAGCATTGGCATAATCGAGCCTCGACCCGATTAGCGCCTGCACTGTAATCCGTCTGTGCTCCGCAGATAGTAAAGGGAGAAACTTGCGGAGCATTTTCAGAATACCGAAGCAGGTGCCAGCCAGGCCGAGAACATGCGCTCTTAAAGAGAGCTTGTTGTCAAGCCTAACACCGAGGTTCTTGGCAACCTGAGAGGACTGCACCGGAGGGCACATAGCGGCCGGCCACCACTGCCGCCATTCGGGATCGATGGCACAGCCGAAGAATAAAACCTCCGACTTGCTGGAGTTGGCCTTCAGGCTATTACGCTGGAACCAGCCGAAGACCATATCCAGACAGTCCCGAATTCTCTCCCCCTCAAATGGCTGATCTTTGCCACATGTGAAGAGGAGTTGCGTGTCGTCGGCGTAGGACACGATCTGGGCTCCGTAAGCCTCCACCGCAGCCGCCAGGGGGGACATAAAGATGTTGAATAATGTCGGGCTCAACACAGATCCCTGTGGAACCCCAACTCCCAAAGGCGGCATCTCGGCGGAGCTCTGGGACACCCAGACCGTCTGGCGGCGGCCTTGCAGAAAAGATGTAAACCATCTGAGCACCGTCCCCCTTAGGCCGATGTCATAAAGCCTGGCGAGAAGCGCCTCATGGGGAACGGTGTCGAAGGCCGCCGACAGGTCCAACATGACTAACATGGCCTTGCCACCCACATCCAAGGTCTCCCTGATGATCTCCGAGACCTCCACCAACGCTGTTTCCGTACTGAAATTCGGACGGAAACCGGATTGGGATGGATGGAGCAAATTGTTGGATTCAAGAAAGCTCGACAAGACGCCATGGACATGTTTCTCCGTGATCTTAGCCAGAGCCGGGAGAAGTGAAATTGGCCTGTAATTGGCCAACACCTCGGCATCAAGACCAGGCTTTTTCAGGAGGGGGATCACCATCGCCCTTTTCCAGGAGCGTGGAACAATCCCCTCCCGCAAGGAGGCATTGAGGATCGGGTTGACCAAAGGATCCAACACTGCCGCCAACCCCGCCAAGAACTTGGCGGGGCAGGGGTCCAGTGGTGAGCCAGATTTAAGGCTGGCCAGCAGCGCCCGAGACATGTCACTGGAGACAGGTGGAAAGTCAGCCAGTACTGCCGTGGACATGGGCAATGTTCCGGGTCCTGCCCCATGGCCGCAGCCATCCTCCATTGAGCTCTCCGAGAAGGAGGCCTGAATTGCCTTAATCTTGTTGGTGAAGAAAGTGGCCAGATCACACGCCCACGCCTCAGGTGACACAGGCGGGGGTGAGTAAGAGGTCGGGGACGTGAACTCCTTCACTATCGTGAAGATCTCCTTGCAGGAGTTCACCGACGCCTCAATCCTCCTAGCAAGGTAATCCCGCTTGGCGCCAAAAATAGCCCGGTGATAGTCCTTCACCACAGACCTGTAGGCGAGTTTGGCCTCCCCATCATATTGAAGGCGCCAGGCCCGCTCAGCAACCTTACACTGGCTGCGAGCCACGCGCAGCGCCTCGGTGAACCATGGCGCAGATTGTCGTATCGCAGTGGATCTGGGGGTTACCTTTGGGGCGAGAGTATCTAACCTCTCAGTCAACCATCGCTGCAGGGCCTCAGTGTCTCTTTCCGGGTCGCCCGAGAGAGAGCACGGATGTTCCGTGAGCGCCTGCTCCAACACAGCAGGCGTCACTCTGTGTAACGCTCTCGAGGCAGCTCTGGGCACCGCGGGGGCGCAGATACCAGATCGCCCGTTCTCCAACACGGAAAACTCAATCAGCCAATGATCCGACCAGAGCACCGGCCGTGCAACGATGTCAACAATAGGAACAGAGGAGAACACCTGGTCGAGGGTATGCCCTTTCTCGTGAGTAGGCCCTAGCACAAATGGTGCTAGGCCAAGCGTAGATGTAATGTCTAGGAGTTTAATCCCATCCGGATCCTCCGACACATCAAGATGAAAGTTAAAATCGCCTGCAAGCAGACAATGCTGCGCAGAGAGAGCCAGCTCCGAGATGGCTGTCTGTAGGTCATCCCAAAAAGAGCCCACCGGGCCGGGAGGCCTATAAACCAACAATCCCTTAAGCGCTTGACCAGGAGACAGTCTAAGCATGAAGCTCAGGGATTCAGAGCCCTCGATGGAGTTCACAGGAAGAACTGAGCAGGAAATGTTTTTCCTCACCACCACAGCGACTCCTCCCCCCCTACCCTTAGCTCTGTCTTGGCGGAAAATATTATAGGTTGAAGGGATCGCAGTAAAAATATCTGGGTTCGACGCCTCTCCCAACCAGGTTTCGGTCAGGAGCAGGCATAACGGATTCTCCCTGACAAGAAGATCGTGGATGTGCAGGGCATGCCTTGCTACCGATCTAGTGTTAAGCAGCAAACAGCGATGTTTCGCATAAGCCTCGGGTGTCCTAAGGACACTACACTGTGCCCCCGTGGGCGACCAGCCACAAGCCGGGCAGAAACGTTTCCCCCTGTGACGGCCAGGGAATACAGAGCGACACAAGCTAGATGAAGTGCGCATAGCGTGAAGAGTCGCCGAGGAATAGTGGATCATCCTTACCCTCACCTGACCAAAGTCCTCCGCCGCCCCGCCGCCTCCGGGACGCTGACGGGCGCAGACGGGCAGGACTCCGGCACGACTCAGGCTAAGCGAGGGCGTCCACCTGCGCGTACCGCTGCGCGTAGGGGAGCGACTTTAAATAGGCTCACCTGCAAGCCCTTGGCGTGCGAGTCCGCTCAAAGATGGCGGCCGCCGCCGAATCCCAAGCCCAAACAAAGATGGCTGCCGAAATGAAGACCCGGACCCACCAAAATAGTGGTGCTTTGGAGGCACAGAGGTGCCCTTTTTATATGCAGTGAGGGGAGCGGGGCAAAGCTGAAGACAGCGAATTTTAAAAGCAGGGGTAAGTAAACAGAACAAAACCCAAATGCAAAAACGAGGGAGAGTTAAAAAATTAGACAGCGCTATCCCAGCGCGCTTCCAGCAGTGTGGTAGGTGGTAGTGTCTTTATAATAAGCTTGTGACTTAGTTTTTACAATTTCTACATGTGGTGCACCTGTGCTTAAGAATCAAATTATGTTAAGTTCCGTTTGGAACTATTACTGTGATGGTGGGTTTTTATCGGTGTGCACACAAATCCCAATCTAAAATATAAAGGGAAAATTATTACTGTGGCTATTTTGGTTAGGTGCATTTGTTAAGAAGGTTCCACCATCTGCCTTGTCCTAATCTGTGTTGGTAATGAATTTCAATTTGTTCACCCCCACAATGTTAGAAACGTAGATGCAGAATCCACCCTTATTGCGCCCATAACCAGTAGTAACAGTCGGTCTATGAAACGTTTGATAGCCGTTAATATGTTTTTCTTTGACCAACCAAGTTTCTTGTAGGAGGATTATAGAGTAATCATTTATGAAGATTAACCATTGGGATCAGATGCTTCCGTGGACAACCCTGCAATGTTCCAAAAGAGTATTTTGCATACCAACTCTCTATCATCCTGTCTACCACCCAGAATCGTAGTATTTGGTTCTGGAATGGGGGGATCTGCCCCTGTTTTACTAGGCACTACGTACTTTAGTCTAGATTCAATATCCCATACAGGATTATTATTGTATTTAATAGTGTCTAAGACCTCAGATTTTTAATGGAAACATAAATTACGATCATTTCCTGTGCTAGAGATGGTCCTTTAACCAAAGATCTGGTCTTGTGTGGTATCACTAGGAATTAGTATATTTTGAGGACTAAATTGGCCATCCCCTCTTGTGTGCTGTACACTCAGTCAGTCTATATCTTTAAGTGTAGTAACAGCTCAAAGCGATATTGCAGCGGGACATTAAAGGAGCTCCATGTATTAACATGAGAGCCCCTTGCTTGGTTTCTATAGTGGGTCATAGCTGGGGGCTGATAAAAAAAGCCTGGGGTAAAACATTAATTTCAGTATCGTTAATATGTAGATTCCCTACCCTTGTCAAAACAGCATGTACTAGACGGGGGTCGCTAAGGGTCAATACAATACAATCACCCTGTAAGGTTTTACGACCATTTCCTACCCATGTGACCCATCTAACCATTTTAAACTTTTCAAAAAGTGACCAGTTTTATTCCCCTAGCCAAGAGAGAGATTAATTCCGTATGGCCTCCGTTGGTTCATATGCCGATGTATGCAAGGGAGGAACATTGACTAGTATTACTATATATGGTGTAGCAGCTGGTGGTAGATCGGGTTTGTTATAAACTATATTCTCTGTGGTTTCCATGAACCTGGTTATATTTTCCTCAGCTCTGTTTTTTGCTCCCTTCTTAACCATTATAGACTTTTTAATGTTGCTGTTAACAAGCAACTTAATAAGGGAGGGAATAGGTCTATGTATAACTGGCTTTGCCGTGCTGGGCATAGAGTTTAACATTGTGGTTTCTACTCGAGCTATGCTGAGGGAAGAATTATCTGCATGTAGTTTTGTGAGCGAACTAGAAGGTTGACAAATATTAGGTTGTACATTCACCTCACTGGAGGTAGCCCTATTGTCACCGTTTAGGCATCCCTCTATAGCTTCCACTCTTTCTATTAATTTCCCCAATCGCCAACCATATAATTATATAAATCATCAATTTTTCTCGTAATTTTGTTAATTTCAGAAGTTTGGCCCGCTATTAGCATGTTCCTTAGGTCTCCCTAAGATAACGGACCTTATACCTTATCCTTTCTTTAACTGTTTGCCAGCATTTTTCTTTTTCTTATTTAATGATTTTTTACTTACATTTTCAGCATGATTAGAAGCTTGTAAACCCTCATTAATCTATGGGTTTTTACAACATTTCGAGGGTGGTTGAGAAGCATGCTCTGAGTCACCCACATAGATATGCTCTTATGTCTCCTGTATACATCCATTCTGAGCGGCTTGATCAACTAGCCCCTCAGATGCTATAATTAAGGATGTATTAGGTGAACTATGTCGGGTAATAGTTGCAGTCAACGAGCTCATCCTACTTTGCATAAGGGACTCTTCAACAGAATGAATTTTTTCCTCAATAGCCCCGTTGGCTCCTGTCAAATAGGTCATCAATGATTGTTGGCCTCCCGCTCCGGGGGTCTTAGTAGATGAAGAACCTGCCTTCCTTTTGCTCATTATAATCTAAAGAATACAGTGTCCTAAATACAAATATAGTGAAAAGTAATCAATTCAACCTTAGAGGGGTGGCCCAGCCCAGCCTCTGACGAACTATGACGGGCCCGTCTTGGCCTAGTCTTCGCCCAGGCCGAGCCTGGGCACACCCGCGCACTTCCCACACCGCCGGAGGCGTCGGCGTCCTTTATGGCGCTACAGCACCACTTCCTGGCTGTCGGTGATCAGGCAGCTCCTCCCACTCTGGTCGCGGCTGCTCCCGGTCCTTTCAGAGAGTTTGGCTAAAGTTCTTGTGCAAACACACAACACGGGCAAGGGATAAAATGTGTCCTTTAAGCAGCTAGGTATATCCAATGTCAATAAAAACAAACACTTGCGTCCCGCACCGTGAGAGGCGTCGGCGTCCTTTATGGTGCTACAGCACCACTTCCCGGCTGTCGGTGATCAGGCAACTCCTCCCACTCCGGTCGGGGCTCAGGGAGTTCTGCCAAGTTTTTGTGCAAACACACAACAGGGGCAAGGGCAAGAGAAAGTGCATCCTTCTAGCAGCTAGGTATATCCAATGTCAATAAAAACAAACAATCACATTCTGTGCCACAATATTTCAAATTACATATCCAGCCCACAACTTGAGGTCCGGAAATGCACACCTAATTGCGCACCACAAATCCAACAGTAAGACCTCAGGACACAGGACGATCTGGGTGTTGGGAGTACAACTTTGCAACTCATTGTGGCCCAGACTTCAGGAATCAACCAAATCTGATGTTTGCGGATAAAGGAATTTTGACAAGCCTCTCAAGTTGACCTTCCCAACCCATCATAAACCACCTGAACTTATTCATGATTTATAATGGAACAGGGTTCCTGTGTTTTTAGTTTGAGCTTTTGTCTGATTGACACTGCTGTGGACTGATTGTAGGTTGGCGATTCCGACCACAGAACTAGGTTGAGACCGCCCTATGGGTGGTCAGAAACATCCATTTTACAATTGTAGCTTGTGCAGGGGGCGGAAAAGTCCCCCAGCACAAGCTACAATTGTAAAATGGATGTTTTTGCAACTGCACTGTGCGGCAGGCACAATAGTGTTGAAGCCGGTTGTGGGGTTTGTAGTGGGATAAGATGGGAAGTAATACTTCATTATTAATGAATTAATCATTTTAAGTAAGTATGTGATTAACCATAATTTTGTGCATTATGTCATGTTGATTTATTTTAGTTTTAATTTAGGTGTGTGTTGCTAGATTTGTAGTGGTATAAGGTGGGAAGTTAATCAAGTAATGATTAAATATGATTAGTTAATGATGTTTATTAATATTTGAATTGAATAATAATTATGTATATTGTGTCATAATTATATATTTTAGTTACATTTAGGGTGTGGGCTGCTGGGTCTGCAAAGGCATAGAGTGGATAGTCTAATACATAATATTTCTTTAACAATTAATTGTTAAATTAATTATTTAATTGATGATTAATTATGCAAATTGTGTCATAGTTATTTCTTTTAGTTATATTTTAGGTGTAGGTTGCTAGGTCTGTTGGGGTTAGAGTGGGAAGTTAAGTGATACATAATCGTTTTTTAATTGATGATTATGAAGTTGTTTTTTAATTATGTAAAATGTTTAATGTTTTGTTTAATATTTTTGTATTTTGTAATATATGTTTTAAAATTCACATTGTTTAAATTATGATTTTTTAAAAAACATTTTTATGGTGATTCAAATATGTAATGTGTTTTAAGTGAAGTACATTTCCTACTGTTGCTCACACTGGAGTGGGATTAGTAGATTTAAAGGTTCTGAAGTCCAACACTTTCTTTACTGGAGGACAGTCTGGAGTGTGAATAGTAAACGTAATCCCTCCGAAGTCAAATGTTTTCCCTACTCTTATAGTCTTTTTAGTAAATTTGTTTATGTGGGGTTATACATTTATACATTTGTAATAAATAATTTATTGTTTATATTTTTCATGATTTTACTCTGTATGTATAATAAATGTATTTATTTTAACATTAATACATTTTAACTGTTAGCAAATTAATATAATGCAAAAGGAATAATTGTAGAATTATGTTACATTATATTTTTATATATATATAAGGAACATAATGAAATGTTAAATCACATGATCTTCTTATGCCTACATAACAACTATTTCCTATTTGACAAAAACATCTTTAAACAAATACGGGGATGTGCCATGGGCTTTTCTTTTTGACCAAATTACGCTAATCTTACTATGGGTTTGTATGAACAAAATGAGGCCTGGAAAGCAGAACATTATGCGTGGAAAAAGAGAACAATACTATGGCTAAGATTCATAGACGATCTTTTTATAATATGGGACGGTGAACAATCAGATTTTGTACAATACTTTGAAAAACTAAACAACACACCTACAAATCTGAAGTTCACGTACGAAATAAGCAGTAACCGGGTAGTGTTCCTGGACACAGAAATATATATTGAGAACAACTGTATTGAAACTACACTACACCGTAAGAAGACTGCAACCAACTCTGTACTACATGGACAAAGCTTCCATGATGACAAACTAAAAAGAAGTATTCCATATCGAGAATTTCTCCGCATAAAAAGAAACTGTTCTAAAAACTCAGAATTCCTCAAACACAGCACGGAGGCCGCAAATAGATTCATAAAAAGAAAATACCAACCGAACAATGTGAAAAAATGCCTCAAGAAAGTAATTGAAACGGACAGAAAAGAAATCCTACACAAAGTCCAAGAAACTAAAACTGATAACAAAATCAGATTAATAACATCATACAATGCGGAAAAGGGGACATTAATGAAAATAATCAAAAAACACTGGGGTATTCTACGGACAGATTCAACACTATCAAAAATCATTGGAGAATATCCGCATGTAACCTTCCGCAGAGCAAAAAATCTGGGTGACCAATTAGTCCACAGCCACTTCAAAAAATCTCCCACTGTAAATTGGATGCATCGTGAGGGTTTTTGGCCATGCAAACAATGCAAGGTTTGCCGAATTGCATCTCCAACAAAAGAACTTTCCATGTTTGGAGGAAAAAAATGAAAAATAAAACAACATCTGACGTGCAAAAGCACGTTCGTAGTTTATATGGTGACATGCCCCTGCGCCAAAAGTTATATCAGCAGCACAATCTTTGAGGCCAAAAAAAGAATGCTCGAACATACAAGAGCTGTCACTCATCAAGACCAGTCCAATGCAATCGCCAAACACATGACACAGTACCATAACAACAATTGGGAAACCCTCAAATACTGTGCAATTGACCAACAGACAAACTCAGAAAGAGGAGGAGATCGAAGAAAGGCGTTGAGACAAAAAGAATCTAAACACACTATCAGCTTCAGGACCCTTGAGCCATACGGTCTCAACCAGATGGAAGAACTACATGTACATTTGTAATCTGTCCTCAAACTGACACCAATAGCGAACCGCAAAATTGATGTAACTCATAATGACTTTGTAGGATCTACTCATCAGAGAGAAAGAACCGCGACAACTACTGAGAGATATAAGATCAAACATGATCAGCTCGAGAGTACTGTGAAAATGCTCACCAGTGAGCAAAAACCATGAAAACATTCACGGACGTGAATGACAGTCACCACTGACTCAAAACTAGAACTTTGATAAAAACATTGTTCTAATTAATTTGTTATGTCTGCCTAATCCAAACAGCTGAACATTTAATTGAAAATTGAGCACATTAACACTTGTTCACATGAAAAACTACGTCACCCACAATGCAACGCATTTTCACTGTAAAGTTTTTTTCACTGTGCACTGAAATAAAAGTAGGCTTGTGTTAGAGCTCAACACCCGTGATCAAGCCTTCGGCTGAAGGCGAAACGCGTTGGGTTAGGACGAGTATGCTGAAATAAAAGCAGTTGGTCTAAACTGAAATAACCTGAGTGAGTGCCTCCTTACCGGTTTCCAGCCGGTATCCTTGTGTGCAAATTTTACGCTTGGTTCTGTCGTCTATGGAGGGCACCACGCTACTATCAAGAGCGCCGGCGTTTCACACAGAACCAAACCACGAGAATGAATTCTTAACGCCTGGCTGCCGTCACAGCAAAAGAGACATTTGAAGAAATTGCGCAAAAGACACAACACATTGCCTGTGAGACAACAAGACACGGCCGTGTTACCTGTGGAGATATCGAGCAGAAGCAGCAGAGACAGCCTTGGGCGTGCCGGGCAGTCATCGAGTGAGGAGACGCCCTGACGCATCAATCAGCGAGGCAGAGGCGGGGAGAAGTCGCGGTGCCCCGATTCCTCCACTGGGTCCAAGAGTTCGGCGGCGGTGGGGTAGGAGATTGGGCGGCTGGTGAGACGGACACACCGGCACCGACAGACCCACAGACGCGGCTCCTGCACGCCAGGCAGCCATTGAGACAGGGGGCGCCTGGTTGGAGGCAGAGGCACAGTGACGCTCTGGAGACCCGACTTCTCTGTTGGGTCTGTGGCTTCATCAACGGCTGAAGACGAGTGGTTTGGGACGCGGCGGCACCAGAGACAGAAAGCCGGCACACACGGCTCCCGTGCACAGAGCGGCTAACGAAGTGAGGGACGCCGCCTCGAATCACAGAGAAGTAACCGGGTGAGTGAATCAGTCAAGTCGACATCTGTGGTGAAAGCACAGATCATAGTCACAACACGCCGGGTAGGCATAAAACGGAAAAAAACGCCCGGACGTGTTCAAACTCAATCTAAAGAACACGAATCTCTGCGAGAACAGGGCTAACATGAGGCAGAACTGAATATCGAGCCACAGAACCCGAGGCATCTCCAGTACAACAGAACCTCGGTAAGAACATATTGTAACAAACAAGCGCTATTACTAAAGATGTATAGACTGTGATTAAAACAGCGTCTGAATAGTGTTTTTCTCTATCAAGAATACGTTGGGAGTCTTACACATTATACATAACATTGGAATTCCCTACAAAATTTGAGAACAGGGGAATACACATGAATTTTATATAAATAAGCAAGATTCACCAACCCCCTAATCCAATCAGTATATTAGAATCAGACTCAGGTTAACCTAAAGGACCAACAATAATTGAAAAAAGAACCGGCTGGTTCAAAAACAAAGCATAAGTTAAGAAACAAACTCGTCATGGAGGAAAGAGAAGCAAGGAGGATAGCAGACATAAACAACTTTTTCACATACCAGGGCACAAAAAATACAGAAAGGGGCCAAACAGGTACACCCCCGGACACCACCAGAGATAAATTAAAGAAATGGGAACGTTTATCTAAAAGAGAAATCAATAAATGGTGGGAACTCTTAAGTCTGCAAAAATATATGGAAGTAAAAAGAATACCTCTGGGTTTAAGGCTAACCCTAATGCCAAGTCACCAAGATACAACAAGTGAATTACTACAAGAATGGGGCGAGCATCTCTTAGATTCATCCATTGGCTTAATGGTAATCCTCATTAAACACATTGAAAAAATCTTAAAAGTAATAACAACGGAACTGAAAACTTGGAAGACGACATCAAATCTCTAACATTAAATGATGGCCAACAAAAATTGAAAACAGACATATTGAAAAATCTGGAAAGACATGAAGCACGCGTAAAAGCGCGGAAACAACACAAATTCCAGAGAGACAAAGAAGATTTTGAGGAGGGGCGAATCTTCACCTTTGGCAAACAACAATTCCCAAAGAAAGGTAAACAACCAGAACAACAAGAAACCAATGACACTTCAAGTTTTGACTCTCTAACAAGCTTGGAATTAAGTGACCAGGATGAACAGTCAACACCGAGCACCGCTCTTCCAAAAAAGACCCATTTTTTAATAGAGATGCAAAAAGGCATTAGAACAACAATCACAGCAACAGCAACAACCCACAAGGGGCAGAGGGAGAGGCAGGGGTCATCTCCGTGGAAAGTGAGGAAAACAAGAAGAGGCCAGAGAGGCCAGAAACGAGGCAAAGGAAGACTCTTGGACTACATCCAGACTCAGACAACCGCGCCGATAATAGATCTATCCTCTGACTCCCAAGAACTAAATGTAATCAACCTCTCAACAAGAATCATAACAGATGAAGAAAAGGACACACTCAAAAAGGGATTCAACTTCTGCCCCACGACACATCTAAACATTGCAGACACCCGCGTAGATTTGTATAAACATACGCGGAAACTGAAACTTGCAAAAATCTTTGCAGAGAAGACCAACAAAAAAACTACCCAATTGAAACAAATGTCAAAATTAAATCTAAATGCTGAGGACTCTGAGGCACTCTCCACCTTAATGACAATGGGTGCCATGTCAATATCACAGGAAGAAGAAGAGCTCATTGCAATGGAAGATTCCATAGAACAAGAAGGTGCCAACGAGAGTGGATTAAAAGAAAAATCCAAATATAACCCTATACTGCCTCCTGGCAACAAGATTGATTTATTCCAGGAACTCGTAATCGATGAGCTATATGAAATCAAACAAAACCAGACAAAAAACAACTTCTCTTTGAAAGAAAAACTAATCATAAGAAATCTCTCTGAAGATAAAAAAATAGAGATAAAGCCAGCGGACAAGGGTGGAAACATCATCATCAAAGACAAAATAGATTACGCAGAGGAAGCACAACGTCAACTGCAGGATAAAAACTGCTATGAGCTCCTAAATCAAGATCCAACTGCAGACTTACAAACAGAAATTACCGAATTATTAAAGATTTGGACTGATGTGGGCCTCATAAGCGATGATGAACAAAAATATATGACAAACAAATTTCCAACTCTACCCACATTCTATTGCCTCCCAAAAATCCATAAAAACAGCCAGAAACCACCAGGGAGGCCAATAGTCTCGGTAAACAACTCATTGCTAGAAGGAATGTCAAATTACATTGACCAATTCCTAGCTCCTCTGGTCAGAGATCTCCCATCATTCATAAAGGATACTACTGACCTTTTAAAACAACTAGAAAAAATTGTCTGGAAACCTTCTTTCAAACTAATCACAATGGATGTGACATCATTGTACACAAACATCGAGCACACCATTGGGATGAATGTATGCAGATACTATTTGGGAAAAAGGAACATAAGATATAAGGAACATAATGAAATGTTAAATCACATGATCTTCTTATGCCTACATAACAACTATTTCCTATTTGACAAAAACATCTTTAAACAAATACGGGGATGTGCCATGGGCTTTTCTTTTTTACCAAATTACGCTAATTTTACTATGGGTTTGTATGAACAAAATGAGGCCTGGAAAACAGAACATTATGCGTGGAAAAAGAGGACAATACTATGGCTAAGATTCATAGACGATCTTTTTATAATATGGGACGGTGAACAATCAGATTTTGAACAATACTTTGAAAAACTAAACAACACACCTACAAATCTGAAGTTCACGTACGAAATAAGCAGCAACCGGGTAGTGTTCCTGGACACAGAAATATATATTGAGAACAACTGTCTTGAAACTACACTACACCGTAAGAAGACTGCAACCAACTCTGTACTACATGGACAAAGCTTCCATGATGACAAACTAAAAAGAAGTATTCCATATGGAGAATTTCTCCGCATAAAAAGAAACTGTTCTAAAAACTCAGAATTTCTCAAACACAGCACGGAGGCCTCAAATAGATTCATAAAAAGAAAATACCAACCGAACAATGTGTGAAAAATGCCTCAAGAAAGTAATTGAAACGGACAGAAAAGAAATCCTACACAAAGTCCAAGAAACTAAAACTGATAACAAAATCAGATTAATAACATCATACAATGCGGAAAAGGGGACATTAATGAAAATAATCAAAAAACACTGGGGTATTCTACGGACAGATTCAACACTATCAAAAATCATTGGAGAATATCCGCATGTAACCTTCCGCAGAGCAAAGAATCTGGGTGACCAATTAGTCCACAGCCACTTCAAAAAATCTCCCACTGTAAATTGGATGCATCGTAAGGGTTTTTGGCCATGCAAACAATGCAAGGTTTGCCGAATTGCATCTCCAACAAAAGAACTTTCCATGTTTGGAGGAAAAAAATGAAAAATAAAACAACATCTGACGTGCAAAAGCACGTTCGTAGTTTATATGGTGACATGCCCCTGCGCCAAAAGTTATATCAGCAGCACAATCTTTGAGGCCAAAAAAAGAATGCTCGAACATACAAGAGCTGTCACTCATCAAGACCAGTCCAATGCAATCGCCAAACACATGACACAGTACCATAACAACAATTGGGAAACCCTCAAATACTGTGCAATTGACCAACAGACAAACTCAGAAAGAGGAGGAGATCGAAGAAAGGCGTTGAGACAAAAAGAATCTAAACACACTATCAGCTTCAGGACCCTTGAGCCATACGGTCTCAACCAGATGGAAGAACTACATGTACATTTGTAATCTGTCCTCAAACTGACACCAATAGCGAACCGCAAAATTGATGTAACTCATAATGACTTTGTAGGATCTACTCATCAGAGAGAAAGAACCGCGACAACTACTGAGAGATATAAGATCAAACATGATCAGCTCGAGAGTACTGTGAAAATGCTCACCAGTGAGCAAAAACCATGAAAACATTCACGGACGTGAATGACAGTCACCACTGACTCAAAACTAGAACTTTGATAAAAACATTGTTCTAATTAATTTGTTATGTCTGCCTAATCCAAACAGCTGAACATTTAATTGAAAATTGAGCACATTAACACTTGTTCACATGAAAAACTACGTCACCCACAATGCAACGCATTTTCACTGTAAAGTTTTTTTCACTGTGCACTGAAATAAAAGTAGGCTTGTGTTAGAGCTCAACACCCGTGATCAAGCCTTCGGCTGAAGGCGAAACGCGTTGGGTTAGGACGAGTATGCTGAAATAAAAGCAGTTGGTCTAAACTGAAATAACCTGAGTGAGTGCCTCCTTACCGGTTTCCAGCCGGTATCCTTGTGTGCAAATTTTACGCTTGGTTCTGTCGTCTATGGAGGGCACCACGCTACTATCAAGAGCGCCGGCGTTTCACACAGAACCAAACCACGAAAATGAATTCTTAACGCCTGGCTGCTGTCACAGCAAAAGAGACATTTGAAGAAATTGCGCAAAAGACACAACACATTGCCTGTGAGACAACAAGACACGGCCGTGTTACCTGTGGAGATATCGAGCAGAAGCAGCAGAGACAGCCTTGGGCGTGCCGGGCAGTCATCGAGTGAGGAGACGCCCTGACGCATCAATCAGCGAGGCAGAGGCGGGGAGAAGTCGCGGTGCCCCGATTCCTCCACTGGGTCCAAGAGTTCGGCGGCGGTGGGGTAGGAGATTGGGCGGCTGGTGAGACGGACACACCGGCACCGACAGACCCACAGACGCGGCTCCTGCACGCCAGGCAGCCATTGAGACAGGGGGCGCCTGGTTGGAGGCAGAGGCACAGTGACGCTCTGGAGACCCGACTTCTCTGTTGGGTCTGTGGCTTCATCAACGGCTGAAGACGAGTGGTTTGGGACGCGGCGGCACCAGAGACAGAAAGCCGGCACACACGGCTCCCGTGCACAGAGCGGCTAACGAAGTGAGGGACGCCGCCTCGAATCACAGAGAAGTAACCGGGTGAGTGAATCAGTCAAGTCGACATCTGTGGTGAAAGCACAGATCATAGTCACAACACGCCGGGTAGGCATAAAACGGAAAAAAACGCCCGGACGTGTTCAAACTCAATCTAAAGAACACGAATCTCTGCGAGAACAGGGCTAACATGAGGCAGAACTGAATATCGAGCCACAGAACCCGAGGCATCTCCAGTACAACAGAACCTCGGTAAGAACATATTGTAACAAACAAGCGCTATTACTAAAGATGTATAGACTGTGATTAAAACAGCGTCTGAATAGTGTTTTTCTCTATCAAGAATACGTTGGGAGTCTTACACATTATACATAACATTGGAATTCTCTACAAAATTTGAGAACAGGGGAATACACATGAATTTTATATAAATAAGCAAGATTCACCAACCCCCTAATCCAATCAGTATATTAGAATCAGACTCAGGTTAACCTAAAGGACCAACAATAATTGAAAAAAGAACCGGCTGGTTCAAAAACAAAGCATAAGTTAAGAAACAAACTCGTCATGGAGGAAAGAGAAGCAAGGAGGATAGCAGACATAAACAACTTTTTCACATACCAGGGCACAAAAAATACAGAAAGGGGCCAAACAGGTACACCCCCGGACACCACCAGAGATAAATTAAAGAAATGGGAACGTTTATCTAAAAGAGAAATCAATAAATGGTGGGAACTCTTAAGTCTGCAAAAATATATGGAAGTAAAAAGAATACCTCTGGGTTTAAGGCTAACCCTAATGCCAAGTCACCAAGATACAACAAGTGAATTACTACAAGAATGGGGCGAGCATCTCTTAGATTCATCCATTGGCTTAATGGTAATCCTCATTAAACACATTGAAAAAATCTTAAAAGTAATAACAAGGGAAATGAAAACTTGGAAGACGACATCAAATCTCTAACATTAAATGATGGCCAACAAAAATTGAAAACAGACATATTGAAAAATCTGGAAAGACATGAAGCACGCGTAAAAGCGCGGAAACAACACAAATTCCAGAGAGACAAAGAAGATTTTGAGGAGGGGCGAATCTTCACCTTTGGCAAACAACAATTCCCAAAGAAAGGTAAACAACCAGAACAACAAGAAACCAATGACACTTCAAGTTTTGACTCTCTAACAAGCTTGGAATTAAGTGACCAGGATGAACAGTCAACACCGAGCACCGCTCTTCCAAAAAAGACCCATTTTTTAATAGAGATGCAAAAAGGCATTAGAACAACAATCACAGCAACAGCAACAACCCACAAGGGGCAGAGGGAGAGGCAGGGGTCATCTCCGTGGAAAGTGAGGAAAACAAGAAGAGGCCAGAGAGGCCAGAAACGAGGCAAAGGAAGACTCTTGGACTACATCCAGACTCAGACAACCGCGCCGATAATAGATCTATCCTCTGACTCCCAAGAACTAAATGTAATCAACCTCTCAACAAGAATCCTAACAGATGAAGAAAAGGACACACTCAAAAAGGGATTCAACTTCTGCCCCACGACACATCTAAACATTGCAGACACCCGCGTAGATTTGTATAAACATACGCGGAAACTGAAACTTGCAAAAATCTTTGCAGAGAAGACCACCAAAAAAACTACCCAATTGAAACAAATGTCAAATTTAAATCTAAATGCTGAGGACTCTGAGGCACTCTCCACCTTAATGACAATGGGTGCCATGTCAATATCACAGGAAGAAGAAGAGCTCATTGCAATGGAAGATTCCATAGAACAAGAAGGTGCCAACGAGAGTGGATTAAAAGAAAAATCCAAATATAACCCTATACTGCCTCCTGGCAACAAGATTGATTTATTCCAGGAACTCGTAATCGATGAGCTATATGAAATCAAACAAAACCAGACAAAAAACAACTTCTCTTTGAAAGAAAAACTAATCATAAGAAATCTCTCTGAAGATAAAAAAATAGAGATAAAGCCAGCGGACAAGGGTGGAAACATCATCATCAAAGACAAAATAGATTACGCAGAGGAAGCACAACGTCAACTGCAGGATAAAAACTGCTATGAGCTCCTAAATCAAGATCCAACTGCAGACTTACAAACAGAAATTACCGAATTATTAAAGATTTGGACTGATGTGGGCCTCATAAGCGATGATGAACAAAAATATATGACAAACAAATTTCCAACTCTACCCACATTCTATTGCCTCCCAAAAATCCATAAAAACAGCCAGAAACCACCAGGGAGGCCATTAGTCTCGGTAAACAACTCATTGCTAGAAGGAATGTCAAATTACATTGACCAATTCCTAGCTCCTCTGGTCAGAGATCTCCCATCATTCATAAAGGATACTACTGACCTTTTAAAACAACTAGAAAAAATTGTCTGGAAACCTTCTTTCAAACTAATCACAATGGATGTGACATCATTGTACACAAACATCGAGCACACCATTGGGATGAATGTATGCAGATACTATTTGGGAAAAAGGAACATAAGATATAAGGAACATAATGAAATGTTAAATCACATGATCTTCTTATGCCTACATAACAACTATTTCCTATTTGACAAAAACATCTTTAAACAAATACGGGGATGTGCCATGGGCTTTTCTTTTTTACCAAATTACGCTAATTTTACTATGGGTTTGTATGAACAAAATGAGGCCTGGAAAACAGAACATTATGCGTGGAAAAAGAGGACAATACTATGGCTAAGATTCATAGACGATCTTTTTATAATATGGGACGGTGAACAATCAGATTTTAAACAATACTTTGAAAAACTAAACAACACACCTACAAATCTGAAGTTCACGTACGAAATAAGCAGCAACCGGGTAGTGTTCCTGGACACAGAAATATATATTGAGAACAACTGTCTTGAAACTACACTACACCGTAAGAAGACTGCAACCAACTCTGTACTACATGGACAAAGCTTCCATGATGACAAACTAAAAAGAAGTATTCCATATGGAGAATTTCTCCGCATAAAAAGAAACTGTTCTAAAAACTCAGAATTTCTCAAACACAGCACGGAGGCCTCAAATAGATTCATAAAAAGAAAATACCAACCGAACAATGTGTGAAAAATGCCTCAAGAAAGTAATTGAAACGGACAGAAAAGAAATCCTACACAAAGTCCAAGAAACTAAAACTGATAACAAAATCAGATTAATAACATCATACAATGCGGAAAAGGGGACATTAATGAAAATAATCAAAAAACACTGGGGTATTCTACGGACAGATTCAACACTATCAAAAATCATTGGAGAATATCCGCATGTAACCTTCCGCAGAGCAAAGAATCTGGGTGACCAATTAGTCCACAGCCACTTCAAAAAATCTCCCACTGTAAATTGGATGCATCGTAAGGGTTTTTGGCCATGCAAACAATGCAAGGTTTGCCGAATTGCATCTCCAACAAAAGAACTTTCCATGTTTGGAGGAAAAAAATGAAAAATAAAACAACATCTGACGTGCAAAAGCACGTTCGTAGTTTATATGGTGACATGCCCCTGCGCCAAAAGTTATATCAGCAGCAGAATCTTTGAGGCCAAAAAAAGAATGCTCGAACATACAAGAGCTGTCACTCATCAAGACCAGTCCAATGCAATCGCCAAACACATGACACAGTACCATAACAACAATTGGGAAACCCTCAAATACTGTGCAATTGACCAACAGACGAACTCAGAAAGAGGAGGAAATCGAAGAAAGGCGTTGAGACAAAAAGAATCTAAACACACTATCAGCTTCAGGACCCTTGAGCCATACGGTCTCAACCAGATGGAAGAACTACATGTACATTTGTAATCTGTCCTCAAACTGACACCAATAGCGACCCGCAAAATTGATGTAACTCATAATGACTTTGTAGGATCTACTCACCAGAGAGAAAGAACCGCGACAACTATTGAGAGATATAAGATCAAACATGATCAGCCCGAGAGTACTGTGAAATTGCTCACCAGTGAGCAAAAACCATGAAAACATTCACGGACGTGAATGACAGTCACCACTGACTCAAAACTAGAACTTTGATAAAAACATTGTTCTAATTAATTTATGTCTGCCTAATCCAAACAGCTGAACATTTAATTGAAAATTGAGCACATTAACACTTGTTCACATGAAAAACTACGCCACCCACAATGCAACGCATTTTCACTGTAAAGTTTTTTTCACTGTGCACTGAAATAAAAGTAGGCTCGTGTTAGAGCTCAACACCCGTGATCAAGCCTTCGGCTGAAGGCGAAACGCGTTGGGTTAGGACGAGTATGCTGAAATAAAAGCAGTTGGTCTAAACTGAAATAACCTGAGTGAGTGCCTCCTTACCAGTTTCCAGCCGGTGTCCTTGTGTGCATATATATATATATATATATATTGATATAAACACAAACACATATATGTATATGCGTTCGTGTCTTTATATAATTATATATTTATATATAATATTACATATTTGTTGAATTTATTTAATTTACATTATATTAAATGTATATATTTCATTTTTATCATTTACTACTTTAAACTATTTTTCTTAAAATGCTATATTTTTCTTTGTATTTTTGATGTTAGTACCAACAATATTTTTATTGTTATTTTTGTTCTTACCATTATAATTATAGGGACATAATACTTTTTTTTGTAAACAAGGAAGAAAATGTGTCCTTCGTGTCCTTACCTCGATATTGTGTCAGTGATCCTTTCAAGATAATTAAATAGATAAATATATGAATAAATGGTTAATGAAGTAAAAGTCTGATTGTGTATGACATACACTATACATTGATTCCATTTCACTGTCCTCAAGTCCTTAAAAAAATCTGAACATTCTTTACAAATATAAACAGCATAGTCATTGGATTTCATATTTACATGGATGTTTCCTTTTCTCAATTGAGAGGTGTGTGAGCGATGACAACTGGTTAGTCATAATTACCAGATACATCTTTCCCCTCCAGCTAATCATCTAATGTAACAAAAAAAGACTCTGCTACTATTCAAAGTAGAACATTAAAAATCACATGTCAGTGCCCCCAAAGAAATGCTAACGAATCCAGAACCAGTACTTTAACCGTAAGATCGAGATTGTTTCCCTGAAAATATTCTACTGGGTCCCAGTAGAGGTTTAGGTTCAAGTTTCTCTGCACCACATTTAAACATAAGGGGAATCTATCCTAGAATACCAACAGAAAAACTCCTAAGACTACACATCTGACTAAAACCTAAGATCCATGCTCCCCTCTTTGTGAATCACAATTAAAGAGAAATTAACGCAAAGAACAAATCAACAAGCTACTTTGACTTTGGAGAAGCTGAAACCCTGAGTAAAGAACAGCGACAGACAAGTAAGTATTGAGCTCAAATAATCTGTCTGACAACCTCCCTGACCAGACCCACATGTCAAGGAAAAGCCACATTTCATGTCAACCCAGCATGTGGGTGGTAACTCACGAATCAATGAAAGAGCAGTAAACAGAAGATCAGCCTATATTCTGGTGTTTAAATTATTGACTCTAACTTTGGGAAATCAGCAGAAGATGGCATGTTGGTGCACTGAAAAACAATGAAAAAACACTTTAAATAAGCAAATTCATTCATAAATGGACATTGTGAAACCTCTGCCAACACAATTCAAACGACAAACGAATTTATTTTCAGATTGCTTCCTTTTCCAACAGGGATTATGGCGTTTCCCGCTTTGATGTGTTCATGTTTGTCGTTCTGTAGTTCTCGAACTCTTTTACTTTTATTTCATGTTTTATTCAGTCTTTTTTGTACTCTGTTTGGTTGCCAAGATGCTATTATAAAACAAGTGTGCTTCTGTATAGCTAATGCTCTATCTCATGAAGGTTAATACATGTTTTTAGCAATACTAGATATGTCAGTTATGTCAACATATCACAGTGAAAGAAAAACTTTTCTTTCATATATTCCGAAAATCTGTCCTGCAGCTATTTTTATAACTTCCTACAACTCATTTGTCAGCCTCTGCTTCAATTTACAGAATTATTGATACCAATAAAGGTTGTGCTCTTTGAGCAATTTGCCTGAAGGCTTAATATATGACTTACAGAAGTGGCAAATCAACAACTAGACCAATTTAGGTAAAAGTAAAAAGGTTAACACCAAACACAGACAAGTTACTATGATAAAAAAAGAAAGCATAGGTGATTAAAAAAGGGAGCATTTAATCCTAATGATAAGAGAATAATTGTGACAACAGACAATATGGAGGTAGAAAAATAATGAAAATATAGATGCTTGTGATGCTTAAAAAAACATATTTAAGAGTTCTGTTGAGGAGGAACTTTTTTTCGCAAAACAGTTTCTCGACGTTTTTCAAAATGAATGATATATCCGGGATGTCAATGGCACTCTGGTGAATGCCTTTAATGTGCAATAAGTGCATTGATGTCTATTGTTTCCTTGAATTGCATGGGTTCCTTGCGCCCCTTTCCCTTCTAGTCTACTAATCTTCCCCCTTCCAGTCTTCAGTCTTTTCTTTCTTTCTCTCTTTATCCCAATTCATGCGCCCTGGCTGGTTCCCCCCAACTTTCTTATCTATGTTGTTTCCTTTACTTCTGTCCTCTATGCTTGGACCTATGTTACTACTTACTACTTATACTTGTTTCTGTACTCACTGCCTAGTTCCTTCTACATTTACGCATAACTATACCCCATTGCATACACCCATACGCCTACGCCTCTATAATTGCTTATACCCTAATTTGTGTCCCCCCACATACGCACACATCATTGTGCCTATACCCTACATCCTAGTTCATCCACCATTACCTATACCATGATTACCTACAGTTTAGCTACTCCTGTTTATGCTTGTATACAACTCTACTTAAGCACCTAGGTTTGTTTTTACTCTAGTACCTCTACCCCTACAGATACTCTGTTACCTATATGTGTATCTTTGTTATATTACCTCAACCCATACATGTGCTCTATTACCATTAGCCCTAACTACACCCTCTTTATCAGTTCAGCTACACACACCCTGTCTCTCCTCCTACCATACCCTAATACTTCTGCCTCTACCCACACCTGAGTACCCCTCCCCATACTAACCCAGGCAAAAGCATTTTCCTCTGCCCTTTAGTTCCCTCCGGTCAGCACCCCTACTGATACCCCTGAACCTCTGCAATTACCTATACTCTAGCACCTGTCTAACTGCCTTTACCATAGAACTCTCACACCTACCAGTACTCTGGTAGCACTCCTTCTACACATACCAAAGTTTCTCGGCCCTTGTATTGTTCCTATTTCTTCAGCCTCACCTTCACTCTTTTCTACACTAACACCTATTGCCTGAAACACTCTGGTATCTCTAGCTCTGTTTATATTCTATGCCTACGTAAACTCTAGTACATCTATAATTACTGATACACCTGTGCTTCTACCCTACCCACACCCTAACATGTTTACCCTTACCTACACAGTTTTATTTACTCACCTATTCCTCTGGGCGCCTATACAATTGCCTCTGTCCCACCCATACCCAAGTACCTTTACCCATACTATAGTGCCTTTTCAAATTTCACAATATATCAGTCCTTGCCTGTACATGAACAGTGGCGGCCAGCACAGATAAATGTGGTGGGGGAGGTGTGAGGGGGGAGTCGACAGTTGACGGAATAGGTATAATTAAATAAATAAATAATACCTATTCTGTTGTCTGCAGACTTTCCCCCAGCTCACCATGCTTACCTATGCTGCCCACCGCTGTACATGAATACCTTTACCTATGTCCTTTGAGCATGGTTCTTGATCCCTAATCCTACTAATATACTAATAACTCTACGATTAGTTGTACATCTAAGATTAGCTGTAACCTAGTGCCACTACCTCTGCTTTTGCTCTAGTGTTCGACTACTACTACATCACAATAAGCCTTCTCCTTTTATCTTTCGATTAATACCATCATTTTTTTCTTTACCCATTCCATTAATGCACATTCCTTTACCTTTAGTCCCCTTGTCCTGATGTTTTAATATCTGTTGAATTTTCAAGAAAAAAGCTTTTCCCCATTTGGGAAATTCTTTAAAAGCATTATTTTTATATCCTGCAGTAGTGAGGCCACTCTTGTTTTGTGGCTTTTCTCTGAAATGAGGTACAGCCACATCCACCGTACAGATTGAGAAGTTCTTACAATTCGTCATTGGATGTGAGATTTTCGTAAAAACAATAGTCAAATTGCTACTTAGGCAACCTTGTCAACTTTACATGGCGCCGGTGTATGAGAAACAAGGAAACCCAACCAGATCATAGTACCTAAAATGATAAAACTGTAATGGCGTTCAGTCCTCCAATACCTTCTGTTAGGGACTACAATTAAAAAGTCGAAACTCCCAAAGGAAATATGTTGCAAACAGGACGAGAATTACGCGTGACGGATACATTCTTCACAAGAATATTCAAAATATTTACAAAGAACAATGGAATTTAAAGAGAGATTAATGTGGGAATAAAAAATACTTAAAACGCAATATTGGATAAAGCAAACTAGTGAAACTGCGACATGTTTTTAAAAACGCTATGCAGGTTTAAATCAGAGTTCAAGATATTGATATTCTTAATATTTCAATTGGACAGTAGCAGAATAAAGACATTAAAATATCTTAGGACCTGATTTAGATCTTGGTGGATGGGTTACTCTGTCACAACGGCGACGTATATCCCGTCCGCTGAAACATAAATCCCATTATATCCTATGGGATTTATTTTTGGGCGACAGGATATCCGTCACCGCTGTGACAGAGTAATCCATCCGCCCAGATCTAAATCAGGTCCTTATTTTGGCAGGTGGCTTACTCGGCACAAACATGACTGCTATACCATCCACAGTATTACAAGTGCATTATATCTAATGACACTTGTAATAGGGCAAACAGGGTATCCATCATGTTTTGAGGAGTAACCTGTCTGCCGATCTTTAAATCAGGCCTTAATTATTTTGTAGCTAAAACAATTTGACTCATTTTCAATCGTCAGGATTTCAAGCAAATTGTGGAACTACAGACAACCTACTTGCTCTGTCAGTTTGAGTTCATAACAATACTTATTGTGCAAAGTCTAAACAGTATGCCTGTTTATCCATTTTTGAATGGCAATGACAGAGTCAATAGGAGGCAACTATTGTAGAAGTTGTCTAATTGGGGTATGCTTGGCCATTTATGCAGACACTTACTAAACAACTATAAAGTATTAAAGAAAATATTGTCTAACCAGGTACTTAAGTAGGGCTGTGTCCTTCCTCCTCTTTCCTTTATTTTGTACACTTCCAACCTGGTCCTGGCCATTTAGAACCAATGAGCAAGTCTCCCGAAATTAAGAGATCAGCAATACAATTTTTCTAGATCGCACATCTATATGCTTGAAACACACCTTGAGAGGTTTTGATATCTATTGTTTGTGAAATAGTGTTATTGTCAGCTATGAGACAGACATTGTACTAGTTTTTAGCAATTACTTAATCAGGGCCTGCCCCTATAGACATGTGGGTATCACATTCCATGATAGAGTGCCATCCATTACACTTCTAGCTATTCTTAAACACGAGGTCGGGGTGTGGCCTGGCCAGCAAACATGAGGGAACACTACTGTGAGTTCCAGTCCGACATTGCCGTAGACCTCCATTCCTGGGTGCTGGGGTGGCCCAGAATACTGGCACATGGCTTTTGGCAGCACCTAGAGGCTCTGGTCGACAGTTGAGGCAGGGGGGGCTGCGAACACCAGCTATGGGTGTCTGAGAAGATGTATGAAAAGAATGGCGGCCCGCAAGAAAAGACCAAGCAGTTGGATGGCCCGGAGAACCGAGCACACTTGAAAATTCCTTGCGGGCTGGTGCTGATCTCCCCCCGGGCCCGTGCACATAATCACGCTGGAGCTGGTCGGGGAAGAGCATGGCTTGTGTGCTGCCGGCACAGCAGTTGATCCCTGAGGCTCCGGAGTCATGCAGGATCGGGCCTAGAGGCCCAGAGAATACCTCAACTGGAGAGTACGTGCAGAAGGGCAGTAAGGAGAACAGTAGGAAGCGGTGGGGGCCTGTCTGGAATTAGCATCCCCCATGGCTGGCAAAGTAGCAGACTGCATGGACTTGGCAGAGGAGGGGGGGCGCTAGCTTCCTCGAATGCATCCATAGGCACCAGCCCTTTCCTCCAACCTTCAAGCTGGACTAAACTGTAGGCCCTCTGCAGCAGCAGCATCTGTCAGGGAGGAGGAGGAGTCTGTAGGCACTGGCTGGTCCTATGTGGCTGCTGTGTAATGGGGAATAAGGACTTGAGGAGTACAAAGGCCGCACTCCGACTGCATGTGCTTCTCAGCCACCTCTAGACTGAACACGCAGGTCTGTGCCCCCTCCCAGAGCAACAAGTGAGGTCCGGTGTAGAGGAAACTAGTTCAAGGGATAGGAGCGGGCCCCGGAAAGCCCCCATCCAAGGTACTGATATATTCTGCAACCAGCGGGGAAACAACCTTTAGCAAAATGGGCCTGGACTAGGGCCCCCCAGGCCAAGATGGACAAATACCCTACATTGGTGAGGAACATACAATGGCTAACAGGAGGGAACCACAGAGCTGTGGCATCTCCAAGTGAAGACACCTCAGCTGTGATCTTACAGGCCATTCAAGACTCCAAGATGGTGCTAGAAACTAAAATTGGAGATGTGGGAGTAGATGTCACAAAGCTGCACCAGGACCTCCATCAGACGGTGGCTAAAGGCAGGATCTCAGAGTTGAAAGACATGGTACGCAATCTCTCCACGGAGGTGTCTTGTCTATTGCACAACTCCAAGATACTACGAGATCAGACGGAAGATGCAGAGAACAGAGCCCGATGGAATAACGTCTACTGCATAGGGTTTCCGGAGGGGGCCGAGGGGACGGCCCGGAGGTTTTCCTTGAAGACTGGATCCGCTCCTGAATGGAGCAGGAGATCTGTCCCCATGTTTCATCCTTCAAAGGGCCCACATATTGCTGCCCATGAAACTGCCCCGGGTGCCCCCACATGGCCGATGATTGCAAAATTCATGAATAACCAAGACAGTGATGAGGTACTGAGAGGTGCACGGACAAAGGGGCAGTTATTATTCAACTCAGTCCACATCCTGATATTCCCTGAGTACAATCCACAGGTCCAGACAAGATGTAAATTCTATAACCAAGTGAAGCAAAAACCACAGGCTGTGCATACAACCAACATGCTCCTCCACCCTGCCTGGCTGTGCAGTATCCACAACTCTTTTGGTAAATTGTATGGTTTAGTCGCTCAACATGACTAGATGTACATGTCACCTTTCACCTGCTCCTCCGCAGCACTAGTCATTATGGCCTGTATGGGCCCCGCTGGGTCCTCCCCACGATGTGGGACACACACTGCATGAGCTGGTGCCTTACACCACCCTCAACAGTTAACATGAGGGCCCATTCGGTCATGACGTGGGTCATTAATGGGCTGTTGGACCAGATTAAAAGGGGATCTGTCCTGCACTTCGTACACAGACACAATCGACCCATCCTGTTGCTCCAAGTGACCCACCTGTAGGGTCACAATTGCCTCATCCTAGCCTGTAGGGGCTATGACAGAGTATACCATGCACGGTATTCTTAAGGTTATTGGGGGGTGGCCATCCTTCTGCGTAAGACTGTGCCCATGGTGGTCCCGAAGGCCACAAGGGTAGATACGTTGTTGTTGAAGGCAGTATGGAGAGTCCCCCAAAAATGTAATTTGTGTGTACGGTATGCCAGCCTTTCACCACTCCACATTGTTGGCCCATAGGGACTTGGTCAGCGCCATACCCCATGGCATCACAATCATAGGTGGGGATTTCAATGATGTTATCGTACCAAACAACTGGCAGAAATTGACGAATGGTTCCCCGGGACAAAGGGAGTACCTAACATGTTTGGGAGGGGGGCTGGGTTTGAGTGACTCAAGACGCATCTGTTATCCTGGAAAGTGAGAATACACCCACTCATCTGCAGCACATGGCTCAAGAGCCTGCATTGCATATTTGTTCTTGCCAGCATCAAGCCTCCTGTATACCACAGGGTCCCATATTTTATCCTGCGGCATATCGGAGCGCACCCGGGAAATAACTTGTTTTGGGATTCCAACAGCTGGAGATCGCCCGGTGTGGAAACTTAATACCTGGCTGCTCACTAATGGACAGTCACTGACCACCTGCTAGAGGAATTGAAAGCATTCCTTACTCTCAATAAGGGCTGGGTAGAGTTGGCCGGAGTGATGTGGTGGGCTTGTAAAGCCTCAATGTGAGGGATCACCCGCTCCTAAGGGAGGGACCGTGAGAAGCAAGCCCACATTCAAGTCCTAGAGGTATCCATCCTGATCCATATACACCTGAGCCAACAGTCAGCTTCCCTGCAGCGCCAACTGCCGATTGACTACCCTATGTCAGCAGTGTATGGAGGAAGCCCGCAAATGCTGGTGAGTCTCCATTGTAAGGGTGTACAAATGGGGGGATGTCATGCAAACTCCTGCACTGGCTGGCCACGAGAGAGGTGGAATCCAGGGTAGTACCCCACATAACTGACAGTTCTTTTCGGGTGGTGGAGGACTCCATGGAGATTGCCTCTGTTTTTGCCACATATTATTCAACGCTCAATGAAGACGGGGCGCACCCTAAACGGGAAAACTACTGACCCTTTGGAGACAGATCTCCTACTACCCAGCCTGAACAGTGCAGACAGAGATGCACTGGATCAAGCATTTAGCCTTGAGGATGTGGGGTTTGGTGACGGAAGACTGCATAGCATTGTATGCTAACGGCGTACTGCTATTCCTCACTAGCCCCGATGAGACAGGATCTCACTTAATCCACATCCTACACATATTTGGGGCACCGTCCAGGTTGAGGGTCAACTGGGACAAGTCCCTCCTGGTGCCCATATGGGGCGAACGTCAGGACGAGCTGTGGAGTCCTGGGAACCCTATACACCGATTAAGCTTTCTACATCTTGGCATTCACATTTCTTGGGAACTTGCTCTTACTTGATGTCTCAATCTTAGCCCCGTTGTGAAGAAGGCACAAGAAGATATATCTTGTTGGGGAAAACTCCCTTTAAATATTATGGGCTCTTTTTATTATGATGATCTTTCGAAGGCTGCTCTATGTCCTCTAGAATTCTTCCTTCAATATTCCCAGAGAACTGGTTTGACTCTCTGGCAGCCATGGTGCAAACATTTATTTGGAACCATCTCCATATTGTATCACTCGATTATATAAACAAAGAACATACAACTGTATTATGTCAATTGGGAAAAAAACTTTTTATTGCTTTTTTAATCTATATGTCAATGATTTTGTTCATGATATTTTTATACAATTTATTAAATTGAAACCTTATGCTAATTTCAGTGCTTTTTCACTTATTATTTAATCTTTCGTCTGATACTTTGCCATTGTATATGTGTTGCCTGGGTTTTTTATTTCTCATAATTCAATTGCCCTGACCCAGGAACTTTATCCTTATCAGGGGGTCCTTGTTTTTCCCATATGCAAACATTTATTTGGGCACATAAACCTCCAAGGGTAGCTTTTGGCGAATTAGTCTGCTCTGAGTAGAAAGGGGATGGACCATGGCTGTCATCTGCCCCTGCTGCTGGGTGACCCAACTTCTGATCATAAATGAATGGTTGCACTGGGGTGGGTAGGACTCAACATACCAGGGAGAACTGTCGTTACTTGACCTGAATCGGGTGGTGAGGATCCTTTAAGGGGCACCAATTCCGAATTCTCTTCCAGAAATGCCTCAAGTGGTGTCCTGGTATGGAGGGCTGTGCTGAGATTGATAGGTTGGGACCGCAAACTCATACTCGAGATCTCCTTGTGGGAGGGCAACTGGCTGGCATAGGTGGCATCCTTGGACGTTTTCTGAGGTTGGGACTGTAAAGGGATATTCCACCTAGTAGATGTTTGGAAGCACAATCACCTTAGGTCCCCTCAGCACCTCCATACAGATATCCACATGACCCCTTCCCAGTTTTATTGCACTGTATAACTCCAACAGGCACGCTTGGAATACAAAGGAGACCTGGAAGACATCCCGGAATATAGTCCATCTGAGGGACGCCTGCTTATGAGCCATATTGGGAAAGGTGGAATCTCCCAGATTTACAAAACCCTGGTGTCGCACTCCCCAAATTTGACGGGCCCAAGCAAAATATATCCCCACTATAAAATATGATTTGGAGGCATTATCAGGACCTTTGGATAAATGGTTATATGTATTCCTGTGGAAGTGAATATGAACTGGTTGATGACTACCCATGCTGTTGCACAGAATGTGTTGGAAGGTGTAGGCTACCAACACCAATGGGAAATTGGGCTGTAAAACCTTTTTAATGTTATGACAAGATGACCGTGAATTAAAGGGCTGGGGCATTACACAACTGTGAGAACTCACACCCTGACCAATATACACCTTTTGGAAACCTCATTCTACAGCCAGATGCCAGATACTTTTGGCACATCATTGAAGTCTGGACAACTTGAAACGATAGAGTGAAGCACGTGTTTCCGAAGGAAACTCTGAATTACGTGAAGTTGACCACGAGGCGTTTATAATTGTTGATGATGCTATTGGTAAGTGATATTATATGAAAGTGTATTGGGGAGGAGATACTTACATGAAAGTCATCAAGAAGGCAGTTCTTACCACTGAAATGCATGAATGGAATTTTAAAGCGCGATCTACAGTGCACCAGAGATTTTTTTATGTTATGAAATAAATTCATGGATGCCTAGTGACACAAATAGTGGAAGTGTTTCCAGTGAAAAGACCAATCGAATTGTTTTGGAAGATCTCCCTTTTGTTATGTATATGTGATGTTTAGGTATATTTTTTTACATATGCAATTTTTTATTTAAGAATTTTTATGAGAGCATTAAAGCCATATATATATTTTTTTTTTCTAAACGTCTGTGGTATTTGGTCTTGTTGTATTTTATAAACAGCTGTGAGAGTATACAAATAGTTGAACCAGTCATTGTCTGTAAGTTTAGTATCCACCTATAGGAGAATTTTTGGGCTCTCTGGGCCTCATTTATGAGGTTTTCCCATTGGGCAGCGCAGCAAGCCTTCCTGCTGCCCTACCCTATGACAAAAGAAAAGGGCAGGAATGTGCCGCATCTGTAAGATACATCGCATTCCTGTCCTGTACCCCAGGGTCTGTGCACAATGGGCACCGTGCGCAAATGCTGGCACCTTTGCACTATAGTGCAGGGGGCCTGCGTTGCGGGATGATTATTTTTGTAAGGGAAGGGAAACCTTTCTGTACAAAAATAATCACAAGAAGCTTTTTCCTCTTTCTATGTGTGCTGCAGAATGCAGCACACATAGAACAAGGAAAAACGAGGAGAAATAAAGATATTTCTCCTCGTTGTGCCTCCCTTACACATCTCCTGGGGAGGTGTAAGCTTTTGGTACTGCCTCAGATCTACAATTTCTCGTAAATCTGGGGCAGTGTCAAAAGGCCTTGGATGTTACTGGGAACGCCCCCAGCAACACCCATTGCACGCCCCTGTAACGCAGAACACTGCATTAAAGGGACTGATATTTATCAGGAAGCACTAAGCCAAAAAAAATGGCTTAGTGCTGCCTGATAACTATCACACAGGCTTCTGCGTCACGGAACATCACAAAAAGTGACGTTCCAGAGGCGCAAGGAGCCTCATAAATGAGGCCTTCGGGGGCTTATTTACAAGCCTCTTGCGCCACTTTTGCATCATTTTTAACAGGAGAAAAGTAACGTACAGAAGGTGCAAGGGGCTTGTACATAAGCATTCGGTTTGTAGAACCCTTTCCCCTTGGTGTTAGGCGTTTCGCTCATCTTTTTCGATAGGTCTATCTCAAAGCCAGCTTGTTAAACTGATAAGTCATCCCCAGGGCTACTTTCCAGGTTCTGACTCATTCAGAATGTACCTTGATGAAACAATCCATATAACTCGAAGATGATTTAAATCGTTTCTGGTGACCATCCATTGAGGCCTTCCTAAGCATAATAAAATATATTTTCTAACAGGAGATACTACAATCACATATAAACCGCGAACCTAGGAAGAAATCCCAGCCAGAATCTTTAGATCACCAGGGCTGTCAATCATTTTTTGGAAAGACACCTAAACAGGAATCTTTTTAGTAGTTCATTAACAACCTACAACATATAGCTGGCGCTACTACACGGGTACGAAAGGTTCTCAGTACCTAGTTGCGATTTATAATGATTTGTAGATATTTGTCTTTTATTAAATATATCGCACATATTTCATTTTACCCCGAAATTGAGTAATCATCCAACTAATCTCTCACTTCCATGGTTACTGCGTTTTTAGCGTTTTTGCTGAGAACTAGGGAGAGTGCTTGTTCCTGTTTATTGTATTGATTATATTCTACGCTTCACACTTGATTGTTTTGAGTGTTTTTTACTTTATCTTTATCTCTTACTTTATCTCATGTATTTAACTGATTGCAATATTGAGAGAGTTTATTAACTATTCAAGAATGCCTTGAATGAACCTCAGCTACTGGTAAATACTCTGGGCCGCATTTCAATCCCCCCATGTATTTGCCCACTATGCCACTCTAGACAGAGACCAGTCTAATGGAAACTGACATTATGTGGCCCTGCAGTGTCTACACCTCATAGTATTCGACCAGGGGGGTTGTGTCTAGTGATTACATATTTAGTAATTTGGTTTCACCAGGAGGTCTGAAGGAGTTAAGCAAGCGAAATGTGACTCTACAGTGGGCCATGACATACCTATTTTTTGCTCCAAGAGTAGGATATACTAGATTATTATTTGCATGCAGTTTAACCAAAGAAGTTGAAGGAATCTATATTGGAGGATTATCAATACTCAAGAGGATAATGTATATGCTCTAGTTTTATACCACAAAGGTTCAATCGATTCATTTGCAGAAACATTAAATTGTCTCTGCAAATATCATTTGCACCGGTTTTTTCTTTCTAAAATGATGGATATTTTACTTTATCTACCTTGATGTATTTTCAAAGCTGAGTGTTGATGTGAGCTGTTTTTGGGAATATGGTTGATATATTTTGTGCTTTTTTCTGGGGATCTTCTGATGGCTATAAGTAATCATTGTGAGATTCAGATTTATATACATATATATATATATATATATATATATGTATATATATATATATATATATATATATATATATATATATATGTATATATATATATATATATATATATATATATATATATATATATATATATATATATATATAGCTCTTGCTAATAAATTCAAACTCAAAATGTCTTTATGATCTTTGAGATACTTGTGGCAGGGATTAGCATTTAAAACATAACGAGTGAACTTTAGAATTTATAAATATAAGCTGAACCTACATCAAGAACAAGTAAAAATGTACCGTTTATAAAGGAACTGTCAGTTGCTCCGAATTATTGTAATTATTATGTTAATTAATGAAAGTGTATATATTTGCATCTTTGTGCTGCCACTTACAAATCTGCATGCCTGGTGAAATGATAGACAGTTTCTTTCAGTGATGTCTGAGGCATGTGCAGTACCGATAGAAGTGTGTGGTTGTGCATTCCTATTACAGCTGAATTAATAATTCGTATTATGATCGCTTTGGAAATTGTGGGGGTATAAACTAAAAATACCCATGGCTAGCTTAAGTCTGAAATATGCTTCCATGCATACTCGGTCATTCCTTTAAGACAGGGAATACAACCAAGGAGAAATCACTGCATTTTACTTTTTTGTATAGCGCCAATATGCCTCCAGCGGTGTCTTCGCGCTTTACAGTACTCAACGGCAGTGTCATAGTCATTGTGTTATTGGACCCATTGCAAGGAATTAAATGCCCCCCCTTTCCCCTGTTTGAATTGCGAAATACAGCAATAATCAGGGTTCCGTGTGTCATGTGGTGTTGGGCCTCAGGCCCACATGATGGCAATGGACGACACGGACACCAGGTAATATAGTGTTTAACTGGCCACAAGCACGTGTACACAGGCCCTTTTATCAGCGGGGTCACGTCACTCGTGACACCCGTGATGGATGGGTGTGTGGGTGTAGTGTATCCAGCCCTCAAGGGAGTGGCTGTAAGTCAGGCTTCCTGCGGAACACTAGAACGGGCCCGCAGGACTTTACATTCCTCCCCAATTTTATTGAGGAACAAACAAAGTTTTTGTCCAACCTGTGGGGACAAACAGGCTGGTGACTTTGCTTGCAGCAAAACCTTCTCGGCGGTCACCTGTAATTTAACCTGAGGTGTTCAGGACACGACCGCTGGCTCGGAGACATCCACTGCATACCGTCGGTTCGCTGACGATGACAAGTCTTGCTGTCTTGCATGACTTCCACTTTGCTGATGTCGGTGATGGTCTGTGGTGAATTCTAAACAGTTCCTTTTAGTGGGTTGCGTCATGAACATGGATGGAGTCCCAAGTGAGAATTCACAGCGGTGTTGCTGGACCGACTGTCCCTGTTGAACCGCTTGGCTGTGACCGGTAACCTGTCAGTGGGGCAATGTCTCTTCTCGCTCTCCCTCCTGGAGAGACCTGTTGTCGGGGTTGCTGCGGGACTGTAGGAGGGCTGCACTAGAGCCGCTTGTGTGCCGTCTGGGGCAGCTGCAGGACCGCTGAGGAGCCGTTACTTACTCACACGCACAACTTTCACGGGTGGATGAGTCTTGGCCAAGACTTGCACTCGCTGCTGCGGTTCCGGTGTAGGCCAGGTTCCCAGGTGGCTTCTGATTCCTTTTAGTCGGCTGGTGTGGCAACGGTGTGGGACTCCAGTCCACTTGTGCTTGGGTAGTGGTGTTTGACGCAGGTTCTGAGGGCTGGCGTGATGGCGGTTGCCAGCCATGTGGTGAGTTGGGATGACAGGTGGTGGTGACTTGCTGGGAGATTTTGGATGTCAGGAGGGACTTAGCAGCCAGGTGTCTCCGCCTTGTTGAGGTTTATCTTCAGTGGCGACTTGACAAGTAGAGTGTACGGATCCTCTCTTGCCTGTTTTTGGGGCCACTGCCGACTCCATTTTGAGGGCGGGCACTCAGTGCTTATCTTAACCCGTGGCATCTGTGGACAGGAGCAGGGATGCCAATTGACTTAGACTGCCGATACTCGGGGATGAACGGTTGCCTGGGGAAGCATTGGGATGAGACGTGGTCTGTGCTTGCAGCGGCTTAAGCTCGGTTCATCCGTGAGGTTGTATCCTGGGACGTCGATCCGCCTTGGTGGCTGTCTGGTGTGTCAGGGTGTGCTCTTGGCTTGCTGTGAGTCCTCAGTCTTCACCCTTTGTTGGCCTGTTCAGCCCACCTGTGTTCATCCATTTTTCAGGGTGACAAGATTGTCACTCTCTTCTTTTTTCGAGGACATTGCGCTTGGACCTCGAGGTGGTGCTGTCCTGACGCCAGCTTCTGCCTTTGCTCCGGCGCGCTCCTTGCTTGCTGGGCGGCGTGACGTCTGTCGCGCGTCGCTGGTTGTAGGAGCGCATGTTGCTGTGGCAGTCTGCTACGTGGAGTGTACAACTCCTCTTTTGCCTGTTGTGGGTCGCTGCAGACTCCATCTGGAGATAGTGCGAGGGAAGACACTCTGTGTGGTCTTCGGCCCACTGCGGGGCTTCACTGGGGCGGTGGAGATGTGAGTGCTCTCCTACCTGCATTCAGCAATGCTTCTTTGTGGTGATGTCTCCATCTCCTTGGCGCTCGTCCATGCGACAGGTTCACAGGCGCAGCCTTCTGCGCGCCTCTCACTTTGTGTGCTCTGTGTTCTTGGATGCTCTCTTCTGGCCCTTGGTGTGCCTGTGGTGTTGTTGGTGGTTGTGCCAGTTCACCAGTAGGGGCGGGTGATTCAACCTCTTCACTGGCGGTGGCTTTGGGCAGTCTTTCTTGTGCTAATGCTGGGGGCAGCTTCCCTTCAGACGTCGGTGTCTTAGCTTGCACTGTCAGTGAGGACTGTTCCCTTGAGACGTTACTGTTCTGGCTGGTCGTCCACTCTTGTTAGTGGGGCCTATGTCGCAGTATCTCTACTTGAGGTAGAGTCAAACAGCCACCGGTGGTGCGCGCTTGGCACCAGTGTTCGTTGTGTCTCAACGTGTGTCAGCTACCTCAGTACTTTGCTGTCTTTGAGAGTGTCCTTGCTTGCTCTCACTTGCAGGGTGCAGAGGATCACTCTCCGAGCATTCCTCCCTAAGGGCACGTCTTGCTGTGCCTGGTGCAGTCTGTCTCAGCACTGGGGCTTGAGCAGGCAGGCTTTCTCTTCCTGTAGAGCAGCGCTGGGATTCTGTTCGTTCTTTGTTCTGAGGTGCCCTTTTTGCCGGGGCGGCGCTCTCTCACTCTCTGCTGTCTTGATTGCCTCTTAGACCTGGTGTGAAGTGTTGGGGCAAGAAGGCATTTATTGTGAGAGCACCTCAAACGCTGGTGCAGAGTGGCAGTCACCAGGAATCACTGCAGCTGTTGCCCCTTGCAGGTTGGTGCAGCAATGTTGGATCTCCAGGTGCATTGTGCCTGGTGCCCCTCTGTCCTTTTCCGGTCTCAGCGCTAAAGTGGAAACAGAGTGGGGCAGGCGGGTGGTGCTTAGTCAGTGGTGGGGAACGTGGTTGCCACCCCTGTTCATCTGTGCTGGAGACATGACAGGCATCGGCCCTTATTTGCTTCCTTTGCCTGGGTGCAGTACCACCTGTGGGCTCTAGATGGCAGGGCAGCGTTTCAGTTTACCGACCCCAGCAGTCTTTTCAAGGGCTGTGTGCCTCCGCTGATAGAGGCGCCGGTGCTGGGCTGTGCTGCTGTGGCGCGGTGTGCCGACTCAGTAGGTGAGTGTCACTGCAGCTAGACTGACTTTGCTCGAGCCCCAGGAGTTCAGACAAGCACAGTGCGGGAGGGTGCTTAGGATGCAGACAGAGGGACACACAGCGCCAGTGAGGTAGGATGGCGCCTGTTGTGTTGAGGTCTGCGCCCGGGCTGTGGTGTGCTGCGCGTCCGTTCATTTTCTTTTTTTTTTGTAACTGTGTGACTCCCCCTCGGTGGGACCGGCAGTCTTTTAGACCCTGCAAGCGGCACGGGGGTTGAAGATGCAGGTACGGGCCACTGTAAGCTCCTTACAGGTGTTCAACGTCTTCTGCCTTGGGGGCCTGCTCCTTTCCGCCGCACCTCGTGGTTCGCTTGAGGCAGGGAGGGTGACAGAGTCGCTGGCCTTCTCGCGCGGTGGGGACCCAGGCCTACCAGTGGCAGCACTCTGTACCAGGCATGTCAGGGGCCTGATCGAGTCGGGTGCAGTATTTGCGCTTTACCGCTTAAAGTCAGTGCCGCCTCCTCTTCTTTCAGTAAATAACAGAAGGGGGGAGAGAGAGTATTACGAGTGGATTCATACTCCCTTAGTGGGCATATATAAACAAAAGGAATCCACCAGTGGTAGCTGAAAGTGTTCACTATTGTGATAGGGAGCATTTAGTGTTTTTTAAAATACCCCTCACACACTAAAAGGACCCTTGGTGTCATGCTTCATCATTGGGGTCTTCGCACCCTCTACAGGATGCGGCGTGCTGCGACCTACGACTACGCTGGAGCACTTTAATCAATGACTATGTGTGGTGCATGTGAGGGTTTTACTGAGTGAGTGGTGGGGTGAGTGAGATTAAAAAGTGCCTGGCTCGTGGGGTGAAACTAAAAGACTTTTATTAGGCCTCCGGGCTGGTACTATTAAAATGGTGAAGTGCGAGGTGTTGATGTTGTGTTAATGTACATTACCTCTTGAGTGCGTCGACATGTTTCAGAGATCAACTCCTTCTTCAGGACAGGGTGCACAAATTCCCCACCTTATTCACATTTCACTGTATAAAATTTGTGTAGATATTTACAAAAAAGTGAAAAATATTAATAGGCTACAATGTGACTACAGCGATAATATAGTAATTGGCTATTTGCTTTACTTGTCTTCAATGAATAATGTATCTCATGAGCCTCCCGAACGTCTGGGTTGTCTTGCCAATATGCAACAGACTCAGTGCGAGTCGATTTCAGTGTTGCCCCATCCGCGGCTCCGCCTCCTCTTCTTTGCCACAAGGAGGATGCCACTCAGGTCACACTGGGAGGTTGTGTGGGCGTACACAGCAGGCGCCACCTATATTTTTCCTGCATGCGTGGGTGCCGGGGATGCAGTCTCGGGGCCTGCACGTGTGTTTCTGCCTGCAATCTTCTTGTGTAGCCCATGTTGGCCTGGGGGTGGGAAGATCCATGTTCAGCACAGAGTTCACTGTGTATCCTGCTGGGGCAGGCTCAATCCCGGCTTGTGTGGGGCCGTATCGGCAGGGACTGTGGCCGATCGACTGTAAGGGTAGGAGTCCACTAGCGAGGGCATGTCAGGAGCGCGGCTCAGGGGTGCAATTTGCATACTGCAGCAGGGCGGCCCGTCTC
Source organism: Lissotriton helveticus (assembly GCF_964261635.1). Taxonomy (NCBI): domain Eukaryota; kingdom Metazoa; phylum Chordata; class Amphibia; order Caudata; family Salamandridae; genus Lissotriton; species Lissotriton helveticus. Next base: position 686,617,342 of record NC_136072.1, on the reverse strand, counting down.
CCCTGAAGTTCCCCTTGCAGCGCTGCCACTTCCCATGCAGGCCCCGGGAGCTTTCCTGGCACTGTGGACTGTGCGTGGCTTTGCATGCGCTATGGACGCGCCTGACTCCCCTACAGCTTGTAGTCGTGCTGATTTATGCTCTGCTGACCTGCAGACACTGCGGCCGTTCACCCACGTGGGCACTGGAGGGGCTCCGGGAAGAGGATCGTTGTCTTTGCAGCGAGGGTCAGCGGTGCGGGCTCCTCAAGCGTTTTATTAGTTGCAACACTGTCCTTCCTTTCCCTCGCACTCAGGACATGTTCCTCTGACAGCAGGGGGTGCCCAAGATGGGGGCTAGACTGTCCCCCTTGCAGACGAAAGAAGGAGGTGCCAGCGCACGCACGGGTGTTGACCTGCTCATCGCCAATTTGGTGTTGGGCCTCAGGCCCACATGATGGCAATGGACGACACGGACACCAGGTGGTATATTTTAGTAACTGGCCACGAGCATGTGCACCCTAGCCCTTTTATTAGTGAGGTCTCGTCACTCGTGACACCCGTGATGGATGGGTGTGTGGGTGTAGTGTGTCAAGCCCTCAAGGGAGTGGCTGGAAGTCCGGCTTCCTGCGTAACACTAGAACGTGTCCCGCAGGTTATTACAGGCCCCTCAGGTCTCTGGGTCCTATTACCACGGTACCTGATGCATCAGTGAAAAGCTATGCCCCTCGTCAACCAGTCACTTTATCATTTAACAGTATTCGGGAAGGATTAGGCAGGCAAGAAAGCTGTCAACAGATAGCAATACACGAGTGGGGAAGGAAAATCACAGAAAAATAAGCCATAATATTTCAGAAAGTGAGAACAAAGAAATGCTGAAGGCGAGGGGATAAGGTTTTGGGTTGTTGTACTACGACTTTGCACTTCTGATAACCTATTTAATAGTTTTATTCTACATAAAGTTCTTAATTCAAATTTTTTTTTCCTATGTAAAAGGAGACGAGTAATTAAAAAATGTTTGCCACAGTGTACCTTGTTAAAAATGCCATTTGGTCTAGGGAACACCGTCAAATGCTGTACCACAAAACCACCTCTTTAAACAACCAAAGCAGATCATGGTTTAAAAAACGATCAAAACAGGACAGATACCTTTCGCACATATAGAGACAAGCAGAGCTGTCACTGAAAATCTCAGAAAGACTGAGACACTACCCAGGAGTATTTATTTCGGTGTCATGGCACTCAGTAATGCCAGCATGAACCGAGGCCTTGTATATCTAGGGATTGTACTTTCTTGTGAGTCAAGAAACCCGTCATTTAAATGTAATCCTATTTTCGTACCACGCTCTTAGATCTGCACTCTTTACACCCATGTCTCTCAATACTCGGAAATGGACAAGGCTTTAAGGGCCATAAATACTAATCTATAGGGTCATTGGTAAGTATAGAACTGGATAGAGTTTTCGTTTGACATGACCTCTAAGACCTAATGCCTTCTTATATTTAAGCCTGCCTTCACGAATGCTAGTGGGTGCCTGGGGTTTGCGTATAGTAGTTTGATGAGATATTTTGCGGGCCTTAGTACAGGTATGGTTGAACCATCCTCTATTCTACAATCCTGTACTCTTTGTCCTCATGGTCAGATATTAGTTTATGGAGTTTGAAATGGATAAATAGTGGCTTCCAGTGTTTCTTCATAATTATTCTATGAAGCTAAATAAATTCCACAAAAATCAGCCGAACTACGAATTGTGATTTACTCACCTGTTATCAGGAGAGACCTCCGTGCTGCATCTTTCAGCCCTCTACTGATCCTGAAAAGTAATTCTAATCGTAGTTACAGTAACTTGAATGTCCTTCCATAGGCCAACATTGACTGGTTTCACTTGGAAATTCTTCTAAGTGTGGAGTTTTGGAACTTTAAAAAATTCCTCTAAAATCAGCCGAACTACGAATTATGATTTACTCACCTGTTATCTGGAGAGACCTCAGCGCTGCATCTTTCAGCTCACTACTGTTCCTGAAAAGTATATTTAACTGTACTTACCAGTAACTTGAATTTCCTTCCATAGGATATAATTGCCTGTTATATAAAATATATATAAATTAAAAAAATATAAAATAAAATAAAAATATTAAAATTTCAATATTTTTAAAAACATTTTTTTCCAATTCATATTAAAAATATGTAAGGTAATTTAAAAAATAAAATATCTCAAAATAAATACTTTAAAACAATGTAGTTAATTAGTATAAAAAATATAACAATTAATACATTTAAAAATTATCATTTACAAAACCTTTGAAATTCACTGAAAAAACCATAGGTTTCAGCCACGTTATAGTTAGGAATTTGCATTTAAAAAACCTTAGAAATTCACTGAAAAAAACATAGGTTTTACACATGTTATAGTTAGCTGGACATTTTCTCTCATACAAAACCATTGAAATGCCCCCGTTATTGTTAGTTCAGCTAACCAGTTGTTGTAACTGGTATTGGTATCTACATTGTTTTGAAAATTTTAGTTTCTATATTTGAATGTGTGTATCAAAGGTTATATTACGCTGAGAGGAGGTCTGCCACTCTTTCACAAGGATGATGTCATCAGTGATGTCATCAGTGATGTCATTTGAGATGACATCAGTGATGTCATGAGTGATGTCACTGACCATGTCATGAGTGGTGTAATATGTGACGTCATCAGCAGTGCATTGCAGGCGGGCGAGTTATAGTTAGCTGAACTAACTGTAACAGGGGAATTTCAATGGTTTTGTATGAGTGAAATGTCCAGCTGACTATAACATGTGTGAAACCTATGGTTTTTTCAGTGAATATATATAAATATATATATATATATATATATATAAATATATCTCTGTCCCTGGTTTGCAAAATATTCAGAAAAAAACAGCATCGAGGCCCCAATGTACGAGCATTGTAGGTTTATTGGCACAAGAGAAACAGCCTACGCGTTTTGCAGTACCTCGAAACGCGTAGGGTGTTTCTCTTGTGCCAATAAACCTACAATGCACGTACATTGGGGCCTCGATGCTGTTTTTTTCTGAATATTTTGCAAACCAGGGACGGAGATATAATTAAGGGCTTAGCGACCCTGTCTTGTGCCCGCCGTGACAAGTGGCCGAAGTACGCCGCTTTTCCAAGTGTTGATATATATAAATATATATATATATATATATATATATATACATAATGTCTGCACTCAAAGGGTTGTGAACAATACAACTTTAAAAAAAAAAGTAAATGCTTAAAGGGAGGGGGGCTGCACGCACCTCTCCCTATGGTGGTATCTGCACTGGGGACCCCATCCCCCAGGCACTTCTTTTTACAGTGTCCCAGGGAGCCCTTCCCTAGGACACTGTGGTTTAAACTATAGTTTGTTCCCGCCCAGCAAGAACAATAGAAAATTACTGACTAGGGAGCAGATTAGGGCCCTGGGAGCCCTTGGGCTACCCCCACAGCTCCCAATATACTGGTTGTGCACTATAAGTCCCGGAGGGTGGGGTCCCAATAGCCATTAACGCTTTGGGAGGTGAACCAGATGCCCTCCTCCCCTTGATTTAGGAATGATGGCCCTGTGGTTGGGTCCCTAGGGCCCTTTGTGGCTCAAAGAGCATGGCAGCATACCCCCTCCCCTATTGAAAAATGAAAAAATGAAAGCCCCAGGGATAGGGGTCCTGGAGCCCTTGGTGGCTCCGGGAGGGAGGGCAGCATGACCCCTCTCCTTATTTTAAAGTAAAGGGCTGTAGTGATGGGGTCCTGGGGCCACTAGTGGGAAAGAAGGGGGCTGTGCAACCCCCATATTTAAAAGACAAGGCCCCACGGTACGTGGTACCTAGAGCCTACAGTAGTTTGAGAGGTGGACCGAAACCCCCCTCCACTTGCAAAAGTAAAATATGGGAGTCTAGAGTAGGCACTGGGACACCTACAGTAACTTTCTTTTAAAAAGTGAATAATAAATGAGTGAGAGGAGCAGTTCATTAATTAGTCACTGTTCTTTTGAAGGAGCGCTCATATTACACTGCAAGGGCTTTATTTTTTTATATTATTTTGATCTTGCTGGTGCCCCTTGAAGAGGATGGACCACCAACAAGCCTTCTGTTAATATTGTTGGGGCTGCAAGGGGTACAGCAGCCCCACAGCATTACAAAGAATCCTGGACCATTAAATCCATGACCCTAGGAGAACATACCATATTTCTTTTAAAGCACATTGAGCTGGAGCTTTATGCTCTTCAGTTGGAGTGCAAAGCCCTCTTCTGGTTGTTTTTGTGATTACCTTTTCTGGACCAAAACATTTTAAAAGTGATAAGACTCAGAGACATGGGGGCTGAATAGCTTGGCAGGCGGACTTTGTCTGCCCGCAATAGCCCCGGGAAATGGGACCGCGCACAATGCATGCGGTGGTCCCGCACATACAATTAGGATACGCCCGCCACACTGGCGGTTGCATACCCCTTTTTTAACATTCGCGTGGGCTTTGCTGCCAGCAGCACCCACGGCAAGGTTAAAAATGCACGTTGTGCATTTGAATGCACAACGTGACAGGCACCGCGCGGTGCCTGACACGTTGTACATGAAAATGCAGGGGGGTACCATAGGTACCCCCCATGTGCACCCCCACTCCCCCAAAATACCTGGGGGCCCGCTACGGACCCCCAATGGCAAGGACTGCATGTGTCCTAATATGGATGGGGGTGTCTACCAGACACCGCCAACTTATTAAAACCTTCTCCACCAGTTCGACTCACCCACCAGGCAGAAAAGCGGCGGACGGTCTCCCCGCCAGAGTAATATGGAGGGGAGAATTGAGTGGCAGACGGTGGGTCATGGCTGGCAGGTCGCCACCGCTATGCGGGCTGTGGCGATCCGCCTGCCATTGTAAAAACCCCCATGGTGTTTTTCTCTGACTATTTTTTGGGGACATTTTTCACCCACAAAATGCTATATTAAAAACGATATGAAAAGAAACAGGTACAGACATGCCTTTTTATTAAAACGTTATAAAAAATATATATTAATAAATAATAATAAACATTGCTTTGTGTGAATTGCTGAAATGTACATTTAATTACAAATATTGGTGATTTTTTGAGAAAGAGGCTAGATCTGCTTCATTTATATTGATATGCTCAACCCTTGATAACATCACTAGGCTCACTTTTTATATTTTGGTGTTTCAGAAGATGGCGTGGTGGTGGTTTGGCTGCTCACAGGCCAGGTGTTGTGGCCAACGCCACGCTGTGCACAGGGGGGTTTGCTAACTGTGGGATGTTGGCTGGATGGCCAGACCATGATTGCAGGGGATTGGATTTACGTTTGTGGATAAAATATTACTTTGCATCAAAATGTACCATGAAAATTACTGAAAAAAACAATGAGAGACATTATGGTTTGGTGACAATTTCAGTGACAAATTAACGTTTTAAACTAAAAAAATACTGACATTCACCAGTTATAGTTATCACTAGTATCTATGACTTATGCTGTAAGGTAACTATAACTTATGGTCCTGCCATGCAAAATCTTGTCATCAATAATGTCATTTCAAATGTAGCAGGGATGTTATCACTGATGTCACAGAGCATGTCATGAGTGATGAGATATGTGGGGTAATTGGCAGTGTATGGTGAAGACACGAGTTAAAGTTACCTTAGAGCATGAGTTATGTATGTGTTGTAACATGTATTGCATTCAGATCCCAGGAGACTTTGGAGTTAAACAAAGTAGTTAATCTATCATACACCATCACCTTCAACTGTCCCCATTTCTCTTATTTTGTGCATTGTACATTTGCGCTTCATTAACAAATATTTGTGCATGAGCCTGTTTTGAGGACTTCGGCATGTGTGCTAAATCTGTGGTACTGGTATATATTTCAGATCATTGGTAATATTTGCATTTTCTATTAAATTATTGTTTATATAACACAATATATGTATTTTTTTCATTGTTTCAGACTATTCAAGGTTCTAGCGTGATTATCTTTTCAGCTGTGGTTACCATTACTCCGTTTACCAATCAGACACATCCTCATCATGTTTATTGTTCAGTTAATTAAGACTATTACAATGGTAAACATAGTACTTATAAAATTCATCAAACAGGTGTATAAAAAGACAAGGAAACACAGTTTAAATACTATAATTACATTTTGTGCAAAAATATGTGTAAAAAGATTCGTTTGGCAACAAATTCAGATTTTGAATTAAGTTCTGCATTTTGGGAGATCTCAGCTCATCTCAGCTCTTTGACCCACCACCATACTGGCTTTGAGGCAGTTAAAGCTGACATTGCAAGGGTAGTTGCTACCGATAAATCTGTGTACTTGTTTTATCCTTTTATACTCAAGCCAATTCCTGAGCAAATAGTAGAGAACTTAATCACCATTGCTGGTCTGAAATGAAATTACTTTTAGTCTTGCACTACACTAAGGGGCAATTTTTTCCCCAAATCATGCAGTGCAGCGCAACAGGCCACCTTGCTGCAGTTCATGATAGGGAAAGGGCAGGTATGAACTGTATCTAAAATTATATGGCGTATTCCTGTCTTTTCCTTGTGCTGGGGTACATTGTGCTGCCTAGCGCTAATGAAGGCCCCCATGCATCATGGTGCATGATGCAAACTAGGGACAATAGTTATGAGCCCAATTGCGCTGCACATGCACCATGCAATGTGTTGCATGTGTGATGAGATTCATGAAGCCATGCAAAGTCACTTTGCATGGCCTTGAGTGGCTTCATAAAGCTGGATGCAATGGGCTTGTAGAAAGGTTCAACAAGGTCCTAAAGGGTATGATCATGGGACTCTCAGAAAAGCTAAGGCGAAAATGGGAAGTCATGTTTCCCTGCTTTCTCTTTGACTACAGAGAGGTCCCACAGAAGGGGGTTGGTTACAGCGCATTTGAACTTTTGTTTGGGCATCCAGTTAGGGGTCCCTTTTGTCTAGTTAAGCAGGGTTGGGAGCAACCTCTCAAACCTCCTAAACAAGATACTGTGGACTATGTCATTGAGCTACATTTTTGTATGTCTTAGTACATGAAGAAGGCAAGTACAAACCTGGAGGCCACCCAGGAGCTTCTGAAAGCCTGGCATGACCGAAAGGCTGTGCTGACGGTTTACCAGCCAGGACAGCCAGGAAAGCGTGGCTGTAAGAGCCTGGGCCCCCAGCAGCTCGCCAAGACAAGTGAAGTGGCCCTCACACTATCCTTGAAAAGAAAGGTAAGGTCACCTACTTGGTGGATCTTGGCACTCTGTGGGGATTTCATGTGAACTGCCTAAAATCTTTTGTAGATAGGGTAGACATGAGCTTGCTCATCACAAACAATTAGGGACAGGAAGCAGAGAGTGACCCTCTCCCTAATCTCTCAGAACCCTGTGGATGGGTTAGTTGAAAGAGTAGTCTTGGCAGGCATACTTACTAACCAGCAGCAAGCTGATTGCAGGTAGGTCCTCAATCAGTTCAAAGGCATGTTTTCTCTGACACCCAGTCAAACTTCCGAGTGTACCCATGAAGTGGACACAGGTGAATGCCTGACTGTAAAGTACACCATTTTCAGACAGCCAGGTCAGGTCAGAGATTGTATCAGGAATGAGGTCCAAAAGATGCTGGAATTGGGTCATTGAGCCTTCAGATATCCCCTGGGATAGGCCAGTAGTCCTGGTACCAAAACTTCACACCAAAGATAGAAAAAGAGAGATGAGGTTTTGGGTTGACTACAGAGGCCTCAATGCAGTCACATGTTATATATTTTGCTCTAATAGAGCGCACGATTACCCTGGGGTGTCCTGGTGCAAAGTACTGGAAACCTGGGGAGATTGCATATATGCTACTGAGAGAAGAGCCACGTCTTCAAGCCCTTCCAAAAGGAGATGAGATCTGGGGCATTCTTAAGAGAGAAGGGAAACTCATTCAAAGCTCTAGAGGCACAGAGAATGAAGCTCCTACCTCCCCAATTAGCTCTTTTAAATGTAGGGACTTGCACTTGTTTGGCACTAGTAGATTGTAACATTCTGCCAGGAACATACCATTGGAACTTATGCCTAAGAAACTCGGGACCAGTTCCACTGATGGGCTGAAAGATGGTACAAAGTGCCCTGAAGCGGGTTCTTTGTTTTACAGGGAGCCGATGAAGTTGCTTAAGCTCTTCTTTCAAGGAAACACAGTTAGGCGTTCCTGACAATTCAAAACCTCTACATTATAAGGGCCATCACCACTGTCTTGAGATTGCTCAATCAAGCATATCTTAATTTTCCTTATGATTCTAAGAACCATAAAACAGGTTGAAATCCCCATGCTTACTTGATCACCCATGGTGAGTTTATTGTCCATTAATACCCCAAGGTTTTTGGCTTTCCTAGTGGGTATGGGGCAAGAGACAAGGTCCTTCGGCCAGCACTCCGGTGTCCACACCTGTGGATTATTTCCGAACTTTATGACATCAGTCTTGCTGGAATTAATTTTTAGACAATTAGAAGACATCCAGCCTGAAATTGTGCTCATACAGCCATGGAAACGTTCCCCAGTTTCCTTCTCACCTCCCTTAGTCAACAACAACACAATTTGCATGTCGTCAGCGTAGGAGGTGAGCTGGAAGCCAAAAGACCTAATAACTCCCACCAATGGTGCCACATATATGTTAAAAAGCGTTGGGCTAAGTGAAGAACCCTGTGGCACCCCACAAGGGAGTGAAAAAGGTTTGGATGTATTGCCATCCAAATCCACAGTTTGCGACCTGTCAGATAGGAAGGATTGTAGAAGTTTCCATGCTAAGCCTTTGACACTGATCTCAGACAACCGGTTCATCAATACTTTAGGATGAACTGTGTCAAAAGCCACAGACAAGTCCAATAAGATCAATACAGCATTGTCTCCTCTGTCTACGGCCTCTCTGATTTCCTCCGTGGATTTCAGCAGAGCCAGCTCAGTGCTGTGATATGCTGTGAACCCATATTTCGATGGGTACAGAGAATTGTTAAGATGAAGTAATGCACTGAGTTGGATGTTCATTGCTTTTTCCAAGATTTTAATGAACAAAGAGATGCCACTGCTGTCTCACTGTTTTTTCTAAATCTTAGAAACCATATGGATTATACACAATGGTCCATTGACACAGTCAAATCTGAATACATCTTTTGTTTTATTTAAATTTTTCTTTTTCAAAAAACACACATTTGGTTATAATTTCACCAATTCATTATACAATGCAAGACCTCTTCTACATAATATATACATTTTACAAAATTGTTAACGCACAAACCATTACACACTTCCAAAATTATAAAGATTTCATATGTTCAAAAACAATCATACCCTCATACATACACAGCCATTCATATTTTCATATATATACACACACATATATATATATATATATATATATATATATATATACACACTGGAATTACAATATTCACATTAAGCCATAAAAATCAATGAATTTTCATCAATAAAGTTTTTGTTGACAAAAAGTTTAGATTACTCCTTTTGTTTAGATGGCATCAATTGTCTACGTGTTTCAAACTCACACTGGTGGGGGAGTTCTCATCAGGACAAAAAGCTGTAAGGAAAGGAGAATAAAACCTTTCTTTAGGGACATGACAGAAATGATGGTAACCTTACTCGAACCTCCATCACTCAAGCTGCCTTCTCTTACCTCTAAAAGTTAAAGCTGAAATGTTTGTTTTTTTGATTACCCTGACGAAACAACCAAACTTCCAAGATTTTGGCAGGAAAAGGAAGCCTTGAGATCGGCCTGTACTTGTTGGGATCTTTAGGGTCCAAAGTCTGCTTCTTCAACAAAGGAAGAACAGGAGCTTGCTTCCAAATTTTGGAGAATATGCCAGATGCAAAAACGGCATTCAACAGGGGAGTCAGTGCCATTCCAATCACTTCAAGTCACTTGGACTGATGCCCCATCCTATTCCAAGGGCAGATGGACTCATCAACACTTTGGCCTCAGCCAAGTTCTTGAGTACATTTGACCTGACTTCTGGCTATTGGCAAATCAGACTCTCTGAGGATGCCAGCCAAAAACAGCATTCTAAACCCCCAGCAGGCTTTATCAGTTTAATGGAATGCCCTTTTGCTTGAAGAATGCACCTGTTTCTCATAGGTCTGGAAGCCTATAGTGCAGCATATCTTGATGATATTGCTGTCTTTAGCTCTTCCTGGTAGGATCACCTGGTCTACCTTAGTAGTATTCTGAATGTCTTGCAAAAGGCAGGGTCACTATCAAGGCCACCAAGTGCCAGATAGGCCAGAGCAAGGTTGTGTACTTGGGTCACCTGGCAGGTGGAGACCAAGTTCAACCATTGGAGAGCAAGATCCAGACAATCCTGGACTGGGTTGCTCCCACTACCCAGACTAAGGTCAGAGCTTTCTTGGGCCTGACTGGGTTCTACAGAAGATTTGTTAAGAAATATGGGTCCACTGCGACTCCTCTTAATGATCTCACATCAAACAAAATGGCCAAGAAGGTTCTGTGGACAGCAAGCTGTCAAAAGGCATTTGATGACCTGAAGCAGGCCATGTGCACTACTCCTATTCTGCAGAGACCGAATTACTCCAAAACCTTCCTTTTCTGGACAGATGCTTCTGAGGCAGGGGTAGGGGCTGTGTTATCACAACTTAATACAGAGGGCCAAGACCAACCAGTAGCCTTTATAAGCAGAAGGTTGACCCCAAGGGAGAAACATTGGTCAGCTATAGAGAGGGAGGCCTTTACTGTGGTCGGGGCCCTGAAGATGTTGAGGCCATACCTGTTTGGCACTCACTTCATTGTTCAGACAGACTATAAGCACCTCCTGTGACTTAAACAGATGAAGATTGAAAACCCCAAGTTTTGAGGTGGTCCATTTCCCTTTAGGGGATGGACTATACAGCGGAACATAGACCTGGGAGTAACCATGCCAACGCAGATGGACTCTTCAGATATTTCCACTTAGAAAGTGAAGACTCAACTGGGCAAGGTTAGTCTCATCTCCTTACTTGGGGGGGGAGGTTATGTTGGAAAGTAGGATCTGCTTTCATGGTTACCCCCACATTTTGCAGATGTCATACTGTTTTTCAGACGAGTCTGACAGGGATCCTGCTAATCAGGATCCCAGTCACTGTGCTTCCTCCCTAAATTGGCTATGGTAAGTACCTTGATATATTCCTAATTGGCTGCAGAGGTACCCTAGTAAGTCCCTAGTGTATGGTGCTAAGGTACGTAGGGCCTAGGTACACAAGAGGTCCCCCATGGGCTGCAGCATGTATTATGCCACCCATGAGGGACCCTCTAAATCTGGCTACAGGCTTGCCATAGCAGCCTGTGTTAGCTGGTGATTGCACCTCTCACAAAAGATATAAGTTGTCTTATATCTAACATCACTGCAAAAAAAAACTTTAAGTCACCCCTCTAGAAGGCCTTTCCATCCTAAAGGCAGGGAGCTCGGTTCTAAGTGTGAGGGTGCCCCTACATGAGCAGAACACCCCTGCAACCTTCAGAGTTCATTCTCCTGGTCTGCCAGTGAGCTAGCCATTGAGATACATAGAGTATCATGTGTCATTACCCGATGACCATCTCTAAACTGGCTGTAACAATGCTGTCATGTTTGATATCAAACATTTTGGAATCATACCCCCCACACTGTAAACAGTGTGAGAGTATGATTCCATGCACTGTAAAGCTCTTTTAGGAGGCCCTCAGTGCTCCTGGCACGAGTCTTCCAGAACAGGACAGCAAGCCAAGGCTGCTGCCGACCTGAGACACTATTCTTCACTCCTGCTGCTGAGCCAAGCTCGAGCAACGGAAGGCAGAACAATAGGTATCCTGTCACAGGGATGCGTAACCACCTCCCAGACAAGGCTTAGTGTATTGGGACAGGTTGGGAGTGCTTGCCAGCGCCACTCAGACTGCTTGAGGGGCACATTTGGTGTCCTCCTTGCATACCCCAGCTCAAACAAGTTCAGGGAGTTGTTGGCTCCCTCTCTGGTGCAAAAGATATGGGAGTATGCTTCCCACTGTGCCGCCCCTCCTCTGGGAAGGACCCCTGAATCATCCCAACACTTTCCTTAGGGTACTTAAGGGCTTACCTGAGGGTGGGTTCATAGATTCATCATGGGATTCGATTCAGATCAAACTCCACGTCCTCTTCAACTGTTTGGACATTTTGACGGAGTCGTGCAAACCATGTCAGATTGACCGCATTGGACTTCACCTTGGAACTGAGACTGCAACTGGGAAGACTCTGCCTGCCCCTGTTCTCTACATTCTGCAAGCCCACTGCAACATGAGAGTGAGTGCTTCATATTGGCTCCTTCCAGGTCCGGTGGACATCCAAAGACACCAGAAGGAATCACTCTTGGAGTGAGGGAGTCTCTCCTCTGCATCCACAGGTACCACAACACAAGCTGACAGATCGCTGACCAGGTATGTAACACAGGTGACTGTACTACAACTTCCGAGGCCTGCACTTACTTCAGACCGAGTCTGAGGTCAGGATTCCTCATCAACACCTCCAGAACCGAATCCCTGTGCACTGTGTCAGCTAGCCATGGCTAAGGCTGGGTGACTTGTCTGCAAAGATCTTTGTGCTCTGTCGAGGGTCTGCTTTGATTCCAGTAGGCTCCCCTGCTTGTTTGGGGCCTACCCTGAGCCAGAATGTGGTGAGTCTCCTGTATCTTGCTTGTCCCCTCCCTGTACACTTTCGTCTTCTTCCACATGTTGTCATTGCCAAAGTCTGTTGGTACTCCTGCAGGACATGACCCCCTGGATATCTACATATGATGTGGGGCAGCTTGTATACCATTCCTGGTCACCCTCAGCATCTCCTGGGCCATGTATATGCAGAAACAAAGACACTTCCAACTTTCCGAAAACAGCCAACATTGGTGGGCCTATGACTCCCGTGCCCCCCTGGTCACTTCTGAGTGACATAGACTCTGTACCGTCTGCTTGCAGGTTCTACTCTTCTTGAATCAAGGCTTGGATTCCACCGGACTCTTTCAGCTTCTTCACCATTAGCATCTTGATTCAAATCCTACATTGGGGTCTACGGCAGTTCCTGACGTCACTTCCTATCTTTGCTCCCGGCTTCCCTGGGGCAGGTAACCTGGTCTCCTAGGCATATATGGATGGGGTGACTCTCGAACTGTCCCTCTTCCATGGGGTGTCTTCAAAGTCCCCTGAGAAGGGTCCTTTGTCATACGAATTGCAACCGTGTCTTCCCCATTGACTTACCTTGAACACAAGGTTGTGTTCACACTTAGGCCATGGCTTCCGTGGAGTTCCTGGGTCCTTATTTCGGGTGATTCCTTGTTCCCCCAGCACTTCTAAGTCTTGTGGGTCCACTCCCGACTTCGGTCGTTAGTCGCCTTACACTATTGTTGTATATGGTTTGTTCTCCCACTGGAGCCCACTATGTTTTCGTGCTATTTACTTGTCGTAATATGAAAGTATTGTGTGTATTGTAATTATATCTCCAGGTAGGAGATATTGCATTGAGTTAGTGAGTGTCTATAATAAATAACTATTTTTATAACTACACTGTGTGGCCCTTTTGCACTTAATCTGCAATATAAGGTTAGATACTGGTGAACATAGCTGCTTTACACTCATCCTAGACTAAGCCTCAATGCTGCTCTCCACAGCTACCACTTAGAGAACTTTCTAAGGTTGTCTAAACCACTAAAAACACCATAAGGGTTATCTGGATTGGTGAGGAGTGCTACACTTGTAAAAGTGTGCACCATATACCAAGCCAGCCTCTGCCAATGATGATGTGGAAGGAGCTGTACACGTCGCACATGCCATGCAGCTCGGAGAGTACCCCCGAGGGTGCATCCCAAAATGTATCAACATCCTCTTGGTCCATCAAGTCCCGGCTTTGATTGACACAGGAGCCTCAAAAAACATTCTTGCACAGTCTGTGTTGCAAACTCTCCAACTGCCGCCAGTTTGCGTTCCACAGTCACTCAAGTATTCGATTTTGGGTCCAAAACATCACTCCCACTTGCTGGAGTTTTCAAGACAGATATATCCCATGAATCCCACTCAATGTGGGCCAAAGTGTATGCCACCAAGAATGGCTCGGGAATGCTGCTGAGCTACCTAATGGCTGAACGTCTACATCTAGTCTCCTTCCCTAGAACATAGCAGGGTGGCATTCCATCTGCACCTGAATGTAGAGGGTGAACTTAGAAAATTGGAGCAGGCAGACATCAATGAGAAGATAGAAGGCCCAACACTGTGGGTGTCTCTGATTGTGGTGGCTCGCAAACATTAGAACAAGGCAATGTCAGAATATGCATTGACATGTGCCTACCCATTATGGCCATCTGGTGTGAACACCACCTGATGCCCACTGTTTATGACTTCATGGCAGAAGTTAGTGGCTTGTGGTGGTTTTCCAAGATAGACCTTTGAGAAGGATACCATCAGTTGACGCTGGCTCCGGAGTCACGGCCATCACTACCTTCTTCACTCACATGGGTCTGAGAAGATAAAAACACCTCAGTTTCAGCATATCCAGTGCTCCAGAAGATTTTCAGAACATGATCAGAAGGGTGTTGACTGGCCAGGATGGGATCATTAATGTCAGTGATGACATTTTGTGCACGCCCCTTTTATTCAGAAACATCTTGGCACATTGAGGGCAACTTTTCCACAGCTGCAGGACAGTGGACTCTCCCTGCATCACGACAAGTGTGCATTCCTTCAGATGGATGCGTCATTCATTGGGTACCGCTTCTCATACATGGTCATGCCTGATCCCACCAACATCCTGAACATTCAAACAGCCTATCAGCATCACAGGGGCTTGCAGTTTCCTGGGGATGATTAATTACTGTGGCCGCCTGATTCCTTATCTAACTGCCCCCACTCCCCCCCTCAAGAGCTAACTAAAGCCAGTGCAGGTTGCGGATGGGGGTCTACCCAAGAAGAAGAATTCAGGGTGACCTAACAAGCTTTATCTGCACATACCACAATGGCATACTTTGATTCCTACTGTGTTCTGGAGTTGTCGGTGGATGCTAGCGTAAATGGCCTGGTTCAGTCTTGTCCCAAAAACAGAAGGATGACAAGTGGGCTACTGTGGCATATGCCAGTCGTGCTTTGACAGATATGGAGCAGTGAGAAGGATGCCATTGCTGTTTTTTTTTTTTTTTTTGAAGTTCAACAAAATCTTTATTGTCGTGACTTAGGCATAGTTGACACAGCCTTTGGCCTACAACCCTGGGGCCGGCCGCGATTTGTAGAATTTTAGTCTCAGCAAACAACACAGCCTTTCAGCTGGCAACCCGGAGGTCCAGCGGCGTATCTTGAACAACACAACAGTGATATATCGTATTTGTGCGGAGCCAGCTGACTGCTACTGTACATGTAACTTCATTTTTTTGGGGGGTGTGTAACCCCTTTCTGTAGAACATTCAGAACCATAAACCTTGGAACCCCTGGGCAATTCTACACTCTGACACCCTTCACGTATAATATGATGTATGTGTGTTAAATACAGGCCTAAGTTGTTGAGCAGTGTAGATAACATACCAGACCTGTTGCTGCTATGGCGAGTTGAATAAGGTAATGCTGATCTATATCTCCACTTCTTCCCCCGCAATAGTCACTAGATAGTCTGTCAAATAACACCAATAGTTCTTCGGACGTGATCTTCTGGGCAATTCCTCTTCGTATGTTAGCAGCATGTCCCTACAATACGTCAGATCCGTTAGCCATGCTTTAGAATCTGGGACCCTTTTCCCTTCCCAACACCTGGATACTTGTCTCTTAGCAATTAACAGCGCCACCGCACAAAACTTCAGTTTCCCCGCTTTAACATTGGGCAACAGACCCAGTAGACAATTTTTTATAGTACACTCCACCTCGATCCCCACCATTTTGCTCAGAGTGGTCGTGATCGCACCCCAATACACGTTTATCTTTTGACAGTACCAAGCTAAATGGACAAAACCCGCCCCATCATATCCACAACGCCTACACCTGGCATCCTCTTGTAACCCATATTTATGCAACCTATGTGGTGTATGGTATGTTTGATGTAGGTATTTAAGGTGTGTAATGCGCAGGTTTCCATTTGAAGTGAGCAGTTTGAGGAGCGTGCATGCAATAGACCATTCATGCTCTGTAAGCGCTTCCGGGAGCGAGTCGTTCCATCTTTGCAGAGCCTTGTCAGTGTTATGTGGGATTTCACTTTGTGCCACCCTGTATAATCTAGAGACCAGATGGGATGTGTTCGATGAGGTAATTATAAACTGTAGTGATTGCAGAGTTGGCGGTTCTTCCGGGTAGTTTGGGTACAATTCCTGAATTGCCCTCTGTAACCTAAAGTGTGTAAATCTGAAAAGAAGGGTTGGGTTGCTTACATAGGTCAGATCGTCGACTTTGCGAAAAGTCCCCTCGTGATATAGATCCCCTAATGTGTCTATTCCTATAGTTTTCAGTATGTCCATTCCAACTTTTTCGTTAGTCACCGATATGTTCGGGTGAAAATGCAGCGGGAGTGCCGGGGCATATAGCGGTAACTTGTGAGTCATCCTCCCTAGTGTTCTCCATGCGTGAGCCGTGGTATCAACCGTGTTAATATCTTTTGAGTGTAGCGGCGGTCGCTTGTGCGTCACTATCCCGTTCAATGGGATCGGTGCAGCATCGCCCTCTTCCACCGCTGTATGCCTGAGATACGGGGTGGGATGATACCAGTGTGCCGCGTATTGGGCCTGTGCACACAAATAGTAGAGCCGAAAATCTGGCACACAAATCCCACCTTTTTCATAGGGCAGTGATAATGTGTGCAGGTCTATGCGTGCCTGTTTACCTGCCCATATAAGCTTAAGTACCAGTGATGTTATGTGCGTGAAGACTGCTTTAGGCGGTGTGATTGGAATATTATTGAATAAATACAAAAACTTCGGAAGGACATTCACCTTGACTATTGCGATTCTGTCCGCCAAGGACAGCGGTAGCTGTATCCATCTTGCTACTTTACCCTCCAATTCTGTAAGCACCCTTCCATAGTTGGTCCTGATCACTTCTTCGGGGTCCCGGCTGTACCAGATTCCCAGGTAGCGCGTGGGGGTCAGTCTGCCAGTCCAGTGGAAAATCAGGTGAATGCGGTGTGGTGGAATCAGTGAGCGGAATAATCAGCGATTTCTCCCAGTTAATCTGCAGCCCAGAATGGCGTCCGAATTTCACATACTCACGCAATAATGGGCTAAGATTCTGTTCAGGGTCCTGCACATAGAGAAGCATGTCATCCGCATACATCGAAATATGCAGGGGCCTCCCGGGGAAATGCAGAGCTGAGTGGTTATGTGTCTGCCTAATCGTACACGCAAGTGGTTCCAGGGCTAAGGCAAATATTAAAGGTGATAGTGGACAACCCTGTCTAGTCCCCCTTGCAATAATAAAAGGTGCCGATATGTATCCATTTACCCTTACTCTCGCTACCGGTCTCGTATATAGCAGAGACACCCAGGATATATACTGTACCGGAAACCCCATTCTCTGCAATATCGTGTGTATGTAGGACCATTCGATAGAGTCAAATGCTTTGGCTGCATCTAACATGACGGCCGCTGCTTTTGTCTGGGGGTTGAGATAGTGAGATAGTGCGAATAACGTTCTCGTATTGTGGGATGTGGCTCGCGTTGGGATGAACCCTGCTTGATCTGGAAGTATCAAGTTCGTCATTAGGGGCTGCAAGCGCTCAGCTAGGAGTTTTGCCAAAATTTTAGAGTCTACATTTAAAAGGGACAGAGGACGATATGATTCGCAGAGGTCTGGTTGCTTACCAGGCTTTAGGAGAGTAATGATTACCGCCTCACGTAGCGACGGCGGTAGCGCCTTCTGGTCAAAGGCCGCGCCGTACATCTGAACCATGTGTGGGGCAATGATGTCAACGAATGTCTTATAGAATTCGCATGTATAGCCATCAGGCCCCGGTGCTTTCCCGTTTGGTAATGCATGTATAATGGTGGTCACCTCTTCAACTGTAATCGGTTGTGCCAGGTATGCGCGCTAGTTGTCTGACAACCACGCTATAGCTATATCATGTAGGTAATCACGCGTTTCCTGTGGTGGAGCAGGGTGACGGGAAGTGTACAAGTCTGCATAGTTACGAACAAAACTATCAAGTATTCCCGCAGGCTGTGTATATAAGGTGCCGTCCCTGTCTCGCACTTGTGTGATTAACTGCGATTCCCTTCCTTTACATATTTTCCTCGCTAACATCCTGCCAGGTCTTCCGCCCTCCCCAAACCGTCTGGCTAGTGGCCGTTTGTTCACATATTTCAGTTCGTCTTCCGCATATTTTTGATGTTCTAGTAGGAGAAGCTTAATTTTCCCTAGTAGTTCCACATTACCAGTGAGTGCGTACTCCCTCTCTAGGACTGTTACCTCACGTTCAAGCCTGGTTATCTGCACCCATATGTCTTTAAGTATTCCAGCTGTCGTGCTAATGCAAGTGCCCCTAAGCGTTGCCTTAAATGCCTCCCATAGAATGCATGGGTCGTCTACTGAGTCCTCATTGAACTGGAAGTACTCCTTTATGGCTTTCGTTATGGTAGTCACGTATAAGGGGTCCAATAGTGCCTGTGCATGAAAGCGCCAACTGAATGGAGGGGGTGTATAGTGCGGTATCTGTAGTGTAAGTTCTACCGGGTTGTGGTTGGACAGCGTACGTGGGAGCGTCATTATCTGAGTAGCCCATAGCACCGCGCTATCTGTTCCCAGCCAGTAATCTATCCTCGACCAGCTGCCGTGTGACATGTTCACATGTGTCGCACCCGGTGTTAATGGATGTTTGACCCTCCAAATATCCTTGAGTTCAAGTTCTATCAGTATGTCTCCCAGTTTGTCCCTGGCTTGTTTGTGTGGCTCAATGGAAGCAATAGAACGATCCACGGTGTCTCGTAATGCTACATTAAAATCCCCTCCCCAGAGTATCGTCGTGTCAGTAAATTCGAGCAAGTGATCCCACAATTCCTGAAAAAATTCTGGAGAATCAACATTCGGACCATATACATTTACTATCATCACATTTTGCCCTCGCAGCACTCCCGACACAATTACATATCTTCCCTTTGTGTCAACAATTGTACGTACTATTCTATAATTAGTGCCTTTTTTGACCAGTGTCATAACCCCTCTGGAATAGGATGAGTATGCCGCCGAATGGTTCGACTCCGCCCAGCGTGTACCAATAGTTCTTTGCACTTTGGGGTCCATGTGGGTCTCTTGAAGCAATGCTATGTCTATGTGGTGTCTATCAAGACATGCAAATATTTGTCTGACCTTTTTGGGATTGGTGAGGCCTCTCACATTCCACGTTAGTAATTTCAGGCTATTTCTACTCATATTCACTACGCGACAATTTGTTCGGACCACATGTAACCCATCCTCCCCTCAGGTCTCCGCTCTATATTACACAGTATCATGATGTTGGATATCGACCTGCGAACAATGACCACGCGTCGGCGAGCAGCAGTGCATCTTGATCGCCCAGGTAGTTCAAAAAACAGCAAACCCCAACTTCCCCAGTACCCACCCACTCCAGCAACCCAATTCTGCTGAAGCCATTGTACCCTTAAAACTGTAATTGTCAACATAACTCGTCGGGGACTGCCCTAGTAGAGGTCCGCCGGGGACGCATTACTCCATCCTAGTGAAAGGATGTGGGCAAATCTGTGTTCTGTAAGCAGATCGCCTGGGCCCTGAAGCAACACCATTCTCATTATGCATCTTTGGAGCGATAGGCGCTCATAACATTCTTATAGTATGTGACATATAGTATGTAGTCTTTCCCTCAGGCTCATAGAGGTGGTATACTACGGCATATCAATAAAGTCTATACTTTTACAGCTTGGTATGTTCTGCAGCCATGTGTACCATGTTGAATGTCTCCCCAAGTATCCAAGCCACGCCTTTCCACTACGTGATACCCATACCTAACATTGTCTCTATATACATTGCACCCTGTATAGACATGAGTCACGTGTTAGGTACCGTAGTTCCTGCGTAGTCAAGCTTTACCCTCCTACAACCGTAAGTCTGTCAGTTGGGTAAATTCAGCGCAGCGTTCATCAGAAGGTCTTACCTTTCAATCTGACTCAGTGTGTCCGTCTTTGCGATTGGACCGTTTACCTTTGGCAACCGCCGTTTTGACGAAATCCATTGCAGCTTTCGGGGTCGACAAGAAAATTGGTTTGTCCTCCCATGTGATCCGTAGGTGAGCGGGGTACAGCATGGCATACGGGATCTGCAAGTTCCGAAGTTTGATTTTCACCTCGTTGAACTCTTTGCGCGCCTACTGTACTGCAACCGTGAAATCTGGGAAAAATTCAAGTTTGTTTCCCTGATGATGGATCTCACCTTTTTCCCTCGCCAACCTGAGCACGGTGTCCCTGTCGCGATAATTCAGGACTCTTGCCACAATCGGTCGAGGCGTGGCTCCCGGTTTCGGCTTTGGCGCCAAGGATCGATGCGCTCTTTCAATAATGAATATCGGCGATAGATTTTCAGGGCCAAACAGGTCTTTGCATAGTTGTTTCACATAGGTCTCCATTCGGCCAGTGTTGGTTGATTCTGGTAGACCTGATATACCTATGTTGTTACGTCTCGACCTGGCTTCCAACTCCTCAGCCTTGGCTTTGATCACATCAAGGACTTTCTCCATTCCTGTACATTTGGCCGCCGTGGTTCGCGATTCGTCCTCCACCGACGAGATCCTGTTTTCCGCCGTATCCAAGCGTTCGCCCTGCTTGTCGAGTTTGGCCGCCATGCTGTCCACTCGGCCCGTCAAATGATCAAGTTTGCTATTTATATCCTGTAGATTTGCTTGTATGGATTTTAATATGGTTTCCATGACACCACCATCTTGGGAGTCAGTTTCCGGGTCCTCCTCCCTAGCACCAGTCTGGTTTTTTGGCGCCTTCCGCGCCTCAAACGTCAGTTTGGGTTGTTGTCTATCAGGTTTGCCCATGTTGTGTGATAGTGGGGTGCTGAGCCGGTATTCCCTTGGGTCGTATGCCTCTTTAATCTGTTGTCTGGTACCGAAAGGAGGAAACGCGGCACTTATCCCCAATGCACGGTACTTGCTGTAGAGATCGGACCCCTCAACCTGAATGTGTCTCGTGGCTGATTAGTTGTCCAGGGAGTATATCAGGTTGTCTTCGATTGCCACTAGAGAATTAATAGCAGGGACCTGTACTGGCCGGTGAGGCACACTACTTCATGGCTCCACACGCAGCGACTGTAATGTGCGCCGCTATTTACACATCCACGGAAAGGGCATTTGGCATCAGCAGCAGTCACCCCTCCGTTCAGTTGGTGAAATGGTGTCAGAGCTAGTCGCCCTCGAGGGGACCCTCAAAGATCCGTGCTCTTCTCACGAGATCCACCACCGCATGTAGGCAGATATATGGCACTTTTATTCCCTCGTGGTTCGTAGGGCTAAATGGCAGCAAGCACCACGCTTCCCGGTGTGCAGGACAACCCCTCACGCTCAGGTTCGTCCGAGGCGCGCTCCGATCTTACTTGCGCAGGGGCGCCGCCATTTTGCTTCCCGCCGATTTTCGGCAGTTAGTAATAGTCCAAAGGGTATTATGAGGGGGGGTTCAGTTGTCGATGGCACTGCAATACCATTCCGTTATTCAAGTTCGAGTTAGTCTCGCTACCCCCCCTCCCTAAGAGTCCCTTTGCATGTACCGCGAGGACAGCGTTATTAGTTTAAGCGCCTACGCAGCCATTCATGAGGAGGCGTACTGCCGCGTCGCTCCAGCCCCGTACCTCCATTGTCGCCTTTTCCTCTCCGTAGTGCTAAGCAGGTCTTGTCGGATACTTGTCACGGGCGGCACCCTCTCGGAGCAAGCGCCACGTCTCCCGTTCCACCATCTAACGTGTACGCTCGCCCTCGGCGGCGCCGGTGTGCTCAATCTCCAAGAGTCGCCAGCCGAGCGCCGTCCACCATGATGGATCTCCGAGCTCGCCGGGACTCACGGCTTGTGTTGCGACTCAAGCATGACAAGGCTCTTCACATGATGTCCCTCGCATGCAGGACCTGTTCACACGCTGGATGGTGTGCCTGCTAACCCACGGCGATCCGATTTACCGCATATTACTGGCGATTTTAAGATTCGCCCGGCGGAGCTGCACAGCTAAGCAGCCATTCCGCTGTGCGCCCCCTAGCGCCTCCCAGGATGCCATTGCTGTTCATTGGGGATGTTGCCACGTTCACATATATCTCTATGGCCGACCGTACGTGGTTCAAACCGACCACCAACCATTGATACAACTGTTCACTGTTCCTCATCTAAACCACCACCCTGTATCAAGGAGTGGATTCTCCAATTACAGGAATACTGGTTCTCCATGGTGTACCGACAGGGGTCTCAAAACCACGAAGACTATCTCTCCAGACATGCAAGATCAGCCATGCCCAGAGAAACATCAGATGCAGAGGAAGTGGAGGAGTACGTGAAGAGGGTGATTGAGCATTCAAGGCCTCTACTGATCTCTCCGGAGGAGATTATCATGCCAACATGTTCTGACGAATGTCTACAACTGGCGATCTCAGCAGAGACATAAAGGAACTGGCACACCGTTACTCAGAAGAATTCATGTTGCATGGTTGAGGTGCATGTGACTCTGGCATCCACGCATAATATGTGTCATGAACTGCCTGTATCTCTGGAAGGGTCTTACTGAGAGGCCCCCATCTGGTTATTCCGGGTACACTGCAACAGAAAGTGGTGGACCTTGCTCACACTGCCCATCAAGGGATAGTCAAAATGAAATCAAGATTTATGTGTGCGGTATGGTTCCCTGGTTTGTATGACTGGGTGGAGCACACAGTACGACAATGTTTGCAGTTCCAAGCTACTGAGTGCAGCAGAACCACCTGCTCTTCTCATCACTGAATTCATTCCCACTGTTGCCTGGTCCAGAGCTTTTGAGGACTTTGGAAGCCTACCTGATGGTTGGCACATGCTGCTGATCATAGATGATTTCTCAAAGAATCCGTAGGTAGAAATTCTAGAGTCTGTGACAGTGTGCCAGACTAACCCTCATCTGGAAAAGGCATGACCACTCATAGCTTGCTGAATGAACTACAACCTGACAATGGCCCTCTTTTTTCCAGTCAGGAGTTGGCTGACTACATGACCTCCTGAGAAGTTCATCATCAGAAGATTACTCCCCGCTGGCCATGGGCAAATGGGGAAGCAGAACAGTTCATGCGAACCCTAAAGAAAGTCCTGAGAATTGCTGTGGCCAATGGACATAACATGGAGTGTGCTCTGTATTCCTTCTTAAAAAAGCAGTGATTTATTCAGCATGTCAAAAATAAGGTGTCTCCCAGTGCCCTATGCATGAATCAAGTGATGGGCGACACCATTCCTCAAATTGGTGAACAATCCGTGCTCAGGGATCAAGTTGCCCATGCTTTACACCAGCGACTAGTGCAAAGGACAAAACATCCAGGAAGGGTGTTTGTCCATGACCGACATCCTGTGGGCAAATTTCTGTTGCCTTTTGAGGTAGAACCCTGGAAGGTGAGTGCAGTCGGGGAACAATAATCATGACCCGGAAAGGTCATAAAAACCATTGCAAGGAATTTTACCTTTTTAAAGCTGTACCAACAGCCGAACACTTGGTCAAGATTCTGTGTGCTTCTGGTGGATGAACTGAGATTCGATGTTGAGAGTATGAGAGATTGGCAAGGTGGTAGTTGTGCAGCATCTGTAGCTCAACCCAGGGGAGCTGATGGGTATCAACAACCACCCGATCCAGTGGAGTGTAGAGACTGTCCCAAGAGCTGATGTGGGTGATGGTCTCGTGGTGGGGTCTACCTTATGTCCAGATGTGCCCAGAGAAGCAGATCGTGGTCCTCATTGCCAAGGCATGACGAGATATAACCTAAGACCTCGGCCCGCAGTCTCTACACAGCTAAAGGGTTTTATTCTGAGTTTAGGACTTGTTCTGTCCAGCTCATATGGCTATATCTTTGTGTGCCTTATTTCTTCATGTAATGCTAACTGAGTTCAGTGGAGCTGTACATTGATCCTGGCCCGTAAAAATGTTTGAATTGCCTTTTGATTATGGTCTCCTGTTTTCAGTTGATTGCTTTGTTTTTTGTTTATTTGGGTTATGGAGGAATGTTGCATTTTAAGGATGGAACATCCCATGTACTCCTTCCGAGCGAGGGGGTTTCATGGGAGCGACCCCTTTATGCACGACCATAATGGTAATGGCCATGACATAACGCAGGAAGGAAATAAAGTAGCCAGGTGACCTCACCTCGTGGCACAAAACCGAAAGTGATGTGTGAACAGGGTTGGAGGATCAAAAATAGACCCAGGCATCCTAAGAAAAAGTGGCCACATTTGCAGATTGTGCCTTTTTTGCAAAACATTGCTTCAGTGTTTAAAGTATTATGAAAAGAAGGGGGCTAAAAGAGTCATGTTTTCTTAACTTCACTGAGATAAAAAAAAATGCAAATGTTGCTCGGACTTTTTCTAATGGGCCAGCCCAGCGAGAGGCTGGGAATGACACCTTCTCCCCATTGGTAAAAAGGAGGTAACAGAGGCCAATTTGCCTCAGAAAGGCCGCTCAGGCTTCCGCTGGGCCACTGGCAGCTTCTGAACTGCACAGACACCACCCAAATCGGCCACCAAACTGGCCAAAAAAGGGGCCCATAGCTGCAACTCCTGTACCAGCTCATTGCCCAATTGCCCGCCGTGCGAATCCGACCCTGAGAGTGGACTGATCATTTGTTTATGCAGTGCCGCATTCCCCGTTCAGGCAGCACTCTGGGGCCCTCTACACAGTGGTCCCAAGAAGCACAAGCATGCTTCTGATGGGGCCGGATTCCATATCCTAAATTTACTTGGGAATACCTTGTCTGATTGTCCTCATTGCCTGCTAAGAAGGACCACCGACTTTAATTCAGGCTCTTAGGTTGCCTGCCTACACCCCAATGGGATCTCGAGAAAGCATGGATTGTTCCTCCGCTGTCGATTTTCTTGGTCCTCCAACTTAAACATAACATCAGACATGACTGCTCCATGAGAGGCACTTTGCACTTTTAGGGATTCAAACTCTACTTTCAGGTTCTCTGTTCGACCTTCCACCGATGTTAGTCAGTGGGCAATCTCTGCACAGGTTTTATTCAATTTCTGTATCCCCCTTGTAATTTCTTAGAGGCAATTCTCGCCAGGCAATGTTCATTCCGGGTTTCATACTGCATTTAATTAATAGACAAAAAGATGGTAGTTTATCTCAGAGGGTGTTCAATTGTACGAGGTATCGTCATCTTTTAAACCATTGCTCATGATATGTTAACTGGGTTGCCGGGAAATGCAATTTCAACTGTTGGCTGTTCCCTTTTGAGGTTGAAGCCTAGCGTGATCTGCGCACATGCGCAGTCTCGCTCGCGAGATCTAATGATTTTGAGGCGCTTTTAGTTACAGGCTTTAAGCCCCGCCCCCCTCTTTCCCATTGGACGGCATCACCATTTATGCTAAACGGTGGCCGGCCATTTGGGAAAGAGGTGTTCATGACGTACACTTCTCTCTTTTACAGGCGGCCCACTTGGATGGGCTCGTCTGACTTCCTTCTGCTGCAAAAGGTTTCTAATCTCTATGACGCTGGCCCCATAAAGACAAGAAACATTTAGCAGAAGAAGGAGGCAGACATGCCCATCAAAGTGGGCCGTCTGTAAAAGAGAAAACTGTACGTCATGGCGAGCCCTTGTTGATAAGAATGCTTGGGCAGGTCTCTGAGTCATTTTATGTCTGTTCTCTTGTTAAAAAAGTCGATGTGTAGTCAACGGTGTCAACAAACATGAAGTTGCCTCATTTACGGTTATGCATTAAAGCAGTCGACAAAATGGTTTTTTTACATTAAGAGCCAATTACGTACATACAACAGCACTGGAAATAAGCTGGTGCATGCCGAGCCCTAGAAGCTAAACGAACTGTGGAAGAAGGAGATTACGTGATTTGCCCAGGATCATACTGTTAAGTTAAATACGCAAGCTTTGATATGAACTGGCAGTCGATACATTAACCACTCGACCACATATCCTTTCTGAGTAGTTTTATTTATGTGCCCACAGGTCTAATGTAACCACTTAATGGCAATTTCGTTACTCTCAGTTTCATAGCAATATCGAACCTACTAGGACCTGTGTAGCACCATACTGAATGTACGCACTGTTTATAGCGCTATAGTAAGTTAGGTTCTATAGCAGTGCTGCCAGGTTGCTTGCAGTTTAAGAACACGGCTGTAATTTCATATGCCTGGCTCCTCATGCCCCTGACGAGGCCCTGAGCTCGGTACTCACGGTTTTATAATTGTCAAATGAGGATTTGCTGTTACTCCTGATGGGGACGCAGAAGTTCATGGTGACGGACATGCTGCCTGCCAGGGTCTCTGCGCTCCCTCTGCCCTCCTTCTCTGATGGGCGCCGGGTTGAAATGCCGTATGTGCTGGTGCGCCACAGCTGCTGGCGGTTAATTGGCTGCCGGAGTCCCAGGGTGGCGGATGCCAGGTTCTCTTGCACTCTCTGCACTCTCTGCACTGGATGGCTTCTGTGAGGCCCAGGGGGCGCACTCCTTTGCCCCAGTATGCTCGCCTCCCCTACTATTCCTTCCAGACAAGCTCCACTCACACCACAGAGAACAAACAAGAGCATGTTTGCTTTGATCTCCCCCCCTAATTGGACACCCACCTCTGACCTAGGGTGCCTACAGGTAAACACAAGAGAGGGCATGCCACAATCCTCAGCAGACACAGCACTTCTCTGGTTCTAGGGCCGTTACTCACCCATAGTGTCCCGGGCCAGGAGACTGCCTTCAGCTGGTGCCCCCTGGAGAACAAGCCTGGTAGTGTTACGGAAGGCACTGATTGCCCTATGTCGATACTCCTGGGACTAATGCCTCATGGCAGCACCCTTTGAATGGATGAACTAATGAATGAATGAATGTGTTGTACAGCGCCTAACTGCTCCAAGGAGCGCACCGGCGCTAGAGAAAAACAGTATCACAATAGGCTACGTGTAAGATGTGCCCAAACAGCCAGGTTTTTTTTCATTTTTCAGAACACCAACTCCATATTTTGCATGCAGAGTTCAGCTGGAGGGCTGTTCCGTGGCCATGGAGCCAGAAGCCACTGCCCCAAGACTGTGGAATTCTGGGAAACACAGATAAAGCAGCATCAGAATAACAGAGCTCTCTAGAAGGATGCTGAGACTGAGTCCTATCTGCCAGATAGAGAGGGCCCGAGGAATGCAAGACCAGGCCAGTTAAAAGCAGGGTCTTAAAGAGATTCTCCTTACCAGCTGGCAGTCAATGGAGAGCTTTGATGGAAAGAAACTGGTGCAGCAAATTCAGCCGAGCAGCCGGGTCTGGACCATTTGCAGCCCTTTGCCAAGTGGCCCCAGAAGGCCTAAGTACAAAACATTGTCATAGTCCAATCTAGAAATATTGAGTGGGTGTAACACAATTTTTGGTGACTGCAGGGGAGGGATGTGTATACATTTCTGTAGGGCCTGAAGCCACGAGAAACAGGGTCCTACTCAGTGCTTAATTTGTAATATTAAGTGCCAGGGCTCTGACCGGGAGGCCAATGCAGCTTGCACTACCCATCGCCATTGTCATCGCTGCCAAAACAACTACTAATCATCTCTCTCGCATGTAAATGTGACAGTTCAGATTATTCCAGGCCCCCAAAGCTAAAGGAAAGGCTGGGGAGGCCGGAATTTGCAATTTTAATGTATATAGTATTCCTAAACAACCGTTGTTCTGCTCATCTCTAAATTAGATGAGCAGCGCAACCATATGGTGGACTGTTGTAAGTTTGGTGTTGACAATTAGGTGGAGCCGGTGTTTAGCACTGCTACTACAGAGGAAGTCTGAGGCTGGAAGGAGAGCTGGAGTCAAACTTGACTCCCAGAGTCTTAACAACAGACGTGGACTGGGAGGGGACCAATGGGGAAGGGCAGGACGTCCGCCAACCAACTAGAAAGGGCCTTACCAAGACAGGATTTCCGTTTCTTCAGAATTGCACTTCGAGTGACTGTCCGCATCCAACCCAAAACCACAGAAACACAGGCTTTACAGGATTCCTGAATAGAAGATGAGCAATTGAGTGTCATCTGTGTAGGAAACTGCTTTAAAAACTGAATTATTCAACCAAAGAAGCCAGAGGGGACATATAGATTATTAAACAAAGTAGGGCTTAAGAACGACCCTTGAGGCACCCCTCAAAGTAAAGGCTTTGGGGTCGAGGTAAAGAGGAACCAGCCAGACCCCCTGCCCTCTGTATTCCCAGTAAGACTTGATCCTGGCTGCCTACTCTAATATTAGCCAGGCGTTGAAACGAATGATGTGAAAAAGATTAGAATGCTGGAGATAGATTGAGGAATATCAAATGTTGATCCAATGTGAGTTTAATATAGTCAGACACTTTGAGCAAGGCAGTCTCAGTGCTATGAGAAGGGTGTAAACCCGATTGGGTAGGATGCAGTAGCCCATGTTCCTCCAAGGAATCAGACAGCTGGACATTAATCAAATTCTCGAGCATCTTGCTCACAGCTGGAAGAAATGATACTGGTCTAAAGTTGGACAACTGAGCGAGGTCTGCAGAAGATGTATGTTTTTAACAAAGGCGCAATCATGACCTGCTTCCAGATGTGTGGCCTAATACCGGACGATAATGAGGTATTAAATACCATATTTAAAACAGGGTTGACCACTTTTACCATCTTAACCAGAAACGAGAGAGGACAAGGAGCGGTCGGAGAGCCCGATTTACAATTCTGAATGGACAATTCTAAATCCTCGCGAAACAGCGCAGTAGACTGTGAAAGCGCAGACCGTTCAGCGGTAGCAACACCCGATGATACCTCCTTTAGAGATACAGTTGGCTCAGTCACCACATTTGCCACTATTTTAGCGATTTTATCCTAAAAGCACGCATTAAAAATGCAATCAGTCTTGCCTTTCATTAAGTTAAAGCCATTTGCTTTGCTATACAGTTCTATTAGCAAAGCAAATGGCTTTAGCTTTATCAAAGACGAGGCCTATTGCATTTCCAATGCTTTTTCCATTTTTCTTTGAGGAGCTTTTTCTTTTGGTTAGTCGTAGATCTTCCATTGAAATGCTACTTTTTGAGTCAGAGAGATCGTTGTTGCTTGAGAAGGTGTTGTCTTGCTTAGACAAGTCCAAACCATCTGTTAATGAAAATACCTTTCCCCTGGCATAGCTGGAGAAAAGTCTCCCCCTTGTTGCCGGGTGACACTGAAAATCCCAGAACTGATAGGCGTAATCAATTTCACTGTGTCAGTGCCCGTACTCTCACCGCCCTCCTCACCTCCCTCTGCTCCTTGGGTTGGAGGGTCACTGTGTATCCCTTTGAGTGTCCCATGCTTCGAGAGGCTGCCGGGGGGGGGCGAGGGTGGAGGAGGGTCAAAATTCGAGATAGCATTTCCATAACAGTTCCCTAGTCCTTTACTGATTTCCGTCAGGAGGGGCATGGAGCCACTATCCTCTCCATCCTTTGCTATACCGCTCTAGGGATTCACTACAGGGGGGGAGCAGATAAAGATGCAATAGGAGGTTGCATAGACCTATCTTCTAACTGTGCCGTAACGTGTATTGCCCTTAGGGACACTTTCTTCCCTCTAGTCTCTTGTTTGGTTTTACAGGAGCCCTTGTGCTGCTTCACTTCCTTAGTCAACTCGGACGTGGCTGAAGGCAGATTTCCGATAGCAGTCCCTCCCGAGGCGGCTGTAACACCAGTAGCAGGCGTGCCTGCAGCCGGGTTGGATTGGGATTAAAAATCGGCCCGGGCACTCTAAAAAAAAGTGGCCCACATTTGCATATTGCCTTTGCAAAACACTTCTTCGGCGAAGTTCTATAAAAAAAAGGGGGTGGGGTATAAAAAATTCACAGATTAGCTTACACTGGTGAAACACACCTGAATACAAGTGAGGCCACTTTTGCTCAGGCCCCTTGCTCTCCCCCCGCTCAATATGCATATGTTAATGGACCGGCCCCAGCGAGAGAAAGGGAGTGACACCTCAGCCCTTTGATAAAAAGAAGGTAATGGGTGCCCATCTGCCTCCAGAAAGGCCACTTAGGCACCCACTGGGCCGCTGGCGGCATAGAACAACGCAGAAACCGTCAAATCTCACCTCAGACTACTCAAAAAAGCAGCCCACAGCTATAACTGAACACCGGCCCCTCAGGCATTGCCCAAGTGCCCGCGTTACCAATCCGACGCTGCCTGCAGCACCTGTGTTTGTCGTCTTTCCCCCTCGGCCCATCATTTCTGCCACGGGATGGAATCTCCTACTCCGCCATGGCCTGAAACCAACGCCGGCAGTGGAGTGAATAAGCCAGGCAATGCAGGCAGTAATCTGGCGGGGCAACCCGGAATGCTCAGGCCGCAGGAGCTTGTCAGCAAGGCTCAGCCCGGATAAACGAAAACCGTACTGTTGAGTCATGGGAGATGCAGCCGATTTAGTCAAGCGCCATCTTTGCTCCTCCTAAATAGGATTTTCCTAATGAGCCAAGAATGCTTCTACTGTTTCTGATGTTGCTATATTCCTTATTGATCATTCCAAAAGCCAGACAAATCCTGCTCAATAAAATTCATAATACTCTCCACTCACTGCTGAAGGCAGAAGTAACAATATTTTCCATTTGAGGACCTGGAACAAAACTAACTAAATCCTTGGTCGCCACACCCACCATTGAATAGACAAGTCGAGTGATGTTTTGCACTAAAAAATGGATTTCCCTTGAAATATTCAAACACTAACTGACAGGATCCGACGGTCAGTGTCCTTGCCCCATCCCACAACACGCTTTTCAACATTGCATCACTCACTTGCCAAGTTCAAAGGCACTTCTGGGTATCAGTTGCACGTAGTCCATCATCAATTGCAGGTGTCTAATCACTGTGGGGAGGCTGCACTTTATAGTAGCACACCGGATGTGCTTAGCACTGGGTAGGGCAATGGAGGTCATGTGAAGACGCTGGCTTTCTACAAAAAGTGTTAACACCAGCACCCCAACAT
This sequence comes from Lissotriton helveticus, assembly GCF_964261635.1. Classification (NCBI taxonomy): domain Eukaryota; kingdom Metazoa; phylum Chordata; class Amphibia; order Caudata; family Salamandridae; genus Lissotriton; species Lissotriton helveticus. The sequence goes on along the minus strand of NC_136072.1, from coordinate 686,586,269 downwards.
TTCACAACCACTGTTCACGTCCATGAACATCTCCATTGCCATTGCTCAAAGTCGAATATATGACGTTACAACGAATTCCGTTGCAACGCATGCCTTTACCACGCATGCGTTACAACGGAATTCGTTTTCTACGCATAACCTTTACCACTAATATTCCTTTACCACGCATAGATTAACAAAGTTTTTCGTTGTTAATTTATGCATGGTGAGGGCATATTCTTGTTAAAGGTTACACCTGTCCTCTTTCACGTCCCCAGCCTCAACTCCTTTTCATTACCCCTGCCATTAACCCTTATTTTAAAAAAATAAATAATAATTTTCACTTACCTTTTCAAATCGTCTCCTGTCCATCTTCTTTGTTACGTCGGTTACGTCGGCCGTACGTCCTAAAGAGGAAGCGGAAGTTTAATTCCGTTTCCTCTTTTAGGACGCTGATCGCATGTCGTCACTTCAGGTATTTATTTATTTTTGGGGGGGAAGCCCCCCCAACCCCCCTTTTTTTATCCCTCGATTTTTTCCGTTTTTGGGGGGAGACCCCCCTAACCCCCCCTTTTTTTCATTTACCACACATACCTTTACTACGTATTTCGTAGTAAAGATATGCGTGGTAAATCCTCTCGTTGTTACCACGCATGCGTTGTAATGCATGCGTGGTAAAGGTTTTCGTGGAAACGGCTTCGTTGTAGAGGCCGTTTCCCCTCAAAGTCTTGAATAGGTATTTATTTTGTTAAGGGAAATTTTGATATTTGATTTGATATTTGCTACTGTGTTTTGTTTGGGACTCTGGTGGGAGCTTTCAAGCCTTTGAACTTGTTCCACCACAGGAGGTCTTCAAAGCTTTGTTTTGAGAATTTCTGGCACGAATTGGGAAAGTGTGCTGGGGATATTTTCAACAAGAGATTAGTCCATGTTTATTTTAGAAGAAGGGTCTGACCTTATGGAATTCTTGATTTTTTTCTGCTACTTGTTCCTCCCACTTGCGTTAGTTTAGTGAATGTGTTGGGACATTCATGGCCTGTAATCACAATTTCTATCCATTTACTTATCTGGCACCGGCTGTGTGTATTTCTGGACACCAATCTAGGCAGGGTTCATGCTGCTGATTGCACCTCCTCTTCTGACTGTACTTGCCAAGTAAAAGTAGCATGCTGGTGTTGTAAGTTCTGTGTAATGTGCCATTATCAGTCCTGTCTGTGCCGGTGGAACCTCTTCAAGTACTTTAGGTTCACGATAGAGAGGAGCGCGCTCCCAAAGGATGCTGCCTGTTTTTTTTTTCATGAGGTGACATTCAACAAAAAAAATAATTTCTGTATCTGAGGAAATCTTACTTTTTTCACACCAATGTCTTTCTCAAATAGTTCGCTTATCTAAATGAAGTCTGCACAAATAACCTTCTAAGTGCAACTCAATCCTCTCTAAAGTAAGTGTAATTGGTAAACCTGCAGCTTTTTTCTCTTGGATTAAGTTACAGCGACACAACTGTCACTGATAAAAGCACAAATGTATGAGTTGCCAATATTCTCTCATCTTAGGCTCTCTCAAAAACATTACGAAAAAGAAAAAATAAAGATAATGATTGACTTGGATTAAGCCTACAACCCCACTTCTGAAAAAAACTAACAAGTCCATTAAGAGCTCGGTGGAAGCTGTCAACCTACTGGGTGAGAGGAGACCTCGGTCACATTTATAGATTCTCAACTCCATGAAGCAGATTATGTTCTACATTTCTCGGCCAAACCTGATTACTCAGTGGGCTCTGAGTTTTTTGGCCTGCTCTGCGTTCTCTTTTGCTTTTCAGCAACAACCCCCCCCCATAGTGATTTTGTTGCTTAAAAGTAAACAGTAAAAGTCCCTGATGCCATTGGATGTGTCTCTCGCGCATAGGGACATTTTCACAATTTCTCTGGCCTCCATGCTCCACATTTTGGTCCAGTGAAGAAAAAATCAGTGAAGGTAGTCCTAATTTAAAATGGGTGTGACTAACATCTCTGTGATCCAATGGTATATGGACCACTTGGTGATGGGTTTGGGTTTCCACAGTTAGAGCCTCCATCGTCAGAATTCTTTCAGTTCCTCCATATCTTAAATGAGCAAAGGACTACACAGTTGGTCAGTTATCTTTGGTGAATGACCGCACCTGCCAATCTCTAAATTACATACTGAATCTCTCAAAGATCATAACTTTGATTAACCCATGGATACGCATTTGTTTATATTGAAAGCCTAAGTCAACTGAATATATACAAATCTGTAATCATCTTTATTGACTGATGCTTATTCTATATCTGCCTTGGATAAGAGCGCCCCTTTCTTCAGTAACTTCAGTTTTGAGCCTAGTGTACAACAAGTATTTATCAATGTACAGCGAGGGGTTGTCCCACCTTTAATAGATTCATATTTGGCAACACATGATAATGAATAAATGTGAAGTTACAGGTCCTGGTTCACAAAGGTAACTTACACTTGTGAGAAATTGTAAGAAATTGGGTTACTGGTTGAGGAGGGTGAAACCCTTATCAAGCAGCAACTACATTTTTCTCAGTGTGAAGTCACAAGCAAACCATAAGTTAACCTGTGCAGAACCCTTGGTTAACTTGGCACAGGGAAATCAGGCTTAACTCAGAGGTAATATGTAAAGTATTTGTGCAACACTTCAAACAGTACCACATTGAAAACCCTTTACAAAAGGAACACACATCTGACTTAGAAATATAGAGCAATCTGTAATAAATAGAACAAGACCAACACAACAACAATCCAATCGGTAGTACCGGGGCTACTACATTAACTATAACTCACGACTCTACCATGCACAGTGTTCTGAAGAATCATCTCAATTGAGATGCCATAAGTGTTGTTATGAAAACAATGAATTGACATGGTATATGTGATGTTATATGCAAGGGTGTAAGTAGTGCATTGAGAAGGCAAGAGTTATGGTTGATGTAGTATGACGAGTTGACATGGTATAAGTGATGTTATATGCAAGGGTGTAAGTAGTGCATTGAGAAGGCAAGAGTTATAGTTGATGTAGTATGGCGAGGAAGGTATGTATGAAGGTGCGTACTTATATTAATATCAGGGTTGTGTATTCTGTTAATATATTTATAATTAAAACTGTGTATGTTGGAGTGTGCTTTATAGTAACTAGATGGTGGTGTGTAAATTCTAAATTTAAATTATAATTATAACTGTAATTTCTAATGTTTGTGTAGTTTAAGTATGGTTTGTATGGAAAAAATAAATATAATTTCCTAACTATAACTTACCTCTACCCTCGTTTTATCATGTGTTTCAGAACATAGTATGAGTGTTATTAAGGTCTCATTCATGTCAGTGCTGGACAGTAAAATGAAGGACAATGTAATACAGTCAAGTATCATAGATCGGAGTATTTTATCGCGGAATTGAGTGCAGTGTAGTAGAATGTAGTGGACTGAGTGGGAAACAGTGTAGTAGTATGTTGTAGAGTGGAGTTGTACAGAACAGACTAGTGTGTTGTACAGTGGTGCTGCGTAGAGGGAATGATTAGACACTGGCACAGAGTGAGGTAAAGTATCATACAGTAGATTACAGTGGAGTGGAGTTGCAAAATAGAGTGTGGAGGAAAGTCTAATACAGTGTATTAGAGTGTTTTAGAGTAGAGTGGCATGGAGTTGATTATAGTCTAGTTGCGTAGTGTACAGTTGAGTAAAGTCTGGTACAGTAGAGTGGAGTGCTGTATCGGAGAGTATTGAAAAGTGCTTTTTAGTGGAATACAGTGTTGTACAATGGGCGTACAGGCATAGATTGGACCATAGAGTTAGACATCGGAGTGTGTGTGGATAAAGTGAAGTAGAGTCTCGTGTAGTTCCATAAAGGACAGTATTGTTTTATATTGTGCAGTTCTAGAGAGTGGAGCTTAGTGTCATACAGTGGAGCCATGTAGCCTGCAGTAGCATGCACTGTAGTGGCGCACAATGGAGTACTGTACAATGGAGTAGCATATAGTAGAAAAGCATATAGTGGAATGCTGTATGATCCAATATCATACAGTGGAGAGCAGAAGAGTGTATTTCCATAAAGTGCAGTAGCGTAGACTGGAGTGTCATAGAGAGGAGTGTCATACACTGGAATAGCTTACAATGTAGTGAAGTACAGTGGAGTGTCGTACAGTGGATTAGAGTACAGTGGAGTGGCATAAAGTGGAGTGGTTTATAATGGAGTTGCATACAAAGGAGTGACGTCCAATGGAATTGCACAGAATGGAGTTTCATAGAGTGGTTTAGCATACATTTGAGTGGCGTACAGTGGAGTGCAATACACTGGAATAGCTTAGAGTGCCAAGGCATATAGTTGAGTAGCGTACAGTGGAGTTGCATACAGTCGAGTGGTGTAGACTGAATTGGCGTCCAGTGTAGTGCATACACCGGAGTCATGAATACTGCAATACTGTACAGTGGTGTCAGGTAGAGTGGAATATCACAAAGTGGAGTGCCACAGAGTAGAGTGTTATCCAAGGGAATAGTGTAGAATGGAATGGCATACAGTAGAGTAGAATAGAGTTTCGTGGCGTACAGTAAAGTAGTTTTCATTGGAGTGCCTTACAGTGAAGCAGCGTAGAGTGGAGTGTGGTAGAGCAGAGTGGCATATAGTGGAATAATATAGAGAGGAGTGGCGTAGAGTGGAATAGGCCATGGTGAAGTCATGTATAGTGGCGTTGCGTACAGTGGTGTGGTGTACACTGCAGTGGCCTACAGTGGAATAGCATAGAGTTGAGTGGTGTATAGTGTAGTGGCATACAGTGTAGCGGGGTACGTATGTACTAGAGATTTTGGATACTGTAGAATATGGTGTGTAGGGTAATAGAAGTCAGCGACTTGTGCTGCATTGCATTTCTTTATATATACCAAGGAAATTAGGGCGACACATGGTGGGTTTGCTTTGTTTTGTAAATGTTGCATAAGTATTGTGTTTCACTTTCAACACTATGCATAATGCAAGGGTAACACAATAGAATCCCACATTTGTCCTCTAGTGATACTCTGAACCATGGTATAGTACAGAAAGTTAACAGTATAATGTGGTACATAGTGGTAATAAGGCAGTTTATAATTGGCTAATGTCTGACTTTACAAATCTTAAAAGCAACCATAATCCTTTTAGTAGACTGTGGATTGTTGTGGCTTACGGCCTGAAACATAGTTAAGCAGTAGGTTTTATTGTTGTTCCCAATACATTTTCTTTTTTTGATAAGTTGAAATAGGTATGGGAATTAAAAAAAATAATTCTAAATGTTTATTTAACCAGATAACACAGTACCATAGTAGTACCTAGCACGTACCGTGTTTTATGGCAAATGCATATTTTTTACAATTTTTTTTGTAATACGGTCAATTTTACATATTGTTGCAGTATTGTGTAGAATTGTTTGACATCATTAAATATGTAAAAAAATTGGAAAGACACTTCAGCACAGTACATTTTTGAAATACTATGTATTACAGTGTTATTTCAATGTTTATAAATATTTTATGTTGTAAGGTACCTTTTAAAAAATATATAGAAACGTATAATTATATTTCTCTACCTATTACCACTTAATTTGTAGTAGGTAGGGAAAACATATCAAACCTAATACTTACCAATATTTAAGTTACAACGCAAGAACAGTAATTATACAATCAGATAATGGCTAATAAATGAAAAAATACTTATCGTTTTAAGATGCAGCCACAAAATGAATTCCCTGCACACCAAAACCTTCAATCCTGCCAAATTACCTCCAAATACTACTGACTGTTTTCGCGCTATGCAGAATATAAAAGTCTATGTAAAATGCATTGGATTTCAAGTGTATTTTGGGACCCCATCTTTTTTCTTTGCACACTGTTGACCAAATGCAGCAAAACTTTTAAATACTCCACCAGTCTAATGGGTGCAATAGGTCTGCAAAGTTTTGCGGACATACATATATATATAGAGTGAGAGAGAGAGAGAGAGAGAGAGAGAGGGAGAGAGAGAGAGAGAGAGAGAGAGAGTTAGAGTTACCCTTAGATATGAATTCCTCAGATTTAGATTTTTGTCCCTAAATAACTTTGCACCCATTTGACATATGTCCGCAAAACTTTGCAGACCTATTGCACCCATTAGTCTGGTGGAGTACTTAAATGTTTTGCTGCATTTGGTCAACAGTGTGCAAAGAAAAAAGATGGGGTCCCAAAATACACTTGAAATCCAATGCATTTTACATAGACTTTTATATTTTGCATATATAGGGTGAGGGGAGGGGGAGCTTGGCTGGATCCGGTGAGTACTTCATCCTTCTTTATCCCCAAAAGACGCAGTCACTTTCCAGTAAGTGGCATGCTGGGTGTTGAAGTCCGTTTGAACCTTCCAGTAGGGTTAGTTTTCCTGCCAAAATGTTTTTAAACCCCAAATGTATTAATATTTTACATAGCCCTCCAGTGAGCTACTGGGCTTCTTTCCCTGTACAAATTCGGCATCCCTCGTGCTGGCAGGCGATGAAGTTTCGCCGCCTCGCAGACCTGTTATTTTCAGGCGGTGCATCTTCCGCGGCTTGGAGCCTGCTGCGTACAACATTCCAACAAGGTGCCCCAGAACATGAAGACGCCACTCCAAGGAGGACAGTTTACAAAACCTTTTATTCCGAACAGCGTGTGCAGCCCATTCATTGCTGTCCCTTACGTGTTTCGGTGTGACAAACACCTTAATCATAGGGGGAGGGGGAGCTTGGCAAGATCCGGTGAGTACTTCAACCTTCTTTATACCCAAAAGACGCAGTCACTTTCCAGTAAGTGGCATGCTGGGTATTGAAGTCCGTTTGAACCTTCCAGTAGGGTCCGTTTTCCTGCCAAAATGTTTTGAAACCCAAAATTCATTAATATTTTACACAGCCCTCCAGTGGTCTACTGGGATGCTTTCCCTGTTCAAATTCGGCATCCCTCGTGCTGGCAGGCGATGAAGTTTCGCCGCCTCGCAGACCTGTTATTTTCAGGCGGTGCATCTTCCGCGGCTTGGAGCCTGCTGCATACAACATTCCAACAAGGTGCCCCAGAACATGAAGACGCCACTCCACGGAGGATGGTTCACAAAACCTTTTATTCCAAACAGCGAGTGCAGCCCATTCATTGCTGTCCCTTACGCGTTTTGGTGTGACAAACACCTTAATCATATGGCTAGGGGGAGCTTGGCAAGATCCGGCAAGTACTTTAACCTTCTTTATCCCCAAAAGACGCAGTCACTTTCCAGTAAGTGGCATGCTCGATGTTGAAGTCCGTTTGAACCTTCCAGTAGGGTCCATTTTCCTGCCAAAATGTTTTTAAACCCCAAATGCATTAATATTTTACACAGCCCTCCAGTGGGCTACTGGGCTTCTTTCCCTGTTCAAATTCGGCATTCCTCGTGCTGGCAGGCGATGAAGTTTCACCTCCTCGCAGACCTGTTATTTTTCAGGCAGTGCATCTTCCGCGGCTTGGAGCCTGCTGCGTTCAACATTCCAACAAGGTGCCCCAGAAGATGAAGACGCCACTCCACGGAGGATGGTTTACAAAACCTTTTATTCCGAACATCGAGTGCAGCCCATTCATTGCTGTCTCTTATGCGTTTCGGTGTGACAAACACCTTAATCATAGGGGGAGGGGGAGCTTGGCAACATCCGGTGTATACTACAACCTTCTTTATCTCCAAAAGACGCAGACACTTTCCAGTAAGTGGCATGCTGGGTGCCCCAGAACATGAAAACGCCAGCATCCTACTTATTGGAAAGTGACTGCGTCTTTTGGGGATAAAGGTCTTTATCCTTTAGATAAAGATGATGTCGCAGGATCAGCAATGTTCAGTATTTTTAACTCACGGGAAATGGGGTTTTAAACTTATTTTCAATTTCCTATTTTCAATTTTTTTTAAATAATGTTTTTTGTCACATTAGGGTTCACAATAATTTTGATCGTTATCACAACAAGATAGAGGGGGAGTCCAGCATTAACAGTGACAATGGAACCATAAGGGAAAAGCCCAAAATCTTACAGACTTACATTATCAAATAAGCAGAGGTTACTTATGCGTCTGGAGACATTATAAATATATGAATACATAGTTGGAAATAGGCAGAAACCTAGAAGTGTAGAATTATACATAAGATACAACTATGCCACCAGGGGCATTTAGGTCTGCAAACAGGTCTGACAGTGGAACTGAGTACTAATGGCAACCCCCGACAAATATGTACATCGCAGTAAATAAATGCTAATATTCAAATTCAAATTGACTTTATTTCGGATATATTGCAATCCATAAAAGTACACAACATTAAACAATTCATATTAAAAACATCACAATAATTACAAAGTCAATCTAGGTTACATACAACACATATGTTTCTTAAAAGAGTGCGTAGACAAAATCAGTACAAGAAAAAGTGCAAGTAGTGCCCACATACAGAAAAAGTGCATTAGTGCATTGGGCTGCAGATGATTCACAATTACTCATCTAAACATTTTCTTAGTCTCATAGTTAGTTTTAAAAATTCTAGCACCTGGAGGACACTATCAGAGTGCAGCAGCTGTAAGTACATAAGGGCGGGTCTAATTTGATTAAAATTTAATTTCTTTAAAAGAGTAACAAGATACCGCCTACGGGGATATTCATAAAATGTACATAAAAATATAAAATGCAGCATATCCTGTGGAGACTTCTCGTCGCAGCCACAGGGAGCTGCAGGTTTCTTAAAAATGTCCGACTTGGGTCTAATTAAAAGATGGTGAAAGATGTTAAACCTGAACCGGGTCAGCAAAAATTTCTCATGGGAGGTAAAGGAGCATGTTAGATACATTTCCATAGAACCACAAGTTCTCAGCACGATATACTTTCTAACATTGGGTTTCGCAAGCTCAACTTCATCTCTTAGGGCATTACAATCCAAGAAGTAAGCTCTCTTAATTGCTGCAACATCACCCTTAACTATATCCCTCGGGTTATCAAACAAGTTCAGGCGGCCAAGTTTCAGAAATTGGGACTTCAAATATTTAAGCCAAGGTACACACATTGCATGATCGAGTGATACAAGATCTTCCACTATCTCGCGGGTTAAAGGAATTTCATCACTTAACCATAATTTTACCCAGCATAACAGTGGTTTCAATCCAACAATGTCGGATAGATACGGGCAACCAAGTTCTTCATGTGCAGCTAAATTCGGTGTGCTACCTGGGACACATAACAGACGCTTTAAGAAATTATTTTCAACTATTTGTAGTTGTTCGCCATTTACGTAGCCCCATATCTCGCTGCCGTATACTGCGGTGGCTATGGATTTAGTGTTGTATAATTTCAACATAGCCACATTTGGCTTTTTCCCCAATTTAGAGGCAAAGTTGAAGATGGAGGCATTTACTCTAGTCATTTCCCCCTTCTTCTTGGCCAAATGTGGGGCCCAACTAAGCTTCGTATCAAATAAAACACCCAAATATGAGAACGTCTGGGTGATGGGGATCAGAACATCATTCAGTTTAAAATTGAACTTCTTTTTAGGTTGACGGCCAACATGCATTATGTAAGATTTAGAATTGTTGACCCTAAGGTCCCTGTCAGACATAAAATTATTAAAAGCATTCAAAAGTGCCTGGAGACCTAATTCTGTTCGTGAAATTAAAACCGCATCGTCGGCATATAAAAGTAAAGGAATACCCCTCGCACCAGCTCTAGGACAATCTGATTTTACCTCTTGTAGTTCAGCCTCTAAGTCATTTATATAAAAATTAAAAAGAAAAGGGGCCAGAATACACCCCTGACGTACTCCTTTATTAATGCTAAAACTTCCTGTGGTTTCCCCAGTCGATGAGAACCTCACATTGGCTTTTGTGTCATTATGCAGATCCGCTAGGAACTCCACGATCCCCCTATCAATACCTTTATCCTTCATGGTCTGCCAAAGCCTCCCTCTGTTAACACAGTCGAAGGCTGAGGACAGATCCATGAAGGCAAGGTGAATTACTCCTTTCTGTACGACAGTATATTTATTCAGAATAAGAAACAGGTTGAGACACTGAGTTATGGTAGAGCGCCCTTCACAAAAGCCATATTGAGAAATCGACATGGTGTTATTTTCATTCGACCAGCTTGTTAGGCGTTGAAGTATGACTCTCCCCATAATCTTAACCATTGAATCAATTAGGGATATTGGTCGGTAACAAAGAGCACTTCCCCTATCTCCCTTCTTGAAAACAGGAACTATAGTTGACAGTCCCCACGTTCTCGGACACCCCACTATGGCCGCAGCATTAAATACAGCAACCAGAATGGGAGCCCAGAAAACTGGATCAGATTTGTAAAGATCCGGTGGTATTCCGTCAGGACCTGGCGCTTTATTTGCAGTGAGACCCATTATGGCAGCCAAGACCTCACTTTTATCAAAAATAATGGTGCTGTCCCTATCATAGGGGGCAGCAGCCATGGTTCCAGAACCCTCCGAATGGTACAGACTTTTAAAATGACTTTCCCATTCCTCTTTGGTTATGCAACAAACAAGTCCATCTCCAGGGTCCTCGGTCAAAAAAGTTTTTTTAACCAGGGCCCAGAATTTGGTGCTGCTATTCAGGGTAGCGGGATCAAGCAGTTCCTCCCATGCCTCTTTCCTCAGAAACTCCTTACGGGCAACAGTAATAGCCTTATATTCCTTTCTACAGAGTTTTACGACCTCCCGATTCCTCGGGGAGGCTGACAGTGCAAGCCTCAGTTTGCGAGCAGCTATAGTGCAGTCGTGGCTAAACCATCTCGGGCCTATATTAACCTGAATTTTATTAGGAACCGATAGAAATGCTGACACCTTCTCCGAAATCTTTTGATAAGCTTCTAGAACCAGCCTAGGTTCACCCCCCCCATGGTACAGACATTAATATCCTCTGCACACCCTTCAGAGATGTTCTTATAGAGGATATCCGCAGAGACCATAGACCATTTTAACCGCCTCCTCCCATCTGTTGTGCCCAATCTACCTTGGTTGATAATCTTATTCCCTTTTTTTACCCAGGGACATTTTAAACAGATTGTTAGAGGGTTATGGTCGCTGAATTCGCTAGGAACAATGCAAAAAGAATCTAAAAAAGTTTGCATTGTCCGCGAGACAAGTATATGGTCTATAAAGGTACCCCTTCCATGTCCTTTAAAGGTAGGGGTATCAAAGCAATATAGCGGGTCCTTTAATGACATAGCCAGAGAGAGGTCATAGTCATTCAGTAGGTCATTGCACAATTCCCCCTCCTTAGTGTGCTCCATATGGAGACAGTCCGCACGTTCACAAGTCATTTCTGGTAAGCACTTGTGCAATGGGTCTATACAAGGATGCAGATTAAAGTCCCCCATAATCATAAGGTTATGGCCCACATTTTCCATAAAATTAGAGACCAAAGAATTTAATATATGAATGTGATTCCTGCCTGCACTATCATAAGCAGCATTGTAAAAGTTCACCAGGCCCACAAGGACATTACCTCCAGTTAGAGTTAGGCCCATTACACCTGTATGTTGTGCTTCAATTCTTCGTACTTCACAAGGTATTAGTATGGAGACAAAAATTACAAGACCCCCCTTGGGCCTACCCCGCAATGATGGCAAGGCTGGCACAAAGAAGGCCTTATACCCTTCTAAGAAGAGTTTACAGCCCAGCGCCCAGGTCTCTTGTAAACAAATGATCGAAAATTGCTTAATGTAAATCACCCAATTTGCATCAGACATTTTGGCCGCAAGACCAGCAATATTCCAAGAGACAGCAAGACATCCTGGCATTTGGCCCACCGGGTTATCCGAGTTTGTAGATTCACCTATAGCCCTAGTATCCTGAGCCGCAGGTACCCCCCGTCAATCACACAGCTCAAGACCGGATAACACTTCATACCTGTTCTGTGTGTTTAAGTTCGACCCATATTGATAGTGTCCAGCACTGGGGCTCCTGTTATAAGTACCAATGGGTCCGCCTGACCCACAGGGATTAGTGATGTTATAACGGAATTGAGTCTCTTGCACAGGAGTATAAGGTTCAAGCCCCCGCCTGGTTAAACTCTGTTGTGGTATAGGTTTGCACAAATGCGCATAAAAGTAACCCAGGGGGCGTACACAGATACTGTTCATATCATATACCAGTGCAGAAGCTCTCAAAAGAACAGTTGCCACATGCTGGGGGTGTTTGAAATTTATAACTATACAATCCCAGACCCAGTCTTTTTAGACGGCCCCACCCAGTTTACACGCCTTACTGTCATTATCTGGTCAGAATATGAGATGGGAAAACCACAGTTTTTGTTTAGCCATGACACTGTCTTATTTTTCAGAGAGATTTGAGATTCATCATAAGGAGATGCAGGATGGGTGCCACAAGGGGGCACGTTAGTCAGTACTGCCACAAACGGAGCACAGTCTGGTGGTAAATTAAGATAGCGGTTGTACCTCGGGGGTCTGGGAGCTCTACTGCTTTGGGGGTTTATAGATGGTTGTTGTTGCTGCGAGGCAGTTGCCACAGGGGTATCCGGTCGAATAGGTGTTTCAGACCTTGAGGCCACTGCAACAACAATATTCCCCCTCCCCTTATTTTATAAATGCTAATAATTATGTCATCAGATGTACAGCTGGCACCCAATAATTGGATAAGTGTTACAAAATATTGGGGTTTTGTTCATCAAAATGAAATGTCATTTGGTTATTATTTCACTACAAATACCATAATGCCCTTTTCAGCTACCACAGGAAATGATGTCAGAGTGACACTACTTACAAAATGTAGCAAAAAATAAGGGGCGTTACCGTGATCAAAATCTCAGGGGAGATCGAAACGCGTTGGTGTGTTTTTCAGGTTTGGAGTTAATGAAATAAACAAACTTAAACTTTGTACCATCACCGGAGTGCAACCTGTTTGTTTCCCGAGAGTGAGAAGTTTGGAAATATATATATAAACGTATATATATTTGTTTTAAATGTTATTGTAATGCTATATGCTATATCTTAATGTGTATGCATACTTTGATGGTGCATTGACAGCGAATAAAGTATTATTACCTACATATATATATATATATATATATATATATATATATATATATATATATATATATATTCACTGAAAAAACCATAGGTTATAGACCATATATAGTTAGGAATTAGCATTTACAAAACCTTGAAAATTCACTGAAAAAACCATAGGTTATAGACCATATATAGTTAGGAATTAGCATTTAAAAAACCTTCTTTTACTCACACAAAACCATTGAAATTCCATATATAGTTAGTTGTACTAACTATATATCGCGCATCCGCAATCCACTGCTGATCATGTCACATTTTACATCATTCATGACATGGTCAGTGACATCACTGATGACATCACTGATGACATCTCATATGACATCACCGATGACATCACTGATGACATCTCAAATGACATCACTGATGACATCACTGATGACAACATCCAGTGACTGTATGTTTCTGTAAAGTTAAAATATGTCTTACATATTGAAGAATGAGTGGATTTATAAGTGTCTGGATGAAGGATTTATTAGGTGCATGACTGACTGTATGAGTGACTGATTAAATGTGTCTCACTGAGTGCATGGGTTAGTGACCAAACTGTCTTAATTTGTGCATCATTATGTCTGTTGTTCTGTAAACTGCTGCATGTGTTGATCAATAGCTATATGAGTAACTATATGGGTTATTGATTGGTTGCCTAAGTATTTGTATGTGAGACTGAGTGTGTGTGTGGGTGGCTGGGAGGTGTATAACTCTGTGCATAGATGTGTGAGCAGTTGATTCACTAGATGTATGGGTTCAAAAGTGCATGTGGAAACAGCTGTATGGGCGGTTGACTGTGTGCATGAGTGTATTGGTGAGTGAATGGATATCTAAGTGCTACATGTCAAAGTAAGTACATATGTAAAACACAGTACATGTGAGAGTTGACATATATAAATAACTATGCATAAGAGCCAGTGAATGTGTGAGTGGCTGTATGGATCATTGTGAACTTGTATCAGGAAATGTATAAGAGAGTAAATATGTGTTAGTATATGTTTGAATAAGTAAGGTGTGTATAACTGTATAGTTGAGGAAATGGATGTGAGATTGATTCTTTGCATGACTGACTAGGTGTGTGAGTAACTCCATGGATGAGTGACAGTCTGTGAGTGTCTGTTTACACTGAGTGTATCTAAGTTTTTATTAGAGTCTGAAGAGATTCATCGTATTATCACATGAATAATGTCATCAGTGATGTCATCAGTGATGTCTTTTGAGATGTCATCAGTGATGTCATCAGTGATGTCATTTGAGATGTCATCAGTGATGTCATCAGTGATGTCATCAGTGATGTCATTTGAGATGTCATCAGTGATGTCATCAGTGATGTCATTTGAGATGTCATCAGTGATGTCATCAGTGATGTCATTTGAGATGTCATCAGTGATGTCATCAGTGATGTCACTGACCATGTCATGAATGATGTAATATATGACATGATCAGCAGTGGATTGCGGGTGCGCGATATATAGTTAGTACAACTAACTATATATGGAATTTCAATGGTTTTGTGTGAGTAAAAGAAGGTTTTTTAAATGCTAATTCCTAACTATATATGGTCTATAACCTATGGTTTTTTCAGTGAATTTTCAAGGTTTTGTAAATGCTAATTCCTAACTATATATGGTCTATAACCTATGTTTTTTTCAGTGAATTTCATTGGTTTTTTAAAAGCTAATATCTATAGCTGTAAAATGTATTCTTCTTTAAATCAAAAAATATATTTTATATGTTTATTAATAAAAAAAAAATGTATTATTATGTTTTGGTTCGCTCCCGGTCCGCGAACCGGGTAGCTTCCCGTTAGCTCAATTTGGTGCCGCGACTCGGTACGGGAACCGGTAAACGTTCCGTTTGCGCAACTGCGCGTTAGAAATCAACATCGTGACGCGTCGCGGAAGCGTGACGTACCGCGTTGTCGCGTAATGCGTCTTATGACGCGCCGCGTTAGCGCACCCGGAAGTGCGCTGGTACGCGAACCGAGGCGCGAAGCGCAGCTCCCCGTAAGCGATCCGGTGTGCGTCGCGTAAGCGCGACGTATCGCGTTGCCGCGCAATGCGTCTTATGACGCGCCGCGTTAGCGCACCCGGAAGTGCTCCGGAGCGCGAACCGAGGCGCGAAGCGCAGCACCCCGGAATCGATCCGGGGCACGGCCCGCAGCGCGTAACTTAAGCGTAACAGGTCATGTGACTTGTTAATAAAACTTTTCATTGGTTCATTTCACTTTTGGTTTCCTAATGATGTAAGGCTAGGTCATGTGACCTAAAAATAACACTTTTCATTGGTTTAGAACAATTTTTTTTCCAAAATGATGAAAGCCCCCACCTTTTTTCTCACTCTGACTTTCAACTTTGTGAAAGGAAGACCTATTTTGCTGAGTAGAAAATGGCTTCAGTAGTAGCTGCAGCTGGTGCACCCCCACCACCACCACCACCACCTTCTAGAAAGAGAGGACCACCTCCACAGTTCCTTCCCAACACAGAGGAGGAAGAGGACGAAGAAGAGGAAGAGGAAGTACAGCCAAGACAGTTTTTACGTGAGGAGCCCCGGATATCTCACCACAAAAATAGTTTTATTTGGCAGTTTTTTTCTTTTCCTCAAGGACAAAAAAAAGTGAATGCTCGCTATGTGACATGCCTCATATGCAAAGAAGATTTATCTAGAGGCACAGATAAAAAGTATAGTTTTGGCAACTATACTATGCACCGTCACATGCAGAGGTGGCATCCACTGAATTACAGCATGGCAGAGATGCGTGACCTCCAAGACAACCCACCAACTCCTGTGGCCAGGACATCGGCACAGGTAACTCTGTCGGGGCCAGAGGCACGGGAAACAGTGCCAAACATTCAAGAAAATTTTGTGCACATCAAGATAGTGTGTCTTTATTGTGGTAACCTACTCTCATGTGCCAATATGAGTATTAATTTGATAAACAGAGAATATGAAAACCACAAGTGCTCAAAACGCCCAAAAAAATAAAAAAATTTTTTGCTCCTGTTGAGCCCTTTCTAATGCCTGTTTTTCGTTGTTTCCCCCCAAAAAAACCAAAAAATACATAACATTGTTCAAAAAATACAAAAAAAACAAAAAATGTTCAGAAAAAAAAAATATATATAAAACAACAAAAACATTAAAAAAAAGTTCTTTTCAGAACTACCTCCCCTTTATAAAAAAATTGCTAGAATGTTTAGCACTCTGGCAACCTCTATTTCTTTTGGTTCGCTTCCCGGTTCGCTCGCCGGTACGCGAACCGGGAGCGAACCCAAACATTTTTTTTTTTTAAAAAGACGAGTAAGTATAAGGGAAGGAAACAGAGAGTAATGTTAAAAGAAAGACAGCTATACGGACTAAACCAGAGATACTGTTTAATAGATCTATTTACCGAAGAAAAGATGGAAGAGGGTATAATTGTGAAAAACAAAATAGATAAGGAAGTGAAAAAAAAAGGAGAGTAGAAGAATAACAAAGAAGAGTTTCTTAGAGAATGTGAGTGAATGTTCAAAATAAGATTAAAACATGTGGAATAACAGAGAGAAAAAACAGAAAGCAGAAAAGAAGAAGTAACAGAAAAGGAATAATTGAAACAGCAAAGAAATGTAAATAACATAGGGGCATATTATCAACATAGGCGATAAAAGTTTTGCAGCTTTTATCGGCAGAAATGTGTCGCTAAAGCCGCTTTTGCGGCAGAAAACTGCCGCTAAAACCTTTTTTGCAGCAGTTTTCTGCCGATAAAAACAGCAATAATTTTATTGGCTGTGTTCATAATATGCCCCTTAGTGTGCTTCAACTACACAGAGAAAGCATAATGAACAAGTAGTGAAAGAGTGATCAGTCAGAGACACTAAGAGTAATAGAGACGGAGTGAGTGAACAAGAGTGAGTAACTATGAGAAGAGAGGGACTGAGAAAAGGAGTGGAAGGAGTAGAGTAAGTAAGTAATAGAGAAAGGAATGAGGGAAGTAGCAAAGGCAGGAAAGTGAGGGTTAAAGAAATGAAGCAGTGGAACTAATAGTAGTTAAATGTGATAGAAATGTAATGAAAAGAGTACAAAACATTTACCTTATAATTGTCGTTAACTTAGTCACTTGTTATTTTTATACTTTCAATCTGTGAAAGAAAGAACAAACATTTGAAAAATATTAAAACATGTATTTAAAAATTAGAAAAGACAAGGGAAAAGATTGAAGGACAAACAGTTTTTCAACAACTTTGACACTTACAGAAGCCTCTGCTTCTCCATGCCCCTACACAGTCCTAAAAATATACATTTTAAACTAACAGTATCTTGATGCAGATGAAGTGAGGCCTATCTTGCAACATGGTGCATCTTTTGCACTGCTGCTGTCTCACAAAAGTGATGCAACGGCAGCGCAAAAGAGGTGCACAGCCATCATAAAACTGTCCCTAACATTTTAAATGATTGTTTCAGGATGACAATAAGGTGTGTCCTATCCAGAGGTTTGTTTGAGGTGAGGCCTACTCAGGGTTGCAGATGAAATTTAGGCTTGTTGAAGAGTACAGAGGAGATAATACATGTCCATGTCTACCAATGAAGTGAGTCATGTCCACTTCACTCTTGAACAAAGGCCAGACCTCCTCTGTTTCCTTGGACAGGCCTAAACTTGATCTGCACAATGTGATGTGTAATGTTAGGAAACACAGGTGATGTAATTGAAAAACGTGCAATTTCTTTTGCTCATTTCACAATCACAACAATTGTGTTTCCTTTGCTTAGGTATCTCATTGTGCAGATGTAGTCCAGCATATGAAAGAGTACCCAGAAGTGCAGCACTGCATGCAACAACTTTGACACTTACTGAAGCCTCAGCTTCTGCATGCCCCCTACACAGTCCTAATTATATACATTTTAAACTGACGGTATCTTGCTGGAGATGAACTGAGGCCTATCTTGCAACATGGTGCATCTTTTACACTGCTGCTGCGTCACAAAAGTGACGGAACAGCGACGCAAAAGAGGCGTATGGCCATCATAAATCTGCACTTAACATTTTAAATGATTGTTTCTAGATGCTGATAAGGTGTGGCCTATCCAGAGATTTGTTTCAGGTAAGTCCTACTCAGGGTTGCAGATGAAATTTAGGCTTGTTGAAGAGTATAGAGGAGATAATACATGTGCAGGCCTACCAACGGAGTGAGTCATGTCCACTGCACTCTTGAACAAATGTGAGACCTCCTCTGTCTCCTGGAACAGGCCTAAACCTCATCTACACAATGTGATGTGTAATGTTAGGAAACACAGGTAATTTAATTGAAAAACGTGCAATTTTTTTTGCTCATTCCACAGTCACATCACCTGTGTTTCCTTTGCTTAGGTATCTCATTGTTTAGATGTAGTCTATCATATGAAAGACTACGTAGAATGTGAGCACTGTATGCAACAACTTTGACACTTACAGAAGCCTCAGCTTCTCCATGCCTCCTACACAGTTCTAAATGTATATCATAAATACAAAAAGTACAGAATTAATTATACATGTTAAATGTTTTATTTTTGCTGTTCTCAGAATTTATCAAATTTCACTAAAAATAGTGACTTGAAGGTATTCATCATATAACAGCGGGGAAAAAAACACAATCAAAATGATTGTGTTTAAAAAACCCATATAACATAACCAATCAGAAATCAGAACTCCTGAAAAGTAACTTACTTTCCATGACGTCGAAGGATATCCTATGAACAGCTTACACTCTGTTGTGCTGCTATTATTTTCAGCCCGCCACTTTCTGAAAGAAAAGCTCCATCGTTTTGAAAAATATGTTACATACAATAAATGACTTCTCGCTCTCTACCGCACGTTTCCACAAGGCCAAATCGTGTAAGAGTGATTTATAACTCTTGGAATTCTTCTAAGCAAATCCCGTCATTTTGTATTTCCGCAACTTTCAGAAAGAAAACGTTCAAGATCAATCAATCAATCAATCAATCAGTGACACTTATAAAGCGCGCTACATACCCGTAGGGTCTCAAGGCGCTGGGGGGGGGGGTGCCGCTACTGCTCGAACAGCCAGGTCTTCAGCTTCTTCCTGAAGGAGAGGTGGTCTTGGGTCAGGCGCAGGTCGGACGGGAGGGAGTTCCAGGTCTTGGCGGCCAGGTAGGAGAAGGACCTTCCTCCTGTAGTCGCTCTTCGGATGCGGGGGACGGCGGCGAGGGCGTGGTTGGCTGATCGGAGGTGGCGTTTGGGAGCGTAGAAGTTGACTCGGCTGTTGAGGTAGCTCGGGCCTTGGTCGTGTAGGGCTTTGTGTGCGTGGGTGAGGAGGCGGAAGGTGATTCTCTTGCTGACGGGGAGCCAGTGAAGGTCTCTCAGGTGTCCGGAGATGTGGCTGGATCGTGGGATGTCGAGGATGAGTCTGGCTGAGGCGTTTTGGATCCGCTGGAGTCTCTTCTGGAGCTTGACGGTGGTCCCGGCGTAGAGGGCGTTGCCGTAGTCCAGTCGGCTGGTGACGAGGGCCTGGGTGACGGTCTTCCTGGTCTCTGTGGGGATCCACCAGAAGATCTTCCGTAGCATGCGTAGGATGTTGAAGCACGCCAAGGAGACGCTGTTGACTTGCCTGGTCATGGCGAGGGAGGAGTCCAGGATGAAGCCCAGGTTGCGTGCGTGGTCCGTCGGTTTGGGTGCGGTGCCCAGGGCGGGAGGCCACCAGGAGTCGTCCCAGGCGGAGGGTGAGGAGCCCAGGATGAGGACCTCCGTCTTGTCCGAGTTCAGTTTCAGGCGGCTGGTCGTCATCCACTCGGCTACCTCTTTCATCCCTTCGTGCAGGTTGGCTCTGGCGGCGGCGGGGTCGTTGGTCAGGGAGAGGATCAGCTGGGTGTCGTCGGCGTAGGAGATTATGCTGAGGTGGTGTTTGCGTACGATGGCCGCGAGGGGGCTCATGTAGACGTTGAAGAGGGTGGGGCTCAGGGATGATCCTTGGGGGACGCCGCAGATGACTTCGGAGGCCTCTGATTTGTATGGTGGTAGGCGGACTCTCTGTGTTCTTCCGTCGAGGAAGGAGATGATCCATTCCAGCGCCTTGTCCTGGATTCCGATGTTGCTGAGGCGCCGTACTAGAGTGCGGTGGCAGACCGTGTCGAATGCCGCGGAGAGGTCTAGGAGGATGAGGGCCGCTGTTTCTCCATTGTCCATCAGGGCTCGGATGTCATCGGTGGCGGCGATGAGGGCGGTCTCGGTGCTGTGTTTGGCTCGGAATCCGGACTGTGAGGGGTCGAGGGATCCGTTCGTCTCGAGGAAGGCGGCCATCTGCTTGTTGACGGTCTTCTCGATGACTTTGGCTGGAAACGGGAGAAGCGAGATGGGGCGGTAATTCTTGAGGTCGGTGGGGTCCGCTGTTGGTTTCTTGAGAAGAGCGCTGAGCTCGGCGTGTTTCCAGCTTTCAGGGAAGATGGCGGTGTCGAAGGAGGTGTTGATGATGTCTCGCAGGTGGGGTGCGATGACAGCGTCGGCTTTGTTGAAGACGTGGTGAGGGCAGGGGTCGGTCGGTGATCCGGAGTGGATGGAGTTCATCGTGCGGATGGTGTCTTCGGTGCTGATCGGGGTCCAGGCGTGGAGGGTGGTGGTGGGGGGGGGTGGCTGGTCGGTCGTGGTGTGCGTTGGTTGGTTGTTGAAACTGCTGTGTATGTCCGTGATCTTGTTGTGGAAGTATGAGGCGAGGGAGTTGCAGAGGTCTTGCGATGGGGTGATGTCGTTGTTTCCTGCGCTGGGGTTGGAGAGCTCTTTCACGATGTTGAAGAGTTCCTTGCAGTTGTGTGCGTTGTTGTCCAACCGGTCCTTGAATGCTGTTTTCTTGGCGGCGCGGATCAGCTGGTGGTGTTTCCGGGTGGCAAGTTTGAAGGAGGTCCTGTTGTCCGGTGTCGGTTCCCTTTTCCAGACTTTCTCGAGGGCTCGGCAGTTCTTCTTGGAGCTCTTGAGTTCGTCGGTGAACCATGGGGCCTTCTTGCTGCCGGGTCTGCTGGGCGGGGTCCTCAGCGGGGCGAGTTCGTCCGCGCAGTTGCTGATCCACTTCGTGAGGTAGTCGGCGGCCTGGCTGGGGTTCGCTGAGCTGGCAGGAGGGTGTTGGCTCAGGGAGGTGGCGAGCTGGTCTGCTGTGATCTTGTTCCAGCTTCTACGGGCGGTCTGTTGCTGGTGTTGGTGGGTCGTCGTTCTCTTGAAGGTGAAGTGGACGCAGCTGTGGTCCGTCCATTGAAGCTCTGTGGCGTGGCTGAAGTCGATGTCTGCGCTGGATGAGAAGACGGCGTCGAGTGTGTGTCCGGCGAGGTGGGTGGGGGTGGACACCAGTTGCTTGAGTCCCAGGTTGGCGAGGTTGTCGAGCAGGGTGCTGGTGTTGCGGTCGTTGTTGTTCTCCAGGTGGAAATTGAGGTCTCCCAGGAGGATGTAGTCAGCGGAGGGGAGGGCATGCTGGCTGACAAAGTCGGCGATGTCCTCGCTGAATTGCGTGCGTGGTCCAGGGGGTCGGTAGATCAGGGTGCCTCTGAGGGTGGTGTTCGGGTTGGTGTGGATCTGGAAATGCAGGTGTTCGGCGCTGGTCAGGGTGTTGTCGGTGCTGGTCGTGAGACGGATGGTGTTCCTGTGGATGATGGCGATGCCTCCTCCCGTCTGGTTGGCGTTTCGGTTCCTCCGGACGATCTTGTAGCCCTCTGGGATAGCGATGGCGATGTCGGGAGCTGAAGAGGCGTTCATCCAGGTCTCCGTGAGGAAGGCAACGTCAGGGGCTGTGGCGTCTAGGAGGTTCCAGAGTTCGATGGCGTGTCTGTGGACGGAGCGGGTGTTGAGCAGGATGCACTTGAGGTGGGTGTTGCTGGAGTTCCACTTGGCGGGTGCTGGTGCGGGGCTGGTCCGGTTGCAGGAGAACCTGCAGGCGTGGCAGCTGAAAGGTCCGTGGGTGCGTCTTGGAGTGGCTTGATGGCATTCTGGGAGTCGGTCGGTGTTGAGAGCGGTGAGGGTGGCGGCGGAGTACGTCAGGCGGGTCGGTCGGGGTCTTCGTAGGCCAGGGGTCCTGGCACTGGGCGCGGTCCAGGCGCGGACGGGCGTAGACGGGCTTACCTTTGGCGCGCCTTCGGCGCACAATTGGCGCGCCCGCTGCGCGAGACCGCTGCGCGTTCGCACGGTCGCCATTTAAGGCGAAGTGCGCGGGTGGGCGGAGCAGCTGGGAGGCGGGAGCGGGGAGGGTTACAGAAGGCAAAAAGGGGCGGGGACAAGCGGCGGTGGCGGGAAGGGAGGGCGGGGGGCGTCGAGGTAGGCGGACAACAAGGAAGGAGGGCAACACGGAAGAAAAATAACAATACAGTACAAAACAGGCACAAATGAACGCAAAAAACAGGGAAAAAACAAGTTTATCCCAGACAAGCACAAATAACCGTCAAAACAAGAAAAACCACTCGCAGCGGCGGCAGCCGGCAAACGAGGCAGCAGCGAGGCAGAGGGCGGCAGGGGGCACACGCAGCAGCTGGTGGCCGTGCGGCGCGGGGGTGTCCCACAAGTGGGTCACACTCACCTGCGTCGCACGGTCGCCATTTAAGGCCAAGTGCGCGGGTGGGCGGAGCAGCTGGGAGGCGGGATCGGGGAGGGTTACAGAAGGCAAAAAGGGGCGGGGACAAGCGGCGGTGGCGGGAAGGGAGGGCGGGGGGCGTCGAGGTAGGCGGACAACAAGGAAGGAGGGCAACACGGAAGAAAAATAACAATACAGTACAAAACAGGCACAAATGAACGCAAAAAACAGGGAAAAAACAAGTTTATCCCAGACAAGCACAAATAACCGTCAAAACAAGAAAAACCACTCGCAGCGGCGGCAGCCGGCAAACGAGGCAGCAGCGAGGCAGAGGGCGGCAGGGGGCACACGCAGCAGCTGGTGGCCGTGCGGCGCGGGGGGGTCCCACAAGTGGGTCACACTCACCTGCGTCGCACGGTCGCCATTTAAGGCCAAGTGCGCGGGTGGGCGGAGCAGCTGGGAGGCGGGAGCGGGGAGGGTTACAGAAGGCAAAAAGGGGCGGGGACAAGCGGCGGTGGCGGGAAGGGAGGGCGGGGGGCGTCGAGGTAGGCGGACAACAAGGAAGGAGGGCAACACGGAAGAAAAATAACAATACAGTACAAAACAGGCACAAATGAACGCAAAAAACAGGGAAAAAACAAGTTTATCCCAGACAAGCACAAATAACCGTCAAAACAAGAAAAACCACTCGCAGCGGCGGCAGCCGGCAAACGAGGCAGCAGCGAGGCAGAGGGCGGCAGGGGGCACACGCAGCAGCTGGTGGCCGTGCGGCGCGGGGTTGTCCCACAAGATCACTTTCACAATCCTGTACTAGTAATATCTCACCCTTCTTGCTCACTCATGTTCCACATTTCCTATGACACTGATACTGCTTACTATGAAGCAGACTTACACTACCTCTATGACTACTACAATTATTTAATTCTCTACATCACTTTTAATCACAAAGCAATTTAAAACAGTAGATAAAATTATATCAACCCCTAGAATCATTATAGGCCAGTTACCTACCCTAAATTCTCTTTTCTGAAAACAGAAAGTAAGAATATTTTTAAATAAAAAGGCAACATTGCATCGTAGTCAAATAGGAATCATTCACGAAACAGCAGCTTTTTTTACATTTTCAATAAGCTGTGTAATAAGCGGATCTTGTCAAAGGACCATCATGTCATATAATAGCTGCAGTTAAAAATGTTTTTCCTAAAATAAACGACTATGTAGCCACAACATTTGTAATTAAAGTTGAAGACTTACTTTCATCAGGTTTATATAGTTGGAATTTTAAAATGACATTATAACCAAAAGTTTGGTCAAATAATCTAGACAGCATTGCAGACTTACATTACCTCTACTCCATGTTTTTATTGGCTGCTTGAATTAGCTTATAAAAAGAAACAGTTTTTCTGAACTCATTCAAAGTGCAGTTATTTTTCCATGACGTCAAGTGTTATGGTAAGAACACCGTTTGTTTTGGGAAATACTCTGTTGTCCTTTAACTAATCCGTGCCCACCACTTTCTGTAAGAAAACCTTCTTTTTTTCCAGGAACTATTTAAAACTCAAAAATAACTTTTGACTCTCTACTACACTTATCCTCAAGGCCAAATTGTGTAGGAGCCATTAGAACCTCTTGAATTTCCTCAGAGCACATCCCGAGATTCTTTCCCTAAAATTTTGGTTTTAAAAACACCAGGTAAGAATTTTTAAGGTCATAAGGCAATTTTTTTTTGAAAGTTAAAACAGAATCATTGCAGAATGACCAGCCATTTCTAGACTTTAAATAAGCTGTGTAATGTCCTGATGTTATTGAAGGACCGTCATGATATATAATTGCTGCAGTTATAAAAGTCCTTCCTGATATTGACAACTGTGAATCCACAACATTTTTAATCAAAGTTGTCAATTTTGTTCCATCAGGCCTACATCGTTGGAACATTAAAATGACATACTGGCCATATGTTCGTATAAATAATGTTGACAACATTTCAGACTTACATTGGCTACACTCCATGTTGTGATCAGCTGCTTTTACTAGCTTACTAAAGGACACTGATTTACTGTCTGGCAAAGTTAAATATATAAATTTTTCTGAGTCTACACTAGTAGTACTTGATACCATACAGTTCTCGCAGTCATGCTGCCATTGATAAGAAAGCCCAAACAGGTGATCTACATCTACACCTTCATCATGCAATACATCAAGCATATACATTAAAAACTCCTGACAATCTTGCTGAATATTTTGAGAGAATTGTGTTTGACCTGAACATCTGTCTAACAGATTTCGAATTTCAGACACACTTTCTATTTTTGTTCTATCAGTGCTACATTTCTCTAACACAGAATTCAACAAACTGCAAAATCTCTGATCCGAATTGACCACAATCTCTTGTTTTAAAGTTTCTAGAGAAAACAAAACATTAACCACTACATTAGTATAGCAGTTGACACCAGAACTGTTTTCAAATTGAAAACCAACAACATCTTCAACAAAATCCTTTTCCTTTCTGCTTATAATTTCTGGTTCATCGACTTTTCGTCTTTTTGCTACAACCTCCGTACTATTGGTCACATTTCTTCGTTTCCGGCCTACCACACGTTTCTCAAACAAAGGATATTGAGGCAAATGTGGCGCATACTCTCTTCTTAACCTATTGTATTCCTTAACACAGTCTAGATCCGCACAAATGTTTGTGACATCACACTCAATCAAGTACAATCCCGATAAAGTTCTGACTCGTGACAATGCCACATATGCCATACCCTCCTTGAACACAGAACTGCCAATATTCACCAATGCACTGTCTACACTCAAACCTTGCGATTTATGGATTGTCACCGCATATGCCAAGCAAACAGGAAACTGCTTACGGCGAACATATAAGTCTTTCACAAGCAAAAACCTAGCAGAGCAACAACCAATTAGCTGTACTTCCTCAATGCCATCAAATTTAATTTTTAAAAATTCAATTTCATCCCTATTTCTGTATTTCACAAAATCACCAACATTACCCATTGATCCATTTACCAGACCTCTTTCAACATGTAAATTCCTTCTTAAAATTATACGGCAATTTAAGCACACATTCAGAGTCTTTTCAAAACCAGCAGTTTTAGATATACTCTTTTCTAATGAATCCAATTTTGATTTCAAATTCTCAGACAAAATATTTGTTGATCCCATATGCTCTACTCTGTCAATAGCTTCCAGTTTCACAATATCTTGGTTTTCTAAATACAACATTTTGTTGTTGAAGATGGCACATTCTGCAAGAGTTGGCATCAAACATATTCCAGATTTTTTCTCAGTAATTTTCTGAAAAATATTCTCAGGCACAACGTCTTGTTCTGGATACAAATTTGACAGTAATCGTGCATGTAAAGCTTCTTTCCCATGCTCGGTCACTTTTCCGATTCTAACATCTTGTAGAATATTCTTGTAATCTTCATCCTTCGCCTGACGCATATTTTCATGCAGTTCAGCATAATTGAAGTTTAACCATATATTAACGTTGCCAATGCTCCCTAGGCACTTTCTGGTATCTTCATGCGTGAGCATTTTGAACACAGGTTGTCCTTTCACTGGTGTCAGCTGCAGAAGATCACCGAAAACAATGATGTGTTTGCCACCAAATAACACATCATACTCTGTTTTGAGAACTTCTTGCATTCTCAAATGCACAAAGGCAAGCATGACATTGGAAACCATGCTTACTTCGTCAATGATAAGAAGTTTCATTTTCTTCAAGACTCTTGAAACTTCACAACAAGCATCTCCAGATAACTTGTGGTATTGTAATTTGTTATCATGCTCCACTGGCAGCATCAGTAGACGATGCAAAGTAATACCTTTAATGTTATTAGCTGCCAGTCCAGTTGGAGCGGTGACAACACAAGACAGCGATGACTCAGTCCTTTTCTGCAAATAACATGAAATTGCTTTAATGAGGAAACTTTTTCCAGTTCCCGCTTCTCCACTCACGTACAGTCGGACAGGTTTCAGCGACGTACATGAGCACTCCTTCTTCTCATGACTTAATCCATGATCAATTTGGTTGGTAACTTTGTCATATATTTTCCTCTGCTCAACGTTAAGTTGTCTTTCCAAGTCTTCTAAGTTAACCGCATCCTCCTGAGCATGTGCCATGGCTCTTTCCACTTCAATCATGGCAGTGGCAGCTTCATTTTCGATAACTGGTCCTCCTAGTGGATCCTGACTCAATGAAACAGAACTCTGACTGTCCTGAGAACTGTCTCTAGCAATCTCGGCTGCAATCGTTGCTTCCTGCTCAATTTCCGCATTCAACATTTCTAGATATTTGAGAAAAACAGGACATTCTATGGTCTCCTTGGCGGCATTGAAAGAGTCTTCGTAACAGAGGAAATCTCCAAGCAGTTCCTCTTCTGCACGCCAAGGCTTGAAAAGTTGCAAAAGTGCTAAATAGAAAAACTCTTTTTTTTCAGGAGATTCGCCACTCAATTTTCGATGGTTTACCAAGTGGCATTTTCTTTGCTTGACGAGACATCCCTCACTTCCAATTACAGCATACACTCCTTTATCAATATCTTCTTTGATGTTCCTCTTGAATATGTAATTTTGTAGAACCTCATACAGACAAACATTCTCGAGGTGTCTGCTTCTATTTGGATGATATGTATCCAACATGTTGGTCTTCAAAATATCAGTACTGTTTGGCTCATTTTCCGCCAAATACTCAATTTCCCGCACAGGTTTCAGAACTCGATTACGCGTTGCAGCAAGACCAAGACTCGCCCAAACGATACTCCTGGATTTGGCATAGAGACTTGCTGAAGACAACCGGTCAGAACATTCGTAAGCTCCGATTTCTCGATGTGACAACATCTTCAGACTGAAACTGTACAACTTCTTACTGAGGCTCTTTTCATGGGAAATGTCCTCCCACATATCCTTCAATTCTGTCTTTTCTTTTTTGGTGATGTAAGATGTCACATACCGAGCCACAGCCATACAGTTATCAGCCATGAACTGTATATCCATGTTAGCATTCCACATGGACAAAATCACTGGGTTGTAGTCGTTGATATACTTGGACTCTTCGTTCCTTTTCAAATTGTATGTTTTTTTAGGTGATTTCTTCATCACATTATGTCGCAGCGAAGACACCAAACTGTTCACTCTTCCTTTAGAAATCACCGGTCGTGGAAAGGGGAAACGACATTTGGTGTAGAACTTGTCCTTGTTTCTGAATTTACGACGACAGTACTTTCCGCAACGATGGCTTTGGAAGCGTAGAACTTGTTCTCTTAGGCTTTTGTCCTCCTTTGCGTTTGGAACAGCACATGTAGAATACTGTTCTATGAAACTCATCACTAAGTCTTCTGGATCTGTTCCAAATTTAGGTGCATCCTTGATCCACAGCAGCATATGTATATGAGGAGCACCTCTTGCTTGGTACTCCTTTCTCCAGAAGAAATCCAACACCTCTCCAAGAGGTGGATTTCTCTTGTTCATGATGAAAGACATCATAGCTTCAAATCTATGATTGAAGTACCTGCATACATTCACTGGATCCAAAGAGCACAGTTCTCCGGGTGTCTTGAATTCGATATTTTCAATGTTTCCATTTGCCTCTCGTAGAAATTCAAGTAAGTCTTCCCAGCCATACTCGGCACAGCTGAGAGTGAGGAACCATGTGGGAGTTCCTAAGTTCCTCAGCATACATTTTAAATCACCATGACGACGGTACCAGTACTCATTAGTACCACGCTGACACGCCATGAGATTAATCAGGTGAGAATCCAAAATACTGTCTTGCACATTGACTTTATCCATAAAGTCACTTGCCGAGATGTTTTGCATCTGTATACCACTTTTCAAGATGTGGTTCACTGCATATGACAGTCCAGACAGATCGCTTTCAAACAGGAGATGAAACAAATAGGGAATGCATTGTCGAAACCTAGGATCTTCTGCATACAATCGTAAAGTCCGGTATTCAGAAGCAGGAATTTGATGAGGTCGCTCATCATATCTTCCTCCTTGACCTGTTGGAAATAGCTGTGGGAAACACCGAGCTTCCAAACTTTCCTCCCAAACACTAATGGGACTCCCTTTGGCTTGTTTCATTTGAAACAACTCAATAGCATTCCCCATGACTTCCTTGGAATGCAAAGGATGAACACTATAATGTTCATATATTTCTTCACTTTTAGAGGGTTCTACTTTCTCAATTTGACCAGCACACAAATCGCTATCCTCTTCTTCACTTACTTCCTCTTCTGCAACATATACATTCTTATAGTACTTATTGTTTTTTTTCAAATACAATGTTGCCTTTTTGACTTTCCTAACATCCACTAAATCTTGCCATATTTTCTTATTCTTTGTCGGAACCCCATTAACTAAGATAACCAGAGGTTCCTCTTCCACTTTTTCTACTCCAATTGTATTAATGTTTTTCTTCAAATCTAGAGGCAAATAAACAACTCTTCCCTTTAATCCTCTCTGTAAATCTGATGGAGGCATTTTCCCTGTCTTTGGCTCCATTCTTACAATAGCCTGAAAGGGATGGATACTTTGAATCAAAATAGATTCATAAGTATTTAAATCCTTCAATTCAGAAGGAATCTCAACCAATTCCAGATTATTATGAACCGCTCTAGCAGGCATCTGGTTTTGATTTAATTTGTTACAACAATAAGTACACACACGTTGATCCAATCCCAAATCAAAACAATTTTCTACCATCAAGTATGTTGCAAAATCCTTCCATTCACTATTATTTTCCCTTTCACTTTTTGCATATAAATCCACTAACTTAGTCTGATTCTTATAATAAGTGTGTCGACAACACACACAAGTGAAATTAGGCCTCTCACTTGATTTCACCTGAAACGTGGCAATTTCCTACTGAAAATTATCTGTACTGGAAACCTGTACACTATCTTCCACATTACCCTCTTCTTCTGGGTCAATTTCAACATTCTCCTCTTTACTTCCAAAGTAACAAAACTCAATTTCTTCACAAATATTCTTCACATCTATTTCAGAACCATGCAAAAGAGCAGTACATAATTGTTTAAGCATAACTGCTGGACTCTTAGCATAATACAACATTCTAACTAATTTCCTCACTTTATTATGATGCACTGCTAGCATCCTGAAATGATGAAAAACACTCTGGCATACTCTCCTGGAAAGACAAGCCAGTGAATGACCATGCAAACCTGTCACTTCTCTCACTCTGCAAGGATCTAATTCTTGCAACAACTTCATTTTCTGCTTCAAACTTTTCTCATTAAATGTCCGTACAAAATCACAAAGCAAATTGATGGAATCCTGTCGCACACTGCAAATACTACTACACTTCCAGGTGTACACAGGTCCCTTAGGACGTCTTCCTAAAACCTCATTACCTAACACCTCTTCTGCCTCTGTTGTCACAAGTTTTTCTTTTTCAACTGGACAACCATCTTTCACCTCATAAGCTCGACCACTGATGTCAACTGCATGCACCAAATCATTATCCTGGAAATAACTCTCCTCATTAAAAAATGCCTCACAACTTGAACTATGCATCCATTCTCCTGAAAAAACTTCACAAAAATTACTACGATTAACTTTTCTCTTCCATCTACTATTTCTTTTGAAATCATAAATTGCCTTGTTTAGCTTCCTAATTCTATTGATTATCAAAATAAATAACTTTCGCTTAATTTCAAATGCCTGATCAATAACTTTCTCAAATTTTTTTTTCTCTTATAAAAAACCACTTTCTGCTGACCTTTCTTAATATTTTTTAACAAATTGCCAATTATCCTGTTGCGGAACATTCGTCTACGAATGGCCCTAAACTGGTTTTTCCTTCTAGCAGTAACATTTTTGATTGGCCTTCCCTTTCCGTTTAAATTGCTTCTCTTTTTCTGGACTAAAACATTTTCTGTAGTACTACTTTTTTTTCTACAAATATTTCTTATGAATGATTTCTTTATCTTACCCGGACCTTTCTTGGTGACTTGACAAGTTTTTATTGTAGAGGTCTGCTGCAATATTTTTTGGAGCTGCTGTCTTTGATGTTTGGTAGCCTTTCGCCTTCTGTCCTTCGAAGGCATTCTTTAATTTTGAAATGATCTGCAGTTGAATCTGTGGTAAAATATAATAAAAAATGTTATTAACCACTATTAGCAAACAGTAAATCAATAACAGTCATCAAAAATTTAACACACTACTTGTTATTTTTACATAGAATAATTTTTAGTGCATTGGCAAATTTAGAAATCACAAATAGTAGCAAAGAAATGGAATGCTTCTACATTTTACCTGTGCTGTTTTATATGTGAATCTGATCTACTTTTATGAGCATATTTTACTATTTCATTAAAGACACTACACATAACCTGTTTTTGAAGTTGTGTTTAATTTTAAATGAAACGGTTTACATTTTTACTTTTCATTTCAAGTACATTTTAAAAATAAATGTTTATAGTTCCATAGGCTCAAGCAGGTCAGCTTCCCACCCTATGTCATACAATTCTGACAAATCGGCATCCTCATCATGTTCTTCATCATCCTCAGGATTTAAATCATCCAAGGGATCTACTTCCACTGACGTTTCAATTACAAGTTCAATGATAAGGTCGAAATCAACTGATTGCTCATTATCACTCATGGTTGATGTTGTCGTTATCTTTAAAGAAAGAGAACAACAATGAGATGTTGCAGAGTAAGAGACAAATCTCAGAGATTATAATAGTGAAATTGTTTAACAAGAGTAACATTTTGCAGCTATTATTTAGCCATATCCAGCGATGCTGAGGAGGTGAGGCCTATGTCCAAGTTTTCAGTGAACAGGACTCATCTCTTCTTAACCTTGGATAAGCCTCACCGACTCTGTGTCCCCTGCTCATACTTAAATGTAAAGGGGCAGATTTATGTTAACTGGCGCATCCCCACGGATGCACCAGTTAATGTGCACCGCTGCTCTGCCACCCATGGTGTGCCGCATTTACAATGTGGAGCACCATTGAGCAAAAACAGCACAGATGCGTCACGCATCTGTGCTGCAAAAGCAGCACATTGCAAGAATCACGTCGTAAGCGCGACATGTCTACTGCAATGCACAGGAGGAAGCCTCACATTGCATGGTGCATCACTCCTTATGCCTGTTTCAAACAGACATAAGGATTTGATTCAGCAATGCTATAAAGCTGACTCAGTGAAATCTTCTAAATTTCACTGTGTTAGTTTTACAGGGCTTTCATGCAAATAAATGCATACCCTGCAACAAAACACCTATATGAAATCTGACGCAGGTTTCATGTGGCACAGGACTTTACAGCATGACACATCTGCCTAGATGCATCAAGTTGTAAATATGTCACCACATAGCAAATCTTTTGCACCGCCGTTGCATCACAAAAGTGACGCACAGCAGCGTAAAAGAGGCACACACCTATCATAAATCTGTCCCTAACATTTTAAATGATTGATTCAGGATGACGATAAGGTGTGGCCTATCCAGACGTTTGTTTGAGGTGAGGCCTACTCAGGGTTGCAGATGAAATTTAGGTTTGTTGAAGAATACAGAGGAGATAATACATGTCCAGGCCTACCAATGAAGTGAGTCATGTCCACTTCACTCTTGAACAAAGGCCAGACCTCCTCTGTGTCCGTGGACAGACCTAAAGCTCATCTGCACAATGTAATTCGTAAAGTTAGAAAACACAGGTGATGTAATTGAAAAATGTGGAGTTTCTTTTCCTCATTTCACAATCACATCACCTGTGTTTCCTTTGGTTAGGTATCTCATAGTGCAGATGGAGTGTAGCATATGAAAGAGTACACAGAAGTTCAGCAGTGTATACAACAATTTTGACATTTACAGAAGATTCAGCTTCTTATCTTGTTGGAGATGAAGTGAGGCCTGTCTTGCAACATGGTGCATCTTTTGCATCACTGCTGCATCGGTTTCATGTGGCACGGGACTTTACAGCATGACACATCTGCCTAGATGCATCAAGTTGTAAATATGTTACCACATAGCAAATCTTTTGCACCACCGCTGCGTCACAAAAGTGACGCACAGTGACGCAAAAGAGGCATACACCTATCATAAATCTGTCCCTAACATTTTAAATGATTGATTCAGGATGACGATAAGGTGTGGCCTATCCAGAGGTTTGTTTAAGGTGAGGCCTACTCAGGGTTGCAGATGAAATTTACGCTTGTTGAAGAGTACAGAGGAGATAATACATGTGAAGGCCTACCAATGAAGTAAGTCATGTCCACTTCACTCTTGAACAAAGGCCAGACCTCTTCTGTGTCCGTGGACAGGCCTAAACCTCATCTGCACAATGTCATTCGTAAACTTAGGAAACACAGGTGATGTAATTGAAAAAGGTGGAGATTCTTTTCCTCATTTCACAATCACATCACCTGTGTTTCCTTTGCTTAGGTATCTCATAGTGCAGATGGAGTCTAGCATATGAAAGAGTACACAGAAGTTCAGCAGTGTATACAACAATTTTGACATTTACAGAAGATTCAGCTTCTTATCTTGTTGGAGATGAAGTGAGGACTGTCTTGCAACATGGTGCATCTTTTGCATCACTGCTGCATCGGTTTCATGTGGCACGGGACTTCACAGCATGACACATCTGCCTAGATGCATCAAGTTGTAAATATGTCGCCACATAGCAAATCTTTTGCACCGCCGCTGCGTCACAAAAGTGACGCACAGTGACGCAAAAGAGGCATACACCTATCATAAATCTGTCCCTAACATTTTAAATGATTGATTCAGGATGACGATAAGGTGTGGCCTATCCAGAGGTTTGTTTAAGGTGAGGCCTACTCAGGGTTGCAGATGAAATTTACGCTTGTTGAAGAGTACAGAGGAGATAATACACGTGAAGGCCTACCAATCAAGTAAGTCATGTCCACTTCACTCTTGAACAAAGGCCAGACCTCTTCTGTGTCCGTGGACAGGCCTAAACCTCATCTGCACAATGTCATTCGTAAACTTAGGAAACACAGGTGATGTAATTGAAAAATGTGGAGTTTCTTTTCCTCATTTCACAATCACATCACCTGTGTTTCCTTTGCTTAGGTATCTCATAGTGCAGATGGAGTCTAGCATATCAAAGAGTACACAGAAGTTCAGCAGTGTATACAACAATTTTGACATTTACAGAAGATTCAGCTTCTTATCTTGTTGGAGATGAAGTGAGGCCTGTCTTACGACATGGTGCATCTTTTGCATCACTGCTGCATCGGTTTCATGTGGCACGGAACTTTACAGCATGACCCATCTGCCTAGATGCATCAAGTTGTAAATATGTCGCCACATAGCAAATCTTTTGCACCGCCGCTGCATCACAAAAGTGACGCACAGTGACGCAAAAGAGGCATACATCTATCATAAATCTGTCCCTAACATTTTAAATGATTGATTCAGGATGACAATAAGGTATGGCCTATCCAGAGGTTTGTTTAAGGTGAGGCCTACTCAGGGTTGCAGATGAAATTTACGCTTGTTGAAGAGTACAGAGGAGATAATACATGTGAAGGCCTACCAATGAAGTAAGTAATGTCCACTTCACTCTTGAACAAATGCCAGACCTCTTCTGTGTCCGTGGACAGGCCTAAACCTCATCTGCACAATGTCATTCGTAAACTTAGGAAACACAGGTGATGTAATTGAAAAATGTAGAGATTCTTTTCCTCATTTCACAATCACATCACCTGTGTTTCCTTTGCTTAGGTATCTCATAGTGCAGATGGAGTCTAGCATATGTAAGACTACGCAGAAGGTGAGAACTGTATGGAACATGGCTATATAAGTCAAATAATCAAAATCTAAATTTGCCAAGCACACATGGGGGTGTATTTACAAGGACCTTCCACCACGGGGAAATGTCTTTAATTAAAATGGGAAAAATAACATCAAAGGGACTCAAATGCCTTTTAAATATACCCCAAGCAACCTATGAAACTCTAGCACTACATATCAAGAAACCTAATTGATTTCAAAAATCGTTTTTAAACACATCATCTAAATCAATTATATACCTACATTCAAGGGGAAATGACTTAAAATGGCCCAAGACACATGAAAGCGTTTTTTTAAGGCCCTTGCACCATTTTTGGGTCGCTTTTAACATGGCTATGTTAGTCAAAGAATTAAAATCTAAATTTGCCAAGCACAGATGGGGGCATATTTACAAGGAACTTGCACCACGGGGAAAGGCCTTAAATTAAAATGGGAAAAATAACATCAGAGAGACTCAAATGCCTTATAAATATGCCCCAAGGAACCTATGAAACTCTAGCACTACATATCCAGAAACCTAATTGATGTCAAAAAACGTTTTAAAACACATCATCTAAATCAATTATATACCTACTTTCATCGGGAAGTGACTTAAAATGCCCTAAGACACATGAAAGCGTTTTTTTAAGCCCTTGCTCCATTTTTGGATCACTTTTAACATGGCTATGTAAGTCAAATAATCAAGATCTAAATTTGCCAAGCACAGATGGGGGCGTATTTACAAGGACCTTGCACCACAGGGAAAGGTCTTAAATTAAAATGGGAAAAATAACATCAGAGAGACTCAAAGGCCTTATAAATATGCCCCAAGCAACCTATGAAGCTCTAGCAGTACATATCAAGGAACCTAATTGTTTTCAAAAATCGTTTTTAAACGCATCATCTAAATCAATTATATACCTACATTCAAGAGGAAATGACTTAAAATGGCCTAAGACACATGAAAGCGTTTTTTTTAAGGCCCTTGCAACATTTTTGGGTCACTTTTAACATGGCTATGTTAGTCAAAGAATTAAAATCTAAATTTGCCAAGCACAGATGGGGGCATATTTACAAGGACCTTGCACCACGGGGAAAGGTCTTAAATTAAAATGGGAAAAATTACATCAAAGGAACTCAAAAGCCTTGAAAATATGCCCCAAGCAACCTATGAAACTCTAGCAGTACATATCAAGAAACCTAATTGATTTCAAAAACGTTTTTAAACACATCTTGTAAAGCAATTATATTCATACATTCATGGGGAAGTGAGTTAAAATACCCTAAGACACATTAAAGCATTTTTGTAAGACCCTTGCACTTTTTTTGCGCCACTTTTAACATGGCTATGTAACACAAAGAAACAAAATCTATTTGTAAAACACTTGACACAAAGCAACATTTTAAATACACAACTTTCTTCATAATTTTCTCCCTAAACCATACTATTCTCTATCTAAATTAAATGAATCTTTTCTCACCTTAGCAAATACTTTATGAGTTTCAAAACAGTCTCAGAAACACACCAAATTGTCTTTAGCAGAGCAAAAGGTATGCACTCCAGAGTCTGCAGCTATAAAAAGCACAGAAAAGCTGTAATTCATCACACATATCTCTCATGTCACCCAATCAAAACTCTTCCCTCACTTTTTTCAAATCAACACCCTTCCCCCCTCTGCCCTTTCTGCCTTTTTTGCATAGCAACCACCTCCTGAAAGACCTCTCATGTTTGCAAGTTCACACAACAATGTTTCAATTGAACTCTGAACTCTCAGTACACCTGCATATCCAGTGCAATCTTTCATAAAATGATTTTTTTTTTACCATTCAAATTACATCTTTCAAAGAACTCATCCATGCACCCTAACTTTCTGTTTTCAGCAATCACAATCCACCAATCACTGCTACTGCTTCATTAACACAGAAACTCCACTGTTTTTTTCATTTTAAACTCTTATTTTTTCAACTCCCATTTCATTGCCACACTTCATCTGACTGCAGCAGAACCTCCTCTCACCATGTTTTCTGTCTGGATTGTTGGACATAGTTATATCCACTGGGCTCAAAGGTTTGCTGATAACAGAAATTTACCTAACCTCAATTTACAAAATGTGGAAATCAAGTGGATTGCCCACAGAGGATAAAAATGTCACCAATTGATACCATTGGTGAAAACCTTTTTGCATTTGCCAAAACCTGACCTGTTAATTGTGCACTGTGGAGGTAATGACTTGGGCACTTTGACTGGGGTAGGTCTGGAAATGCTTTTAAAGGACACCTTTGAGCAATTGATGGCACTTTTTCCTCAAACTGCCTTGGTATATTCAAATATATGCCAAAGACAGAAATGGAGGTGGTCAAACCAATTTTGTCCACAAATTGAGAAATCGAGGAAGCATGTAAATAAGTATGTTTCAGCTTACATGAGAGACCATGGAATGGGCTCCATCTACAACAATAACTTGCGTTACTACATGCAAGATATCTACAGAGGAGATGGAGTTCACTTCTCAGATGAGGGGAACAGAATTTTCATCCTCAATTTAAGACTGTGCATTGGTACCTACTTGTAGGTACCTACATCAGCCACAGGACCCAAAAGCTCTTTTCAGAGCTACCCTACATCTGATCACTCACAATTATTATTTTACTCTAACTTTTTTCACAACTTTTCACCAAAGTACGCTCCCCGTGCGAATTTTTTTTTAAAAATGATTTTTTTTCGCACATATGGGCCTCCTCAGCCACCCTCAGAAAACCTAGGGGGTCAAGATACGTCTACCGTGCCCCCTTCTAACCATTCTGAACATTATTTGCCCTCCATCTTGTATCTCAATTCTACCGAAACACAAAATGGTGGACTCCCGTAACGCTGCCGGTTCGCGTACCGGGGCGCTCACCGGGAAGCGCTCCATTAAAAAAGGTGGGAAAGTAATTTACAGAAGAAACCCTGGAGACAATGTCACCAAATACAGATTAACTCATACTACATACCAATCCCTACCATTTTCACAAATTTGGTTGGAATTCCATTTAGCCATTTAGCCTGTAGACCTCTCTAAATACCCTGAGGTAAATTACTTCACAAAACACATCTGAAGTGTTGGAATTGACAACCAATTAAAATGTTACTTTCATTTTCTACTTTTTTTACCTGACATTTGATTGGTTATGTACCTGAATATATATAAAAAAGAAAGAAAAACACAGCCATTTTGACTACTACTTCCTGAACTACATTGCAAGATCATTTTCACTCACAACTTAAACTTGTTTTTAAAAGGTAAGATGTTATTTTATAAATTTGAAAACATTTTCAGATAGTTATATACTATCCCTCTGTAACAGTTAGACATTGAGAAAGGCTTGTTTATTATAATTATGGATTGATTTAGGTTTCTGTGGTATAATTATGAATTTACATAGGTTTTTTCACAGGCACTTTTTAATAGTACTACTTCATGCCTCAAAAGTACCTGTCTGAACTTAAACTCAACAGTGCCCTATCTCTACTGATATATTTATTTTTTATTCAAATTTCAGCACAAAAATGCAAGGAGAACAGAACGTTTCCTTTGAAATTGTCCTTGACATGAACAATGAGGAAATAATTGAACCCATTGACTTGGAATTCATGGATGAATCACGAGACCATGAACTTCTACAATGTGTAGAATCTGTGGATTGTTTACTTCATTATGATGACGGTCAAATGTGGGAAGTTATGTTCACTCAACAAGAGGACATATCGGACAGTCAAATGTTAGACGTTCTATTAAATTTTGAAAAACAATCCAAAAAATAAAATTATATTTAATATTAAAAAATTGTTTGAGTCTTGAATCATTTTTATATGTAATTCATAAACTAGTACCAAATTGATTATAATGTAAATTCATACTTATAGTATACTGTTTACAATTCCAAAAATACATTTATATTTAATAATCATTAATACTGCTACTTCAATAAAAAAAAAAAAAAAAGAACAATCAATAAACATACAATATTTCAAAATATCATAGTCTATCGTTCTTTTTTCCTTATAGTACGCTCCCCGGACCGCTTCCCGGTGCGCGTACCGGGCGCTCCCCACGCAAAAAAACAAAAAAATGTTTTGGTTTTTTTTTGCCCCGCAGGGCCCTTTTAAAGCCTCCACATCAAACCTAGGGGGTCAGGGAGGATTTCCCCCTTTGTTTTGGCCTCCTCTTGCCTCTCGATCATACCGAGAGACAAGATGGCGGCCGCTCCGGACTGTTTAGAATGTTGACAGACACCCGAGAGCCAATCAGCTTCGCTTCGCGAAGTTCCGTTACGCGTCAGGTACGCGAACCGGGGCGCTGCCCGGAGCGCGCTTACAGATATATATGTTTTTTTGAACGTTAATTTCTCAAAATCCACTGGAGCACATATATTGAGACCTAGCAAAGGCACATCGGGCTACCAGTCCCTACAATTTTGCCAAGTTTCGTGCAAATCCATTCAGCCGTTCGAGCTAAAAGTGAGGCCAACCGCCCTATGGAAATTAACATGGGAAAAACGCGTTTTGGGACCCCCTTTTTTCTCGGCCCCCCTTTGACGACTCTCCTCCAAAATTTCAGTGGCTGCTCAGAAACAAAATGTTCCATTTTCCTGAAAATTTCAGCCAATTCCGTCCACAAACGCCAAAGTTATTAGACATAGAATTTTCAAAAATCCCATAGAGAAAAAATCCTAACTATATATACCTACTGGCGACCGCCAGTAGGTAATATATATATATACATATATATATATATATATATATATATATATATATATATATATATATATGTAACTTTTTTTCACTGAAATGTTCTAGGGATGTTATAGGTAGGTGCAGATTTCACAAGAACAAAACCATTGCAATTTAGCACTTATAGTTACCTGAGCTAACTATAAGTTACACCCCTGCAATGCACTGTTCAAAAAAACATATATATCTGTAAGCGCGCTCCGGGCAGCGCCCCGGTTCGCGTACCTGACGCGTAACGGAACTTCGCGTAGCGAAGTTGATTGGCTCTGTGGTGTCTGTCAACATTCTAAACAGTCCGGAGCGGCCGCCATCTTGTCTCTCGGTAGGATCGAGAGAGAAGAGGAGGCCAAAGCGAAGGGGCAAATGACCATAAGGGGGCATAGTAGATACTCCCTGACCCCCTAGGTTTGATGTGGAGGCTTTAAAGGGGCCCCGCTAAGCAAAAAAAAAAAAAATTTTTTTTTGTTTTTTTTCGTGGTTAGCGCCCGGTACGCGAACCGGGAAGCGTACTGGGGAGCGTATCACAATAAAAAATGAATGATAGACTTTTCAAATGCTGTATGTTAATTGATTGTTGGTTTTGTTGATTATTTTTTTTTTTTTAAATTTTTTTTATTGTGTTTCATAATTTATTAAACTTTCTAACATTTCATTGTCAGAAATTTCATAATCATGGAATATAGATTGTAGTCTCTGAGGTTGTAAAATGTCCTCATTTGCAAGGAGGTTATCTACTGCTTGCACACATTGCAGTAGTTCTTGGTCCCATGTTTCATCCATAAATTCAATCTCATTTGGATCAATGATTTCTGTGTTGGACTCTGGAAGGACAATTTCAAATGAAATGTTTTGTTCACTTTCCATTTTTCCTGAAATTTGCATAAAAAAAATATATATTAGTAGAGGTAGGGCACTGTTGGGATTAATTTTAGATAGGCAGTTTTTATCAGAGAATTTATCTTTGGGCAGTGTATAGTATCAGAGTGGAAGTAGGAATATAAAAAAGTGTATCTAAATTTATAAGTACTACAGAGGGATAGTATATAACTAACAGAAAAAGTTTGCCATATTAACTTAAAGTGCACAATATACTTCAGTTTTAAAAATAACAACTTACCTTTAAAAAGAAGTTGAAGTTATTAATGAAAATCCAAATGAAATGTACACCAGGAAGTAGTAGTCAAAATGGCTGTGTTTCCTTCTCTTCCTTTATATATATTCGGGTACATAACCAATCAAATATCATGTAAAAAAAGTAGAAAATGAAAGTAACATTTTAATTGGTTGTCAATTCCAACACTTCAGATGTGTTTTGTGAAGTAATTTACCTCACGGTATTTAGAGAGGACTACAGGCTAAATGGCTAAATGGAATTCCAATCAAATTTGTGAAAATGGTAGGGATTGGTAT
This sequence comes from Lissotriton helveticus, assembly GCF_964261635.1. Lineage (NCBI taxonomy): Eukaryota > Metazoa > Chordata > Amphibia > Caudata > Salamandridae > Lissotriton > Lissotriton helveticus. The sequence goes on along the minus strand of NC_136072.1, from coordinate 686,545,720 downwards.
GTAGTATGAGTTATTCTATATTTGGTGAAATTGTCTCCAGTGGCTTTTCTGTGAACTACTTTCCCACCTTTTTTGATGGTGCGCTTCCCAGGAAGCGACCCGGTACGCGAACCGGTGAGCGCCCTGGTACGCGAACCTTAAGCGTAACGGGAGTTCACCATTTTGTGTTTCGGTCGAATTATGATACAAGATGGAGGGCAAATAATGTTCAGAATGGGTAGAAGGGGGCACGGTAGACTTATCTTGACCCCCTAGGTTTTGTGAGGGTGGCTGAGGAGGCCCATATGTGCGGAAAAAGAAACATTTTTTTTAAAAATTTCGCGAGGTTAGCTCCCGGTACGCGTACCGGGTAGCGCACCAGGGAGCGTATTTTGTTGAAAATTAGTGAAAATAGTTAGAGTAAAAAAATAATTGTGAGTGATTAGATGTAGGGTAGCTCTGAGAAGAGCTTTTGGGTTTATGGTACATTTAGGTACTTATAAGTAGGTACCAATGCACATTTTTAAATTCAGAGTGAAAACTCTGTTGCCCTCATCTGAGAAGTGAACTCCATCTCCTCTGTAGATATCTTGCATGTAGTAACGCAAGTTATTGTTGTACAGGGAGCCCATTCCATGGTCTCTCATGTAAGCTGAAACAGATTTGTTTACATGCTTCCTCGACTTCTCAATTTGTGGACAAAATTGGTTTGACCACCTCCATTTCTGTCTTTGGCATATATTTGAATATACCAAGGCAGTCTGAGGAAAAAGTGCCATTAATTGCTCAAAGGTGTCCTTTAAAAGCATTTCCAGACCTACACCAGTCAAAGTGCCCAAGTCATTACCTCCACAGTGCACAATTAACAGGTCAGGTTTTGGCAAATGCATAAAGGTTTTCACCAATGGTATCAATTGGTGACATTTTAATCCTCTCTGGCCAAACCACTTAATTTCCACATCTTGTAAATTGAGGTTAGGTAAATTCCTGCTTTCAACGTACCTTTGAGCCCAGTGAATATAACTATGACCAACAATCCAGACAGAAAACATGGTGAGAGAAGGTTCTCCTGCAGTCAGATGAAGTGTGGCAATGAAATGGCAGTTGAAAAAATGTGAGTTTGAAATGAAAAAAACTGTGGAGTTTCTGTGTTCATGAAGTAGTAACAGTGATTGGTGGATTTTGATTGATGAAAACAGAAAGTTAGGGTGTAGAGATGTGTTCTTTGAAAGATGTATTTTGAGTGGTCAATAAAAAATCATTAAATGAAAGAAAGCACTGGATATGCAGGTGCACTGAGAGTTCAGAGTTCAATTGCAACATTGTTGTGTGAATTTGCAAACACCAGAGTTTCTCCAAGAGGTGGTTGCTATGGAAAATAGGCAGAAAGGGCAGAGGGGGAAGGGTTTTCATTTGAAAAAAAGTGAGGGAAGAGTTTTGATTGGGTGACATGAGAAATATGTGTGAAGAATTACACCATTTCTGTGCTTTTGATAGCTGCAGACTCTGGAGTGCATACCTTTTGCTCTGCTGAAGACAAATTGGTGTGTTTCTGAGACTGTTTTCAAACTCAAAGTATTTGCTAAGGTGAGAAAATATTTCTTTACTTTAGATAGAGAATAGTGTGCTTTAAGGAGAAAATTATGATTTATGTGGCGCAATTTGCTAGTAAATATGCTCTCACATGTGCATGGAAATTTTTGATTTTGAATGTTTCTGTTATATAGCCATGTTAAAAGTGACTCAACCATGCTGGAAAGTCAATCAAAAAATGATTTCATGTATTTTAATGACATTTTAAGTCATTTTCTGATGTGCAGTGTTTAGAAATTATGATTTGAAAATCGTTTTTGTGGAAAAGGAATTGTTTTTAAAATCATGACAAGGAAATAATGGTGTATGGTTATTTATAAGGCAATTGACTGTCCTTGATGTTATTTTTCTCATTTTATTGTAAGACCTTTCTCTGTGGCGCAAATTGCTTGTAAATATGCTCTTACATGTGCATGAAAATTTTAATTATCAATGTTTGTGTTACATAGCCATGATAAAAGTGAACCAACCATGCAGGAAAGCCAATAAAAAAACGCTTTCATGTGTTTCAATGACATTTTAAGTCATTTTCTCATGTGCAGTTTTTTGAAATTATGATCTGAAAATCGTTTTTGGGAAAAAGGAATTGTTTTTAAATTCATGAGAAGGACATAATGGTGTATGGTTCTTTATAAGGCAATTGACTGTCCCTGATGTTATTTTTCCCATTTTAATGTCAGACCTTTCTTTGTGGCGCAAATTGCTTGTAAATATGCTCCCACCTGTACATTGAAAATTTTGATTTTGAATGTTTATGTTACATAGCCATGTTTAAAGTGACCCTACCATGCAGGAAAGCCAATCAAAATACGCTTTTATGTGTCTTAAGGACAATTTAAGTAATTTTCCCATGTGTAGTGTTTTGAAGTTATGATTTGAAAATCGTTTTTGAGGTAAAGGAATGTTGTTAAAATTTATGTTCGCCATATGCCCCCAAATTTCTTTCTCAGGGTTGCAGCAGGGTGTTCTTGAGACACCCCTGCACTTTTGGAATAAATTCCTAATTTGTGATGAGCAAATTGTTAATCGCAAATTGCACCTTCATTTATATGAGCCTCCTAGCCCATGGAAATGAATGGGTAATTTGCAATTAGCAATTTTCTCATCGCAAATTTGGAATGGTAAAGAATCGCTATTTATTCCTTAAAATTCGCTTTTTTGGAAATGCAAAATAGTTATATGATACATATGGCGGTTGATGTCTAACAAGATAAGAAGCTTATGGATACATTTATGATGACTGGTGCAATGAAGTAGAAATCACTTACTTCATTGGTAGGCCTTTACAATAAATTATCTCCTCTGTATTCTTCATCAAGCATAACTTTAATCTGCAATCCTGAGTAGGCCTCACCTTAAACAAACCTCTGGATAGGCCACATCTTATTGTCATCCTGATTTAATCATTTATAATTCTAGGGACAGATTTATGATAGGTGTATACCTCTTTTGTGCCACTTAGAAAACATTGTCCATGGGGAAATGAATTAAAATGTCATTAAGACACATGAATGTGTTTTTTTTAAACGTTTGCAATTTTTTTGGGTCACTTTCAACATGGCTATGTGTCTGAAACAGTCAAAATCTAAATTTGCAATGCACTGGTGGGAGCATATTTACAAGGAATGTGCTTCATGGGGAAAGGTCTTATAATGTAATATGGGAAAAATGACATTAGAGATACTGAAATGCCTTATAGAGAAGCATACACCATTATGTCCTTGTCATAAATTTGCAAACCATTACTTTTCCCCAAAAACGATTTTCAAATTATATTTAGAAAACAGTGCACATGTGGAAATTACTTAAAATGTCAATAATTCAAAAATTGTGATTCCTTAAATGCAATGTATAAAAAAAAATATGTAAAAAATGATATTAAGGATTTGGAAACTACCACCAACTTGTAGTTTGTGGTAATTTGCGAATTCTTTTCAAAAAGAATTTTTTTTTTAAAAAAAAAAAGGTCCCATATGACGCCCATACATGCCATTAGGGCATGTAGGTGTGCCATGTGCTCCCAAATTTCTTTTTCAGGGGTGCAGCAGGGTGTTCTTGAGATACCCCTGCACGCTTGAAAAAAATCCTATTTTGTGATGAGCTAATTGCTAATCACAACTTGCAACATTAATTCCTATGAGCCTCCTAGCCTATGGAAATGAATGGGTAATTTGCAATTAGCAATTTGCTCATTGCAAATTAGGAATAGTAAAGAATCGCTATTTATTCCTTAAAATTTGCTATTTATAATATGTAAAATATTTTGATGATACATATGGCAGTTCATCTGTAACAAGATAAGAAGCTTAGGGATAGATTTATGATGAGTGGCGCATCCCCAGGGATGTGACAGTCATCCTGCGCCACTGTTCCGCCACCCATGGTGTGCTGCATTTACAATGCGGCGCAGCATGGGGCAAAAAAGGCACAGATGCGTGACGCATCTGTGCTGTAAAGGTGGCGCATTGCTGGAGTTGTATCGTAAGTGCGATGCAGCTCCAGCAAGGATCAGGGGTGCCCCATCTATACAATGCTGCGTCAAGACCTATGCCAGCTTCAAGCAGGTGCAGGGTTTTGAAGCAGCTTTCTCCTATCTGATTGTAAATGCGGCACACCATGGGTGGTAAAGCAGTGGTGCACATTAACTGGTGCATGCCTGGGGATGTGCCATTTAATATAAATCTGCACTTTAACATTTGAGTATGTGCAGGGGACACAGAGTCGTTGAGGCTTATCCAAGGTTAAGAACAGATGAGTCCTGTTCAGTGAAAAATTAGACATAGGCTTCACCTGCTCAGCATCGCTGGACATGGCTAAATAATAGCTGCAAAATGTTACTCTTGTTAAATAATTTTACTATTATAATCTGTGAGATTTGTCTCTTACTCTGCAACATCTCATTGTTGTTGTCTTTCTTTAAAGATAAAGACAACCTCAACATGAGCGACAATCTGCAATCAGTTGATTTTGACCTCATCATTGAACTTGTAATTGAAACATCAGTGGATGTTGATCCATTGGATGATTTAAATCCTGAGGATGAAGAAGAGCGTGATGAGGATGCAGATTTGTCCGAATTATATGATATAGGATGGGAAGCTGACCTGCTTGAGCCTTTGGAATTATAAACATTTATTTTTAAAATTTATAATCAATAAAAAGTAAAAAGGTAAACCGTTTAATTTAAAAATAAAGACACCTTCAAAAACAGGTTATGTGTAGTGTCTTCAATAAAATATTAAAATATGCTCATAAAATTAGATCAGATTCACATATAAAATAGCATAGGTAACATAAATATAAATCTCATTTCTTTTCTGCTACTTCTGTATTGTAAATTTGCAAGGACTAAAAAATCTTCTATTTAAAATGTCAAGTAGTGTGTTATGTTTTTGATCACTATTACTGATTTACTGTTTGATAATATTTTTTTATTAACATTTTTATTATATTTTTCCTCAGATTCAACTATGCCTACAAAAATAAGAGAGATGAAGGCTGCAAAACGTCAAAGACAGCAGGAGAAAAAAAAAATGCAGCAGTCCTCTAACAAAAAGATTTCTCAAGCGATGAAGAAAGCACCGGGTAAGAGCTCTAAATATTTCATAAAAAATATTTCTAATAAAAAAAATATTAGTACAGAAAATGTTTCAATCCATAACAACACAAGTAAATCAAATGGAAAGAAAAGGACAAATGAAAATGTTACTGCTAGAGCAAGAGATAAATCTGTGCATGATAGTAGAAGGAAACAACAGTTTACGGAGATTCGTAAACGAATGTTCCGTAACAGGATAATTGGCAATTTGTTAAAAAATATTAAGAAAGGTCAACAGAAATTAGTTTTTTATAGGAGAAAAAAAAAAGTTGAGAAAGTTATTGATCAGGCTTTTGAAATTAAACGTAAGTTATTTATTTTGATAATCAATAGAATTAGGAAGCTAAACAAGGCAATTTTTGATTTCAAAAGAAATAGTAGATGGAAGAGAATAGTTAATCGTAGTAATTTTTGTGAAGTTTTTTCTGGAGAATGGATACATAGTTCAAGCTGTGAGGCATTTTTTAATGAAGAGAGTTATTTCCAGGATAATGATTTGGTGCATGCAGTTGACATCAGTGGTCGTGCTTATGAAGTGAAAGATGGTTGTCCAGTTGAAAAAGAAAAACTTGTGACAACAGAGGCAGAAGAGTTGTTAGGTAATGAGGTTTTAGGAAGACGTGCTAAGGGTCCTGTGTACACCTGGAAGTGTAGTAGTATTTGCAGTGTGCGACAGGATTCCATCAATTTGCTTTGTGATTTTGTACGGTCATTTAACAAGAAAAGTTTGAAGCAGAAAATGAGGTTGTTGCAAGAATTAGATCCTTGCAGAGTGAGAGAAGTGACAGGTTTGCATGGTCATTCACTGGCTTGTCTTTCCAGGAGAGTATGCCAGAGTGTTTTTCATCATTTCAGGATGCTAGCAGTGCATCATAACAAAGTGAGGAAGTTAGTTAGACTGTTGTATTATGCTAAGAGTCCAGCAATTATGCTGAAACAATTATGTGCTGCTCTTCTGCATGGTTCTGAAATAGATGTGAGGAATATATGTGAAGAAATTGAGTTTTGTTACTTTGGAAGTAAAGAGGAGAATGTTGAAATTGAGCAAGAAATAGAGGGTCATTTGGAAGATACTGTACATGTTTCCAGTACAGATAATTTCCAGAGGGAAATTGCGACGTTTGACATGAAATCAAGTGAGAGGCCTAATTTCACTTGAGTGTGTTGTCGACGCACTTATTATAAGAATCAGACTAAGTTAGTGGATTTATATGCAAAAAGTGAAAGGGAAAATAATAGTGAATGGAAGGATTTTGCAACATACTTGATGGTAGAAAATTGTTTTGATTTGGGATTGGATCAACGTGTGTGTACTTATTGTTGTAACAAATTAAAACAAAACCAGATGCCTGCTAGAGCAGTTCATAATAATCTGGAATTGGTTGAGATTCCTTCTGAATTGAAGGATTTAAATACTTATGAATCTATTTTGATTCAAAGTATCCATCCCTTTCAGGCTATTGTAAGAATGGAGCCAAAGACAGGGAAATTGCCTCCATCAGATTTACAGAGAGGATTAAAGGGAAGAGTTGTTTATTTGCCTCTAGATTTGAAGAAAAACATTAACACAATTGGAGTAGAAAAAGTGGAAGAGGAACCTCTGGTTATCTTAGTTAATGGGGTTCCGACAAAGAATAAGAAAATATGGCAAGATTTAGTAGATGTTAGGAAAGTTAAAAAGGCAACATTGTATTTGAAAAAAAATAATAAATACTATAAGAATGTATATGTTGAAGAAGAGGAAGTAAGTGAGGAAGAGGATAGCGATTTGTGTGCTGGTCAAATTGAGAAAGTAGAACCCTCTACTAGTGAGGAAATATATGAACATTATAGTGTTCATCCTTTGCATTCAAAGGAAGTCATGGGGAATGCTATTGAGTTGTTTCAAATGAAACAAGCCAAAGGGAGTCCCATTAGTGTTTGGGAGGAAAGTTTGGAAGCTCGGTGTTTCCCACAGCTTTTTCCAACAGGTCAGGGAGGAAGATATGATGAGCGACCTCATCAAATTCCTGCTTCTGAATACCGGACTTTGCGATTGTATGCAGGAGATGCTAGGTTTCGACAATGCATTCCTTATTTGTTTCATCTCCTGTTTGAAAGCGATCTGTCTGGACTGTCATATGCAGTGAACCACATCTTGAAAAGTGGTATACACATGCAAAACATCTCGGCAAGTGATTTTATGGATAAAGTGAATGTCCAAGATAGTATTTTGGATTCTCACCTGATTAATCTCATGGCGTGTCAGCGTGGTACTAATGAGTACTGGTACCGTCGTCATGGTGATTTAAAATGTATGCTGAGGAACTTAGGTACTCCCACATGGTTCCTCACTCTGAGCTGTGCCGAGTATGGCTGGGAAGACTTACTTGAATTTCTACGAGAGGCAAATGCTAACGTAGAAAACATCGAATTCAAGACACCCGGAGAACTGTGCTCTTTGGATCCAGTCAATGTATGTAGGTACTTCAATCATAGATTTGAAGCTATGATGTCTTTCATCATGAATAAGAAGAATCCACCTCTTGGAGAGGTGTTGGATTTCTTCTGGAGAAAGGAGTACCAAGCAAGAGGTGCTCCTCATATACATATGTTGCTGTGGATCAAGGATGCACCTAAATTTGGAACGGATCCAGATGACTCAGTGATGAGTTTCATCCAACAGTATTCTACGTGTGCTGTTCCAAACGCAAAGGAGAAGAAAAGCCTAAGAGAAAAAGTTCTGCGTTTCCAAAGCCATCGATGTGGAAAGTACTGCCGTCGTAAATTCCGAAACAAGGACAAGTTCTACACTAAATGTCGTTTCGGCTTTCCACGACCGGTGATTTCTAAAGGAAGAGTAAACAGTTTGATGTCTTCGCTGCGACACAATGTCATGAAGAAATCACCTAAAAACACTTACAATTTGAAGAGGAACGAAGAGTCCAAGTACATCAACGACTACAACCCGGTGATTTTGTCCATGTGGAATGCTAACATGGATATACAGTTTGTGGCTGATAACTGTATGGCTGTGGCTCGGTATGTGACGTCTTACATCACCAAAAAAGAGAAGACAGAATTGAAGGATATGTGGGAGGACATTTCCCATGAAAAGAGCCTCAGCAAGAAGTTGTACAGTTTCAGTCTGAAGATGTTGTCGCATCGAGAAATCGGAGCGTACGAATGTTCTGACCGGTTGTCTTCAGCAAGTCTCTATGCCAAGTCCAGGAGTATCGTTTGGGCGAGTCTTGGTCTTGCTGCAACGCGTAATCGAGTTCTCAAACCTGTGCGGGAAATTGAGTATTTGGCGGAAAAGGAGCCAAACAGTACCGACATTTTGAAGACAAACATGTTGGATACATATTATCCAAATCGAAGCAGTCACCTAGAGAATGTTTGTCTGTATGAGGTTCTGCAAAATTACATGTTCAAGAGGAACATCAAAGAAGATACTGAGAAAGGAGTGTATGCTGTAATAGGAAGTGAGGGATGTCTGGTGAAGCAAAGAAAATGCCACTTGATAAACCATCGAAAATTGAGTGGCGAATCTCCTGAAAAAAAGGAGTTTTTCTATTTAGCACTTTTGCAACTTTTCAAGCCTTGGCGTGCAGAAGAGGAACTGCTTGGAGATTTCCTCTGTTATGAAGACTCTTTCAATGCCGCCAAGGAGACCATAGAATGTCCTGCTTTTCCCAAATATGTAGAAATGTTGAATGCGGAAATTGAGCAGGAAGCAACGATTGCAGCCGAGATTGCCAGAGACAGTTCTCAGGACAGTCAGAGTTCTGCTTCATTGAGTCAGGATCCACTAGGAGGACCTCTTATTGAAAATGAAGCTGCCACTGCTATGAATGAGGTGGAAAGAGCCATGGCACATGCTCAAGAGGATGCGGTTAACTTAGAAGAGTTGGAAAGGCAACTCAACGTTGAGCAGAGGAAAATATATGACGAAGTTACCATGCAAATTGATCATGGATTAAGTCATGATAAGAAAGAGTGCTCATGTACGTCGTTGAAGCCTGTCCGACTGTACGTGAGTGGAGAAGCGGGAACTGGAAAAAGTTTCCTCATTAAAGCAATTTCATGCTATTTGCATGAAAGGACAGAGTCATCGCTGTCTTGTGTTGTCACTGCTCCAACTGGACTGGCAGCACATAATATTAAAGGGATTACTTTACATCGTTTACTGATGCTGCCAGTGGAGCATGACAACAAATTAGAATATCACAAGCTATCTGGAGATGCTTGTTTTGAAGTTTCAAGAATCTTGAGGAAAATGAAACTTCTTATCATTGACGAAGTAAGCATGGTTTCCAATGTCATGCTTGCCTTTGTGCATTTGAGGATGCAAGAAGTTCTCAAAACAGAGTATGATGTGTTATTTGGTGGCAAACACATCATTGTTTTCGGAGATCTTCTGCAGCTGACACCAGTGAAAGGGCAACCTGTGTTCAAAATGCTCACGCATGAAGATACCAGGAAGTGCCTAGGCAGCATTGGCAACGTCAATATATGGTTAAACTTCAATTATGCTGAACTGCATGAAAATATGCGTCAGGCAAAGGATGAAGTTTACAAGACTATTCTACAAGATGTTAGAATTGGAAAAGTGACCGAGCATGGAAAAGAAGCTTTACATGCACGATTACTGTCAAATTTATATCCAGAACAAGATGTTGTGCCTGAGAATATTTTTCAGAAAATTACTGATAAGAAATCTGGAATATGTTTGATGCCAACTCTTGCAGAATGTGCCAAATTTAACAACAAAATGTTGCATTTAGAAAAGCAAGAGATTGTGAAAGTGGAAGCTATTGATAGAGTAGAGCATATGGGATCAACAATTATTTTGTCTGAGAATCTGAAATCAAAATTGGATTCATTAGAGAAGACTATATCTAAAACTGCAGGTTTTGAAAAGACTCTGAATGTGTGCTTGAACTGCCGTATAATTTTAAGAAGGAATTTACATGTTGAAAGAGGTCTGGTAAATGGATCAATGGGTAATGTTGTTGATTTTGTGAAATACAGAAATAGAGATGGAATTGAATTTTTAAAAATTAAATTTGATGGCATTGAGGAAGTACAGCTAATTGCTCGTTGTTCTGCTAGATTTTTGCTTGTAAAAGACTTATATGTTCGCCGTAAGCAGTTCCCTGTTTGCTTGGCATATGCGGTGACAATTCATAAATCGCAAGGTTTAAGTGTAGACACTGCATTGGTGAATATTGGCAGTTCTGTGTTCAAGGAGGGTATGGCATATGTGGCATTGTCACGAGTTAGAACTTTATCGGGATTGTACTTGATTGAGTGTGATGTCAGAAACATTTGTGCAGATCTAGATTGTGTTAAGGAATACAATAGGTTAAGAAGAGAGTATGCGCCACATTTGCCTCAGTTTCCTTTGTTTGAGAAACGTCTGGTAGGCCGGAAACGAAGAAATGAGAACAATACTGGGGAGGTTGTAGCAAAAAGACAAAAAGTGAATGAACCTAAAATTACAAGCAGAAACAAAGAGGATTCTGTTGAAGATGTTGTTGGTTTTCAGTTTGAAAACAGTTCTGGTGTCAACTGCTATGCTAATGTAGTAATGAATGTTTTGTTTTCTCTAAAAAATGTAAAAGAAGAGATTGTGGTCAATTCTGATCAAAGATTTTGCAGTTTGTTGAATTCTGTGTTAGAGAAATGTAGCACAGATAGAACAAAAATAGAAAGTGTGTCTGAAATTCGAAACCTGTTAGACAGATGTTCAGGGCAAACACAATTCTCTCAAAATATTCAGCAAGATTGTCAGGAGTTTTTAATGTATATGCTTGATGTATTACATGCTGAAGGTGTAGATGTAGATCAGCTGTTTGGGCTTTCTTATCAATGGCAGCATGACTGCGAGAACTGTATGGTATCAAGTACTACTAGTGTAGACTCAGAAAGATTTATATATTTAACTTTGCCAGACAGTAAATCAGTCTCCTTTAATAAGCTAGTAAAAGCTGCTAATCACAGCATGGAGTGTAGCCAATGTAAATCTGAAATGATGTCCACATTATTTATACGAACATATGGCCAGTACGTCATTTTAATGTTCCAACGATGTAGGCCTGATGGAACAAAATTGACAACTTTAATAAAAAATTTTGTAGCTTCGCAGTTGTCAATATCAGGAAGGACTTTTGTAACTACAGCAATTATATATCATGACGGCCCTTCAATATCATCAGGACATTACACAGCTTATTTAAAGTCTAGAAATGGCTGGTCATTCTGCAATGATTCTGTTTTAATTTTCAAAAAAAAATTGCCGTATGACCTTAAAAACTCTTACCTGGTGTTTTTAAAACCAAAATTTTAGGAAAATAATCTCGGGATATGATCTGTGGAATTTCAAGAAGTTCTAATGGCTCCTACACAATTTGGCCTTGAGGATAAGTGTAGTTCAGAGACATAACTTCTAATCAAAGGATTGGACATCATGGAGATGTATGTGCACTTTAAATGAGTTCAGAAAAATTGTTTCTTTTCATAAGCTAATTGAAGCAGCCAATCAAAACATGGAGTAGAGGGAATGTAAGTCTGCAATGCTGTCTACTGTTTTACATTGCTTTGTGATTAAAAGTGATGTAGAGAATTAAATAATTGTAGTACTCATAGAGGTAGTGTAAGTCTGCTTCATATTAAGCAGTATCAGTGTCATAGGAAATGTAGAACATGACTGACCAAGAAGGGGAAGATATTACTATTCCAGGATTGTGAAAATGATCTTCAACATTTTAATTCTGAAAGTTGCGGAAATGCCAAATGATGGGATTGGCTTACAAGAAATCCAAGAGTTATAAATATCTCTGACTAGATTTGGCCTTGTGGAAAATAGTGGTAGAGAGCAAGAAGTCATTTATTGCATGTAACGTGTTTTTAAAAACGATGGAGGTTTTCTTTCAGAAAGTGGCGGGCTGAAAGTAATAACAGCACAAAAGAGTGTAAGCTGTTCATAGGACATCCTTGGACGTCATGGAAAGTAAGTTAACTTTAAGGAGTTCTGAATTTTATTTTCTGATGTTGTATGGGTTTTTTAAACACAATCATTTTGATTGTGTTTTTTTTTCCCCGCTGTTACATGATGAATACCTTCAAGTCACTGTTTTTAGTGAATTTTGATACATTCTGAGAACAGCAAAAATAAACCATTTAACATGTATAATTAATTCTGTACTGTTTGCATTTATGATGTATATGTAGAACTGTGTAGGAGGCATGGAGAAGGTGAGTTTTCTGTAAGTGTTAAATTTATTGTATGCAGTGCTGCACTTCTACGTATTCTTTCATATGCTGGACTACATCTGCACAATGAGATACCTAAGCAAAGGAAACACAAGTGATGTGATTGTGAAATGAGCAAAATAAATTGCACATATTTCAATTACATCACTTGAGTTTCCTATCATTACGAATCACATTGTGCAGATCAAGTTTAGGTCTGTCCAGGGAAACATAGGAGGTTTCTACTTTGTTGAAGAGTGCAGTGGACATGACTCACTTCATTAGTAGACTTTCACAGATATTATCTCCTCTGTACACTTCAACAAGTGTAAATCTCATCTTGAACTCTGAGTAGGCCTCACCTCAAACAAATCTCTGGATAGGAGACATGTTATTGGCATACTGAAGCGACACTTTTCTGAAACAAGAGCAATGCAAAAGATGCACCATGTTTTAAGATAGGCCTCACTTCATCTGCATCAAGATACTGTTAGTTTAAAATGTATATCTTTAGCATTGTGTAGAGGACCTGGAGAAGCAGAAGCTTCTGTCAGTGTCAAAGTTGTTGAAAAACTATTTGTTCTTCAATATTTTCCCTTGTCTTTTGTAATTTTTAAATACATATTTTAATTTTTTTTCAAATGTTGGTTCTCTCTTTCACAGATTGAAAGTATAGAAATAAAATGTGATTAATTTAACGGCAATTACAAGGTAAATAGTTGTACTCTTTTCGTTACATTTCTATCACATTCACCTACTATTAGATCCACTGCTTCACTTCTTTAATCCTCAGTTTCCTGCCTTTGCTACTTTCCTCATTCCTTTCTCTATTACCTATTTACTCAACTCCTTCCACTCTTTTTCTCAGTCCCTCTGTTCTCATAGTTCCTCAGTCTTGTTCACTCACTCCATCTCTATTACTCTTAGTGTCTGTGAATTACTTTCCCAACTTTTTTTTTTTGGGGACCGCTTCCTGGGAAGTTGCCCGGTTCGCAAACCAGCAGCGTTATGGCAGTCCACCATTTTGTGTTTCGTTCGAATCAAGATACAAGATGGAGGGCAAATAATGTTCAGAATAGGTAGAAGGGGGCACGGTAGATGTATCTTGACCCCCTTGGTTTTCTGAGGGTGGCTGAGGAGGACCATAGTTCTTCACTCTTGTTCACTCTCTCTGTTTCTATTAATGTCACTGTTTATGACTGATCAAAAAAATGTTTTTTAAAAAAGAACAGTAACTATAAGGGAAGGAAATAGACAGTTATGTTAAAAGAAAGACAGCTATAGGGAGTAAACTAACGATACTGTTACCTACAATCCACTGCTGTTGATGTTACTGACCATGTCATGAATGATGTAATATGTGAAATCATCAACAGTGGATTGTAGGTAACAGTATCCTTATTTTACTCCCTAGAGCTGTCTTTCTTTTAACATAACTGTGTATTTCCTTCCCTTATAGTTACTGTTCTTTTTTAAAAAATATTTTTTTGGTTAGCTTCCGGTACGCGTACCGGGTAGCGCTCCGGGAGCGAACTAAGAGAAATACAGGTTGGCAGAGTTCCAAATATTCTACCAATTTTTTTATAATGGGGAGTTAGTTCTGAAAAGAACTTTTTTTTTTATGTTTTTGTTGTTTTATATTTTTTTTAGTATTTTTTGAACATTTTTTTACTTTTTTTGTATTTTCTGAACGTTTTTAAAATTTTTTTGGTTTTTTTGGGGGCGGGGAAACAAAAACGATCCATTATAAAGGGCTCAACAGGAGCAAAAAAAAAAAAAGAATTTATTTTTTGGTGCGTTTTGTGCAAACATTAATATGATTTTGAATTGCTCGCAAAATCAAAGTGATGCTACTTTCTCTGTAGCAGATGAAAGCGCCACATTCCACGCACACTTGTTTTACGTGCCCAAACAACATTTGGATGTTTGCAATCACCTCCCTCGCCTCTGGTCCCGACACCTCTGGAACCACCGATCTTCTTGCCATTTGGAGGGGATGTTGTTGTTGGTCACGTAGCTGGGCAGCACTATAGTTATTTGGGTGCCACCTACTCATATGCCGATGCATAGTATGATTCCCATAACTATATTTTTTATCGGTGCCCCTTGACAATCTGTCACCGCATATGCGGCAAAACACGTAACGAGCATTCACTTTCTTTTGCCCCTCAGGAATTCTGTAGAATTGCCAGATATAATTCTCCTGTCGATTGTACCTCCTGGGCTCCTCTGGCAAAAACTCATGCTCTTCCTCCTCTTCCTCCTCTTCCTGTTCTTCCTCTTCTTGCAGAATTACTTCTGCAGGTGGTCCTCTCTTTCTTGGATTTGGTGGAGGTGGTGGGCTAGCACCAGCTGAAGCTACTAATGAAGCCATCACAAAGTCTCAATAAAGGGTCTTTCTCTCACCAAGATGAAAGTCAGAGTGATGAAAGAAGGAGGGGTTTTCATCATTTGGGAAAAACAAAAGTTCTAAACCAATGAAAAGTGTCCATTTTAGATCACATGACCTTGTATTACATCATTAGGAAACCAAAAGTGAAATGAACCAATGAAAAGTGTTATTATCGAGTCACATGACCTGCTATGTTTACATTACGCGGTCGGCGCCGCGCCGCGGATCGCTTCCGGTTCGCGTACCGCTGCGCTTCCGGGTACGCGAACGTAGCACGTAATATGACGTATTACGCGAGAACGCGAAACGTCATGCTGACGCGAAGCGTCGCGATGTTGTTTTGTAACGCGAGAGGTGCGCTAAAGGAACGTTTACCAGTTCGCGTACCGGGTCGCGCCTCCGGATTGAGCTAACGGGAAGCTAACCGGTACGCGTACTGGGAGCGAAACAAAAAAAAATTTAAAAAAAATTGTATAAAAAACATGTAAAAAATATTTTTCTTTTTAAAGAATAATACATTGTAAAGGTTTTGATATTAGCTATTAAAAAACCAATGAAATTCACTGAAAAAACCATAGGTTATAGACCATATATAGTTAGGAATTAGCATTTACAAAACCTTAAAAATTCACTGAAAAAACCATAGGTTATAGACCATATATAGTTAGGGATTAGCATTTAAAAAACCTTATTTTACTCACACAAAACCATTGAAATTCCATATATAGTTAGTTGTACTAACTATATATCACGCACCCGCAATCCACTGATGATGATGTCACATATTACATCATTCATGACATGGTCAGTGACATCACTGATGACATCACTGATGACATCTCAAATGACATCACTGATGACATCACTGATGACATCTCAAATGACATTACTGATGACATCACTGATAAAATCATTCATGTGATAATACGATGAACCTCTTCAGACTCTAATATAACCTTAGATACACTCAGTGTAAACACAGACTCACAGATTGTCACTCATCCATGAAGTTACACACACACCTAGACAGTCATGCAAACAATCAATCACACCTCCGTTTCCTTAACTATACAGTTAAACACACCTTACTTATTCAAACATATACTAAAACATATTTACTCACTTATACAATCCTGGATACAAGTTCACAATGATCCATACAGCCACTCACACATTCACTGGCTCTTATGCACAGTTATTTATATATGTCAACTCTCACATGTACTGTATTTTACATATGTACTTAATTTGACATGTAGCACTGAGATATCTATTCACTCACCAATACAGTCATGCACACAGTCAACCGCCCATACAGCTGTTTCCAACATGCACTTTTGAATCCATACATCTATGCACAGAGTCATACACTTCCCAGCCACCCACACACACACTCAGTCTCCCATACAAATGCTTGTGCAACCAATCAATAACCTATATAGTTACTCATATAGCTACTGATCAACACATGCAGCACTTTACAGAACAACAGACATAATGATGCACAAATTAAGACAGTTTAGTCACTAACCCATGCACTCAGTGAGACACATTTAATCACTCACTCATACATTCAGTCATGCACCTACTAAATCCTTCGTCCAGACACTTATACATCGACTCATTCATAAATATGTAAGACATATTTTAACTTTACAGAAAAATACAGTCACTGGATGTTGTCATCAGTGATGTCATCAGTGATGTCATTTGAGATGTCATCAGTGATGTCATCAGTGATGTCACTGACCATGTCATGAATGATGTAATATGTGACATCATCAGCAGTGGATTGCGGGTGCGTGATATATAGTTAGTACAACTAACTATATATGGAATTTCAATGGTTTTGTGTGAGTAAAATAAGGTTTTTTAAATGCTAATCCCTAACTATATATGGTCTATAAC
This sequence comes from Lissotriton helveticus, assembly GCF_964261635.1. Classification (NCBI taxonomy): domain Eukaryota; kingdom Metazoa; phylum Chordata; class Amphibia; order Caudata; family Salamandridae; genus Lissotriton; species Lissotriton helveticus. The sequence goes on along the minus strand of NC_136072.1, from coordinate 686,529,014 downwards.
CTATGGTTTTTTCAGTGAATATATATATATATATATATATATATATATATATATATATATATGTAACTTTTTTCACTGAAATGTTCTAGGGATGTTATAGGTAGGTGCAGATTTCACAAGAACAAAACCATTGCAATTTAGCACTTATAGTTACCTGAGCTAACTATAAGTTACACCCCTGCAATGCACTGCTTATGACCTTACATTTTGCATCACTGATGACATGGTCAGTGACATCACTGATGACATCTCGATGAACATCACTGATGACATCATCCACAGAACCACACACATATCCAATCACACACCCACACAACCACTCACACATCCACTCACATACCCATAGAACCACTCACACACCCACACAACCACTTACACACTCACTGTCACACACACACAACTACTTACATAACCACACCCACACAACCAATCACACGCTCACTTATAGACCCATATAACAACTCATATACCCACCCACACACTCATGCAACCACTCACACTCACACACTCACAAAACTACTCACATACCCACTTACACATCCATACAACCACTGAGACAGCCACTCACACACTCATACAACCACTTACACACACACCCACACAGCTACTCACCCAGTCACACACCAATATGACTACTTACATACACACTCATTCAATAATATACAACTTATACACCCTTTCACACATCCATACAACCACTCATACACCCATTCAACCACTCACATTTCCACTCACACAGTCATGCAAGCACTAACACAGGCACTTACATACCCAAAAGCAACACAGCTACTCAGAAAACATACATTATAAACTATTAATAACAATTATAATGTAACTTATGCAGTAGCTCAATATATATCTTTAACTGTCAAAAACATTTATGAAACACTTACACTCACTAGATGATGTAATCAGTGATTTCATCAGCGATTTGATTTGCGATGTCATCAGTGATGGCACCAAAGATGTCCCTGAACACGTCATGAGTGATGTGATATGTGAGGTCATTAGCAGTGATTGCAGGCCCATAAGTTATAGTTAGCTCAGGTAACTATAAATGCTGAATTTCTATGGTTATGTGCGTGTGAAATCTGAGCCTAACTGTAATGTTCCGGTAACCTTTGTTTGCACTGTAAATTTCAATGTTTTTCTATTTTATTTCCTAACTATAATATCTCTGTAACCTTTGGGTTTTTTGCATGAATTTCTACACTTTTTTAATACTTCTTTCTAAGTGAAACATGTAACTTTGAGAGTGGGTGTGTAAGTGGCTGTGTAGGTCCAGTAATGGGCGTGTGAGTGGTTTTGTGGGTGTGTGAGTGGTTGTACGAGTTGCTATGTGGTTCTGTGAGTGGGTCTGTTAAAGCCTGCATTGCTCTGTGAGGGCCTGTGTGGGCCTGCAAGTGGGTGTGTAAGTGGGTTCAGGGGTCTGTAATTAGGTATGTGAGTACCTGCATGGGTACATGAATGTCCTATATAGCCCTGTGAGTGGGTGTGTGGGTTTGTGAGTGGGTCAATGAGTGCCTGTGTTGTTCTGTATGTGGGTGTATGACTGACTACATGGGTCTGTGAGTGCTTCCGTAGGTTTGTGAGTGGGTGTGTGAGTACCAACATCAATCTGTGAGTGGGTTTCTGAGTCCCGCTGTGGGTCTGTGAGTGGATTTATTAGTGCTTTCATGGACATACAAGTTAATGTATGAGCGCTTGCATTGTTTTCTCAATGGGTCTGTGACTGCCTATGTGATTCTGTGAGTGGGGTTGAAAGGTCCTGTGTGAGTGAGTCTCTGAGTGGGTGTGTGAGTGGATGTGGGAGTGTCTGTGTAGCTCTATGAGTGGGTGTCTGAGTTAGTCTGTGAGTGGTGTGTAAGTGCCTGCCTGGTTCTGTGAATGGGTGTGGGCGTGATTTTGTGGGTGTCTGAGTTTCTGTGTGGCCCTGTGAGTGAGTCTGTTAGTGCCTGCATAGCTCTTTGAGTGACTGTGTGAGTGCCTGTGCGGGCCTGTAAGTGGGTAAGTAGATGCATGGGTCTGCCAGTATGTGTGTGAATAGATGCATTGGTATATGATTGCCTCTATGCATGCCTGAATAGATCTGTGGGTGAGTGTGTGAGTACCTGTGTGGGCCTCTGAGTGGGTGTGAAAGTGCCAGCACTGAATTGTTTGTGTGTGTGGTGTGTGTGTGCGTGAGAGAGTGCCTGTATGGGTCTGTGAGTGGGTGTAAGAGTGCCTCTGTGAGTCTGTAAGCAGATGGGTAAGTGGATGCATGGGTCTGTGAATGGGTGTGTGAGTACTTGCGTAGGTCTGTGAGTGGATCTGTGAGAACTGCTGAGGGTGTTTTGATTTCTGAGTGGGTGTGTGAATGCCTCCATGGCTCTATCAGTGAATCTGTGACTGCCTGTGTGGTCTGTCAGTGGGTATGAGAGTGTATGTGTGGATGTGTGAGTGGTTATGCTGGTGTCTATGTGGGTGTTTGAGTGAATATGTAGGTGTGTGAGTGAGTCTGTCAGTGCCTCCTTGGATATGTGAGTGAGCATGTGAGTGCCTATGTGAGTGCTTATGTGAGTGGTTTTGTGGGTCTGTCAGTGGGCATGAGAGTGCCTATATGGGTGTGTGTGTGGCTGTGTAAGTAGCTCTGGGGGTCTGTGAGTAGGTGTGAGACTGCCTATGTGGATCTGTGAGTGGGAGTGGCTGTGTGGGCATGTGAGTGAGTGTATGAGTGCCTGCCTGGGTCTATCAGTAGGTGTGTGAGTGCCTGAGTTAGTCTGTGTTTGAGTGCCTGCATGGGTCTGTCAATGGGTCTATGGGAGGCTGCATAGTTCGGTGATTGGGTTTGTCAGTCCCTGCATGGGTCTATGAGTGGGTTTGTAAGTGCCTATATATATCTGTGAGTGGGTGTTGAAGTACCTATGTGGGTATGTGAGTGGGTCTGTGTGTGCCTGCATGGGTCTGTGAGTATGTGTCTGTGAATGCCTGCATAGGTCTGGGAATGGATTTTTGGGCTGCCTCTGTGGGTCTGTAAATGGGTGTGAGAGTACCTATGTGGGTGTCTGAGTGGGTCTGAAAGTATTTGTTTTTCAAGGTGAATCAAGATTCACAAATCCATTGTGGATTTATAAGGTTGGGCCGCACTCAGCTTCTCTGCAGATCTGCTTGTTCCCAAAGTGGGAAAAAACAATGTAACTCAATTTCGTACTCAACATAGGTCCTTCTGACACTCCTCTAACACACCTGTGGGTACCCCTACCCTGACCTCTTTCATCATTTTGCAGATAACTTCTAAGACCCCAGGACAGTTCTTTGATACGTAAAATGGTGACTGCAACCTCCCGGTCAGGTTGTGGTAAACCAATCACAGAATTGCTGGTGGTGCATGACTTCTCGGATCCACCGCCCTGGATCCGAGTCCCTAGATATTCAATTGTATTTTGTTTAGTAACTCCACAAGAACTGGACGTAGTTATGCAAATTTACAAAAAGGACAGAAGGAAAACAACGGATGGTGGACTGTTTCTCCTGCACCTCTAAACCTGTTTCATTGCATATATTAGTCCAGCGCGACAAACCCAGACACTAACCGTCCTATGGTGTCACTGTGTACCAGATCCTAGATCAAAAAACTTGAATGGTGTGCGCAGGAATGAAAAAATGTCGAGGGATTTGCTCTGTAGTATTCCAAAAAAAGTTCTTTATTGAATATATTTTATAATTAACAAACAGTTTCCAATGTGGTCCCAAATCCAATAGTCTCGATGGATCCAAGGACGTTCTCTCAAATATCTGGAGATGGTATTTTCTGAGTTAAATAGTTATGGTAGAGAGAGATCACAATCCAAGCCACATAAAGATGGAATCCAGAAGGATTACAATCTGGGGCAAGTATGGATACATTTGCCTTTGAAAGATAAGGTTTTCATTAAAGAGATATTCGCTGGTGTCCCAAAATAGTCATGAAGCCAGTACGTCTTCAAGGTTTTCAGGGCAATATTTCCAAGGTAAAAGGTAGGCACTAACCCAAGGCCACAATCCGGCCTGTAGAGATGATGACGGCGTCCGAGGATAAGTATACCAACGTTGTCCAAGATGTCAGAATTTCGGACGCCGTCGGTATACGTCCTTGGATCCATCAAGACTATTGGATTTGGGACCACATTGGGAGTTTTGTTTCATACCAATTACTGATAATTTTTACTTTGGATTGAGATTTCTTTGGTGTTCGAGGTAGCTTCTGTACTGACAGCATATGAGAGCATAACAGATTGTTCTCCTACTACACGGGTATTACCCTGAGAAGCCCTGATGAAGTTCTCAATGAGAACGAAACGTGTTGGCTGAACTGTTTGTCAATTATGAAATATATTCAGTGAAGAACTTTTTTTGGAATACTACAGAGCAAATCCCTGGATATTCTTTCATTCCTGCGCACACCATTCAAGTTTTTTAAATTTACAAAAAGGGCACTTTCTTGACCTTGAGTTACTTATCTGCCAGATTTAGTGTAATTCCATCCCGCAGTTCGGGCTGTAGTCATGTCTAAAATTTCTATGGGGAATTGCATGGGAAATGCACATCTATTGACCCCCTCCCCCCCCCCTTTCTGTGACCCTGCTTGACGGATCATCCCAAACTTTCAATGCAGAAGTAGACAAAGTAGGGGGAATTCTTTTTGGGGGTACCCTTCACAAACCTTCATCAAGTGGCTGATATATGTGCATTCCAGTGATAGGAACACCCATTGATGGTAAATCAATGCACTTATAAAAAAAGAAAATGAGCATTTTAGAATCAAGTTTGTGCATATCTACTGCTGTTTAAGCCTCTTTACTGAAATTCCATTTTTTTAACCCCTTACCTGTCAATAACCACATCTATTGGCCTGGCAGTCATGAATGGCAGCATTTAGAATCTAAAAAAAAGCCAATTTCCGTCGTTATCCACATTTAAAAATAAATACAGACAGGAAAATAAATGTTTTTCTGTCTGTATTTACCTGTAAAATCAGTAAAAACGGATACCAGGGAGCCTTAAAGATAAACAATCACAATAAAAGCAACAGTTCACAATATAACACATCTCCCTTCCCAGCAAATATGAAAAGAGGGAGGAAAATGAAAATAACAATAACTATATACAGACAAAATACAAGAACATTACCTATATACAACAAATATATACAACTAATTACACATATTCACTAAATGTTTGAGGCATTAATCGACAGTTTGCTTCATTCTTCACCCTGGAAGCCTGAGGCATATCTTGACCATTCCTGTGACATATTGTGACTGTGTTCTGGGACCACTTTCACTCCTGGTCACCCTCTGGACATTCCAGACCTTTCCATTCTGTGTTACTACACTCTTACGATTGACTCTAACCACACATACAGGTTTAACACACTTGGAAAACCCTTTGGCTAACAGTCCAGGTTTGCAAATCCTGACCTGAATGCCAACCTCAAAATCTGGAACTTTGACTTTCCATTTAGCATCATAAGCATCCGCGGTCGAGCACCTTAGCCTAAAGGCTAAGGTGCTCAACCTCGGACCTGGGGATCTGGGATCGAGTCTCGGTAACGACGCCAAAACCTCCTGTGATTCTGGGCAAATCACTTAATCTCCCCGTGCCTAAAAACGAGTCCTCATGTAAAAAACAAAACAAAAAAAAAAACGTAACTTGTGCTATGTAAAGTGCTCTGATACCTGATTCGGTTCGGGTCTAGTTCGCGCTATATAAAACTCCACACCAAAAAAAAAACTCCACACACAAGCCTGTTTAAACTTATCCTGTGTCTCCTTCACCCTTAGTGCTACTTCTCATCCTGCATCCTCTTAAACCACCACAGCCACAATTTAGAGACTGGCTCCCTTCCTTTAAGTAATATAAAAGGACTAACCTTAGTGGTGGTGTGAGGTGTAATGCGACACAGCCACAACTTTTCCCTGAGTCTATCCTTCTATCCTGCTCCAAATTCACGGGCCCACAATATATCCACCTTCTACACGTGGTTGAATCTCTCTACCTGACCATTACCTTGAGGCTTGCATAAAACAGAAGTGACATGGCTATTGTTAGAAAACTTATGGAATATCTCAATTTCAGTAGACTTCAACTGTACCCCGTTATCCGTAACAAGGAGTTCCGGATACCTCTCTCGGGCAAACAATTCCTTTAAACACTCAATCACACATCCAGTGCTGAGCTGTGGCACAAACTTCACTTCAGGCTACTTAGAATGGTAGTCAACCAAAGCCATAGCAAATTTACAATCGTATGGCAAGAAATAGAAAGGGGTGCCGCTCGTAGCCGCTTGGGGCCTACCAATCTTCCTGACTGTTCCAGAGTGTCCCGAGGGCGCGGGACTGCGAGTCCCAGCAGGCTCAGCGCTCGAATCACCAGGCGCACCTGCAACTCTTCCCGCCCCCTCCTCCCTCGCTGCTGATAACGGCTCGCGGCCCCCGCTTCACGGGAGCCACTCGTAGCCGCTTGGATCCTACCTATCTTCCTGAGTGTTCGGGGAGCAACGTACTTGGAGCCAGAAAGGTCTTTGATTGACACAGCATTGAGGAGAACTGTCCCAGAGTGTCCCGAGGGCGCGGGACTGCGAGTCCCAGCAGGCTCAGCGCTCGATTCACCAAGCGCACCTGCGACACTTCCCGCCCCCTCCTCCCTCGCTGCTGATAACGGCTCCCGGCCCCGGCTTCGCGGGTGCCGCTCGTAGCCGCTTGGAGCCTACCTATCTTCCTGAGTGTTTGGGGAGCAACGTACTTGGAGCCAGAAAGGTCTTTGATTGACACAGCATTGGGGAGAACTGTTCCAGAGTGTCCCGAGGGCGCGGGACTGCGAGTCCCAGCAGGCTCAGCGCTCGAATCACCAGGCGCACCTGCGACTCTTCCCGCCCCCCTCCTCCCTCGCTGCTGATAACGGCTCGCGGCCCCCGCTTCGCGGGAGCCGCTTGGAGCCTACCTATCTTCCTGAGTGTTTGGGGAGCAACGTACTTGGAGCCAGAAAGGTCTTTGATTGACACAGCATTGGGGAGAACTGTTCCAGAGTGTCCCGAGGGTGCGGGACTGCGAGTCCCAGCAGGCTCAGCGCTCGAATCACCAGGCGCACCTGCGACTCTTCCCGCCCCGTTCCTCCTCTTTATATTGGAGCACCGATAACCGCGCACGTGGGACGCGCGCGGGGCGGAGCACGGGGCGAAGCCCGGGCAAAGGGCGGGCCGTTTGAGGCCGTTAGAGAACGGCAGAGACCGGACCGGGCCACCCCCCTAACAATTTGCTTCTAAGGTTCTTTGTACCCGCCTGCTTGGCTACTTAGAGGCTTGGACTTAACACAATGGCTACGAGAGAAACAAGAAGCAAGGCTGCTTCCATGGTCTCGGGTACTTTGGACAATTTTTTGGCTAGGGCAAACACAGTGGTAAATAAGGGGCTCACAGTGTTAGAAAAGCAAATTGCTGAAGGGATAGAAAGCTCGCACCTGGCTTCTCCGGGGTCATCATCCAATGTTAGATCATCACTATTGCTTTTATCACTTATGGATAGTATTGATCAAACCATAGAGTCTCACCTACAAGAGCTAAGGACACCTTTAAACTCACACAGGGATAGAGACCCAGTACATATTATTGACGAGGTGGAATCTTCCCCTACTGCAGAGTTAGTTTTATCTAGGGCTCTAGGGGACAGTTTGACTGAAACAGAACATATGGGTGATAGAGAAGTTGTTGCCCCGAAAAGGAAAAGATCTGGGAAGTCCATTGGTGCTAAAAGGGCTAAAGTTGACCGCACAACCAACACTATGAAAGATAGTACGGATGTCCCCGGAACCTCCACTATAGGGAATGTCATGGATATGGCGTGTCCTCCACTACTCACCTCCAACCCCATACTCACGCATACCGGTCCATTTATTTTTGGAGGGGGTCCTTCTAACAACTCAGAGCATATTATCTGCTCACTTACTGATATTTTTAAAAGTCTTTTGGATCCGCTCTCCCTCAAACTAGATTCTATTGAGGCTAGACTTCTAGCTTTAGAAAGGTCAAGTGGTAGCGGTTGTGACCAGCTAGGGCCACTAGTAAGTATACATGGAGCTAACGGGGCTAGTGCTGGGATTCTTTCCACCCCTACTGCTATAGTTACTGCGGCTCCTATCCTATCAATAGCCCCTCCCCGGGAGAATACCATCACAGTCCCTCCACCACAACCTGCCCCTGTCCCCCTTTCAAGGCGACTGCCACCGGTACCAACTGCCAGGAGGTCGAAGCCACCTGCTTCGGCCAGTTCATCTGAACAGGAAAAACCATCTAACGAAACAGCTAGTTGCCCTAACCGGTCAGCTAGCTCCTTCAACAGGCGAAAGGCAGTTAACCTGCCCCCTGAAGCGGCGGCCTATACTGTGATTTTGATGGGGGTACCGGAGCTTTCCAGCAATGTGGGGGAATCTTACGATTCCCTACCCAACAAAGTTATCATCTGGTTAAACGTCCAAAGGCCCCTACCACCCAACCTAAGAGGAGAAGTACTTATGGTTAGAAGGGTCCCATGGGTTGGGTACACTCTCAAGAAAAGTGTGGGAGATTGTATAATTGTAAGCTTTAAGAGCCCACAGGTTGCTACGTACATTTGTAACTGGCTTGGGAGATCTGGAAACACATCCATTGAATTGGTCCCTCTGTCGTACTTTTACCCCAATACACGAGACCAGACTATGAGGAGGGACGATGGTTGGACAAGGGTGGGTTTTGCTGTTGATGGGTCAAGATACAGGCCCACCCGGAATGATATCCCTGTTCATGGCAACTATGTACATTCCAACAGATTCAGTTGCCTCGACCAGGTGGATTGACTCCAGAAGGGTGCATCTTCCAGGCACACCCAAAGCATCACTGGTGAATCTGTAGGACAGGGGATAGGGAGAGGCGCAACCGACACCTCTATTCGAGACTCTGATGCATCTCCTCGCGAGAGCTTAATCTCTAACTGCCCAATCTAGCACCCGTAGTCCCATCCACCTTGGAAACAACATTGCAAGGGCCTGAAGTTGCATCGACGGACATCGTACCCGAGCTAACCAGGGGGTTGGGATCAAAGATTCCAGCTGGAACCTTGAGGGTCCTCTCCTGGAATGTGGCGGGTATTGCCAATAAACTAGTTACAAACGACTGGGACTCCTTAGTAGGCAGCAGCGATATCTGTCTGTTCCACGGGACCTGGGCCAGGGAACCCCTGTGCAGAGCAGGTTACGCAATTTTTGAAATTAAAGCTAAGTGGAGTGGTAAAGGGAGGCCTTCGGGTGGTTTGGCGGTCTGGGTAGCCAGTCACATTGGGTGTAATGCAGAGATCGTACCTACTTTTTCTCAAGACATACAATGTGTTTTGCTTAAATGGCCCAATGCCTTCAATTTGGCAATTATTAACATCTATTCTCGCCCAGTTAGTGCATCTATGGAATCTCTCACACTCGACGATCTTTCGTCATTCTTGGGTCAACTCCCCATTGATTGTAGGATAGTGATGGGTGGAGATTTTAATTGTCACTTTGAACCCTTGGAAGGTTTAAAGGAGGGTGCCCTAACTGATAAAGACGATTATTGGGGGGTCCCGCCGTGCCAATCCCCCCATCCCAAATCTTGGTCTCCCCTTGCGGTGCAAATTATGTCGCTAACACTACATTTTGCGCTAAGGGCTTGTAATGGGCGTACTCCTTCTGACACCCCTTCATCGTGCACCTTCAATAGGAAGGACCATGAATCTCGCCTGGACTACATCTTCGTAGACACAGGCCTGTGGTCCAAGGTACAGGATTTCAGGGTCATCCAAAGAACAGACAGTGATCATAATGCACTTTTACTAGATATGGTGCACCCTTCACCTGCTGCTGGGTCATTGTAGAATCTTGGGGAGTCAGGGTGATCTCCTATGCTGATGACACTCAGCTGGTGTTTTCTTTTAGGGATCACTCTGACCCCTGCTTTGCCAACTTCCGCCAGTGTCTGAATAACATATGTGCCTGGATGACTACCAACCATCTCAGGCTTAACACTGATAAGACGGAGGTAATGTTTTTTAATCAGAAAACTGCTATTCCCTCTAGCCTTTGGTGGCCGACAGTGCTTGACCCCCCCCCCCATTCCAGCTCTAACGGTTCGCAATCTGGGTTTCCAGTTTGATAACACCCTTTCCTGCATGCCCCACATTAACAAAACCACCTCTGCATGCTTTGCGAAACTGTGTATGATTAGAAGGATTCTTCCATACCTTCCTCTAAATGCTCGCAGAACTGTTGTCCAGGCGTTAATCACTTCCCATTTGGACTACGCCAACAGTCTCTACGCTGGTGCTCCTCTGTACCAGATTGAACGTTTGCAGATCGTGCAGAACGCTGCAGCAAGACTGATTGGAAATATTCCCTATCGTCAATCTGTAGCATCTTACCGCGAAAAGCTACACTGGCTCCCTATCGCACGTCGTATCCACTTTAAGATGCTGACACTAGCTTTTCGAGCTTTGAATGACTCCGGCCCAGGTTACTTGAAAAAACGGCTTGTCCTTTCACAATCCGTCAGATCCTTACGATCGAATAGTCTTCGTCTCCTGGTCGTTCCACGTTTCCGTCTTTCCAGGATGGGCGGTAGAGCATTCGGAGTCCTGACTGCCAGACTCTGGAACAACCTCCCCTTGGATTTAAGATTCGCTCCCACTGAATCCATTTTTCGCCGCAAACTGAAGACCTGGCTGTTTTCCTCTCAATAATCTGTTTTTACACTCTTTTTCTGAGTTCTTTAGTTGCTAGCGCCGGGACACCCCCTCGGGGGTAGCCGTGCGCTCTATAAATTTCCTAAATAAATAAATAAAATAAAATTGTCCATTGATCCCAGCAAAGACCCAGGGAATCTGGTTCTTAGTTCTAACAGACGTAGGGTAAGATGGGGGAATCTGGTAAACTCAAAAGAGAGTATAAGTAAGATTTATGAACTAGCACTTCCCAAGCTAAATGAAATGGACGGATTAATCAACCAGCCTAGACCCCTAGATTTTAACGAGAAACTTGCCCAAATCCATATAGATTTAGTGGGGACCCTAGGAGAGGTTTTCTACCCGATTGTAGTGCCAAGGAAGAAAAAGACTCGAACCTCAACCTGGTACAATTCCTCTTGTAAAAAGATAAAGACAGAACTAATAGCCACAATAAAAGCAGGTACTAATAAGGGTAAGGTAGCTGAGCTCAGGCGGAAATACAGGGAAGCCATGGCACAAGCAAAATCCGATTGGAACTGGAATAGGTGGCAGGATCTCTCCCTGGCACTAGAAGCGAGGGATTCTAGAAAGTTTTGGTCCCTGGTTAATACTGGTTCAGGAGAACGAAAAACGGCAGTGGAGCCAAACATAGCAGCTTCCGTTTGGGAAGCCCATTTTAGCAAATTGTACCAAGACACCCTTGAATTTGCTAATGACGTGGCCACTGATGTCCCACCTGACCTTGTAGTTGGACTAGAATTCACTCTGGGTGAGGTTGTTAGTGCAATAGAGAGACTGGCGTTGGGGAAGGCACCGGGACTAGACAGACCGCCTGGTGACCTTTTTAGATATCATCCAGAGATTTGGGGCCCGTACCTCCTTATTCTTTTTAATGCCATCGCGGGAGGTATGAAGATCCCCTGTACTTGGCTGGGGGCATAAATAGTACCTATTTTTAAAAAGGGCTCTCCTCTGCTCCCAGTCAACTACAGGCCGATCAGCCTTATAGATGTCCCCCAAAAATTATTCTCTCATCACCTTCTGGACCACCTTCTAGATTGGATGGAGGAAAACGAGATCCTGAGTCCCCTCCAGGCGGGCTTCAGGAAAAATACGTCCACCATGGATCAGATTTTCCGTCTCGTTCTCCTCTACTGAAAACTGTGAGGATAGAGAGGGGGCGGCTGTACATGGTGTTCGTGGACCTGAGGTCCGCCTTTGATTTGGTTCCCCGTAAGAAACTATGGGAGGTCCTAAGGGAGCTGGGTGTTCCTACCCATCTACTACATGCTATAATTAGGCTCCATGACAACAACTTTGCTCAGGTTAGGTGTGGGAGGGATGGAGCGTTGTCATCCAGGTTCCCGGTTTCAAGAGGGGTAAGACAGAGTTGCGTTTTGGCGCCAACCCTGTTTTGCCTTTTTGTTAACAGTGTCATATCCCATCTCAACAATGTTACGGACAATGACGCTCCCTTGTTGGCAGGCAGGAGGGTACCGGCTATCATGTTTGCCGACGATACCCTCCTGCTCCCCAAATCCCCGACGGGGATCCAACGGATATTAGATGGGTTTGGTCTTTTCTGTAGACAGCATGGTCTAGAGATCAATACAGAGAAGACCAAATTCATGATATTCAACCCCTCCCCCAAAACCAGACCTAATCCAACACTGGGTTCTGCAAGACTGGAAAGAGTAAAAACGTTCCAGTACCTGGGGGTAATCTTACATGAGAACTTATCCTGGGACCCCCAGATAGCGAGATCCCGGTTAAAGTTGTCCCAATTGTCGGGGGCGATTTTGAAGGTCGTAAACACCTCCACCTTCAAACCCATCAGCCCGGCAGTAGAGATGTATAAAACCCAAGCAAAAGCGGCTGCTTCCTATGGTAGTGAGTTATGGGGGTATAAGGCTGGGACAGAACTTGTCAGAGTAGAAAACAACTTCCTCAGACGTCTCCTGGCCCTCCCCCGTGGCACACCCCTGCTCCCTTTAAGACTAGATGTGGCTCTCCCCTCGATAGGCGAGGACTTGAAACTAAAACCGTTAAGATTCTGGCACATGCTATGGACCACCGGCGAGCTTGCACACTATAGGCAAGACCTAATCCATGTAATGAATCTGAACCAGCGTGATAGTATCCCGTGGTCGGCCTTTATAAAGAGAGAACTGTACCGCCTGGGACTCCCTGAGCTGTGGGAGTTTCCCGAACAAGGCTGTCAAAGGGTCCCTCGCAAAAGATTGGTCGAAGTATATAAGGAGAAAAGTCTAGCTTCCCTGGTGTGTGCACCCAACAACGGCATTTTAACTGAACAATTCTTGGACTCCAAAAATTCTTATCATTTCGAAGGTTTTATGGACATTATTTTTCCCATTTTAGCAAGAAAATTGTTCATCCAATGGAGGTTAGGCACCCTGCCCCTCAAAACCTTTACTTGTAAATGGACAATGAGGGACGACAGAATATTTCCAGGGTGCAGCAACCACAATGAGGAGGAGATCCACGCTCTGTTTTTCTGCCCAGTTTACCATAGACCAAGGAAATATTGGCTAGCGCCAGTATGTAGGAACTTGGGCATAAGGGACTATTTACATTCATACAGAATATTGAAAACAAGTACCTTGCCCCACATAGTCTTCGCAGTTGCCAAGTTTATAATGGCTATGTAGCAGATAAGGAGAAAATTAGTAAAAGGCTGAACATTGATATGAATTGTAATGTTAACTCCTACCCTCATCCAGATTCTCCCAGGAAATGAATTTTTATGAAATGTATATAGTGTCTTTTTACTGTACGCGGATGTTTTTATGCTGATGGTTTTTATTGTATCTTTTATGGTCTAAATAGGCCGAAATAAAGAATTTTTGGATTGGATTGGAAAGGGTCAGAGATGTCAAACTTAATCTTTTGCCACAGAAACTCAGGCCACTAAACAGAAACTAAAGGTGCAGGTAAAACGTTTAACATTTTCTCACTATTGGCACATATATCACACTCCCTGACCACTCTGTCCACTACCATATGAAGACCTGGCCACCAAAACACCATTCTTACTAACCTATTCATAGATCACATTCCTAAATGTCCCTTATGTGCCACAGAAAATGTATTATCTCCCAAACTAACCCCTTCTTTAAATAACATATCTGCCTCAACCTCCAAATTATCCAAAATCTTCCAAAAAGGAAAGAATTGAGCTGACTTTCCTGTAAGCATATGACATTCTTCCACTTCTCTTCAGTAATACCCTCAAACCTTCATGAAATCATATCTCATACACTAGCTATTACCTCTCTCTCATCCATTCTACTGTCATCTCCATTCATATGACAAGGCAGCCTGGACAAACAGTTCGCTGTGACATTTTTCTTACGTGGAACTTACACACTAAAATTGCACTCCTGTAGTCTGGACATTAGATGTGCAATTCCTGCTGTAGCATTCTACACCTCTCCAAGAGACAAAATCCCCATAAAGAGCTTGTAATCTGTCTTTAGTGTAAAACGAGCTCCTCACACAGTTACAGAAGTGTCCTACTGCTCGCACACATGGTAACAGTTGCATTTCTATCACAGTATAACGTCTCTCAGTATCGTTGATAGCGCAGGAAGTAAAAGCTACATTGTACTCTTCCTTATCACTACGTTGTGACAGGACACTTACAACTCCATAAAGACAAGCATCCACTATGATGATATAGCTTTTGTTCACCTGGATAGGTTTTAGAGTGGGAGCTTCCATCATCTCCATATTAATCTGATCAAATGCCCGTTGTTGTCTCTTCTTGCAAGCAATTCAATTCAATAAAACTTTATTTTATTTTTGTTTGCAAACCACAAAAGTAAAATGCAAGCCAATTCTGTGTTCTTTCTAGCCAATTCCCTTACTGGCTCCATCTTGGTGGCAAAGTCCTTGATGAATTTACCGTAATATTCACATAGCCCAGATAATAACAGCAATTTCTCTTTACTGTCAGGCACAGGCACCTTCATAATGGCATCAATCAAATACTTTTTGGGTATCACTCTTTCTTCCGACAAGGTATTGCCCTAATACACCAGTTTTTTAAAAAAAAATTACACTTGCTCTCTTTGAGGGTAGGACCATGTTCCTTAAAAACCCCACAGATGTTCCTCAAATGGTCCATATTTTCACACACCTTCCTGGAAAAAGTGAGGATGTCATCCTGGAAACATTTGGCAAACACTTCCATATTACCAAACTTGTGAAACACGGCTCTTTGAAATATTGATGCCGCTGATGCAAGCCCAAATGACTTCCTTCTGAACTGGGACAAACCCTGCAGGTTGATAAATGCAGCTAAACTCTTGAGTCCTGAGTAAGCTAAATCTGGTGGTATGCGGACCTAAGATCGAATTTAGAAAACACACTGGCAACCCCCAACATACTGACAACCTCATTGATGTTTGGAAGTGCATGACAGTCCATCATGATGTTCACATTAAGTGCTCTTAGATCAATGCACAACCTCAAAGATTTGTCTACCTTACTTGCTAAAACAATGGGAGACATCCATTCAGAGGATTCCACTTCTTCTATGACTTCTCCCTTCAACATCTCATCCAAAATACCCTTAAGCTCTTTTCTCACATTAATAGGCATACTTCTCATTCTTTGTTTCACAAGTTGTGTCCCTTGCTTGAACTTTATACAGTGGGTATACCCATTAGGCTTACCCAACCTTTCAGACAAAACATCAAGAAATTGTGATACAACCCATGCAGCTTCATCTCGCTCACCAATCACCAACACAGGCTTCTTGCTGCGAGGATTGAGTATAATGCCCAGGTTCCATTGATCTCTCCATCCCAAAACATTCACTCCCTTCTTAACCACATACATTTTAATGGATACTTCTCTTCCTTTACATAAAACATCCACACTGGTGTACCCCATAATTTTTATAACAGAGCCATCGACCTTGGAGCACAACATCTGACTCCTTTAAGTCAACTCTAACAACCACACCTTCAAACCTTTTTAGGAAGAAGTCTTCAGTGATTATGGTCTACGGAGACCCCGAATAAGCCAGGAGTTCCATTTCCCTACCGAGAATCTGAACCTTTTATTTGTGAGAATGTCTCTTTCCTCAATCCTCATCCACATGTGCATCAATACAAAGAAAAATACCTCTTTCCTTCTCACTACTTTCTCCTCCATACGCAGGACTCACACAAGACACTTTCCACACACTAGCAGATCTCCCTTTAGCACCAAAAGAACCTCTCCTGTTATCCTTACACACATACACACACACTCGCATAATGCCCCACTCTGGCACACTTGCTGCACTCCCTCTGTATGGCAGGAAATTGAGCAAATGAAGCCACATGACTAACTCTTCCGCACCTGTAACACATCACAATCCTGTCTCCTGTCCTTTCTATTTGTACACCGTTGTGGACAATATTATTGGCAAAATTACTATTGACCACACACGTCATCCCCATTGACCTCATTCTTGGCATTGGTATTTGCATCCTGTACCAACATCATCCACTTTTCCGATTACTCCAAAGCCTTAGCTGTATTGATAGCAACTTTCAAGTTAGGATCTCCCATCACCCCCTAATGCTTTTTTATCTTTTAACTTCTCACATTCACAATAATCTGATCCCAGATCATTTCATCGCACATTGCTCCAAAATTACAATTCACAGACAAAGACCTAAAATCAGTTAAAAAACATCAGAAGATTCAGCATCACATTGTGCCCTGGTGTAAAATTTAAACCAATTTTACGCTATACTAGTAGTAGTTTGAAATCTACATTCCTTGTGCAATATGGCTTCTTCAAATTGATTCATTCTCCTCTATCCTGAATTTGAGGTAAAGTCTAAAATATAGCCTACCCCTTGGAATCCAAACAATAAAGTCAAATACTTTTTTTCCTTTCAGAACCCATTCTGCCCCATCAATAGCTTTCATGTAAGTCATACATTCTTCTGTCTATCTCGTCCATAGAATAGGAGGATCACCCTTAGATTGTAAAAATCTGGCAGGGGGATCAAACTGCATAATGACAATGATGGTCAGTCTTCAAAATAAGCTATAAAGTGCTAAGATGCAATAAATGGAACTGTATTAAAATCCTCATTAAACAACAAGAATCAAAAATTAACACCCGCGAACATCGGCATGTAATCCTAGTGAACTGCGGAAGAGAAAGCTGTATAATTCAGAGTAATGAAATATGTATAAAGCAGATGCACACCCTTGTGCATCAGTGTTGCAGTAAAAGTAAAAACATATTAACTTTATTGGTAGACTGCCATGCACATTGGTGTATTAAAATAAAGCTTCCAATGTGCTGCCATGTCTATTGGCGTTTCTTTAGCAAATTCCCAATAAAATTTGGCATCAGGATCACTTTGCACGTCATGTTCCAGATACACTGCTGTGCACACCGGTGTTTCAAAACTGAATACCAAACAGAGATGGCACTCAGGAGGCGTTGCAGCTTGGTGATGAAATGACATGTCACATACTCACCATGGCAATTGACAGAGAACAATGCAGGGCACACTTCTCACTCCATGTCTCCTTCATATCTGAGCAGAGAATGGCCATGGACTCCATGAGGATGGATGATGCGCTCCTCCGACGATGGCTCCAGCACAAAAGATTCAAAAGATGCTGAATCCAACACTCCAGATGACGGTAAAGCAGAGCATTTAAAATTCTCTAAAAACTGCTTTACCTATCACCAATTAGAATAAAATCCAGAGAGAGCTCCACTGCAGACACCAAAGCTCAGTAAAATCCACCAGTAAAATAGAACCATTTGCAGCAAAATTGTAGATGGGTGTAGAAATCCCAAAGAAGTCTGTACTGCACCCGTGCCATTAAAATAGTAGCCAGTACCTCCTCTAGTTCATCTCCAGTGTTGGAATCCAGAGTAACACAAGTTGAGTTGATAAAAATAGATCATTTATTGGAGACAGGACGGTACCTGCCTGGAAGCTAGGCAGAATCAACTCCTCTATTCCAGGATTCTGGACCAGAGCATTAAATCATGTATACGTGGTACATGCCACAGTTACACATTAACAATTATAATGAAAGAAAGAAGCCCAATGTATAACAGGCAGATGATACCAAATTTTCTTCATTGATTTATTCTTCTGCAAGACTTTTTATTAGGACCACAGCCTGAAGTGGATGAGTATTCTAGATGGTAATCCTTTCAAAGGAGTCCAATGGACCTACACTCCTGGAGGGTCCTCATAGCTATTTGACAATAGTTAAGTAGCACAGTGACATTTGTAAATCTTGTCACGCATACCTGAAATGAAGATTATTTTGAGAAAATGGTCATGCAAAAACAAAAATTTAGATAAATTAAAATAGTGTTTTAAATATCTTTAGAATTTATCTTTCTGAAATATGAATAAAGAGCACATAATCAATCATATTTGATCTGGCTCTCATTCCAAGTTACATAATGCTAGCAGACAATACATTTGCATGCAGATTTAATGTTACTATGGAGAAAATCCACACAAGTTTTATGTATTTAAAAGTTAATTCCCATATAACTTATGTATTTGTAAAGTACACGTTCACCCAAGTGTATCTTGGTTCTGAATAACAGATATTTATTGGTTCCCAATGGTACTCACTTTACCAAACTCAGAACGATGAAAGTGTGAGTGGACCCCACAGGATTCAAACCTGTGACCATGAGAGTGAGCAAAGGCCCCGATAGTGGATGAATTAGTCCACTAAGCCACCAGTCCCTGCTATATAATGATGCATTACCCTGTAGGATAGAATGTATGGCTTCTGTTGCAAATCATACATTTCTGGGTGTGAGAGCACTAGCCATTTGTGATCCACATGGTAATTCTGCTGCACACCGACTTGAAATGAGCCCTTAGTGTCATTATTTCGTAAAATAAGGTACTGTTAAATATTTAGAATTTCAGGGCTTGAATTTGCATTTATTTCCTTAGTGCATGCAGATCAGAACTGACAATCCTTTCACTGTCTTTT
Source organism: Lissotriton helveticus (assembly GCF_964261635.1). Lineage (NCBI taxonomy): Eukaryota > Metazoa > Chordata > Amphibia > Caudata > Salamandridae > Lissotriton > Lissotriton helveticus. The sequence goes on along the minus strand of NC_136072.1, from coordinate 686,510,259 downwards.
TCATCATTTTATTCCTATCATTTCATGGAGCATTTATACCCATCACTGTCCTCAAAAGACTAATTACATAATGAACATTTCATGGGAATTTTATTAATAGAAACCTATGATTAATTACAAAATGCCTTGAACTGAGTATTTTGCTGGAATTAGAAAATATAATTTCTAATTAGTCCTGTGAAGAAGGATCTTCAATCTGAATCATGTGTGAACAGAAATAACCCATTGGTAAATGACATAAATATGTAATGCTTCACTTGTTTTTATATTCTTTTTGAGGCCATGTCCAAAATATTTGTCACATGCATTTTGTTAAACATTGATTGTTGAATCATTTCCATGGACGTTTAAAAGAAACATTTAAAAAAAGACTAATAAAGCTAACGCTTCTTTGAACAATGGAGAAAGCCATAATAGCCATTGTTTACTCAGGAAAAGCAGCCTCGGCTCAAAGCGTCTAAATTATATGCAGCCACACCGATTATCAGACATGTCTTTTTATCACCTAGCTCATCAGCTCTCTAAGCTTACCCAGTTATTGCAAGCCACTTCCCATTCTCAAATTTAGATTACCATTGAATGAACCTATTTAGGTAATACTGTGAACTCATTGGCTTATACATCAATGACTCAACCCTGCTCTTACCTAGCTCACCATCAAAGCCTCATTGTAGGCTTTGATTAGGTCCCACAAACCCCTGAACATCCAAACCTAACTACATGACCCAACATCAATCTGGCATAGCACAGGGTTATGCATTCAAGTGTCTTTGATCTCGGCACACTAAATGAACCATTTAAAGAGATTGCCCTCAATTATTTTAATGACCTACATCACGAATGCAGTCTCTCAATATCCCAAATTTGGAAACACCGTTAGCTTACCCAGAAGTACTAAGGCGGGCTCCTTACTCCATATCTGGTTCTCCTCTCTCCATTTGCCTACATACATGCCATGTCTGTAAGGGTTTGATTGCAGGACTATATTCTACGCTGTTACGTCCTATATACCTCACAGATGTTATGAAGCATGTACGGTTAAAGCAAACACAAGGAGATGCTGGACGGAGTGCTGAAACTTTTCAAGCACTCACCCCCAGTCACATATCTGGGTTGAATCCATCATTCTTTAGCTCACTTTGCCACCCCAGTTCAAACACAGCTATATGCAAATCAGTCTTGACCTTGTGCCTCATGGGAACAGTCCAGCCCAGACTGTCAAGCCATGTCTTCCCTGGACCAGAAACCAGCATCCTGGGACCGGTTTCGTGCTAACAGCCCTCATCAGCCAGGCTATCTTGAATCAAGTGGCAAAGTTAGCCGTTTATGTCTATGGCCCCGCACAAGTCCGTGGGACTTGAGGAGACCCGAGCAGCTGTTCAGAAGCGGGTAAACTCAGGAGTACGAGGACACGCCGAGAATGGTTTTAAGAGTTGAGGGAAATTACTGGCAGTTCAAGTTCATAGAGATTAGAGGCTCGGGAGCTCTTTATTTATGACATTTATTTGTCTGCAGAACCGCAGGAGTAGAGGAAGTAACGGGACAAATAGAGCAGTTTTGAATTAGGACATCGCGACTCACCGGACAGTGATTTTCTGGTAAGAGCAGGCTGCATTTAAGGCGGTGGTTACAGCGTAGCAGCACTCTGATACTTGCATAAGAGTGTAGAACATAAAATGACAGAAGTGTTATGTTTTCAGATTTACGTTGTCCTGCTGGAAGCCAGAGCTTGTAAGCATGTATTACTTCGTTTTCATTCCGTTTTTCTTTGGACTCTTAAGTTTCACGATTCACACGTGGGTGTGGTGTCGGTGGCTCGAGCGTCATCCCTTCAAACACACATTTACCCCGAAAAAAGACGTTTTGATGTTAAGGGTTGGACACCTTTGTAATTTTGTATTAAGCTATTTACTCCCCAGCTGAATAAGATGCTGATGGCCTTGTATGTATTGTTTTTGTAGATTAGCACGCTCCTGATGAAGGGTCAAGCATGGCCTGAAATGCATTGAGCTAAAGAAGAATTACAGAAGAAGTTGTTGAAATAACTTTCATGTTTATACACTGTGAAATCTTTCATTTGTTTATAATGCAGTGATGTATGTTTATGAAATTTCACTAAGAACTTAATAGAAGTTTGCATTCTGGTGTCGAATTAACGCATCATGAATGTGAGAAGCTAAAACGTTTAATATTTGCTATAGTGTGTTTATTTTGTTGAAATACCACAGCTATTGTGCGTAGAGGTCGAGTCCTCAGGTCTCGAGATAGGGAGGTTCATTTAATAGGCACGGGGAAGGCAACCGTGCTACCTCTGCAGCACGCTGATTAAAGTTTTTTGATAAGCAGGTTTACATTAAAATTAGAAATTCTAATCAAATCTATTTATTAAGGGCAGTGCATCTCCACATAAATTCAAAGTTAGCAAGGGACCCACGTCTGGCATACCCTGGTAACTTAGGGCGAACAAAGCAAACACAAGATCAGTCACAGATCTGGGTTGAATCCATCATTCTTTAGCTTACTTTGCCACCCCAGTTCAGACACCCCTATATGCAAATCAGTCTTTACCCTGTGCCTCATGGGAACAGTCCAGCCCGAACTGCCAAGCCTTGTCTTCCCTGGACCGGATACTTATTTCCAGTCCAGGGAGGACCTGGCCTGGCAGTTCGGGCTGGACTGTTCCCATTGAGCACAGGGTCAAGGCTGATTTGCATATGGCTGGGTTCAAACTGGAATGGCATGGTGAGCAAAAAAACAATGGATTTAGGCCCAGATCTTTGTACTGGGGTGACTGCATGACATTGTTCTGCATTCTGTCCATCAATTGTTGTTTTTGCATGTAAGGTTACCCTGGTCCATCTACTAAGTCACAACTACTCAAAATTAGCACTGGGCCTTCCTCCTTTCCAGATGCAACAAAGAACTGTGAGAAGACAGGCTGAAAACTCCTCTGCTTTAGGATCTTACACAACTGATACTGGTCTCCAGCCAAATCGTGTGCTACAAAATTACTAATGACTGCCACCTGTTGGATATCTTTCTGCTCAGGCTGTGACCTCCTCCTCATTTTGTGGTCTTGCCTCCATTACTCCTCTCATTACGAGGGCATGTGGCAACTTCTGCATGACACCAGAAACACATCTTTCGTACACTCAATCCATTTAATCTTATTACATGATATGGCCAGCGGAGAAGATGCCTCTTCACATTGATGTCACTGGGTGGCTATGTCTCTCTCCACTGGCAAGATCTGCATTCTTGGGCATTGGCTCATACATTCCATACCCACAACTGTTGAATGGATGATGGAACTCTTGCAATGCGTGAAAAATCCATATACAGGCTGAATGCCCAGGGCCTGCTGTTTGAATGTAGATGGACTTCCTTCCTTGAATATGGTACAGAGTACCCATCTTCTTAATGATGGATTTGCTTCCCTGATCTTAACCTCGCCACTCTTCCCTTCCATGCTACACACCAGTACAGCCCCCACCCCTGTTCCTCATAATACTTTCTCAAGATTAGTTATATCAATACATTCCCTCACTTTCTTAAGTCACCCTTGCTAACAGACTTTACCTAAAGGCAGGAATTACTTCATATTGTTTTGTATTTGCATTGGTGCCATGTCCCTGACTGCAAGACCTTCTGTCTTTCCTTGTTTGCCTACAAAAGCTCTAATGCACCGGTAAACATCACTTACAACGAAACTTTTACAACGCACTACCATTACAACGCGGTCATTACAACGCAAACTATTACAACGCATTGCGCTGGGGGGCGCTCTAGGATAGGGAATAGGTTAATTTACTATCCAATAACCTTCCCTAGTGTCCACGGGGACTGGAGTTGGAATAGTAAATTAAACTATTCACTATCCAACACCCAAAAGCGCTATGCGTTGTAATGGTATGCGATGTAAAAACCGCGTTGTAAAGGCAGGCGTTGTAATAGCCTGCGTTGTAACGTCATACATCCTAATGCACCCTATTATTTTTAGACAATGACTATAATTGTCCCCTCGCTCATCTTCTGGTTCTCTTCTCTATTCTGTTGACTGAATTATCTAATTTAATGGATGTGTATGCTTTGTACCACGCATTCAAACATACCAAAAGTGTTTAAGTAAAGAAATGACAAAAAAGCAATTCCTCTCTGCGATAGCAGCGGATGTTTGCCACTGATTTTCACAGCTGTTGAGAGAGCCACTGGTAGGCTATTGAGGGGTGCTGCCCATGGTTTCCAGCCAGCCATGCAGACGGAAAGATGTATTGTGCTCCTAACTGGTGACCATCCTTAAAAGGGGCAAGTTTCGTGAACAAATGATTTGCTGTTTTCCTGCCATGTTCGCACATGTGGCCATCTTTGTGAGGGGCACACTGTGACAAATTTAATTTAAAGGACCTTAATTGTTTTTTGAGCACCTGAGACATGAAGGAGAACTTGATTTGTGATTTAGCACTCATGCCTTAGTGGAGATCAGTAGCAGAGACCAGAAAAATCCATATCCCACATCTCCACCTTACTTGAAGCGACTGGAGACTGCACAGGTCATCACTTCTTTGCTACACACATGTGCTTCACAGCTGTTTAACATAGAGTTAATGTTGCTGATCCCAAGAGAAAATATTCCTTTCTAGAGATTCACTGGCTTATCTATAAACAATTAAAAAAGTAACACATTGCAATGGGGGGTATAGTTAGCCTAGTTACTGAAAAATACATTAATGGTTCCAGATGCAGATCCACTGAAATCTGACAGAGGATCTTATTCTTTGACTCCTTGTGGTCACTTGTAGTTGTTCAGAACAAAGCAGAAGTAAATTGAATTGACGGGAATTGCCTTCACTTGATGAAGTGGCGTGGGGGGTGAAGCCTGCATTGTACAAATCAGTGCTAATGTCTTTTTTTTCTATGTGGGTGAAATGAGAACCATGTGCTGAACATACCATTAAATAATATGTCAACATTTATAGGCCTAAGTCCAGCACACAAACTGAAGACAAAGTGTCCCTGAAAAAGTTTTTGATCACCTATGGACTGGAGATTCATCGTTCTATAAATACAAATATTGAAAAAAAATTCTGGGATAAAATTCTCAAGGAATAGTCTGAGGAAGAGCTCTGTTTGTCCAGAATTTGGACAAAATATTAACTAAAAAATATTTGTCAAGAATATCGTGATGACAAGAATATTGTTGACAGAAATATCGAAGGTAAGACTATTTAAGCTTAAGTGCTGTTTTTAATATCATTTAAAAAATATAATTTTTGAAAATATTGTAAATAATGTTGTTTTTATGAGTTAACTTGTATATGTTTTATTTTAGTTGTGTGGTAATTTTAGTTTTAATATGTTTAGTTTTTTAACTAATTTGTATACATTTAAAATGTAACTTTTTTCATAAATGCTGTTAATTATTATATTTAATATATATATATTAAAGTTTTAGGAGCAGGATGTTGGGTTTTATGTACAATGTTGTGTTGGGGACATGGACTTTTCCTTTGGCTTTGGGTGGGTTAGGATGGGTTTGGGTCGTTAGGCAGGATTGGGGACCAGATTTATTAGAGATGCCCTTATCATTCCTTCATTTTAAATCTATGGGTAGGTGTAAACCATTGATTTTACACAATCACATAGCTCTTTGTAACATCAAATTGTTCCGAGGTTTTTCCTCCGGTTCTTTAAAACTAGCAATTTTTCTGTTTGTGTTTGTTTTAGGATTATAACGCTGCCTTGGGGTGCAGCAGGTGTATATGCCTGCATTTTGCACACTTGGTGCATATCCATATTTCAGAAGGGGTTACAAATGCATTGGTGGCTCTTTCTGCAAATGCCATTGGTAGAGCCCACATTTCACAATTGCCCAATATGGAAGCGGGTCCCCTCATTTACATTGGGATCTGGCCTCATCCAAAGACAATTGTTCTGAGGCTCACACATCTATAAAGAAAAGATGAGTGGAATGAATGAATTATTCTCACTAGTAATTACTTGTGGCTGCATTCCAGTCCATCTTGTTTTTTGGTCAACAACCACTCCAGACACAGAACATCAATATGTAAATCAGTCTTGGCCCTCCTCCAGATGTAACAGTGAAGCCGAAAATGCCAGGCAAGGTCCATTCCAGATGAGAACACAAGCAACCCTTGGCCTTCTTCAGTTTCAGCTTTTGGGCCCCATTAATAAAGTGCAGTTTGAGTCCATGTCCAGGCAGTCCTTTTACATTATTGTATCTCACTTAGAAAAACAAAAAAAGGAATTAGTGAAATGCTTGAACTAATCCATTCATTAGTAAGTGCTCACATAAGCATTCCATGCAATCACTTTTTTTGTCCACTATGCTATTCAGAACAGTGCCAGCCAAATGCAAATCAGTCTTGGTTGTGCTCCAACAGGAACAATCTAGCCTGTCCACTGTCAGGCTAGGCCTCCTCCAGATGGAAACACAAGCAATGCGAGACTAGTTTCAGTATTTCACTTAATTTCCAGGCATAAAAAAAAGAATAAGAACTTGTGTAATGTAAGAGGTGCTTATGTAATGTGCCCAATACTTCCCGGTCAGGTCGCATTCACCCTATATAAAAATGCAAAATAGATCTTACCTCAATTTACAGCGTGAGCAGCGGATGGACACTAGTTCAGTTAAATCAATCTGTACTTTGTCCATGCACCCCACACACGCACATGGAAATCACACATTAAGTGACGCTTTGCAAGTGCTGGCAAGTAAGAAGGCATAAATGAAGAGTGATAAGGAGGCCAGCGAATAATAAGTAGCGGGCAGGTTTAAAGCCTGGTTTTACAGAGTTTTTCTTTTTTAGTTACAATAGGTCGTTGCAAAGCGACAGAGAAAGCTCACTCCCTGCAGGTTCAACCTAAAAAAGGTGACTTTGCAACCTAACCGTACAAATGCTGAGAATGGGAAACAGCTGAAGAGTGAAATGTTGGGTAAGACAGCAGGAAGAGGCTGATTTACAATGGACAGTTGGCAAAATCGAAACTCTACCCGGACTAGATTTTTCCCTGTGCTTGGAATACATCACTGAATTTTATGAGATCAACACAACAAGTTCTTTGTGAATCAGGTCACAGGAGAAAATGTTTCCCTTTCCAAAAACCCATAAACTGTAACTAATACCTAGTGTAATATGGCATTGTTTCCTTTATACCTTCCTAGAAAGTAACCAGCTCCTGACTTTTCTGTGGATACATGTGCATGCTTTTCCCATGGACGAAATAATTTGCAAAATATTTGTGCACACCCATAAAGTTAGACGTCTGAGTGTTTATACTGCAGGACTAATCCCGACCCCAATAAGACCCTTGGCTCACACATAACCCTAAGTATATGATTCTGGAAAAGTCTTTACTCTGATGCATGTTCATCTACTTTAAATCCAATTTACATTTGTAAAATTCCATCAATCCTAAATCAATGTGGATGCAGAATGTATTCTCACAAGTTACTTTCTTGTGCCCATAGGCTTGCAAAATGAAAGAGCTGAGCTATCCATGCTAGTATTCCGAACGAAAGTAACAAAATAAATCACCAATGGTTCTCTTTTCTGTGTCTCTTTTCTTTGCAACAATCAGAGTGGTTCAAATCACACTTATTCTGCACAACTCTTGCTTGGTCGTTTCACTGTCTGACGTTTTCTTTATTTAAAGTGCCCAAGTCAGTCACACAGGAGGAGCAGAGGAGGGGCATTTTATTGTATTAGATGCTGGACTTTTGCAAGACCAGGCTCTATGACCTGAACATCTATTTATAGATTTATAAAGCAAGTCTGCAAGGTTTTTTTTTTATGAATGATGACTTCTCTAGATGTCGTTACATGTTGTAGCTGTCATGTTTAAAAAATATTTTATACTTGTATATACTTGTAATCTGAAGTCCATTGCGACTGCATAAAAGAAGTGGGGCCCCACATTTAGGGGCCGATTAGGATCACGGTTTTCCTGCATCCTACGGGCCGGTGGAAGCCACCACCGGCCCGGAAGATGCGGGAAAACCGCTGGGGAGGCACAAAAGACCCACCGCCAAATTTGGATGGCGGTGGGTCTCAAAATCGGTCCGCAGCTTTTCCGCCGGCTGAAAAGCTCTAACATGGCTGGCGGTGTCTGTCAGACACCGCCAGCCATATTAGAATGGCGCAAAACAGATGCCTTTCCGCTGCGGATTCTCTGCCGTGGAAAGGCATACGGTGAATTCTCTGGGTGTGGTGTTGGGTTCAATCAGGCCTACATATTCTGCTAAACTCTCGAACATCTTAGTATAGAAGTTGGCACGGACACTGGAAAATGCAAAAGACAAGTTTATTAAGACCCCATGGGGTGGTGGTACATTCCTACAGCACCCTTCGGCAATGTAAGAAGTAGCACACCGAACATCGGTGCGCGACCTCTTTTATACAGTTTAATGACAATAAAAAGATAGGCGGTTACAAGTTACACACTTTAGGTACATATAAGGTCATTTTTGGAACACAGCCAGCATGTGGGAGGAGATTAATAGCACTGGTCAGTTTATGCTAACATTCCTAGAGAATGACCAGTCGATGCATAGTGCGCATGTGCGCTTGACCAGTACTAAAAATAGCCTGTTGCCGAGCAGAATAAATGACCATGGGTATCGAGAAAGGACAAAGGGGCACGCTGACCACGAGGCAGCGTGTTCATACAAAATGGAAGTCGGAAGGATTCAAAATGGCCCCCGTACATTTTGGTCAAGTTAACGGAAAAGGTCGTGTAGCTGAGCTAAACGCTAACTCAGGAGCTGCCAAAACACGACAGACGGCCCTTTTAGCGTTTAGCAAAAGCTACCTCATAACGGACGTAATCAGGATTCTCGTCCTCAATATTGATGGCCATTATTTTCAGCACTTCATCGTTGATCAATTCCTCTTGCTTAATCATAGCTCGTTTGGACGGGATACAGGCTGTGATACATACAGAGCATAAAGTAGGGCCACATTGAATACATAGACAGAGGAAAAACAGTGTTCCAATAAAAATACATAGAATGGTTAATAATTTCCAACCCCAAGTACTAAATAGGGTCCAGAACCAACCAGAAAGGGTCCAAGTTCCATTTTCTGGGTGGATCTCAGCAGCTATCTTATGTAATTTCGTAATCGAATCATACACGGAAGGTGAATTATCTGGCACGTACACACAGCAACTACTACCGATAATGTGGCATGCTCCACCACGATCAGCTAGTATCACGTCTAGAACCATTCGGTTCTGGAGCGTCACAATTCTAGTAATCTGCAATTCTTCAGTTATATTTCCCAAAGCAGAGGCAGTTTCATTAGCAACGGCTTCCACCACACGTGTAAGCCTCCTAATCTTTCGGCTGCTCAACGCAGCTCCTACAAATGAAAATAACCCTAGATTGAAATCTACATATTGCTGTAAAGTAGTATCAGTTTGATCTATCCCATCAAGATCTAATGTTCTTTTAACTCTGTTTAGTACGAAGTCATGGTATAAAATGTAATCATTGTGATACATAGGAGGAGCAATGAATACAGGCGGCAGTACAAAAGCTATGTAACATGTCCCTAACCATCCCAGTGGCAGACGATGGTATCCCTTGTTCCCACAAATGAAATATGTATTACGCGAGGCTACAAATGCAATTCCGTTTGGCGTATCAAAAGCAAGTGTAACATTACATTCGCTGCGGCCTACAGGGATTGTACCTTTATTTCTAATACAAAGATCTGCTTTTGTATCAATAACCGTTATCACGTGTAAATCCGTTACATTTATAAGCCTTTGATTCGTATAAACACGAGGTGTAGATACATTGTCCGGACGATATTCTTCCCATTCAAATTTAGTTCCTTCAGCTTGTGGATAACCATCTTTGTCATTAAAACATATCTTGTTCAATCGAAAGAGTAGTCCACCTTTCGTTGGCCATCGTAAAGTAAAAAGAAGAGTGTACCAAGCATTACAAGAACCATTATGAGAAAACGGGAGAGGAATAAGTGGCGTTCCTCCTCTCTTCTGATGTCCAGGCAACATTCCACATACCCAACAGTTTGATGTGTTGGTCATGTTGTGAGTGTGATGCAAAATCTGAATAAAACTATTATTCAAATAGGTCTGTCTATGTCTCTCTTCATGATAAGGCAAAGTAAAATGAAAATGTTCGGACGGGCTTGGAGTGGTAGGCAGTAAGTGTTCTCGTGCAGGAAACAAGTGTTCTGTAGTCCAAGCTACCACTGCAATCACTACTATAGTCAACACAAACAATACAGCACCAAGAATTCTCCCTTTTCGTGTCGAAGGAGATGCCATAATTCGCAAAACAAATGATCTTCAAAAGCAACACTAAGAGAAAAAAAAAAAAAACATGGTTCTGGACTGAGGCTGCCGTTGGTTTGTTCTCCGAGATTCAAGACGGGTGTCGCTACTCTGGGCCGAACTGATCCCCCCCCTTGATATTCCCGGCTTCCGTTTCACAAACCTCAGAGCGGTTACCAACCAGTTAAAAAATGCAAAAAGAAATTATTTCCTAGAACGTAGATTGTACTTCACTCCATCAGGTAACAGCTGGGCTCTTTTCTGCATCCAAAATTTTCCTGTAGTCAGACAGCACCACAGGGCTCACCAGGTCCGGGGAAACACGACGACAATGGGTAGAATGGATCCACCGTTTCTTGTTGGTCACTCGTACTGCTGTTCGGGTGGCGAGCAGCACTTGCTCAGGACCATGCCACCTCGGTTCCAAACTGCTGGATCTCTCAAATACTTTGACCATCACATGGTCCCCAGGACGAAGATCGTGAGCCTCACCGGTGGAGTTGTCGGGGAGCGCTTCTCGAACCTGCTGATGAATAGAAAGTAAATCATTTGTTAATCGTGCCAGATAGTCATTCATCATTATACAAGGCACATCATGTATCAAACGAGGCTTAGGAACTCCCCAGATATTCATCGGCCTTCCGAACACCACTTCATATGGTGTGAGGCCAGATCGAGAATGTGGCACTGATCGAATAGACAGCAATGCCAAGGGCAAAGCGTCCGGCCATTTCAAAGATGTGGATGCCACAATCTTTGCTAGCTTCAGCTTCAGAGTTGCATTGTATCTTTCTACCAAACCTGCTGATTGCGGATGAAAAACAGCGTGGAATCGTTGCTTGATTCCTAATCCTTTCAGGACGTACTCCACTACTTTCCCAATAAAATGAGGACCATTGTCATTCCACATAAATTTACAAACACCATAGCGCGGGAAGTACTCTTTGAGTAACACCTTAGCTGTTGTCAATGCTGTATTGTCTTTCGTAGGGTAAGCCTCAATCCATTTACTGAAGGCACACACCACCACTAAGACATACTTGAGGTTATTACAGCGTTCCAGCTGGATGTAGTCCATTTGCAATACTTCGAACGGTGCAGTAGGTGGAACAAACCCTCCTTTAGGAGTATGAGTCCCTTGTCCAGGATTGTGCTGTAAACATATCAGACAGGTCTGCACTACTCTCTTAGCCGTACTAGCAATGTCAGGATTTTCCCAAACCCGTGTAAGCAATTTAATAATTGCGAGAGCTCCAATATGTGCCAGCCCATGTGTCATTTGCACCATTGTTTGTAAATAGGCCATGGGTAGTTTCCATCTTTCCATATCTTTACTGCGCCAGCAACCCTCATCATCCAATACTCCTTCAGTGGCCCATTTCGTAAGTTCTACTTCAGATGCTGACTTCTGTATATCTAATATTTCTTCTCTAGCATCATGCCACCGCTCGGCTTGTGATTTCACCACGTACATGGGGGAATTATTTTGTAGCATAGCGGTCTCTCTCGCAATGCGATCTGCGAAAGCATTGCCTTGTCCTACTTTATCCGTCACCTTTTTGTGTGCACTGCATTTGACTATTGCTACTTTCTTTGGACATAATAGTGCATTCAGGAGATCGCGTACCAATTCTCCATGCATGATGTGTACCCCGTGTGAAGTCAAGAATCCTCGTTCCTTCCAGAGTAGGCCAAAATCATGCACTACTCCAAAAGCGTAACGACTATCCGTGTAAATGTTCACACATAGCCCAGCACTTAACTCACATGCTTTCGTTAAGGCTATCAATTCAGCTGCTTGGGCCGATTTCTGGGGTATCCGTGCTGCTTCTACCACTGTCTTAAGTGTCGTGATCGCATAAGCTGCGGAAGTCGTGCCATCTGGTAACTTCACACACGATCCATCGACCCACAGCTCCCCATCTACATCTGGAAATGGTGTATCCTGTAAATCGATACAACCCTTTGTCTGTTCCTCAGTCAGAAAAACACAATCATGTTGTTCTTCCTTCTGGGTCTCAGCAACAGGATACGGTAGTAAAGTAGCAGGATTCAGTGTCGCACATCGTTTTAGTGTGATGTGCGGCGCCAACAACGTTAGCTCATATCCTGTTAGACGGGCACTGGTTAGATGCTGTGTTTTCGTTTGATTCAACAACGCATCTACCGCATGGGGAACTAACACCAACAATTTATGTGACAAAACTATTCCTTCACTTTGTCGTATTGCTACTGCTGTTGCTGCAACTGCTCGAAAACATCCAGGCAATCCTCGAGCCACAGGGTCGAGTACCGCCGAGAAGTATGCACAGGGTCTCTGTTTGTCTCCGTGTGTCTGCACTAAAACTGACAATGCGCACCCATCCTTCTCGTGTACATACAATGTGAAGATCTTCGTATAGTCAGGTGTACCTAACACTGGTGCAGAACAGAGAGCCTGTCTCAATTGTTCAAAAGCATTCTGACATTCATTTGTCCATTCAATGGGAATCGGTGTATCTTTGGACAGCAATGCTAACAAAGGCTTAACAATGTGAGAAAAACCCAATATCCATTGCCTACAGAAAGACGTCAAACCTATGAAGGCACGAACATCCTTCTGAGTGCGGGGAACTGGTGTATCTAACACTGCTTGAATTCGATCTGGTGTTAATGCACGGCCCTCCTTAGACAAAAGATGACCGAGGTAGGTCACCTTTGGTCTACAATACTGTAACTTCTTCTTCGAAACCTTATGATTGTTTTTGGCTAAGAAGGAAAGCAAGGAAAAGGTACTTTTCTCACACAGTTCCCGCGTATCTGCTGCAAGTAAGAGGTCATCCACATACTGTATAAGAGCCACTCCATCCTGCAATTCAAAGGAATCAAGCTGTCTCTTCAAGGCCTGACTATAGATGCTAGGACTTTCTGTATAGCCCTGGGGAATTCGACAAAATCTATACGATTTATTATTTAATGTAAATCCAAAGAGATATCGACTATCGGGATGTACAGGAATCGAGAAAAAAGCGTTTTTCAAATCGAGAACTGTAAAAGTAGTTGCCATTGGTGGAACCAACGTAAGCAACGTGGTGATGTCAGACACCACCGGGTACTGAGGCACTACTATCTTGTTGATTTCCCTCAAATCAATAATAACACGGTAAACCTTAGCATCTGTATCTCTTTTAAGGATCGGTAAAATTGGGCTGTTGCAAACATTGTAGGGAACTTCCTCAACTACTCCAGCCAAAATCAAATCATTCACAATGTGTATCAAAGCAATTTCACCTTCCCTCGAAATTTTATATTGTGGGACACGTGGCAGAGATACTCCCTCCTTTACAGTAATATGTACTGGAGGAATACTCATCTGCCCTACATCAGTATCAGAAGTGGCCCACAATGTTTTTGGTAGGGAGGCTAATACTTCAGATTCATGGAGAAGACACACTCGCTCAATTTCTGGATAATTTTCTTTCAACACCACCCGCACTCCTTCCGGGGCACAGCGAATAGTAGCTCGAAAATGTTTTAACATATCAAGTCCCATAATATTATCTGGTGTATTCGGTGACAGTAAAAAGGGACAAGGGGCAGCAAATTTATCAACATGAAATGTAACGGGTTGAGACAGTGGGCTAGAAGTAGGTGTTCCATCGAACCCTATAGCTGTAATTACCTCGCCAGACAGGGGAGCCCTTGGAACCAAGTGTTTGGAAAAAGCGCTACGAGTAGCTCCTGTATCGACCAAAAATTGATCAGTGGACCCCAAGACATGTGCCTCTATGTATGGACCCCTTTGATCAACTGGTACCTCAACTGATTCCACACCCCATCCTACGCAATCCTATGCATAGCGCTCATCACGTTGTTCAACAGAGCCACCCTCACTTATCTGATATTGATTGCGATTATCGAATGTATTATAATCTGTCTGACCACGACCCCTTGCTCCATGTCCTCCACGATCATTCGTCCCATAACCTCCTCGATCATTTGTCCCATAACCTCTCGGTCCTCCATAATTATTCCTGGACCTACCACTTCCTCGTCCCCTCCAATTATGCTGTTCCCGAAACAATGGACAATCTGCAATCCAATGTCCAAACTGTTTACAGTATGCACACTGATTCACAGATATGTCGGAACGAGGAGGAGGAGCGTTATTATACGATCCTCGTCCCCCTCGATTGTTTCCCCTCGTAGCCTGGACCTGAGCCAACATTACCTTCGTCTTCAAATCCTTCACTTTCTTATCACTACTTTCCTTTGCCTCTGATTCCTGTCGTTCATAATATTGAGCCATAGTCAATAAAGAAGCAGGGGTTGCCGTGGTCCACGAACTTTCACTCGCTTTTAATCGTTTTGCAATCTCCGGTAGGAGATTAGCCACATATTTGTCAACGAATAAATGTCTGCCTGTATCTTCTGTCAATGATTGTCCACTGTAATCATGGAACGCTTCCTCAAAGCGAGAAAAGAAATCTGCAACCGATTCATCCGTTTTCTGTTTACAAGAGGCTAATATGGTCCAATCAATCTTTTTAGCGGGAACGAGCGTTTTTAATTTATTTAGTATGCACCCTGGAAGGTCCAATATTAATTGACAAGGCTTACATGCTGGTTCCCTGTCTAAGTCAGCTTAAACTATATCTTTCCAACCTGCCCCAAGAGTCGTGGAATCATCAAACTTACGAATCACTCTCCACATATCAGGGGGCAATATTAGTCCAAAAAACAGATCAATATCAACTAACGTCATAATACACGATGAAATTGCACTTTCAACACTTTCATAGAAAGCCGCTGGGTTTTTACAAGGATCAGGTAAAGCATTCTTAAGTGCCATAACATCTGCTCTATTCCAGGGCGTATAAACCCAGTTATACACAAAATACCCCTTGGCGTCTTTAGATGTTTTATCATCATCTGTGCCATCCCCTTTATGGGGGACATACAAAGGCGCAGCTTCTCGCATAGGTCTAATATTAATCGCGGCGGTCTTATCTGTTCCAAAGATAGAGCATTCTTTGGATATCTCTGTCGATCCGGACGCAGGCGGACCCGATGACCTTTCCAACTCCCGTAGTCGTGTCGCCTCATTCCGTAGCTGAACCAAACGTTTGAAAAATTCATCCGCATCTGAAAGAACAAAGAGACCTCTACGAAAATTATCGCGACCCGTGGATATCTCCTTGGGTTCTAACTCTGGAGAATATTTTCTAAAGCGTTCAACAACCTCATCTCCAAAATGATCTAAGAAATACATTCGCTCCTGATCAGACCATTGTTCCATTTGCTTACTAATTTCAGAAACAGTGACAGTATTAATATTTAACTTTCGTGCAAACGAACGCAATTCCGCAGTTCGTTCCGCATGTAACCTTGTACGCTGTGTATTCTGGTCGTCCTCATCCGCATCCTTGTTCGGAGCCGTAGGTGCGACGTACGGAGGCGGACAACGATCTAGTAATGAAAAATCATCTGTTTCGTTAGTAAGGACCGGATAAAGAGGACGCCGGATGGGAAACTGACCATTAACCTGTAAATTATGTTCCCGAGTCTCCCTCTCTTTCTGTTCCTGCAACTCCTTCTCCTGTAGCTGTAAAGCTTTGTCACGTGCAGCCTTTCGCTGCACCTTCTCCGCCAAGGCTTCCTCACGCTTCATTCGTTCACGCACCTCTTTCTCCCACATACGCACACAATCAAACATCTCTTGTCTAGACCTTCGCTGAAACAAACACTGCTCCACATACTGAACCTTTCGTAAATCAAATGACCCATGTAGTGGCCACTGTAATTCACGATCGGCTTTGCTGTATTTGTGCCATAATGTGCTGTACATTATTGGCGGAATGCCAAATTTGACATACATCTCACGATTAGGAGTCCCCTCTGGGGGAGCCGGCTGTGATTTATTTAATCGATAATTGGTACCATTCTCAAAGCAGCACATCCTTCGGAGCGTGCTGAAAACAGGCATGTTCAAAAGTACCACGGAAACGCGATACTACATAAAATGGCACTTAATGTGCGTCATACACGGTGTGCCGTTCAAATCAAATAAATTAGAGAAATATCCCTACATGCCTGCCTATGTGAGGTGCACTCCACATATAAATCAAATTCAAAGATTCAAATGTTAGCTAACTCAACAAATTCAAATTCAAATTCAAAAAGCCATAGTAAGTGTCAGTAGACTACCTCACCAATCAGAAGCTTACAACATCTCTTCAACAAATTCAAATTCAAAAAGCCATAGTGAGTGTCAATAGACTACCTCACCAATCAGAAGCTTACCGAATATCTTCAAACGTCCAAGATCCATCTGCCAAGTTCTGTGATCGAATCAGCCAAAACTGCACTACACGACAATCCAAGATCGGAATCTCAGTCGAGGACCGGCGCCACCTGGAAGGTCAGATCAGAAGGAAGGAAAGAAACACCGCGGATGCCAAGACTCGGGTCACTCAATGGCAGCGATTGCTTCCATGGCGAGTTTCCAAACCTTCGTCGCGACCTCTCCTTCGGGCATCCGAGTCACCGATGAGTCCCTTCGTGGTCGCCAATTGTGGTGTTGGGTTCAATCAGGCCTACATATTCTGCTAAACTCTCGAACACCTTAGTATAGAAGTTGGCACGGACACTGGAAAATGCAAAAGACAAGTTTATTAAGACCCCATGGGGTGGTGGTACATTCCTACAGCACCCTTCGGCAATGTAAGAAGTAGCACACCGAACATCGGTGCGCGACCTCTTTTATACAGTTTAATGACAATAAAAAGATAGGCGGTTACAAGTTACACACTTTAGGTACATATAAGGTCATTTTTGGAACACAGCCAGCATGTGGGAGGAGATTAATAGCACTGGTCAGTTTATGCTAACATTCCTAGAGAATGACCAGTCGATGCATAGTGCGCATGTGCGCTTGACCAGTACTAAAAATAGCCTGTTGCCAAGCAGAATAAATGACCATGGGTATCGAGAAAGGACAAAGGGGCACGCTGACCACGAGGCAGCGTGTTCATACAAAATGGAAGTCGGAAGGATTCAAAATGGCCCCCGTACATTTTGGTCAAGTTAACGGAAAAGGTCGTGTAGCTGAGCTAAACGCTAACTCAGGAGCTGCCAAAACACGACATGGGGGCCCGTTGCGGGCCCCCAGGGTGAGTGGGGGGTGCACATGGGGAGTACCTATAGTACCCCCCTGCATTTGCGTGCACGAAGCGGCAGGCACCGCGCGGTGCCTGCCGCTTTGTGCATGCAAATGCTAAGCATGCATATTTAACCTTGCGGCGGGTGCTGCTTTAAGCAGCACCCGCCGCAATGTTAAATATTGAGGATGTGACCGCCAGGCTGGCGGTCACATCCTAATTGCACTGGAGGGACCGCCGCTGCCCCTGCGGACGGTCCCTCCTCCTCTAGGGTGGCGGACGGACGCAGGTCCGTCCGCCATCCTAATGAGCCCCTTAGTTTTTTGGCACAGACCTCACATCATTTCTGACACATCTGCATGTACCACCGTCTTTGCCTGAGTTCAAATTAGAGTGGAGCTTCTAGCCGTCCGACTCAGTATGTGGTAGAGGCACATTTTCTAAAACTCATGTTTCGAATTAAATGTACCTGAAAATCAGTCATTAAAACAATTTCGCAGGACTGACCTTAGGGGTGATGAAAGCCATGCAGCACAACCCATGGGCAGACTTTTTGCATTACTCTCTGCATAAAATTATTACTTGGGTTTTTAAGAAAAGGAGAAAGAGTGTGTTAGATAGACTTGTAGATTTGAAAATGTCACTTCTTTTAGAAGGCATAGAAAAGAACACAGGCCCACAGAGTTACTTATTGAGCTCCTTGTCTGTGCTGCGTCCTCATAATTTGTTTTTTTATTGATTGACGTTGCAGAGCTCAGAACAAAGTGGCCTGCTCCCCCGGGTTTGCATATCTTGCCGTTTGTTCTGTAATTGCACTATGATGGAATATAAACGAAAATATTGGCTTCCTGCTCTGCTCAGGCTCCTGGGTGGCCATTAAGAAGCAGAAGCTATGCAAGTTTGTCTATTCTGTCCAAGTGGGAACACGATTGTGAAAACTGTGGGGCTTATTTACAAGCAACTTGCACCGCTGGTGCGTCCCTTTGCGTGACGCACCGGCGGTGCAACGTGCTGTGTGATATTAACAAGCACACGTAAAGCGACCCTGCATGGCTTTACGTGTGCTTGTAAATATTGCCCCCTTTAACACAAAACTTTGCGTGTTAGGGGCGTGACATGAGTGTTGCTGTGGGTGTTCCCAAGCAACAACCATGTCCACTGATGCATTTCTTGATTTATGAGCACAATCATTAACCTGGAAATGCATTAGAATGGTACAGGGGTGGCGTAGCGAGGCGCAACATGAAGAAATTATTTCATTTCTCCTCGTTTTTTTCCTCTTCCAATGCGTGCTGCATTCTACAGCACCTTTTGGAAGAGGAAATCACCTCAATTGATTGTTTTTGTGCAGGACGGTGCCCCTTCCTGCATAAAAACAATCTCCCCAAGACACAGGCATCCTTGCACAACGGTGCAAGGGACCCTGTACCGGCGCATTGCAGCAATTTGTGCGCCAGAGCAGGGAAAATCACAGATATTAACATGCTGTTGTAAATATGTTGCATCCATGTACCTCAAAACTAAAGCAGGGTGGTGCAGCAAAATGACTTGCGGCACTGCACTGCGTTAGTTTCTCGTAAATAGGGCCCTGTGAAACTAGTATGTATTCTACTTGCGCTAACAAGCACATTTAGAATTTTGTTCTGGTTGGTCAATCTAGATACCAGTATAAACTTTTGATTACCGTTTTAGTGGCACCTGTATTTTATATGTAATCTGGAAATGTACGGGGAAAAAGCACAGGTGACATCTATATAATTCTGGCCATGGCACTTAATGTGGAATAGACCACATTGTTCCTAATGGTAGAACATGGTTTAATCGAATGCTACATACATTGCACCTTAATTAAGGCTTTCGTTTTCCATTTTAACTGATTTTTAGAGATAAATACAGACAGAAAACAGCATGTTTCCTATCTATATTTATTTTTTCGAGCAGAAAAATACTGAAAATGGTGTTTCTTTTGAGAGACTCTGCATGCTGTCTTTCATAAAATCCAGGCAACAGCTGAGCAGATAAACACAATGGAGGGTTAATTTAGTAGAATGAGATTTTCTTAAATGCTGCCATAGATTAACATATATATATATGTAGTATAAGAACTAATATCTACCTGTGATGTAGTGTTTTGTTACATATGGCATCCATTATGAGTGCACATCCAAGAGTTAAATAAACGTGTAAATATATATTTTTAGGGCTCCATTTATTCTCAAAACACAAAATAAATTTTGATAAATACCAATAAGATAACTAAAAAAAAATGAATACGGATAAATACAGATGGAAATGTTAAAATTAAATACCATAAAACAGGGAGTTCTAACCCTAATTTAGCCCCTCAAGAAGTGCCTTAAGTGTGACTCTAAGTGCTTGACACCTGACCTCATCCAACGGAATCAATATTTCTAATATATAAAGTGTTTGGTATAAACACAGTTTGCTCGGTTTTGTTACTAACTGCGAAACGCTGGGTGGATAAGTCTGGAAACGGCGCACTAGTTCGAGATAATAGTTTTACTGTAATTTATTACCGTTTTTATGCACCTACCATAAACAACGAGGTATTGACTAGTACGCCTCTCAGCATGGCATTACAGTAATAGAGTAAGCCTGTTAGAGGAAATTAGCCACGTCACCGAAATTCTACCAGTGCTGTGCGCTAATAGGATCTCATTTCTGGCAAATGTTTATTAGTGCAGGGCAATTTCCCAATAATCTTTTACTTGCATTTGCACTAACTAGCGGGTTTATGGTGTAATTTTGAACTCATCATTACGTGCAATTGTAATTTTTGCACTTTCTTCTGTGCAAATGTCCCACTAAAAGGGCCTGGAACCAGAGCAAGATTGCACCTTATTACTAGTGCAATTTACATGACTGTTTGCACCAAGCTTTGAATTATATACCGCCAAGTTTATGAAATAGAACCAGGTGTGCAAATATGAACAAAAAGAGAAGGTTAAAAAACCCATTGTGGGATAACAGTAAGTGCTCCAGTTGAGGAAATTCAATGTAAGACAGTACTTTTTCAATCTTGGGCGAAAATGTGTTGTGTGCATAAAAAAACACGTGCATCATTTTCTCTAAAGGGAAGCATTGAGATTCAACTGGAATTGTATTGAACAAATGTTGACAAAATCCACTAGGTCCATCTATATTATGCTAATGCGCACAAAGTGCATTTGTGCGTGCATGCCTGTTTTTCATGAATTACCATATTAAGACATTTTATTTGCCTGTAGGTTTTATGTGTTTTTAAGCAGCTGGATTATGTGTGCTTATGTATGAGTATGTGTGCACATAAACATATATTTGCACGTTTGTGTAACAATCATCCGATTTGTGACTTTTTTTGTATGAATGTCCTTGATCAGTCAAACTCTAAGTATGACCCTAAAACTTAAAAAAAAAAGCCAGGTGGGGCGAACAACGTAATTTAAACTGGCACTGGCAATGCCAAAGGATCTCGTTTATGAAAGAAAATGCCTTTCAGCCACTGCTGAGTTTAGGCATTCATGATTCTGGAACAGGCCGAGCGCTAGAATAGTGCGGGCCACCCTTATGGTGGTCTAGCCTTTCCCCGGGGGAAAGGAGGAGGTGGGAGCACTCCCACCTCCCCCATTATCCTCCAGTAGGCCGGTTACGGCGGGGCATGTGTTAAGGTTATCCATGTGACCTCATCGGCCTAGCAATGTATCTGGCCTTTCTGCGTAATTGTAAATAATGTTAATAAATAAAGTTTCTTAATTTTGTAATAAATACGGCTGGGGGGTTACAACCCTAATCCAAAAATTCCAAAAATTGGTGTGGTCTCAATACTTGCCTTGAAGGAGGGAGGGAGACCCCATCCGGGCAAGGGCTTGCCGTAGGTAACAAAGGTAAAAAAGGGGACGTGGGGGAGTACCAGGCCATATTCATACGTGCACTCTGTAACTGTCTCATGAACTAATTCATCATCTCACTCTTCCTTGCCTTCAACAATAAAACACACACACAAACTCAAAATGCATTTGGAAGCTAAATTTAAAAAGAAAAGTAGAAAATAGAAAAGACCCTGCCACCTAAATGTGGCGGGCATATGCTTGCTATAAAAAATAAGGTTATACATGGAAGCAGGATACTGCCTTGCAATGGTATTGTGCATGTTATATTGTTGTTTTAAAGTTACAACGTAGCAGCCATATTTAGAAGCAATGCATCGGCCAACTTGAATTGGTAAAACAAAGATAAACTATGCACATTGCCATTAAAATATATCTGCTTAGTAAACATTGCAGTGAGCAGCCATCTAGGAACCATATTATGTAGTGTATCATTGTTGTATTGATCCAAGATGTTCATCATAATGCTTCTAAATGTGGCAATGTTGAGGACTAGAAGCAGAGTTCAGTTGAGTATCCGTGTTGACTGCCAGACGAAAAGGCACATCCTCCCTCTAGCAATAGTGCTAATCTGCACAGAATAATATACATGAAAGTTTTTAAGAATCTCCTAAAGAAGTCCCTATAAGGAGGAAAACCCACAAAAAAAGTAAAATACTTCTTTGAGTATTTTGTATCTCTTAATTGATAAATGGAGATACCACTGGTGTTATCAACAAGGCACCAACTTACTCCTGACATCAGTAAGGTGAAAAGAGCCAGGCAAGTCAAGAAGTAGCTTTCAAAAGAATGATGCAAACAGCTGAAAGCAAACATCAGACTCAATATAGAAGCAAGGGCAGAAGATCACTAAAAATCAGAGAACTAATGCATTGCAACTGATCTTCCACTTGTAATAGCCTCCTTCACATATGCTCCTAACAGAAACACACATTACAGAAAAAGACTCTTCTACATCTTGGATTGAGAACCTCAGACATCTTCCTATGGACAGATCACCAACTTAGAAAAGACTGCTTATAGGTTTGGCCATGCCTCTACCCAGAAACTCAAGATGTTCTTTGAAAGGAAAGGAAGTTTGACATCTTTCATGCTGCATTGCCTACTGAAGCACAGCCACATCTTTCCTACTCTGTACTTGACGTGGCTCATAGAACACCCCTCCAGGACCATGGAGATGCCTGACCAATTCAGGCAGTACTGAGACCCGGGCAGGAAATGATCACAGCTATATAGTAACGTGATGATGGGCTGCGTGAGGAATGCTGCTTCCTCCAAGTGTAATCAGTCCCTGGTAAGCCCTTGGTTCTGTTGTCATCTCTGCACAGATGTAGAAGGCAACAATCAATACAAATCAGATTGCAATCTTGCAATATGAAAGCCCACCAATAAAAGTCAAAAATGGAAAAATAAACAACCGCCCAACCAGTACTAACACTGAAGCACACTCATATTCAATTGAATGCTCACATTTGGTCAAGGCAATAGATTCAATGGCTGAAATATGCTGGCAAATTGCACCATGATGTATCCGTTCATAGGCAGAAGCAGAATGTGAATAATAACATACCAATGGCACAAAAAGGGCTGACTTTAAACCCCTCTAGGAATGTTTATCTATATATGCATTTTGCGGGAATTTATTACGTTACAAGAGCCACAAGCAAACCCACCAGGCCCCCTAGAAAAGTATAGCAAGACTTATCACTGTGCTCATCTTCGACCCAAGGCTTTGGTGAAGGGGGCAACCACCACCAAAACCTAAGGTAATAAGTCAGATTTCATGTGCCAAAAGACCTGTCTACAAGCGTTATCTAAGTGCAATAAACATCTACCCTTAATAGCAGATTAGATCTAACATATGATTAATGAGGCATGACTTCTGTGTAGCTTGTAAGAAATCAGATTTACGGTATTCCACATACATTTTCTCAATGAACCAATCAGGGCTATAGCCTTTATCACTGGCTTGTCACCATAAACAAAATTAGGCCTACTCTATTGAGCATAAGGTTTTCCATAAGGCAACCATCAGGCATTCAGTCATCAAATTACAAATACAAACATGTACACAATTATAGTTAGCAAAACAATATACAGCCCCACCCAAGAGACCCTAACAAGGATTATCATGGTGGAGAGTCCCTACTCACAGGCTTTGGCGGAAGGTGTAAAGAAGACTGGAACACTTGCCTACAACAGTTATCGGTGTGATTCCAAGTACCAAAAAACTTTCTTTAGCCTTTAACACAGGGGGTTAATACCAATCTATCCTCTTATCTTACGGAAATGCTTCTCAAAATAAATAAGTTAGTTCTACTGCCCTTTTTGTAACTGTTCATAACAAAAAAATCAGAACTATGGTTTTAACATACCTATTCGTAATGAATAGCATGTAGGACAGCAACGAAAGCCCTTCCCTATCGGTTTTGGGCACATTTTGCTTCAAGGTCTTCATTTCTGTTTCCACAGTTTGCTTCTAGGGTTTCTTTGGCCAGTCTCTCTTACATTTGCATTCTGGGGTCCAGTAGAGAGCTCTTCTTGTGATGGAGCCTTGTTCTCTTCTGAAGGTGGCTTATCCATTTTTACTTTTTTCTCATAATGATGGTGTCCATGCTTTCTTGTTTGCATTGTGTGAACCGTTCCTGGTTGCAGGTGGGTCACAGCCAAAAAATGCGCAAGACTCTTCCCAGGTTACTAGTGTGGTAGGCTGACAGTTTGGTGATGCCGCTTTTCATTATCAGCCATATTCGGAGCCATACAAGAGTGTTGACAGATTGCAACTCTGGTAAAGCCTTAGCTTGGTGTTTGTGATGTACTGAGATAACCTCCACACATTGGGGCTGATTTTGATAGTTGTCGGTTGGACCGCCGCCCACTTTTGCGGTGGTCAGAAGACTGCCCGACAAGCAGGCGGTGGCCTGCCCCCAAATTCCAATATAACTGCCGTGCTGGCATTTGAACAGTGCTAAGTATCAAGGTGGCTTGTGCTGTGGCCAAGAATAAGGGCTACAGCCCAAACAAACCACCATGTTACAAAGGGCATCGTGCATGTCCATGCACCGTGTGCCATGCACCATTTTGTATATGGCACACTGTGCATGGAGGCCCCATGGCTACTTTACAGTGGTTCACGACGATGCCCTATTTGGGTCCCCCATATCCCTTTACTACAGTCTTTTCATTGTTGTCTTTGGGTATATCGGAATCCCAACAGCGATGCCTGCTTCTGCACCGCTGCAGTTAAGGAATATGACTACCACCGCCGTCCTGTTGGGATCTCTGATCCTGGGGGAGGTGGCGGTCTTCTCTCTGACCGAGGGAATTGTAACCCGGCAGTAGGACCAAAGGGCTGTTGGCGGTTAGACCACAATCTTAATGAGGTCATTGTTCTGCATCCTGAAGGTATTCTCTTGATATCGCTTCCTGGCCCTCCATCATGTCTGATGGTACTGTCTAGGTAGGTGAACTCTTTAGTCATGGCTAGTTCCTCTCCACCCACCTTGATTGGTGATGGGTTTGGGTTATGTTAAGTTGAATGGCTTCTGATTTATTTGAGTTGATTGTCAGGCCTACTTCCTGTGCATGGATGATGAGGCAAGATGTCTTTTCCTGCATATGCTGGTGTATGTGAGAGCGCAAGGCTAGGTCATTTGCATTGTCAAGGTCCTCCAGTGTAGAGAATAAGGTCCATCAAATGCCTCTGGTTTAATCTTCAGTTATACGTTACATCACCCAGTTGATGACTAAGTTGAAGAGCAATGTTGACATCACACATCCCTGTTTCAAACTGGCCATGGCCTCGAAGCTATACCCACTATCACCCACCTTGCAGGTAAAATGATCATGGAAACTCCTGATCAGGAGAACTATCTGCTGCAGTAGGCCCTAGGCTCTAAGTATATGCCAGAGGCTGTCACAGTGGATACTTTCGAAAGTTTTTTTTACATCAATGAAAATTATGTATAATTATCTCTGTCACTCTGTGCAATGCTATATGATGTTGCATAGAGTAAAGATTTGATTAACAAGCCCTCTGCCCTTGAGGAACCCATCCTGTGCTTTTCTTAACTGCAAGTCCATGGCATGAGAAATGTGCTGTATAACGATTTTCCTCAGGATTGACAGAAGGGTGACTCCACACAAATTATTAAAGTTGCTGAATGCTCCCTTCTTTGGAATCTTGATGATGATGCATTGGTTCCAGTGATCTGGTACTTTTTTTCCCCTCACAAATCAGTGTAAACATTGGTTGGAGGATCTTGGCTGTTATTTCAGGATCTGCCGTGAACATTTCTGCATTCAGGTTGTCTTTGCCAGGAGCTTTTTCTTTCTTGAGTGATCAAATCGTTCTTGGATGTCCGCTTCGCTTTTTGGTACTGATCTATTGAAGGCTTCTTTGAACTGATCGGCCCAGGGTGCTTCCTGTTACTTCCCTGTTGTGAAACTATGGCCTACTTTATTGTGCATAAGCTTACCCATGTGGCACCCCTTAGGCATGTAGTCATACATTTATTAAAATGTACAAAATTAGAGATGGTTAAACAATATAAAATCCCTCCGAAAATGGCCTTTCAAGGATTATATGATTGAAAATCTTCTAGTCCCGGGGTTTATCAGAGAGGGGTAACAAATACCAAAACCCTTGCCTACTACAGCAATCTATGAGATCCCATATTACCTAATGCCTTTCTACCTGCATTAACTCTGTGTAATAACCATCCATTGTTAAATGGCCATTAGCTTTAGTGTATGCTTTATTATAATTTTTCATAATAAACAGAATAGACCTCTAACCTTTATCATTGGCTGTGGCCCCATATCTAACTCTGTCCTGCTGTGTTGAACATAGGTTTACCCCTAAAGTGCAATACAAGCACTCTTTTTCAGATGAAGCATGCCACCTCTGTCCAATCAAATGCTGTGCTCAAGATGTCGACATGTGGGTGGAGACAAGACTTTCTCTCTGTAGTCCTTCTGAAAAGTCTATTTCTGTTGATCACATAAGCGTGGTGACAGTTGTACTATCTCGCAGAAAGGTTTAATATATCAGCATTTACTAAGTCTCTCATAGTTTGTAATATGATGCACACAAACTGATCTTTGAATGTTCTTTTCCAAAAGATTTTCTGCTTAGTACATTTCAATATTTTTTTAAGTTCTCAATATTTGTGGAAAATGTCAGTCAATAATACAATGCATTTGTTCTGAGAAATGTAAAAGTTTCCACTTCTGCACTTCGAGTTCCAAATGATTGGCTCTCTGTCAAAAAGCTGTCAACGAACAATACGAAACATCCAAGACAGCAAAGAAACTGGGCCATCGATCCAATCAGAGCTAATGAGAGAAGGAAAGCACAGAGAAAGTGAGCAGGAATCCTTCTAACCTGCTGCTGTGATAACATATTGTGGGCTTTAAGCAATGAGTGGCAGGTTAGAGGACCAGAACAAGTATATTGCTTTGGAGTCGAAACATTTTGCACAGTATTAGGGCAAGTTTGCACAGGTTTGGGGGCAATTTTGAAAGCATGATTTGTGCTTGGCCGTGGGTGTCTCTAGGTGGGCAGATTGTTTGTTTGAGACTATAGAGTCCCTCTTTACATGCCATGTGGATTGGATTATCAAGAAAACAGACCTGAAAGGAGCAAAGTGAATTAAAGGGAATGTGCACCATTTGGATAGTAAGCATGGAATCGCAAATATGTATTATAAAAGAGAATTCTCACGTAGATCGCGATCATTGGTCTACCCTTAATTTAAAGAGTGTACTGATTTGTCTCCATTTATACTCTGATGTAGTATTCCTGCGAACTGTCAACAAATTCCTCTTGAGTTTTAGTTGCCACTGAAAATGAAGGTGCCATTTCCTCACATGTTAGCTTTAAACCCTTCTTCTTTACAACTCCAAACTGGATGGCTGTTTCTGGTATTTATTTTCTTGCAACAACTTGAAAGCGGTCGGAGATTCGTGATTTGTATGTGAAAATCCAAATGCACAGCAGAGAGTACTGTGATCAGAGGGGGCATTTGGACAAATATCGCACCAGGCGAAACCAAATTTGAGGTCCTCTCCTACAGGTTTTCGGTGTGTTGTTAAAATTGGAGGGGGGTAGTGAGAGGGATACGAGAAAGGAGGGACATGAGAAGGAAGGAAGACAGCATGGAACAGCATACCCCTGTATCTAAGGTCTAACTCAGATCTCACCTCTTTTAGGAAGCACCTGAAAACTTTTTTGTTTAATAAATAGAATCGTTTTCTTTGTTTCTGTCACTTGCCCAGCTGTCTGTACACCGTTAGCCATAGCGCTTGGACGCCTCTGGGCAGCTATTTGCGCTTTACAAAACACATTTTCATTTCATTTCATTTAATTTCATTTCATGTGGACATGGATGCCACTGCTTTACACACATTTCTTTGCAGCCAGAATAGAGGAAGACTGCTGCAGGTAGCTGCTGTCCAGTGACGTAACACAAAATGATGGCTCCGCCTGGAGAATGTGGTGAGGGGCCACTGAGACTCCCATATCTCACCGATATTCAATTACCCCGTGCTGAATGCGCCACCTTGAAGGGTTGGGGGCTCCGTGGAGGTTTGTGCTCCCACCCATTGTGCCACGTAATAGGCCCCTAGCTGTGTCCCTCTGAAGATCAGGGCACAGTGTTTGGGCCCAGCTCTCCTATGCTAATTGTCATCCCTGACTGGGATTATGGGTGGTTGTAATGGTGTAGGGCCCTAGGCCCTCCTGCATAAATAACTGTCACACAGACACCATTAGATACTGTGTGAACTGGCCCAGGGCAGGTGCGCCCGGCCCCTTTTATTATCATGGTCAGATGTACTGTGGCGCCTGTGCTAGATGGGTGTGCGGTGTAAGCCATCCTTCGGGGAGCAACTAGACCAGTGACCAGCAGGTGGTAATCACTGCACTTGGGAGAATGACCGGAAGTTTGGCAGGGAAACCCTTTGCTGCTCTGAGCAACCTTTAACTATAGCTGCAATGATCATAATGCGTGGTCCTCACAGTGCCATAGTTAGCCCGAATGTAAGCAATGATCCTATAAATATGAACAGTATTTCAACGGCAGGAAAACAATGGGTGCAAATACATTCATTTAAATTCTCGTCTGAGATTAATGTCACTGCCGAAAACGGAGAGGAGAAATGTTCTTTTTTGTGTTTTCTGCAACATGGCTGCTGAGATCCTAATCCTACCCTAAAATTATTTAGCATTCATTGTAGCCTTAGAAGCTGAAAATTGCAGATACGTTTGGTAACTGTAATCGGAAAAATCAGGTGTCAGAAAGCGAATGTATCCTATTTTTGTTATCGTTGTGTAGAACCAGGAGTTGCCAGAAGTACACTTCAAAGCACTTTTACTGATGGTAGGATGAAAAAAAGAGCCTCTTAGGTATATGTTGGGGCCTTGGAGTCCGTTTGTTCTTTGAAAAAGCAGCATGAGAACAGATTTAACTACCACACCCTGGTAAATATAGTGCTTTGAGTAGACGATGAAGAAGGCAGCGCAGATATTTTGAGGGGGACACCAACAATAACCAAATTAACGAGGACATTTCCACCAGTAGGATCAGCACAACTTCCTGCAGTAATCGTAGCAATGTAAGGACCCTCCACAGTGCTGTGTGGAAGGCTTGACATTTTTAATGTTATACTTTGGGAATTTCACCAAAATAGGAGAAAGTAGTTGCAGAGAAGGGTATTGTGAGGATGAAAGAGCTGTTATAGTTAAAAACAGACTTGCAAAAGTAACCAGATTTATAGATTTGTGTGCAAAGAGACATGATCGAGAGCGAAGTATTGATGTCCTTTACCTAACTGCACAAATATGAACCTTACCAATATATATCTTCAAGCTGCATCGGCGTGGAGTTAAGAATAGTAAATCTATACTTCCCCTATTTGCACTCACATTTTGATATTTTGGCCCTCAATATTCTGTCCCGATATTACGGCATTACAATATTCCGAACCTTAATAATTCAAATCCAATCACCTCAGGGAATGCCATCCTTCCACCATTTTAAATGGGCCGTGTCCCTAAATCTATGAAGAGCCCCTCAGAATACTAATCTGTTCGACACATATTTACTTGGATCCCCTTAATCCACTCATAGGACTAACCACCCCTTTAAACAACAATACTGGCCCCATTATACCTTTAGATTCATCTCAAATCACTCTAGATAGCCCCCAGTCAGATGCCTCAAACGTGGATAATGAAGCTAGTAAACCCAGTAAACCTTCCAACCCAGTTGTTAACATTACAAATGTTTGCATTAGACAGAAAAAATCAACAGTTACTTCTGGAAATAATGGTCAGACAAAAAGGAAAGCATGGAGTGCCCCAAAACCCAGCTTACAGGCCGCAAAAGTAGCAAAGAACAAGTGCGTGCACGCCAATTAAGAAGAAACAAGATAGGGTGGGTTTAGAGGGCTCTGACAGTGATCAGACTGGTGTGCGAAATTCCGGGAACTTGGAGGTCAACGATGTGATCCTTAACCAGATGGAAGCAAACCTAATGGCTTTAATTGATCCCCTTATGTCAAGACTAAAGGTGATAGACCAGAGGCTAGCCAAGATAGAGGACATTCTGGCGATTGATCCAGCAATTTGCATCAGGACATGCCCAAACAAAACAAGGGAGCCCAATAGGGAAGAAAATACTCCCAGGCTACAACATCAAGCAGAAATAAACATGCACCCATTATCCCCCACCCTAGTGTGCCCACTGATTCAGCCGGCGCCAGTAATATCAGTGCCCAGTGCTCTACATACATGTAAGCAGGCACCAAATGGCCCAGTGAGAAGAAGGGAAGGAGACAGACTGAACGGGGCTTTTCTTGATCTCCCACCAGATGCTACACCACATACTGTAATATTGGCCAATGTTCCGAGACTGAAACCACAAGAGGAGGAACATTGGTCGTCACTAAAGAATAAGGCCCTTCATTATTTAAACCTAAAAACTGTACTTAGAAACCATTTATTTAACAACTTCATGATGGTCAGAAGGGTCGCCTGGGTGGGAAACTCCGAAAAAGTTTTCGCTGGGGATAATGTGGTTTTAAGTTTTAGGTCACCAAACTTGGTTAGATGTATATTGGAAAGGGCAGCTTCCTTTACAATACGGAATGATGTCATTAATGTCCCCCCCTGGGATTCTTTTACCAAGCCAATGTATTACCAAAGAAGGAACACAAAGGAACCAGGGTTGGTCGTTGGGCCCTAATATCAGCAATGTTCCTATTTGCAATAGATATGAGGCACTGAGCACACTAGAGCAAAATGACTGACTGGGCTCGGAACTCAGACATCTTACTCCCGTATACTTAGTCACAGGGGACAAGGGGGAGCTGATCCCAAATTATAACAGCTATAGATTGGGGGTCTTTACTCTCCCAAATACCATAACACAAAGTGATTTAAATGCCAGAACTATAGTTTCTAAGCAAGGTGTAAGCCGTATAAAGACACACCCAGAAGTAAATAATCCAAAGTCTGCTAAATTTGATATAAGTATTATAGATGGGGGCAGTAGGGCGCTGAACTTTGGCAATAATCACTGCAGCAGAAATGCCAATGTGGGAAACAGCATCCCCAAATTAAAAGTGAGAAAGGCCGTTACCACAGATACTGCGAAAGAGAGATAGAGGAAGTACCCGAGTTTGATTATAGCGGGAAAGAGGAAGAGGATGCACCTGAGAAAGATTATAGCCCCCGACCGCTTAACCCCACGACAGCAGAACACAAACCATGTTTGAGTAATACTCTAAAGATCACGACATGGAATATAGCTGGAATTAAAAATAAGATAAATGACGCCAATTGGCAAAATACATTGGAGGGACTAGGGGTAGTTTTACTACAGGACACTTGGTGCACCGAAACATTTTTCATAAATGGGTATCAAAGCATTTGTACAAGTGCAATACCATCTAGAAAGGGAAGGGAGAAGGGAGGCTTGGCAATTTTAATTCCAGTCGCCTCCTCCCTGACTGTGGGGAATATTTTTACCGATTCACATTATTATCAGTTTTGAATGCTAATCTCCAATGGAAAAAATATTTTTGTTATTATAAACTTCTATAACAATGTCTTTGACAACTCGAGGAGCACTGTAATTGATTAATTAGAAAGGGACCTAGATTGTTTTATGAAGGAAAATCCCCTGCCCTATTTGGGCAGGGGATTTTAATCATGTCACATGCGACATAGAAGCTGGTGAGGTATGTGGGTATCATGACAACTCAGGTGAAAAGATCGCACATTTCAAACATGATAGATACGGGGAAGACATTAATAATGTAATACATAAATATGATCTATCAATTTTAGAATCAACTAACTCAGAGGGTGAAGAAAACCTGCATACCTTTGTGGGAACAAGGTCATCCTCAAATATAGATCATATTATAATATCGTCTAATGGCGAAAAACTGGTCAAGGAAGTTGTGTTAAACATTAGTTTGTTTAGTGCTCATCATCCCTTAAGTTTGATTTTAAAAATAAATTTGCCATCTAAACAAAAGGGTAAGGATGGAAACACTGACATTGACACCCAAGGTAACAATGGTGTCTCCATAAAATGGACAGGTGTTAACCCCTCCATATTTATGGAAACCCTTAAAGGAAAAATAAAAAAAGATTTCGAAATTTGTTTGGACGGCTCATCTATAAACACTGCAGTTATTAATGCTTTTTCTAACATCACTGGAGTAATAGCAGGTGAATTAAAGATTAAAAGAAAGAATAAACCATGTAGTCCAATACAAAGATGGTTTAACCACGAGTGTACCAGAACAAATGGGGAATTGAAATTGGCGCTTAAACAAAAACCTAGAGATTTACAAAAAAATAAGTGCCGCCAGGAGAGACTATAAAAAGACGCTGGAAATAAGAAAAAGGGAAATCCGCGATGAGGCATGGGAAAGTTTAAACCGGGCAGCAAAGCTGAAAGACCCAACTCTCTTTTGGAAGATAGTTAATCACCCGTACTTTAAAGACAATAACGCAGTTAAGATTGATATTGTGGTACCACCAGAAGATTGGCTGTCACATTTTAAGAGTATTTTTAACCCAGATGATATAAACCTCCTAGACCAAAATAATACAAAATGCATTAAGGTCAACCCAGTTAATACCCCGTTTGTTACATCAGAGGAAGTGAAACTCACTCTCCAGAAAAGTGCAAGTGGGAAAGCAGCAGGTCCTGACGGTGTGCCGATAGACGTTTTTAAGCATTACCTGGACTTTTGGACACCAATACTAGTGATAGTTTTTAATGCCGCCCTGGGAGCAGCTTTGCCAACTACAGGGGCTGAAAGCATAATCGTACCCATATTCAAAAAAAGGGGACAGGGAAAGGCAAATTGCTACCGCCCAATATCCCTCCTCGATTCCTCCTCTAAGATTATGGGTCGAATCATGTTAGAAAGGCTAGAAGACTGGGCCAGTGAACACAACATCTTAACAGTAGCACAGTACGGCTTCAGAAGGGGAATTGGGACGGTGGAGCAATGTTTAAATTTAGATTTGTTAATAGGGAAGTATACGTTAGCCAAGGAAGGTACTCTTCACCTATGTTTTGTAGATTTGACAAGCGCCTTCGATTTAGTTAATCACCCAAAAGTATGGCAAACTTTAAGAGGGCTTGGTGCCCCCTGGAAATATTCCTTTTCTTATCCCAAATCTACACCTATTTAACCACAAGGGTACGGTATGGACAATCCTGGGAATGCACGCCCGACTTTGCAGTAAAGCGTGGCATTAGACAGGGATGTGTATTGGCCCCCCTCTTATTTTCTTTATACGTAAACAATGTGGATCAGTTTTTACAAGTATTGGTTGCAGATTCCCCAAAAGTTGGAACATGTCCCACCCCGTGGTATTATATGCGGATGACGCTGTCCTAATGTCCAGAACTGCAAACGGCTTACAATGCCTAATAGAACACTTCCCCCAATACATGACTAACCTAGACCTACAGTTCAATTTAAAAAAACATTCGTAATGTCATGTGGGGGAAAGAGACAAAAGTGTAGACAGCACCACGTGGGTGGGATTCCGATATGTAGAGCTCCGACATTTTCATATTTGGGATTATTATTTTGTAATAACGGTACTTGGAATTCGCACATTGAATTATGTAAAATGAAGTTTTTTAAAACGACCGAGGGAATTCTCAGGTTCGCAGCAAAACTTGGGAACAAACCCCTATGAGAAATTTTAAGTCTGTACAAAAGCAAGTGCGTTACAGCAGTTAATTACGGAGCTGCCATATGGGGGAGAGCAAATACGTCAATCCTCCAAACTAATGAAAATAAGTTCCTAAAAAGACTGTTGGCAGTCCTCAGTGTATCCGCAAACATGATCGTTCACAAAGAATTGTCCGTCCCTTATTTAAGTGATATTCTCAATATAGCTGCACTCACATTGTGGCATGGCTTATGGACAAAGGAAGAAACAAAGTTTTCAAAGGACTTAATTGTTGATTGTCTAGAACTAGATCAGTGTATGAAAATACCATGGCTGTGGCACATTTCTAAACTTCTGATCAAATGTGAAATATGCATAGACAATCCCATAAGCATAGAAGAATACAGCAAAAATGACTTGAAATTTAGATATCTTACAGCTATAGAACTTGATAGGGAAAGGATGGCTGAAAAAAAAAAAAGAACAGTAGTAGCTTATTGTGAATGCCCATGCATGAGCAGTACCCAGTTATATCTCATCTTGGTACAGAATGTCCAGCATCGTTTTTACTTGACCAGGCTAAGGCTGAGTACCCCACATTATTTATTTGCCTTTCCAATACAGAAAAATGGCAAAGAACCCTGCCCCCTTGCCCATATGATGGCAAAACTGCCCAGTCTACCTTGAACTTTATTCTTTTTTGCCCTTTTTATATGGATATTCGAAAAACCGTATTGAAACCGCTATTTTAAAAAAATATGCTTTTTAATTAAAAGGATGCGTCTAATTTTTTATGCAGCTTGGATACAATGAAAATTATAAGTTCTGTAACCTGTTCCATACAAAAATCGATCAGGAAAGAAAAAAATATGCCTTTCTGGATGCTCTGTTGTATGAAAAGTATGATGAGTAATACCGTTCTTCTCTTGACCGCATCCCTTTGCGCTGAATTCATTTGCACTTTATTGGACGAAATAGTGGTAGATTGTATATTAAGGAGTTTTTAAAAAATGTATTATATACTTAATTTGTGCTATTCCCATGTACTCTAAATTTGGACATATATTATCATAATTAATTTCTATACGTGATATATACTCAGAATGTATTTTTCTCTTTCCCTTTGATAAATGTGTGTTAGTATGCTTTTATGGTGTTTGCCTCGTTGTCACCGAATAAAGCTGTTTTGACTTGACGTGACTTGACACATATTTACATCAACTCCTTGATAAAAATTCGCACAGCCCAAGCAGGCACAAAATGGTATCATAATTACATCCTTAAATGGCAGTATTATAGTGTGCTTGGTTACCGCCTCGGTAAAGATTCAAGGCAGAGTGAGGCGCTGGGATGTGCAGAGACGTATGAAGTTGCATGTGTAGATATATCCATTGAGTAAGGCTAAATCTATTCAGGCTCATCAGAGCTGCTTTAGGTAGGAAAAGGGAAGAGGAGACCAAGGATTGTGCCTGAAATAAATATTAATTTTCAAATACAGTAAAAATACAGTAAATACTACGGCAGTTCTGTGGTTTCCAAAGAGCACTTTTGTGACCGCAGATTGCAAGCTCTACGTTGCCAACTCTGTAATACTTCCTCCCACAGCAAACAGGTTGACTCATACGCCAAAGATGACATGGTCAAAAATAGTGGGAAAAGCCTGACCTGAGTTAAATGTAACTATGTGTGCTGAGCCAGTTTCATCCATCTCCTCTTCAGCTTTGGCCACTAGTGCAATATCTTCCATGCTTCAGCAAATGATGATCACCACCTGGATCGCGCCAGGATACTCCCCAGTAACAGAGCGCGCTACAAAACAATTTATACATTTATACATACACCTCTAAGCAATACCATCTGAATTTCTTTTGTCTCCTACTTCAGGCCAAGTTTGTCCTGTCTTTTTACTACTGACATATCTACCACCAACTCATCCCAACTGTTCACATTTCATCCATCAGGTTTGAAAACATATATCTGTAGCTTCTTTCTCCTACACATATTTCATGATCTCAACCATGATTTTCTTATCCACCTTTTCAGAGCGTACACACCAACAGCAGCCGTGTAGTTTATAGCCTTATAGCCCACCGTAGCGGGATATACCGGCTATTAACTGCCCGCTCCAGCGTTAAAGGCCCGAGCCGAAGGTGAGGGACTTTAACAAGGGAGTGGGACTTTAATAACCGATATAGCCCAGCTACGAAGGGCTATAAGGCTATTAGAACATTCTGCCACTAGAGGGCACAATGTTCTAACCAATTAAACAAAGGCTTTAGAGAGTGTGAGGGGATTGAAATCCCATCAGGCTCCCTGAAGCCTTTGTTCACAGCCACAACTGTGAGCAAAGAAGCATTGGAATGTTGGAGCTCCGGGCGTATACCAGCCATTATAAGCTCGGAGTACTCCATTGTTTTCAATGGAGCTTCCAATATTCCAATGTTCTAATAAAGATGAATCCTTTTTGTTTTTTTTTGTAATTAGTAGACCCCAAACTTTCTTATAATGTTTTTATAATTGAGTTTTAGGAGCTGAAACGTCATTCACTGAAAGACATTGCCAGCCTCACTATTTGAGCTTCCTCCATCTCTCACAGGAGAAACCAAACCATATCCAAGAATGCCTGAAGTTCTAAAAGGCAATAAAATGAAATCAAAGACAACAAACCAGCAAGAGGAGGACATTCCACAAGAATATTGAGATTTAAATATAACCTGCCAAACAATTGTGGCCTGAATCTTGACTACCACAAAATTGAAAAAGCAAATATATATTGGTAAGTTTATATTTACTTTTTATGTACCTTGATTACATATATATACCTTTAAGGTATGTTGGTGTGGAGTTCGGAATAGTAAATCTCTACTTACTTGTATAAATCTGCCTTCACAATACTGCAGTAGTCGAGGTTTTAACAACAATATTTTGGCAGCACAATATTTTTCTTCTAGATATTCTGGCATACATTCATGAAAAGCTGCGATTGACTAGGTCTACCAATGAATATATGTCTAACTAACTATATTGAACATTTAAATCTTCCTGTGTTTTTTACACATGGAGTGTAATTAAACTCCATGCACTATCAGTTTTTAGAGCCTAGGTCTGAACCGCTAGACCACAATGGCCCTCTTTCCTGAAAAATGTTGCATCGTGGGGTAAAACAGCGAAGCAACACTTTTCACTGCGCCCTCCTTGTGACACCATGGATGCACCGTATTTACTGTACAGCACTCTATGTCACAAGGATTGACATGTGCATCAAGAATCCTGACAAATCTGTGGCGCAAAACTCACATATTGCAGGAGTTATATCATAAGCATGACACAACTCCAGCAATGCATGGCGAGGCCTATGAGGCAGCCATAAGGTTTTGATGCAGTGGCCTCCTAGAAGTGGTGCAGTTAAAGCTGAAAATTTCACTGTGCCACTTCTATAAGGCTTTCTTGTGGAGGAACCCCACAGTGCATACATTATATCTGACGCAGGTATAATGTGGAGTAGGGGTTTACAATGTGACGCATCTGCCTCGATGTGTCACTTTTAAATTTATGGTGCAACTTGGCACATTATTTATGCTGTGGGTATGTCACGAAAGTGATAGAATGGTGGCGGAAAAGTGTTGCAAGGGGCTCATAAATAAGCCTCGATATTTTCTTTGTGTTACTTCATCAGATCCTCTATAAAATGTGGAGTTTGGCAGAGAGTAATTACTGCTGCGAAGCATTGCGTGCAGAAATTCCACTCTCTGCCATCATTTACCCCAGGCTTCTAAGGAAGCCACAATACATTTATTAACTCATCCTTATACATTCAGGATCATTTAAGGGGCGGTATTTGGAAGGAATAAATACCCAATAAGCAAGAACAGAGCTTTCCCAGGCGTGTGAGTTGATATTTACAAGGCAATTGTAAAGCTATTAGCGCTCCAATATATAATCCGTATTCGCCGTTTAAGCAAGTGTCATGTTTTAAATAAGAAGGCAATGTATTGTAACAAATATTTATTTTATAACTACTTACTTGAATCTAACTATAAAGATAAAGAAAAGACAAAGAACCAGTCAAGTGCGAGAATGATTCGTATCCTTTTGGTGTTCTAGGGAAACAAGATGTCATTGCTTTATCATTTGCAGCAGGGTAGGGATGTCTGATTAAACTGTGCGAGGATATTACGACTGCCTCTCAACCGCATGACAGGCTGAGAAGCGAGCATCGTGTCCCTGGGGAAAGCTGATGTGGATAACCATGACAAGCTCTTTAGAGTAAACATTAATATTAAATAATATTAAAGTGGAAGTAGACAACTTCTGGCTTGGGCGTTTTGAAGGAAATTTATGGCAGAAGTCGTCATTACTGCCATAATTAAAGTTTGAACAGCAGTTCTATTTATAACCTCTCAGTCTCTCTCAGCTTTTCCTATCTTTACAAGAGAAGATTTAAGTAAAATTTGGTGCAGATTTTTTTTTTATTCACAGAAATACCAAGTATATTTGTTCAAAGGCTCATATTGTTGTGGATAACAACAACAAAATCAATACCACTAATATTAGTTAGATTTAATATGGAATTTAAAACTAGGGCTGGACATAACTCGAGTAATTCAATGTAGCGCAATAATGTGGAATTACCCAAAAATTCTGAAATATTACACTTAAAATACAAGAGTAGGGTAATTCTGCATTTTATTCTGTTTCTTAGAGTAAAAATGCTCACTCGTGTCCAAAATTCTGAGGATGCATTTTGCACTAAGAAATAGTGCTAAATGCAACAGAAGATGAATAGCGAGCGGCCACTAGCACTCGCTAAATGTGCTCATTGGGTAGCATTTTCCCTCAAGTTACTACTAACATTTAGGGATATTTTTCAGTGCCCCAGCCCCCTTGCATCAAAAATGGATGTGAGGATGCATTTTGCGCTAAGAAATAGCACCAAAAGCAGCAGAACATGAATAGCGAGCAGCAACAAGCACAAGCTAAATGTGCTTTTGCATTAAGAATATCCCCCCAAATTACTCTTAATTATTTAAGGAGGCGTAATCATGTAATTATTGGTACATTGAAGAGTAACGAGGAATTGTCGAAATTACTCCAGCATAATTGAATTTCCACTCAGGCCTACTTAAAACAGAAGTATTGCATTTCAAGATACTGTAAAGATCTGGGATTACCATCACCATATTTAATGGTACTCAATTTATTGGCTTCAGAAAAATGGAAGGCTTAGTGGGCCCAGCAAAAATTTCACATCGTGGTCTGCAGAACACCACCAGGAGCCTGAAAAAAAAAGGATAGTTATAATTTTGCTGTTGTTAATTATTCCTGGGAGTGTTGTAAACCACCCATTACAGAAAGTGGAAATACTGCTTGGTAATAGTCTGTTCCTGGCTATGGAAAGGTTAACTTTACTTCCAGCAATAAACTATTATCACACTTTCGGGCCGATTACAATGCAGTTTGGAAATAATTCTGACCGAATCGGTTTGGGAATAGTTTCCGTCCGACTCAGATCGGGAGAGTCCAACCGGCTGATTACGATGCTATTCGGTCGGACTCCAATTGACCTCAATGGGAGCCTATGTTCCAATTAAATGCATAGGCTCCCATTGAAGAAAGGAGTGGCTGGGGAGAATCGGGCACCCTGTGGCGGGCACTCCTGAACTGTAGAACTAGTATTCCCTCATTTGCATATTTCAGCTTGTGGCCATACTACTTAGTCTTCATGCATACTTAATGAATAGTATGTTTTAATGGTAAATGAATACCACTGTACACACTGAAATCACACTAACTGAAGAGCTTCGATTTTGGTGAGGGTACTGGTGCAATTTACATGACTGTTTGCACCAAGCTTTGAATTATATACCGCCAAGTATATGAAATAGAACCAGGTGTGTAAATATGTACAATAACTACACAGTCACTTACACAACCAATTACCCACTCATACAGCCTCTCAACACAGTCACTCACTCACTCATACAAGTACTCACGCATCCTCTTACTCACCCATACAGACATTCACACAGACACTCACTCTCCAATACAGCTACTCACAGACCTACTCCCTTAACCAAATACCCACTCAAACAGTCACTCACTCACCCATACAAATACTTACACATCCAGTCACTCACTCATACAGCCATTCAGACACCCACTCACTCAGTCACTACACACCCAGTTACCCACCCATAGAGCCACTCACACAGCATCTCACTCTCCCACACAGCTACTCAAACACCCACTTA
Organism: Lissotriton helveticus; assembly: GCF_964261635.1. Classification (NCBI taxonomy): domain Eukaryota; kingdom Metazoa; phylum Chordata; class Amphibia; order Caudata; family Salamandridae; genus Lissotriton; species Lissotriton helveticus. The sequence goes on along the minus strand of NC_136072.1, from coordinate 686,470,445 downwards.
TACACCCACATAGTCACTCACATACCCATACACAAAAGGATACATAGTCATACAAATACTCACATAAGATGTTAGAAGTAGTATAACTCCGTAATAGTGCACCTAGTATGCTAATATAACTTTTGTAGTAGGTTAGTATATATGTTTAACACCAATAAATTATTCTTAAAAACACTTACACTCACTTGATGAAAATAGCTGCTGAATCTCACTTTTTTTTGTACTAGTGAAATCTGAGCCTAACATTGACGTCTCTGTAACCTTTGTTTTTTTTAAAGTATATATCACGGTCATCAATAGGTAGCTGTAATTAGGACCAACTTTTCCCATAGAATAGGCATTTTTTGCTTTGCTAATAACTTCTTCTCCATTTGAAAACTCATTTGGGCTCCATTTGAAGAATCTTCACAACATTTTTAAAACTAGTTTGCCACTTACTTCAGCTCCTGTTTGAAAAGTTTTGACTGATTAATCAAGCGGGGGCTGAGATAAAGAGGTGGGTACCAAAATTGTTTTCCCCAATTTTATGTCTCTGGGAATTTTGCAATCTTTAGACATAACTACTGCTCGAACCGTTGAACAGAATTACACCACATTTGGCAGAAAGCTAGCTCTTGCTCTAGAAAGAACCCTTTTTGTAATCTGGGGCAAATCAGTTATGTCGTTTTTGAAATACTAAAGGAAAAATAAATTTGTATAGCTAGGGACATGGATCCTCTGCAGTTCTGGGAGGTTTCATGCTGAGATCTGATTTGCCAACAACACTTCAACCAGGAAGTGTTGGCAGTCATTTTGGGACTCAGACTCGGCAGAGTCTAAAAAAGGTATAAAAAAGAGAAGGGAACAGGGTAGGAATACCAGGACTCACTAGGCCTGGAGCTAGGGTACAGCAGGGACCCCTTCAAGGCCAATAAGCATTTTTAGGAACAATTCCAGTGAAAAATGCGGGGGATCTGCAAATCTTGGGAAAAAAACAAGTGTGGTCTTTCACGCTTGTTTATATTTCAGCCCCCAGGTGGAACTGCCACCTCCCTAGGGTCAGTCCAACCTTAAATGAAATGGAGGACGGCGGCATGGCTCTCCTCCTCAGGCCATTTTGATGGCTCCGGGGACTGTCAACTCCAAGTCCAAAATAATACAGGGGAGGTGTCAGTGCGGGAACCTCTCCTAGGCCTATTATGGCCCAGGGACCACAGCCTCCCTAAGGCAATCCCAAATTAGAAATAGGGGGGCCCAGTAGCCCTCCTCCTGGGCCAATTTTGGTCCCAAGACCACCACCTCCCTGGGCACGGCTGAATTGTCAATTAGGAGAGGGGCTGTGTAGCCCCCACCTGGGCCATTTTTGGTCCCAGGGATCACCAGCTCACCAGGGCAGGCTCTGCAAAAAAGGAGGTTGCCACCTCCTGGAGCTGTTAATGGCCCTGAGGACCGCCAACCCCTTGGGCCAGCACCCTATGTCCTGAGGTGCCCACCCTCAAGACACAGCTGTTTGCTGTTGTTTGGCAGGAGATTTAACATCTCCTGCCAAGTAAGACCAAACAATAAGTCTGCTTCAAGAGGGCAGGAACACCTTCAGGCAAAGGCTGCAAACCCCATTTCTTCTTCCACCAGGCAAGACACATGTCAAAGGTAGCCATTCTCACCCGCAAAAGTTCAAAAGGACTTTTGTCAGTCATTTGATTGGAAGTAGTGCTATACACCAATAGCATGCTTTATACCCCGTCCTTCACCTCCATCCTGTTTCTTACCATCCACTGTATACATTCTACCAAAACACTGTTCATGCGCTTGTAGCAATGGATTATTTAATGTGAGTAATATTTCCTGCATATTTTTGTCTCTACACCGTACTACTATTTGGTCTTGTATCAATTGAGTAGTAAAATGTTCAAATTCACACTCTGATGCTAAAATACGTAGCGCCACGACATACGAAACAATACTCTCATCTGATTCTTGTTACCCTCGTGAATAACTTGTTTCTAGACTCAACTAAACTGCCTTCTGCATTAAACTGTTTTTCGAACCTGCCTAAAGGTGGTGAATGTTCCAGAACTGTCTACCACTCAAACCCCAAATTGTGTTCTAGAATAACTATTTTACATTCAGCACTAAATCTAGTACCCCCCACTGCACCCAAATATTTCATGAAATACCAAACTTTCGACTTAAACTGTGAGCCTCTTGGAAGCTGTGTAAATGGTGGTGGTGGTTGCACACTCTGCATATTGTCTATTAAACAGTAAACAATAAGCACACAAAAAAACCACAGAAAAACAATCTAAAGATTTACAACTATTGTTAAAACACCCAAATGTCATGAATGAATACAATAGCGACCAGGAAATAAATCAACATCACCCTCTGTGAATAAACCAAATATGGAGAGTCTCTCAAGATCCTCTAAGTGTCTAAAATGTGTCCTAAATAAAGGTGGAATAAAAGAAAAGATAATATCAGCAACCAAAGAATAAGCTAAAACGACAAATACAATGACCGCCCAGTACAGTGTGCAGAGAGGGTTCAGTTTCCCTTCACTCTGGAACCGTAAGCATGATGTTGAAATCCCACGCCAACGATACCTCTTTACTTTGTCAATGTGGAAATGTAGAGAAATAGCCAAGACGATCACTGTGTAGAAAACAAAGAATTTCCACTTACACAAACATATGAGTGCCCAACAGGAGGGCACCCATGCACACCAAAAGACTTGATGGGGCTGGAACACACTTCTGCTTTAAAACTGTGGCACACACGCACACCAAAGAATGAAATGAGGCCGGAACACACTTTCAGTTCAACACTGTGGTCAGTGGACTAGTTACTTTCTGTATGGTTCCCAATGGCATGCACATGCAAAATGGAAAGCGAAGAGATGGGAACTCCCTTCCACATAGAAGCGTAAGTTGGCAGACTAGTGGCTCCTGCTTACTTCGTTGGATACGATGAATCCTCAGCATGATGATGAATTGACCCCACGTCACCAGAAGAATACAAACTTTCCAACAAGACAGAGCTCCTCTAGTCTTACCCCAAACTGCCAACAGAATGCTAGCTGAACATCCTTAGCAGGAAGGCAACACTGGCTGCAATAGGTATCATACAGTCAACCGAGGGATAAACCGGAAATGGCCGCTCTCGATCCTGGTGAAATACTGCACAGTGAGTTCTCTTGTAAAGAGGAACAAAGCACTATGCCTAGAGTATTGGAAATCGCACACATGGGTGGAGAAGCAGTTAAAATCATCACCAGTTTTGTAGTGAGCACTCAGAGACAGGTGAGTGAAGACACAAAACGTTTATTGACGGTACATCTCCACAGCTTCCAGAGAGAATGACCAGCACCAACTGACCATTCAAACAGCAACATTCAATGACTTAGTACACCACTTCATAATGGATGTAACAGCGCAATCATTACTTACTACGGGATCTTATAGTTAGGTTCAAATTGTATGCACACAAAACCATAGAAATTCAACAGTTTCAGTTATAGTTATCTCAAGAATCTATAACTTGTGTCCTAAGGTAACAATAATGTGCACCTTCACCATGAACTGCTAATTTCCCCACATATTACATCAATCATGACATCCTATATAACATCATTCATAATATAACTGCAAAATTTGCAATACAATAAGTGATGTTAATACTTTGCATGGTACGGGTGTGAGTTATAGTTATCTTAGGGCACAAGATATAGTTTCTTGAGATTACTATAACTGTTAGATTTCTATGGTTTTGTGCATTTAAAATTTTAACCTAACTATCACGTCGATCTAACCTTTATTATGTAGTGAATATATATACATATATATATATTACCTACTGGCGGTCGCCAGTAGGTATATATAGTTAGGATTTTTCCCTATGGGATTTTTGAAAATTCTATGTCTAATAACTTTGGCGTTTGTGGACGGAATTGGCTGAAATGGAAAATGGAACATTTTGTTTCTGAGCAGCCCCTGAAAATTTGGGGGGGGTTCGTCAAGGGGGGGCCGAGAAAAAAGGGGGGTCCCAAAACACGTTTTTCCAATGTTAATTTCCATAGGGCGGTTGGCCTCACTTTTAGCCCGAACGGCTGAATGGATTTGCACGAAACTTGGCAAAATTGTAGGGACTGTTAGCCCGATTTGCCTTTGCTAGGTCTCAATATATGTGCTCCAGTGGATTTTGAGAAATTAACGTTCAAAAAAAGATATATATCTGTAAGCGCGCTCCGGGCAGCGCCCCGGTTCGCGTACTTGACGCGTAACGGAACTTCGCGAAGCGAAGCTGATTGGCTCTTCGGTGTCTGTCAACATTCTAAACAGTCCGGAGCGGCCGCCATCTTGTCTCTCGGTAGGATTGAGAGACAAGAGGAGGCCAAAACAAAGGCGAAAATGACCATAAGGGGGCATAGTAGATCCTCCCTGACCCCCTAGGTTTGATGTGGAGGCTTTAAAAGGGCCCCGCGTTCGCGAACCGGGAAGCGGCTCGGGGAGTGTACTATAAGGAAAAAAGAATGATAGACTTTTCAAATACTGTATGTTAATTGATTGTTGGTTTTGTTGATTATTTTTTTATTTCTTTATTTTTTAAGCAATTATTTATTGTGTTTCAAAATTTAATAAAATGTCTAACATTTCACTGTCTGAAATGTCGTTATTTTCATTGAACATAGCTTGTAATGTTTGAGTGTGTAAAATGTCCTCATTTTCAAGGAGGACATCTACTGCTTGCACACATTGCAGTAGTTCTTGGTCCCAAGTTTCATCCATAAATTCTATATAATTTGGATCAATTATTTCTTGGTTGGTCTCTTGCAGGACAATTTCAAATGAAACTTTGTGTTCGCCTTCCATTTTGTCTGAAATTTGGATAAAAAATATATTAGTAGAGATAGGGCACTGTTGGGATTAATTTTAGATAGGCAGTTTTTAACAGTGAATTTATCTTTGGGCAGTGTATAGTATCAGAGTGGAAGTAGGAATATAAAAAAGTGTATGTGATTTAACGTAAGTAAATTCATAATTATACAAGAGAAACCTAACTCCATCCATAACTATAACAGAGAAGTCTATCTAAATCTATAACTACTACAGAGGGATAGTATATAACTATCAGAAAAAGTTTACCATATTAACTTATAGTGCACAATATACTTCAGTTTTTAAAATAACAACTTACCTTTACAAAGAAGTTGAAGTGATTAGTGAAAATCCTATTGAAATGTACACCAGGAAGTAGTAGTCAAAATGGCTGTGTTTCCTTCTCTTCCTTTATATATATTCAGGTACATAACCAATCAAATGTCAGGTAAAAAAAAAATAGAAAATGAAAGTAACATTTTAATTGGTTGTCAATTCCAACACTTCAGATGTGTTTTGTGAAGTAATTTACCTCAGGGTATTTAGAGAGGTCTACAGGCTAAATGGCTAAATGGAATTTCAACCAAATTTGTGAAAATGGTAGGGATTGGTATGTAGTATGAGCAAATCTATGGGGCCGATTAGGATTGCGGTTTTTCCGCATCCTCCGGGCCGGAGGATGCGGAAAAACCGCTGCGGAGCCTTCAAAGACCCCCCCGCCAGATTAGGATGGCTGGGAGGTCAGGAAGACCGTCCGCAGCTTTTCCGCCGTGGTCGCCATCCGACCGCGGCGGAAAAGCTCTAACATGGCTGGCGGTGTCTATCAGACACCGCCAGGCATATTAGGATGGTGGGAAAGACATGCTTTTCCGCGGCGGCTTTTCCGCCGTGGAAAAGCATACGGACTTTCACTTTGGGGGCCCGTTGCGGGCCCCCTGGGTGAAGGGGGGGTGGGGGGTGCACATTGGGGGTACCTATGGTACCCCCCTGCATTTGCGTGCACAAAGCAGCAGGCACTGCGCGGTGCCTGCCGCTTTGTGCATGCAAATGCGATGCATGCATTTTTAACCTTGCGGCGGGTGCAGCTTGAAGCTGCACCCGCCGCAATGTTAAAGATAGAGGATGTGACCGCCACTCTGGCGGTCACATCCTAATCTGCTCGGAGGGAAGGCCGCAGCCCCTGCGGACGTTCCCTCCTCCTTAGGGGTCACGGACGGACTCAAGTCCGTCCGCGATCCTAATCGGCCCCTATATTTGGTGAAAGTGTCTCAAGGGTTTCTTCTGTAAATTACTTTCCCACCTTTTTTAATGGAGCGCTTCCCGGGGAGCGCCCCGGTACGCGAACTGGCGAGCGCCCCGGTACGCGAACCTTAAGCGTTACGGGAGTCCACCATTTTGTGTTTCGGTCGAATTAAGATACAAGATGGAGGGCACATAATGTTCAGAATGGGTAGAAGGGGACACGGTAGACGTATTTTGACCCCCTAGGTTTTCTGAGGATGGCTGAAGAGGCCCATATGTGCGAAAAAAAACATTTTTTTTTTTAAAAAAAATTCGCGCGGTTAGCTTCCGGTTCGCGTACCGGGTAGCGCTCCGGGGAGCGTACTTTGTTGAGAATTAGTGAAAAAAGTTAGAGTAAAATAATAATTGTGAGTGATCAGATGTAGGGTAGCTCTGAGAAGAGCTTTTGGGTTTATGGTACATTTAGGTACTTATAAGTAGGTACCAATGCATAGTCTTAAATTCAAAATGAAAATTCTGTTGCCCTCATCTGAGAAGTGAACTCCATCTCCTCTGTAGATATCTTGCATGCAGTAACGCAAGTTATTGTTGTACACGGAGCCCATTCCATGGTCTCTCATGTAAGCTGAAACAGATTTGTTTACATGCTTCCTCGACTTCTCAATTTGTGGACAAAATTGGTTCGACCACCTCCATTTCTGTCTTTGGCATATATTTGAATATACCAAGGCAGTTTGAGGAAAAAGTGCCATTAATTCCTCAAAGGTGTCCTTTAAAAGCATTTCCAGACCTACTCCAGTCAAAGTGCCCAAATCATTACCTCCACAGTGCACAATTAACAGGTCAGGTTTTGGCAAATGCATAACGGTTTTCACCAATGGTATCAATTGGTGACATTTTAACCCTCTGTGGCCAAACCACTTAATTTCCACATCTTGTAAATTGAGGTTAGGTAAATTTCTGTTCTCAGCATACCTTTGAGCCCAGTAGATGTAACTATGTCCAACAATCCAGACAGAAAACATGGTGAGAGAAGGTTCTGCTGCAGTCAGATGAAGTGTGGTAATGAAATGGCAGTTGAAAAAATAAGAGTTTAAAATGAAAAAAACTGTGGAGTTTCTGTGTTAATGAAGCAGTAACAGTGATTGGTGGATTTTGATTGCTGAAAACAGAAAGTTAGGGTGCATGGATGAGTTATTTGAAAGATGTAATTTGAATGGTCAAGAAAAAATCATTTAATGAAAGATTGCACTGGATACGCAGGTGCACCGAGAGTTCAGAGTTCAATTGAAACATTGTTGTGTGAACTTGCAAACACCAGAGGTCTTCCAGGAGGTGGTTGCTATGCAAAAAAGGCAGAGAGGGCAGAGGGGGGAAGGGTTTTGATTTGAAAAAAGTGAGGGAAGAGTTTTGATTGGGTGACATGAGAGATATGTGAGATGAATTACAGCATTTCTGTGCTTTCTATAGCTGCAGCCTCTGGAGTGCATACCCTTTGTTCTGCTGAAGACAAATTGGTGTATTTCTGAGACTGTTTTGAAACTCATAAAGTATTTGCTAAGGTGAGAAAAGATTTATTTAATTTAGATAGAGAATAGTATGCTTTAAGGAGAAAATTATGAAGAAAGTTGTGTTTTTAAAATGTTGCTTTGTCTCAAGTGTTTTACAAATAGATTTTGTTTCTTTGAGAAATTGTAATTGGAGATAATGTGAAGTATTAGTACTGACAGGGTGTTTTTGTACATAGGAGCTGTGCAGTGTTTTCAAATTATGACTTGAAAATCGTTTTTGAGGAAAAGGAATGCTTTTAAAAATTATGACAAGGAAATAATGGTGTCTGCTTCTTTATAAGGCATTTGAGTGTCTCTGATGTTATTTTTCCCATTTTAATTTAAGACCTTTCTCCGTGGGGCAAGTTCCTTGTAAATATGCTCCTACCTGTGCTTGGCAAATTTAGATTTTGATTCTTTGAGTTACATAGTGACCCAAAAATGGTGCAAGGGCAATCAAAAAACGCTTTCATGTGTCTTAAGGACATTTTAAGTCATTTTCCCATGAATGTAGGTATACAATTGATTTATATGTTGTGTTTAAAAACGTTTTTTGAAATCAATTACATTTCTGGATATGTACTGCTAGAGCTTCATAGGTTGTTTGGGGCATATTTATAAGGCATTTGAGTGTCTCTGATGTTATTTTTCCCATTTTAAATTAAAAGACCTTTCTCCGTGGGGAAAGTTCCTTGTAAATATGCTCCCACCTGTGCTTGGCAAATTTAGATTTTGATTCTTTGATTTACATAGCCATGTTAAAAGTGACCCAAAAATGGTGCAAGGGCAATCAAAAAACGCTTTCATGTGTCTTAAGGACATTTTAAGTCATTTCCCCATGAATGTAGGTATACAATTGACTTATATGTTGTGTTTAAAAACGTTTTTTGAAATCAATTACATTTCTGGATATGTACTGCTAGAGCTTCATAGGTTGTTTGGGGCATATTTATAAGGCATTTGAGTGTCTCTGATGTTATTTTTCCCATTTTAATTTAAGACCTTTCCCCGTGGTGCAAATTCCTTGTAAATATGCTCGCACCTGTGCTTGGCAAATTTAGATTTTGATTCTTTGAGTTACATAGCCATGTTAAAAGTGACCCAAAAATGGTGCAAAGGCTTTAAAAAAACACTTTCATCACCTGTGTTTCCTAAGTTTACGAATGACATTGTGCAGATGAAGTTTAGCTCTGTCCACGGACACAAAAGAGGTCTGGCCTTTGTTCAAGAGTGAAGTGGACATGACTTACTTCATTGGTAGGCTTTCACATGTATTATCTCCTCTGTATTCTTCAACAAGCGTAAATTTGATCTGCAACCCTGAGTAGGCCTCACCTTAAACAAACCTTTGGAGAGGCCACACCTTATCGTCATCCTGAATTAATCATTTAAAATGTTAGGGACAGATTTATGATAGGTGTATGCCTCTTTTGCGCCACTGTGCGTCACTTTTGTGACGCAGTGGCGGTGCAAAAGATTTGCTATGTGGCGACAAAATTACAAATTGATGCATCTAGGCAGATGTGTCATGCTGTAAAGTCCCGTGCCACATGAAACCGATGCAGCAGTGATGGAAAAGATGCACCATGTTGCAAGACAGGCCTCATTTCATCTCCAACAAGATAAGAAGCTGAATCTTCTGTAAATGTCAAAATTGTTGTATACACTGCTCAACTTCTGTGTACTCTTTCATATGCTAGAGTCCATCTGCACTATGAGATACCTAAGCAAAGGAAACACAGGTGATGTGATTGTGAAATGAGGAAAAGAAACTCCACATTTTTCAATTACATCACCTGTGTTTGCTAAGTTTACGAATGACATTGTGCAGATGAGGTTTAGGTCTGTCCACGGACACAGAAGAGGTCTGGCCTTTGTTCAAGAGTGAAGTGGACATGACTTACTTCATTGGTAGGTCTTCACATGTATTATCTCCTCTATAGTCTTCAACAAGCGTAAATTTAATCTGCAACCCTGAGTAGGCCTCACCTTAAACAAACCTCTGGATAGGCCACACCTTATCGTTATCCTGAATCAATCATTTAACATGTTAGGGACAGATTTATGATAGGTGTGTGCCTCTTTTGCGCCGCTGTGCGTCACTTTTGTGACGCAGCGGTGGTGCAAAAGATTTGCTATGTGGCGACATATTTAAAAATTGATGCATCTAGGCAGATGTGTCATGCTGTAAAGTCCCGTGCCACATGAAACCGATGCAGCAGTGATGTAAAACATGCACCATGTTGCAAGACAGGCCTCATTTCATCTCCAACAAGATAAGAAGCTGAATCTTCTGTAAATGTCAAAATTGTTGTATACACTGCTCAGCTTATGTGTACTCTTTCATATGCTAGAGTCCATCTGCACTATGAGATACCTAAGCAAAGGAAACACAGGTGATGTGATTGTGAAATGAGGAAAAGAAACTCCACATTTTTCAATTACATCACCTGTGTTTCCTTCAGCTTTATAGCATTGCTGAATCAAATCCTTACGCCTGTTTGAAACAGGCATAAGAAGTGATGCACCATGCAATGTGAGGGTTCCTCCTGTGCATTGCAGTAGACATGTCGCGCTTATGACGTGATTCCTGCAATGTGCTGCTTTTGCGGCACAGATGCGTGACGCATCTGTGCTGTTTTTGCTCAATGGTGCTCCACATTGTAAATTCGGCACACTATGGCTGGCAGAGCAGCGGTGCACATTAACTGGTGCATCCGTGGGGATGCGCCACTTAGCATAAATCTGCCCCTGTACATTTAAGTATGAGCAGGGGACACAGAGTCGGTGAGGCTTATCCAAGGTTAAGAAGAGATGAGTCCTGTTCACTGAAAACTTGGACATAGGCCTCACCTCCTCAGCATCGCTGGACATGGCTAAATAATAGCTGCAAAATGTTACTCTTGTTAAACAATTTTACTATTATAATCTCTGAGATTTGTCTCTTACTCTGCAACATCTCATTTTTGTTATCTTTCTTTAAAGATAACGACAACATCAACATGAGCGACAATCAGCAATCAGTTGATCTGGGATGCCTTAGGGTAACCATGCGCTATAGAAATGTGTAATCATTCATTCATTCATTCATCTCGACCTCATCATTGAACTCGTAATTGAAACATCAGTGGAAGTAGATCCCTTGGATGATTTAAATCCTGAGGATGAAGAAGAACATGATGAGGATGCAGATTTGTCAGAATTGTATGACATAGGGTGGGAAGCTGACCTGCTTGAGCCTATGGAACTATAAACATTTATTTTTAAAATTTACAATAAATGAAAAGTAAAAATGTAAACTGTTTAATTTTAAATTAAACACACCTTCAAAAACAGGTTATGTGTAGTGTCTTCAATAAAATATTAAAATATGCTCATAAAATTAGATCAGATTCACATATAAAACAGGACAGGTAAATGAAGAAGAATTCCATTTCTTTTCTGCTATTTGTGTATTCTAAATTTGCCAAAGCACTAAAAAATATTCTATGTAAAAATGTCAAGTAGTGTGTTAAGTTTTTGACGACTGTTATTGATTTACTGTTTGGTAATAGTGGTTAATAACATTTTTTATTATATTTTACCACAGATTTAACTACAGACCATTTCAAAATTTGAAAATGCCAACTAAGGCTCGAATTAGAAAGGCTACAAAACGTCAAAGACAGCAGGTGTATCAAATACTGCAGCAGTCCTCTACAAAAAAAAGTTGTCAAGTCACCAAGAAAGCACCGGGTAAGACCACGAAATCATTCATAAGTAATATTTGTAGTAAAAAAAGTATTACTACAGAAAATGTTTCAGTCCAGAAAAAGAGAAGCAATTTAAACGGAAAGGAAAGGCCAATGAAAAATGTTACTGCTAGAGCAAGAGATAACTCTGTGCATGATAGTAGAAGGAAACAACAGTTTAGGGACATTCGTAAACGAATGTTCCGCAACAGGATAATTGGCAATTTGTTAAAAAATATTAAGAAAGGTCAACAGAAAGTGGTTTTTTATAAGAGAAAAAAAAAGGTTGAGAAAGTTATTGATCAGGCATTTGAAATTAAACGTAAGTTATTTATTTTGATAATCAATAGAATTAGGAAGCTAAACAAGGCAATTTATGATTTCAAAAGAAATAGTAGATGGAAGAGAATAGTTAATCGTAGTAATTTTTGTGAAGTTTTTTCCGGAGAATGGATGCATAGTTCAAGTTGTGAGGCATTTTTTAATGAGGAGAGTTATTTCCAGGATAATGATTTGGTGCATGCAGTTGACACCAGTGGTCGAGCTTATGAAGTGAAAGATGGTTGTCCAGTTGAAAAAGAAAAACTTGTGACAACAGAGACAGAAGAGGTGTTAGGTAATGAGGTTTTAGGAAGACGTCCTAAGGGTCCTGTGTACACCTGGAAGTGTAGTAGTATTTGCAGTGTGCGACAGGATTCCATCAATTTGCTTTGTGATTTTGTACGGAAATTTAATAAGAAAAGTTTGAAGCAGAAAATGAAGTTGTTGCAAGAATTAGATCCTTGCAGAGTGAGAGAAGTGACAGGTTTGCATGGTCATTCACTGGCTTGTCTTTCCAGGAGAGTATGCCAGAATGTTTTTCATCATTTCAGGATGCTAGCAGTGCATCATAATAAAGTGAGGAAATTAGTTAGAATGTTGTATTATGCTAAGAGTCCAGCAATTATGCTTAAACAATTATGCGCTGCTCTTTTGCATGGTTCAGAAGTAGATGTGAAGAATATTTGTGCAGAAATTGAGTTTTGTTACTTTGGAAGTAAAGAGGAGAATGTTGAAATTGACCAAGAAGAAGAGGGTAATGTGGAAGATAGTGTACAGGTTTCCAGTACAGATAATTTTCAGAGGGAAATTGCGACGTTTCAGGTGAAATCAAGTGAGAGGCCTAATTTCACTTGTGTGTGTTGTCGACGCACTTATTATAAGAATCAGACTAAGTTAGTGGATTTATATGCAAAAAGTGAAAGGGAAAATAATAGTGAATGGAAGGATTTCACAACATACTTGATGGTAGAAAATTGTTTTGATTTGGGATCGGATCAACGTGTGTGTACTTATTGTTGTAACAAATTAAATCAAAACCAGATGCCTGCTAGAGCAGTTCATAATAATCTGGAATTGGTTGAGATTCCTTCTGAATTGAAGGATTTAAATACTTATGAATCTATTTTGATTCAAAGTATCCATCCCTTTCAGGCTATTGTAAGAATGGAGCCAAAGACAGGGAAATTGCCTCCATCAGATTTACAGAGAGGATTAAAGGGAAGAGTTGTTTATTTGCCTCTAGATTTGAAGAAAAACATTAACACAATTGGAGTAGAAAAAGTGGAAGAGGAACCTCTGGTTATCTTAGTTAATGGGGTTCCGACAAAGAATAAGAAAATATGGCAAGATTTAGTGGATGTTAGGAAAGTCAAAAAGGCAACATTGTATTTGAAAAAAAATAATAAGTACTATAAGAATGTATATGTTGCAGAAGAGGAAGTAAGTGAGGAAGAGGATAGCGATTTGTGTGCTGGTCAAATTGGGAAAGTAGAACCCTCTACTAGTGAAGAAATATATGAACATTATAGTGTTCATCCTTTGCATTCCAAGGAAGTCATGGGGAATGCTATTGAGTTGTTTCAAATGAAACAAGCCAAAGGGAGTCCCATTAGTGTTTGGGAGGAAAGTTTGGAAGCTCGGTGTTTCCCACAGCTTTTTCCAACAGGTCAGGGAGGAAGATATGATGAGCGACCTCATCAAATTCCTGCTTCTGAATACCGGACTTTGCGATTGTATGCAGGAGATGCTAGGTTTCGACAATGTATTCCCTATTTGTTTCATCTCCTGTTTGAAAGCGATCTGTCTGGACTGTCATATGCAGTGAACCACATCTTGAAAAGTGGTATACACATGCAAAACATCTCGGCAAGTGACTTTATGGATAAAGTCAATGTCCAAGACAGTATTTTGGATTGTCACCTGATTAATCTCATGGTGTGTCAGCGTGGTACTAATGAGTACTGGTACCGTCGTCATGGTGATTTAAAATGTATGCTGAGGAACTTAGGAACTCCCACATGGTTCCTCACTCTGAGCTGTGCCGAGTATGGCTGGGAAGACTTACTTGAATTTCTACGAGAGGCAAATGGAAACATTGAAAACATCGAATTCAAGACACCCGGAGAACTGTGCTCTTTGGATCCAGTCAATGTATGCAGGTACTTCAATCATAGATTTGAAGCTATGATGTCTTTCATCATGAATAAGAAGAATCCACCTCTTGGAGAGGTGTTGGATTTCTTCTGGAGAAAGGAGTACCAAGCAAGAGGTGCTCCTCATATACATATGCTGCTGTGGATCAAGGATGCACCTAAATTTGGAACAGATCCAGAAGACTCAGTGATGAGTTTCATACAACAGTATTCTACGTGTGCTGTTCCAAACGCAAAGGAGAAGAAAAGCCTAAGAGAAAAAGTTCTACGTTTCCAAAGCCATCGTTGTGGAAAGTACTGTCGTCGTAAATTCCGAAACAAGGACAAGTTCTACACCAAATGTCGTTTCGGCTTTCCACGACCGGTGATTTCTAAAGGAAGAGTAAACAGTTTGATGTCTTCGCTGCGACATAATGTGATGAAGAAATCACCTAAAAACATATACAATTTGAAGAGGAACGAAGAGTCCAAGTACATCAACGACTACAACCCAGGGATTTTGTCCATGTGGAATGCTAACATGGATATACAGTTTGTGGCTGATAACTGTATGGCTGTGGCTCGGTATGTGACATCTTACATCACCAAAAAAGAAAAGACAGAATTGAAGGATATGTGGGAGGACATTTCCCATGAAAAGAGCCTCAGCAAGAAGTTGTACAGTTTCAGTCTGAAGATGTTGTCGCATCGAGAAATCTGAGCTTACGAATGTTCTGACCGGTTGTCTTCAGCAAGTCTCTATGCCAAATCTAGGAGTATCGTTTGGGCGAGTCTTGGTCTTGCTGCAACGCGTAATCGAGTTCTGAAACCTGTGCGGGAAATTGAGTATTTGGCGGAAAAGGAGCCAAACAGTACCGACATTTTGAAGACCAACATGTTGGATACATATTATCCAAATCGAAGCAGTCACCTCGAGAATGTTTGTCTGTATGAGGTTCTACAAAATTACATATTCAAGAGGAACATCAAAGAAGATACTGAGAAAGGAGTGTATGCTGTAATTGGAAGTGAGGGATGTCTGGTCAAGCAAAGAAAATGCCACTTGGTAAACCATCGAAAATTGAGTGGCGAATCTCCTGAAAAAAATGAGTTTTTCTATTTAGGACTTTTGCAACTTTTCAAGCCTTGGCGTGCAGAAGAGGAACTGCTTGGAGATTTCCTCTGTTACGAAGACTCTTTCACCGCCGCCAAGGAGACCATAGAATGTCCTGCTTTTCCCAAATATGTAGAAATGTTGAATGCGGAAATCGAGCAGGAAGCAACGATTGCAGCCGAGATTGCCAGAGACAGTTCTCAGGACAGTCAGAGTTCTGTTTCATTGAGTCAGGATCCACTAGGAGGACCTGTTATCGAAAATGAAGCTGCCACTGCCATGAATGAAGTGGAAAGAGCCATGGCACATGCTCAGGAGGATGCGGTTAACTTAGAAGACTTGGAAAGACAACTCAACGTTGAGCAGAGGAAAATATATGACGAAGTTACCAAGCAAATTGATCATGGATTAAGTCATGAGAAGAAAGAGTGCTCATGTACGTCGTTGAAGCCTGTCCGACTGTAGGTGAGTGGAGAAGCGGGAACTGGAAAAAGTTTTCTGATTAAAGCAATTGCATCTTATCTGCAGAAAAGGACTGAATCACCGCTGTCTTGTGTTGTTACCGCTCCAACTGGGCTGGCAGCACATAACATTAAAGGGATTACTTTACATCGTTTACTGATGCTGCCAGTGGAGCATGACAACAAATTACAATATCACAAGCTATCTGGAGATGCTTGTTGTGAAGTTTCAAGAGTCTTGAGGAAAATGAAACTTCTTATCATTGACGAAGTAAGCATGGTTTCCAATGTCATGCTTGCCTTTGTGCATTTGAGAATGCAAGAAGTTCTCTAAACAGAGTATGATGTGTTATTTGGTGGCAAACACATCATTGTTTTCGGTGATCTTCTGCAGCTGACACCAGTGAAAGGACAACCTGTGTTCAAAATGCTCACGCATGAAGATACCAGGAAGTGCCTAGGGAGCATTGGCAACGTTAATATATGGTTAAACTTCAATTATGCTGAACTGCGTGAAAATATGCGTCAGGTGAAGGATGAAGATTACAAGAATATTCTACAAGATGTTAGAATCGGAAAAGTGACCGAGCATGGGAAAGAAGCTTTACATGCACGATTACTGTCAAATTTGTAACCAGAACAAGACGTTGTGCCTGAGAATATTTTTCAGAAAATTACTGAGAAGAAATCTGGAATATGTTTGATGCCAACTCTTGCAGAATGTGCCATCTTCAACAACAAAATGTTGTATTTAGAAAACCAAGAGATTGTGAAACTGGAAGCTATTGACAGAGTAGAGCATATGGGATCAACAATTATTTTGTCTGAGAATTTGAAATCAAAATTGGATTCATTAGAGAAAACAATATATGTAAAACTGCAGGTTTTGAAAAGACTCTGAATATGTGCTTAAATTGCCGTATAATTTTAAGAAGGAATTTGCATGTTGAAAGAGGTCTGGTAAATGGATCAATGGGTAATGTTGTTGATTTTGTGAAATACAGAAATAGAGATGGAATTGAATTTTTAAAAATAAAATTTGATGGCATTGAGGAAGTACAGCTAATTGGTCGTTGCTCTGCTAGGTTTTTGCTTGTAAAAGACTTATATGTTCGCCGTAAGCAGTTTCCTGTTTGCTTGGCATATGCGGTGACAATCCATAAATCGCAAGGTTTAATTGTAGACTGTGCATTGGTGAATATTGGCAGTTCTGTGTTCAAGGAGGGTATGGCATATGTGGCATTGTCACGAGTTAGAACTTTATCGGGATTGTACTTGATTGAGTGTGATGTCACAAACATTTGTGCGGATCTAGATTGTGTTAAGGAATACAATAGGTTAAGAAGAGAGTATGTGCCACATTTGCCTCAATATCCTTTGTTTGAGAAACGTGTGGTAGGCCGGAAACGAAGAAATGTGACCAATAGTAGGGAGGTTGTAGCAAAAAGACGAAAAGTCGATGAACCAGAAATTATAAGCAGAAAGAAAAAGGATTTTGTTGAAGATGTTGTTGGTTTTCAATTTGAAAACAGTTCTGGTGTCAACTGCTATGCTAATGTAGTGGTTAATGTTTTGTTTTCTCTAGAAAATGTAAAAGAAGAGATTGTGGTCAATTCGGATCAAAGATTTTGCAGTTTGTTGAATTCTGTGTTAGAGAAATGTAGCACTGATAGAACAAAAATAGAAAGTGTGTCTGAAATTCGAAATCTGTTAGACAGATGTTCAGGTCAAACACAATTCTCTCAAAATATTCAGCAAGATTGTCAGGAGTTTTTAATGTATATGCTTGATGTATTGCATGATGAAGGTGTAGATGTAGATCACCTGTTTGGGCTTTTTTCTCAATTGCAGCATGACTGCGAGAACTGTAGGGTATCAAGTACTACTAGTGTAGACTCAGAAAAATGTATATATTTAACTTTGCCAGACAGTAAATCAGTGTCCTTTAATAAGCTAGTAAAAGCAGCTGATCACAACATGGAGTGTAGCCAATGTAAGTCTGAAATGTTGTCAACATTATTTATACGAACATATGGCCAGTATGTCATTTTAATGTTCCAACGATGTAGGCCTGATGGAAAAAAATTGACAACTTTAATAAAAAAATTTGTGGCTTCGCAGTTGTCAATATCAGGAAGGACTTTGGTAACTGCAGCAATTATATATCATGACGGTCCTTTAACAACATCAGGACATTACACAGCTTATTTAAAGTCTAGAAACGGCTGGTCATTCTGCAATGATTCTGTTTTAACTTTAAAAAAAAAATTGCCTTTTGACCTTAAAAATTCTTACCTGGTGTTTTTAAAACCAAAATTTTAGGGAAGGAATCTCGGGATTTGCTCTGAGGAATTTCAAGAGGTTCTAATGGCTCCTACACTATTTGGCCTTGAGGATAAGTGTAGTACAGAGTCAAAAGTTATTTTTGAGTTTTAAATAGTTCCTGGAAAAAAAGAAGGTTTTCTTACAGAAAGTGGTGGGCACGGATTAGTTAAAGGACAACAGAGTATTTCCCAAAGCAAACGGTGTTCTTACCATAACACTTAACGTCATGGAAAAATAACTGCACTTTGAATGAGTTCAGAAAAACTGTTTCTTTTTATAAGCTAATTCAAGCAGCCAATCAAAACATGGAGTAGAGGTAATGTAAGTCTGCAATGCTGTCTAGATTATTTGCCCAAACTTTTGGTTACAATGTCATTTTAAAATTCCAACTATATAAACCTGATGAAAGTAAGTCTTCAACTTTAATTACAAATGTTGTGGCTACACAGTCGTTGATTTTAGGAAGAACATTTGTAACTGCAGCTATTATATGACATGATGGTCCTTTGCTAAGATCCGCTTATTACACAGCTTATTGAAAATGTAAAAAAAGCTGCTGTTTCGGAAATGATTCCCATTTGACTACGATACAATGTTGCCTTTTTACTGAAAAATATTCTTACTTTCTGTTTTCAGAAAAGAGAATTTAGGGTAGGTAACTGGCCTATAATGATTCTAGGGGTTGATATAATTTTATCTACTGTTTTAAATTGCTTTGTGATTAAAAGTGATGTAGAGAATTAAATAATTGTAGTAGTCATAGAGGTAGTGTAAGTCTGCTCCATAGTAAGCAGTATCAGTGTCATAGGAAATGTGGAACATGAGTGAGCAAGAAGGGTGAGATATTACTAGTACAGGATTGTGAAAGTGATCTTGAACGTTTTCTTTCTGAAAGTTGCGGAAATACAAAATGACGGGATTTGCTTAGAAGAATTCCAAGAGTTATAAATGGCTCTTACACGATTTGGCCTTGTGGAAAAGTGCGGTAGAGAGCGAGAAGTCATTTATTGTATGTAACATATTTGTCAAAACGATGGAGCTTTTCTTTCAGAAAGTGGCGGGCTGAAAATAATAACAGCACAACAGAGTGTAAGCTGTTCATAGGATATCCTTCGACGTCATGGAAAGTAAGTTACTTTTCAGGAGTTCTGATTTCTGATTGGTTATGTTATATGTTTTTTTAAACACAATCATTTTGATTGTGTTTTTTTTCCCCCCGCTGTTATGATGAATACCTTCAAGTCACTGTTTTTAGTGAAATTTGATAAATTCTGAGAACAGCAAAAATAAACCATTTAACATGTATAATTAATTCTGTACTTTTTGTATTTATGATATACATTTAGAACTGTGTAGGAGGCATGGAGAAGCTGAGGCTTCTGTAAGTGTCAAAGTTGTTGCATACAGTGCTCACATTCTGCGTAGTCTTTCATATGATAGACTACATCTGCACAATGAGATACCTAAGCAAAGGAAACACAGGTGATGTGATTGTGGAATGAGCAAAAAAATTACATGTTTTTCAATTACATTACATGTGTTTCCTAACATTACGCATCACATTGTGTTGATGAGGTTTAGGCCTGTTCCAGGAGACAGAGGAGGTCTGACATTTGTTCAAGAGTGCAGTGGACATGACTCACTTCGTTGGTAGGTCTGCACATGTATTGTCTTCTCTGTACTCTTCAACAAGCCTAAATTTCATCTGCAACCCTGAGTAGGACTCACCTGAAACAAATCTCTGGATAGGCCACACCTTATCAGCATCTAGAAACAATCATTTAAAATGTTAAGGGCAGATTTATGATGGCCGTGCGCCTCTTTTGCGCCACTGTTCCGTCACTTTTGTGACGCAGCAGCAGTGTAAAAGATGCACCATGTTGCAAGATAGCCCTCACTTCATCTCCAACAAGATACTGTCAGTTTAAAATGTATATAATTAGGACTGTGTAGGGGGCATGCAGAAGCTGAGGCTTCAGTAAGTGTCAAAGTTGTTGCATGCAGTGCTGCACTTCTGCGTACTCTTTCATATGCTGGACTACATCTGCACAATGAGATACCTAAGCAAAGGAAACACAAGTGATGTGATTGTGAAATGAGCAAAAGAAATTGCACTTTTTTCAATTACATCACCTGTGTTTCCTAACATTACGAATCACATTGTGCAGATCAGGTTTAGGCCTGTCCAGGGAGACAGAGGAGGTCTGGCCTTTGTTAAAGAGTGCAGTGGACATGACTCACTTCATTGGTAGGCATGGACATGTATTATCTCCTCTGTACTCTTCAACAAGTCTAAATTTCATCTGCAACCCTGTGTAGGCCTCACCTCAAACAAACCCCTGGATAGGCCACACCTTATCGGCATCCTGAATCAATCATTTAAAATGTTAGGGGCAGATTTATGATGGCCATGCGCCTCTTTTGCGCCGCTGTTGCATCACTTATGTGATGCAGCAGTGATGCAAAAGATGCACCATGTTACAAGATAGGCCTCACTTCATCTGCAACAAGATACTGTTAGTTTAAAATGTATATATTTAGGACTGTGTAGGGGGCATGGAGAAGCAGAGGCTTCTGTAAGTGTCAAAGTTGTTGAAAAACTGTTTGTCCTTCAATCTTTTCCCTTGTCTTTTCTAATTTTTAAATACATGTTTTAATATTTTTCAAATTTTTGTTCTTTCTTTCACAGATTGAAAGTATAAAAATAACAAGTGACTAAGTTAACGACAATTATAAGGTAAATGTTTTGTACTGTTTTCGTTACATTTCTATCACATTTAACTTCTATTAGTTCCACTACTTCATTTCTTTAACCCTCAGTTTCCTGCCTTTGCTATTTCCCTCATTCCTTTCTCTATTACTTACTTACTCTACTCCTTCTACTCCTTTTCTCAGTCCCTCTGTTCTCATAGTTCCTCACTCCTGTTCTATTACTCTCACTGTCTCTGACTGATCACTCTTTCACTACTTGTTCATATGCTTTCTCCCTGTAGTTCAAGCACACTAAGGGGCATATTATCAACACAGGCAATAAAATTATCGCTGCTTTTATGGCATAAAACTGCTGCAAAAGCGGCTTTAGCGGCAGTTTTCTGCCGCAAAAGCGGCTTTAGCGGCAGTTTTCTGCCGATAAAAGCAGCGAAAATGTTATCGTCTGTGTTGATAATATGCCCCTATGTTATTTACATTTCTTTGCTGTTTCAATCATTCCTTTTCTGTCACTTCTTCTTTTCTGCTTTCTGTTTTTTCTCTCTGTTATTCCACATGTTTTAACCTTAGTCACTATCATACATCTTGTTTTATTCCTATTTACTTTTGCTCACTGTTTTCTTAACACTTTCCCTCAGGATTGTTCTTTTAGTCCGGTTCTATCCCTACCTCTCATTCCACATCCTTTACTATTTTTCTTCTTATTTTGCTCTCCTTCTCTTGTTTTTTTTTTTTGTTTCTTTTTTTATTGCGCTAACGGGGCGCTCTCCGGTGCGCGCACCGGGAAGCGCACCAATGAGAAAAATGAAGTCAAGAGTGCTTAAAATTTTAGTAATTTTTTTTAAATGGGAGGTAGTTCTGAAAATAACTTTTTTTATGTTTTTGTTGTTTTATATTTTTTTTTGATTTTTCTGAAATTTTTTTGTTTTTTTTGTATTTTTTGAACAATTTTATGTTTTTTTAGTTTTTTTGGGGGGGAAACAACGAAAAACAGCCATTATAAAGGGCTCAACAAAAAACAAGAAACAAAAAACTGGGAATTAACAGTGGCTCGAGAGGAGAAAAAATTAAAAAAACTACTGCTTTCTTCTCTTGCTGCAGTTGTGGTTGTCGATGGAAGCATTAATAAGGTGAATGCTTAGTTCCCCGTAGCAGAGGGTCTTTCCGCAAAAAATGCAGACCATTTTTATTACACCAAATTTTTCTTGTATATTTGGTACTGTTTCGCGCCCTTCTGGTGCTGCAAATGAAGATTCACCTGATGAGGTGCTGGCCTGATGGTCTCTTTTTTTCTGAGCCAGATCCCGTACCTCAGCTTGTGCCAGATTGTTAGGGTGCCACCTCTGCATGTGGCGGATCATTGTGTAGTTCCCAAATGAATATTTTTTATTTGGGTTGCCCTTGGACATGACCTCTTTGCAAATTAAGCATGTCACCTTCGGGGCATTCACTATTTTTTGCCCAGCAGGAATGGAAAAATACTGCCATATATAATGAACTTTGACATGGCTTTGTCTTGGTTCTTCAGGCAAGTATGTTATGGTTTGTTGGTCCTCATCATCTTCTTCCTCCTCTTCTTCAACACCTGGAAGGATCTGTGGTGGTGGACCTTCCTTTCTGGGTGGTGGTGGTGGTGGTGGGGGTGCACTAGCTGCAGCTACTACTGAAGCCATGTCTCACAAATAGCTCTTGCTTTCTCAAAGAAAAAAGTAAGAATGAGGAAAAGAGGAGGGGGCTTTCATCATTTGTAGAAAAAAAAAGTTGAGAAACAATGAAAAGTGTTATTTTCAGGTCACATGTCCCGACGCGCTTACGCTACGCGCACAGGAGCGCTTACGTTGTGTGCTCCGGGTCGCGCCACGGAGCGCTTCCGGGTACGTTTACGGAGCAGGCCGAAGAAACGCATCACGCGGTTACGCGATGCGTCACGTTTACGCGGCGCATCACGCGACTACGCAAAACGTCATGATGTTGTTTTCGTTCGCGGTTAAAGCGCTCACGGGATGCTCACCCGTACGTTCACCGGTACGTGCCCCGGGAGCGCCCCGGGGCGCGTACCGGGGCACATAATAAAAAAATAATATTTACACATTTTAAAATTTGTAATAAAAATTATTACTTTCATACATATAGATATTTGCTATTAAAAAACCTATGAAATTCACTGAAAAAACCATAGGTTATAGACCATATATAGTTAGGAATTAGCATTTACAAAACCTTGAAAATTCACTGAAAAAACCATAGGTTATAGACCATATATAGTTAGGAATTAGCATTTACAAAACCTTATTTTACTCACACAAAACCATTGAAATTCCATATATAGTTAGTTGCACTAACTATATATCGCGCACCCGCAATCCACTGCTGATCATGTCACATATTACATCATTCATGACATGGTCAGTGACATCACTGATGACATCACTGATGACATCTCAAATGACATCACTGATGACATCACTGATGACATCTCAAATGACATCACTGATGACATCACTGATGACATCTCAATTGACATTACTGATCACATCACTGATGACATCATTCATGTGATAATACGATGAACCTCTTCAGACTCTAATATAACCTTAGATAAACTCAGTGTAAACAGACACTCACAGACTGTCACTCATCCATGGAGTTACTCACACACCTACTCAGTCATGCAAAGAATCAATCACACCTCAATTTTCTCAACTATATAGTTATACACACCTTACTTATTCAAACATATAGTAACACATATTTACTCTCTTATAAAATCCCTGATACAAGTTCACAATGATCCATACAGCCACTCACACATTCACTAGCTCTTATGCACAGTTATTTATATATGTCAACTCTCACATGTACTGTGTTTTACATATGTACTTACTTTGACATGTAGCACTGAGATATCCATTCACTCACCAATACACTCATGCACACAGTCAACCGCCCATACAGCTGTTTCCACATGCACTTTTGAACCCATACATCTAGTGAATCAACTGCTCACACATCTATGCACAGAGCCATACACCTCCCAGCCACCCACACACACACTCAGTCTCCCATACAAATACTTGGGCAACCAATCAATAACCCATATAGTTACTCATATAGCTACTGATCAACACATGCAGCAGTTTACAGAACAACAGACATAATGATGCACAAATTAAGACACTTTAGTCACTTACCCATGCACTCAGTGAGACACATTTAATCACTCACTCATACAGTCAGTCATGCACATACTAAATCCTTCATCCAGACACTTATACATCCACTCATTCTTCAATATGTAAGACATATTTTAACTTTACAGAAATACACAGTCACTGGATGTTGTCATCAGAGATGTCATCAGTGATGTCATCAGTGATGTCACTGACCATGTCATGAATGATGTAATATGTGACATGATCAGCAGTGGATTGCGGGTGCGCGATATATAGTTAGTGCAAATAACTATATATGGAATTTCAATGGTTTTGTGTGATAAAATAAGGTTTTGTAAATGCTAATTCCTAACTATATATGGTCTATAACCTATGGTGTTTTCAGTGAATATATATATATATTCACTGAAAAAACCATAGGTTATAGACCATATATAGTTAGGAATTAGCATTTAAAAAACCTTATTTTACTGACACAAAACCATTGAAATTCCATATATAGTTAGTTGTACTAACTATATATCGCGCACCTGCAATCCACTGCTGATCATGTCACATATTGCATCATTCATGACATGGTCAGTGACATCACTGATGACATCACTGATGACATCTCAAATGACATCACTGATGACATCACTGATGACATCTCAAATGACATCACTGATGACATCACTGATGACATCTCAAATGACATCACTGATGACATCACTGATGACATCTCATTTGACATTACTGATCACATCACTGATGACATCATTCATGTGATAATACGATGAACCTCTTCAGACTCTAATATAACCTTAGATACACTCAGTGTAAACACAGACTCACAGATTGTCATTCATCCATGAAGTTACACACACATACCTAGTCAGTCATGCAAACAATCAATCACACCTCCATTTTCCCAACTATACAGTTATACACACCTTACTTATTCAAACATATACTAAAACATATTTACTCTCTTATACAATGCTGGATACAAGTTCACAATGATGCATACAGCCACTCACACATTCACTGGCTCTTATGCACAGTTATTTATATATGTCAAGTCTCACATGTACTGTGTTTTACATATGTACTTACTTTGACATGTAGCACTGAGATATCCATTCACTCACCAATACACTGATGCACACAGTCAACCGCCCATACAGCTGTTTCCACATGCACTTTTGAACCCATACATCTAGTGAATCAACTGCTCACACATCTATGCACAGAGTCATACACCTCCCAGCCACCCACACATACACTCAGTCTCCCATACAAATACTTGGGCAACCAATCAATAACGCATATAGTTACTCATATAGCTACTGAACAACACATGCAGCAGTTTTCAGAACAACAGACATAATGATGCACAAATTAAGACAGTTTAGTCACTCCCATGCACTCAGTGAGACACATTTAATCACTCACTCATACTGTCAGTCATGCACCTACTAAATCCTTCATCCAGACACTTATACATCCACTCAAGACATATTTTAACTTTACAGAAAAATACAGTCACTGGATGTTGTCATCAGTGATGTCATCAGTGATGTCATTTGAGATGTCATCAGTGATGTCATCAGTGATGTCATTTGAGATGTCATCAGTGATGTCATCAGTGATGTCATTTGAGATGTCATCAGTGATGTCATCAGTGATGTCACTGACCATGTCATGAATGATGTAATATGTGACATGATCAGCAGTGGATTGCAGGTGCGCGATATATAGTTAGTACAACTAACTATATATGGAATTTCAATGGTTTTGTGTCAGTAAAATAAGGTTTTTTAAATGCTAATTCCTAACTATATATGGTCTATAACCTATGGTTTTTTCAGTGAATTTTCAAGGTTTTGTAAATGCTAATTCCTAACTATATATGGTCTATAACCTATGGTTTTTTCAGTGAATTTCAATGGTTTTTTAATAGCAAATATCATAAGTTGTCGATTGTCAAGTACGTGGTAAGAAAAAACATTTTCGTGTTTATGCACACTGATCTGCTTTCAATGCTGCCCCCCCCCCCCCTCATTTCTATTAGGAGTACTCTCTCTTTGCAGATAGTGAAGGGTAGTTAACGCAGGCCTTTGCCCCCGTTGTAATCCGTCGTGCCTGCTTCTCTCTCCATTTGATTGATTGTTATCCAAGCATTTACTGTTTTAGAATTGGTTCTCTTTGGTTCATTCTCTATTTACAAACAAGCACAGAGTCGCAATACTCTGTTTAGTCTTTGCAGATAGCGAAAAATCGTGTAAAAAAACAAAAGGAATCGAGCAAAATCAGTAGGCCACTAATGGGATCTCTTTTTGACCTCGCTAAAATAGAAACATTAGGAACAACCTGTTGAAAATAGCAATGTGTATGTACATAAGCGGCGTTCATTTGTGTTCACAGTACCCCTTGTTGATTGTTTGAATCGAGCATTGAATTGTTCGAAGTTGGTTCTCTTAAGGATCTTCTCTGCCTGCAAACGGGGAAGAATAGGAATATTCTCTCTCCCTTTGCAGATAGTGAAGGGTAGGTAACGCAAACCTTTAACACGTCGTGCCTATTTCGATCCTCATTGATTGATTGTTTGCCCGAACATTGACTGTTTGGGAATTGGTTCTTTTTGGAGGTATTCCCTGTTTGCAAATAAACGTAGGAAAATCTTTGCAAGTAGTGAAAGAGTAGGTAATGCGGACCTTTCTCCCCCGTTGTAATCTGTCATGCCTATCTACTCCCCACTGATTGATGCACCTGTTTCACCCGGACCATTTACTAGAGATAGGTCATCTGGCCCGACCAGAGAGCACCCCTAGTGAAAAGGACATATGCAATAATAACGAAGTGATCACTGTATCCTGTTAACAGAAACTTTAGCATGAAACAACCTGGAAAGAAAGGAATAGGAAAACGAAAATCAGTAGGCCACTGATGAACTTTTTATTAAATAACAAACAAAGAAACGATAACAATACGTAATGATAAAACCTATTACTGTCCTAGAAACAAGAAACGTTAGAAGTAAGCCCGTAATAAGAAACCTGAAAACAGTAAGAGAAACCAAGTGTGACATTGCAACGGCCACAAGGCAACGAGGCTTCATCGCCCCTCACTGCCCCAAAACGTGTCTGTCCCACCGCCTGCCACGGCCAAATAACGGCAAACTGGGAAAGATACAAATCAGCAGACATCCGCCCCATTCTGGAAACTTCCAAAGTGCAACAGGTTTGCGGCTACGCCCAGCCGGAAGCAACACATATAAGGCGGGTCCTGCTGCCAACCGTCGGCAGAAGATCATCACGTAGGGTGTAGCCGGAGGAAAGGCCGAGGCCAATGGGACCCGGCCAGGGGGATTGCTACGACAACCCTGGAGAGTTGCAAGGGGGGGGAATGTCTGTGTCCTCGACCCTCCCCTCTCTCTCCCAGTCCGGCCACCATCAACCAGAGGCCGAGGCCGACGGGATCCG
The DNA here is from genome assembly GCF_964261635.1 of Lissotriton helveticus. Classification (NCBI taxonomy): domain Eukaryota; kingdom Metazoa; phylum Chordata; class Amphibia; order Caudata; family Salamandridae; genus Lissotriton; species Lissotriton helveticus. The sequence goes on along the minus strand of NC_136072.1, from coordinate 686,443,370 downwards.
GCCGCGGTGGCGGTAACCCTGGAGAATTGCAGGTTAGACCCTCTCTCTCCCAGTCTGGGCCAGCATCCATGGAGGGCCTGGGAGTGGAGAGGCCACTGCACGAAAGGCCCAGGAGAGGCACCACACGCCAAGGCCTGCCCCACCGGATGAGCCAAGGAACCCGTTCATGGGGCCAGAGCAAAGGGCGTCCGGCCGCCATCCACCGGAGGTCCGGCCCAAAGACGGACGGGACATTTCTTCTTTCTTTTATAATGGCTGCGACAACACTGGGGGGGGATGTCTTGCACATGCCTCTGACCCCCCCCCTCGTCCTCATCGCCTGGTCCGGCCATAACAAATGTCAAGCGAGACGCCGTGGGGTGCACTGGGTGGGAGAGACGGTGCGAACAGGCCTCTCCCGCCTCCCCAGGTGGAGACTTCCCAGCTGCACCCTCATCGCTTCAGGCGCCCGGAAAAGGGTTCTTCCACTGTGGCGATGCTGCAACGTCTCGCCCGGCAGGGTGGAGCCCGTCCGCTCATTTGACCCCGCGATCGCCGGTAGCTACCGAACTCTCAAAATGGCGGTCGACCTGGCAAGAGCGGGCCCAGCATAAAGAAATGGCCCGGTCACTGGTTGACTCCACCACCGTAGTCCTCCACGACCTTGAAGATTCTAGAGGAGCCGCGGGAGTCCCCGACCCCCGCAGACACCCCCGATGGGGAATGACTGCCATGATCGCCCGTGGAGTGACGAAACTGTAGCCGCGGGACGTCGGCGCTCCCATGCTGGCGCCAGCCTCAGTTTGAATGACTAGAATCCTGCAGACCACAGTTCGGATCAGTTCCGGTGAAAGCACAGTGTGACCCGGTAGGAAAAATTGTTGCACCCCCTCCCCTTTTTGACTGATGGTTCAAACCACCGATCCTTTCCTTTGCCCTTTTAACGGAACTTTGGACTGCCTCCCCCCCCCCCACCCCCCCCCCCCCGGGGCGCCCCACGCCGTTATTCGGAGGGCGGCAACTTACTGGACATCACCTTGGTGCCATCCACATTTCAGCGCGTTCTGCTGCCTTGGAACTATTCACACAACAGACCGCTACTGACGACCCACCCCCCGGGACGCCCCACGCCGGATACCCAAATCAGTGCGGCACCCAGGCAACATCACCTGGGTGCCGTCCAGAAATCTGGGACGTTGTGCTGCCTTGGGACTATTCGCACAACCGACCGCTACTGACCATTGTTCCTTCTTTTTCCCTAAAAATGTTTAAATGTTTTTACTGTTTTTGTTTTGTTGTATATATTTATAAGTTATTAAAGTTTTATATTCCTACTACTTTGTTGGAGTGCTATATATTTTTAATGTGACACATAATTGTAAAAACTTTGATGTACAAAGAGTCATCCCTGGAATCTTCCGCTTCAGGCTCGGTCCCCTCCCCAATCACAATACAGGATGGTTTTCAGATAGTAGGAACGCGTGTGGTGTGACGGATCTCATCGGGTGTGGGCCTTGATCTACTGTAACTCCTTTGAAGAGGGGTGATTCTTTACAGCTGGGGCCATAAACTACATCTGCAGGGCTAGGTGATAGCCTGGGACCGGCCTGGACAATCGGACACAGAGGAAGAGGAGTGTCAGAGGGTGCGGTAGTGAATAGGGCGAAAGGGAGGTGTCGGGCGGGCACAGAGTGCGATTCTCAGGGAAGAGCAGCGCAGATGGGGGGAGGTTTATTGCCCATGCATAAGACAGAGAGCGGGGGTGACCAGTGCCTGGGGGAGATGCTTGCGAGGGTGGGGAGCCATGCTACGGATCGACAGCGTGCAGAGAATGGGTCTGGTCAAGGCATCTAAAATGGCTGCCGTGCACGACAAAAGTGTGGCATTTGAAAAAAGGCAAGATGGCGCAGACAATCTTTTTCAACACTTCCTGATTTCCTTAGAATCGAACGTTAACAGACGTTGGGGCATATTACCAAAGTTAAGCGATATTTATCGCTAACGATGCTTAGCAACGAATTTTTTACCGCTAAGCATCGTCAGAAATTATCGCAGATAAACCTTGCTATTATCAAGGTTTATCGCAAATGCGATAAAAAACGGCCGCAATGCATGAATATCGCTGAAAAGTCAGCGATATTCATGCATTACCGAGCTAATGCTCTTAGCCATGTTATCCACCTCCCATTGGATAACATGGCTAAAAACTGCTCAGGGCAGGTGTTAGTTTTTGGAGATATTCGCGCTTAGCGCGAATATCTCCAAAAGTTGGTAATAGGAGATAGATATCTTGCATGTTGTAATGCAAGTTATTGTGGTATATGGAACTCATACCATAATCTCGCAGGAACTGATCCTTTTGGGACCGCCTGAGAAGGCCTAGGGGGTGAGGGGTACTCTACTTTGCCCCCTTTTCACGTTCTGAACTATTTTATTTTACTCTCTTCTGTAATTACACAAAATGGCAGCGATAGGATGCATCAGAGACAGACAGTGAGAGAAAGGAGGCCGGAGATGAAGAAGAGATGTCAAATACACATTGGAGATAATATAGTGGGAGAAGGGAAGTAAATATGAGTAAGCTTACTATGTAACATAAAAATGTTGCACTCTATACTATAAGTCTCATTTTATACTACAATCACTTCGCTACAACCTCATAAATTAAAAATAAAAATGAATAATGTCTCAAACTATTTTTGATTTCTAAATATAAATTTATTCTTCTGAATTTTCATAATTTGAAAGAACGAGTAACATGTCCTCATCAGGAATTTCCTCTTCAATCATCTCATCAAGAATCTCCTCATGAAAAGTCTGCAATGATGATTCTTGTAACTCTATGGTCTCCAAACATTCGATAAATTCGCCGTCAAGAGATTGATCAAAAAAATCATTCAAATCATCTCCTCCTTGTGAGAATATTTCATTATTGGTGCTGTCAATTTCAATAAATGTAGTGGATAATTCAAAAGAAATTGCCACGGTCTCTTCATTGAGATCCATTTTATTTTGAAATTTCTTGCTGTAAATTGCAGAAAAAAATAATCACTTTCATTTATCGTTTTTAGTAATACATAATATAAAACTAACTTTATCAAGTATTTAGTATAACAGAAGGACTGTAAATAAATAACAGAAAACATTTTTCAAATTATCTTAAAGTGTACAACATAGTTCCCCTTACAAATTAACAACTCACCTTTTTGAAAGTAGAAGAAGCGTTAATACTGTGTAAATCAAACACCAGAAATTGAGCACCAAAAATTCCTCACAAATGTACCTCAGACAGTAGTATCACAAAATGGCTGTGGTTTCCTCTCATTTTAGATATATACATAACCAATTAACTTTCATCACACACAAATGCAAAACCAAAGTAACATTTTAATTGGTTCTAAATTTCAACACTTTCAAATGTGTTTTCCCCATGCAATTTTCCATAGGACATTTAGATACGTCTACAGCCTGATTGGCTGAACGGATTTACACCAAACTTGGCAAAATGGTACATCAAACCTAAGGGGTCAGGGAGGATCTACTATGCCCCCTTATGGTCATTTGCCCCTTCGCTTTGGCCTCCTCTTGTCTCTCGATCCTACCGAGAGACAAGATGGCGGCCGCTACGGACTGTTTGGAATGTTTACAGACGCCGGAGAACCAATCAGCTTCGCTTCACAAAGCTCCGTAACGCGAAAAGTACGCGAACCGGAGCGCTGCCCGGTCCGCTGTTACAGATATATATCTTTTTTTGAACGTTAATTTCTCAAAATCCACTGGAGCACATATATTGAGACCTAGCAAAGGCACATCGGGCTACCAGTCCCTACAATTTTGCCAAGTTTCGTGCAAATCCATTCAGCCGTTCGGGCTAAAAGTGAGGCCAACCGCCCTATGGAAATTAACATTGGAAAAACGCGTTTTGGGACCCCCCTTTTTCTCTCGGCCCCCCCTTGACGAACCCCCCCCAAATTTCCAGGGGCTGCTCAGAAACAAAATGTTCCATTTTCCTGAAAATTTCTGCCAATTCCGTCCACAAACGCCAAAGTTATTAGACATAGAATTTTCAAAAATCCCATAGAGAAAAAATCCTAACTATATATACCTACTGGCGACCGCCAGTAGGTAATTATATATATATATATATATATATATATATATATATATATATATATATATATATATATATATATATATATATATATATATATATATATATATATAACATTTCTATGGCAAAATGAAACCCCTCATTTTGTTCCTTTGCAAATTAAATGTTTTAAGTGTTAACACTTTATTCCAATCAAGATGACTTCAGGTGTGCCATACTTTTGTCATAAGTAAGACTGTTAGCGCTCTAGTTGTTCTTTAGAACACTCTGGGACATTCTGTCACTGGGCTATAGTTGGGCTACATCTGGCTGATATTTGGGCTACATTTGGGCTCTTTTGTCTCTGGTGGCCATCTTTGGGCTACATTGGGCTACATTGGGCTCCAACATATATATAGCCCAATGTAGCCCAATATATATTTTTCAAAGTTAATTTTCGTAAAAACCACTGGAGCATATATCTTGAGACATAGCAAAGGCACATCGGGCTACCAGTCCCTACAATTTTGCCAAGTTTTGTGGAAATCCATTCAGCCGTTCGAGCTAAAAGTGAGTCCAACCGCCCTATGGAAAACTCAATGTTAAAAACACGTTTTGGGACCCCCCTTTTTTCTCGGCCCCCGCTTGAAGAAACCCCCCCATATTTTCAGGGGCTGCTCAGAAACAAAATGTGCCATTTTCCTGAAAATTTCAGCCAATTCCGTCCACAAACGCCAAAGGTATTAGACATAGAATTTTCAGAAATCCCATAGAGAAAAAATCCTAACTATATATACCTACTGGCTATCGCCAGTAGGTAATATATATATATATATATATATATATATATATATATATATATATATATATATATATATATATATATATATATATATATATATATATATATATATATATATAAAATATTATAATATTTAAGGGTATATAGATGTAGAGTTAGAAATAGTAAATTTATACTTCCCTAGATGCACTTGTCCCTCAATATTCTGTCCTTGACATTCTTGTAGCAGGATAATCTAGGGGTCAATATTTAGTAGTGCAACCGACATTGGTTAGTGTCTAACCGTTAGACACTTCATTTTTCATTGTTTTCATTGTTGCTGCTCCTTGGAACTGTGTTCCTTATCATGTCTTTAGGATTTAGGAGTAAGTCTTAAGCTCAACACTTGCTACTGTCAGTTGATAGAGATAAAGGGTTTCCCTGTGTAAAGCCTTCTGGACAGAGTAGTCGTGGAGAGAATCTTGAGCCTGTAAAAAGTCTTCTACCACCACCTGTCTCCTACCCGGGGATCTCCTTCAAATAGATATACATTTATACTAACTTACAAGGCAGGTTACATAGGGAAGCTTTTATTTATCTGTTTGTACTAGTTAGACTAGTATTTGTGTCACTATTGGTGTAGCAACATGTAATTAAATGGCATTTCGTTTAAAATGAAATGTGTCAGTCTCGACCGATCTTCTCCAAGCATTATTTAATATTTTACATTTTCATCAGGAATGACTCAGAATTCTTTCATGTAAAAATACCCGATACAACAATAACATAATTGCATTTTCATAAACCACAGATGTCTATTGCTGGAGGTGTGCAGTCATTCCTGAGAGCGGAAGCAACTCTTCCCTGAATAGTTCATATTACACTTTATTGTCTGACATTCTACTAATATATTCCACCTTTTGAATATGAATATTTTCATTGAATGTTTTGTATTATGATCTATGTTTTAATCACTTTCAGAAATTCACTGCGTTTGCATTTCACCTTTCAGCTCCTGTGCCTTTTTACATATTTGTACCCATCAAAGAAATATAAGATTACCACTTAATATGCAAATTCACTATGGACATGAAATTGTAAATTATTGCCCTTTGAATACAATATGCCCTTATTAAGTACTGCTCTTCTGCTTTAATATAATGGCTGTCTTTTATTCAATAATTTAAACGCGAGCCCTGTTTTCTATTCTGGTGTTCAGTTTTAGAATTACATTAGTCACCACCAAACAAATCATTGAATATGAACTTTTATCATTATTTGCAAAATGCCCGGCACAGATATATTCAACTCACGTGTAAATTATTCACTTTCCTCATAGTTGTGGAGAATGCAGTGTATTTATTGCATATTGTACATAACATCCAAGTTTTATTATGCCAATAAGGACATCCAGTGGGTCTAATTATCTCTCTATCCGGCACACTTTTTGAGTACACCCTAACTAGGTAGTAAAAACCTACACCGTTTTTTAAGAAGGTACTCAATTATGTCTATGACATTTTCATTGTGTGAGCAAACTCGATGCATCCACCCCCGCCCTCAAAAGGCGACACTGCGACACTGCTAACAAACTAATATGTAGTTACCTTCAGAAATATTTCCCAAATTAACAGTGTGATGGCCTGCAAGAAAGTATAACTTTTAGAAGATGTGAATGAACCTACTGGCACAGTTAATATGTATGTAGAATTTATTTAAAATCCACACATACAGCATATTCATGCATTAAAGGAGGACCACAATAGGAACATGGATGTCACCACATCTTGCAAACAGATGTACGCACAACTGCAGTGTGACATCCCCATCATCTGCAATGACAAACTCCAAACGTGTGTGGGTCATAACAGTTGTCATTATTGCCTATCAGACTTTCTCCTCATTTTGCTGATTCCTTCTGTCAGTTGATGCATGCAGATTTTGTGCCTCTGCTGCCCACCAGTTTTACCAAGTTGTACCAGTTGCAGGGGCCTAAATGGCCCCCTCACATGATACAAAAAAATTCTAAAGAATGGAAGTGCCATGTACAGCCAGATCCACTAATACAGTTACAGAACTGTGCACAACAGAATCACACAGCAACCAGACTTTCCTATAGGCATTAAAGATAGCGTAGGCTAAATTTGGCTCTTCTTCTCATCAGGTAGTTACATGTTAGGAATAAAAGCCTATGTAGATTGCTGTTATACTGTAATATATATTTAGCAATCTAATAAACTTCACATAAAACAGTATTCCCAAAATGCACACTGCCCTTTGGGCTGTTTGGAAGAGATACCACCTGCGTCGCATACGGAAAATCAGCAGATTCCTCTCCCACGAAGCTCTTGTTCAGGTCACCCTGGGATTGGTTATCTCGAGAATTGATTATGCAAACTCATTATTTGTGGGCATCCCTGCATACAAAGTTAAAAGTCTCCAACTTATCCAGAACCAGGCAGCCAGGTTGGTCTATGGACTGCCTAAATCCACTCATAATAAGCCCCTGTTAAGGAGTCTTCATTGGCTCCCAGTGGCCCAGCGCAGCCTTTTCAAACTTGGCTGCCTGATTCATAAAGCTCTTTCTTCTCAGGGACCCGCCTTCATCTCTTCTCTTTTGCATCGATATGCTCCTCAGCGCGACCTCCGCTCATCCACTCACAATCTCCTCACCCCCCGCCCCTTTAGGCAGAAAAAACATGGAGGATTGCGGTTTTCTACACAGGCCCCTCCTTTTCGGAATTCCCTTCCCCCTGCACTGCGTCTTCTTCTCTTCCATGCTCACTTCAGAAAATCCTTGAAAACTTGGCTCTTTTCGTTTGCATACAACTGAGTTCCTCAGACCAGTTTTAGACAGCTCTCCCACCCCAGCGCCAAGATACCGTAGGTGAACGTGCACTTGACAAATATCATTTATCATATCATACCAGTACAAATCACAATACTTGATTACACCCTAGAACTTATACATCAAGTGTGATGTAAGAAATTGCCTTTATTCTTCACATGCACCCACACCTTAGATATAAAGAGAAAGCACAGAGTACACTATAGAGCATCAATATGCCCATCTGCAATTTTGCTCATAGAAAGCATAGAAAAATAGAAATGTGACTTCTTGAATTAATATCATAAACTGGTCATTAGTCAGCTGCATTCCAGTTAATTGTTTGGACTGGATTGATGGAATGAAACCACCATGTATAATTACCAGTGGCTGATCAACCAATCATCTTTTTGTTTTCATCAGTAAATGCTGCAAGTGCTATAGGTATGTTTAGACATGGTCCTGTGCTCACTGTGCCATGGCAATCAAGCAATGTGTCACTCATGAGGCCTAAATAAGCCCTTTTGTTGCATCTGTCTGGAAGAGATGAGGTCTGGCAGTTTTGGCTTGATGTTCCTATTGCAGCAGGTCATGGACTGATTTGTGCAGGACTGGTCTTTGTCTAGAGTATCATAGTGAGCAGAAAATGATTAGCTGGAATGTTGCCACAAGTAAGTACCAGTAGTTTAGATACATTTAAGCATTTTATCCTTCACCCATAGGTCCTATCCTCACTGTCATATGCAAACCAAGCTATACCTTTCTGATAAGGCCTAAATAGGTAGAAATTGGTCTGGGGTTTTTGTGTTCCAATCAGGAGGGCCCCTAGTGTGACAGGGTTGGCTGTTTCTTTTGGGGCAGGACCCAGGCTTATTTGCATATTACTTGTCTCTGTCTAATGGCACAGTGGCCCAAAAAAAAGAAAGGGTGAAATTAAGTGCAACCAAAGTAATTACCAATGCCTGAAAATAATGGAATCTTTCCACCCATCAACTTTTTATTTCCCTCAGTGTGTGGCTCTAAATGTGACAGGCATTCCCAGATGTGGCCCAGTGATAACTGTTCATAGGAATCAAGCTATACATCACTAATTGTACTATAAATGTAGAAAATAAATACACTGAATCATACATTTGTGACATATATAATATTAATCAAAATTATGCTACAGAGTTCTGACCCAATTACATGCTCCACCACATCTACAACACATCCTGCTTTTTGCTATCTGCTTTTAATTGAATCTACACTTACACATACAAACACGCACACACACACGTACACACACACCTATATATACCTACACATACTACATATGTTATATAGCATTTATAGTAGTCTAAGTATAATAAATACTATATATAAATATGCTATGTATACATAAATATAATCTTTAATATGCAAATTGCACCGCTATTGCCCTAAAAGTCTTCTTTTAAATATTTAAAAGAACATTATTGTTTAGTAACCAACATTTATGCCTTTCAAAATGGCTAAGTCTGCAATAAAAGGATGGCTAATGCACCATGGAAAACAAAAGTCAGCACAACATCAATATCACCCCTAGTGGACTCGCTGAAACCAATTTAATCATATAAATCAATGATTTCTTAATTCTTTTCCAATGCAATTTTATGGTTATTTCAAATTAACAACACCCCGTTCCTACTTTAAAGGGGGGTTTCTGCAATCAAGCCCATAACAGATAGCGATATGTCTGATTTCCAATTTTTACAATTAGTTTTTGCTATTATGTATGCTATGCCTGACACAGTCACAATCTTTAGCGACTATTCAGAAGCAGGGAAGATGGGAACAAATAGGACAGAACAAATTTAGGCTCTTGGCAAATAAAACTTTAGGATTAAGATTCTTGCACTGAATTGTCTAGTGCACAGATAAAGAGAGATCACAAGGAATCATGGGATCAGCAGTAGAGCCATCATCTTCAGTATCTTCATGTGTATGATCTCAGGAGTCGATCTGATGAGCAAATCTTGCGACATAAAATAAATTATAATTAGACCTACGTGAGTGAATAGTTTTATCCCCTTAGATACCTAGGCTTTTTTACACCTCTGGTATTAACCCTTTTTTGATGTGTGGTGCCCTTTGTGCTCAAGTCTTCATAACCTTTTTATTTACACAAAATATATCTAGCCCAAATTTGATTCCCTTTTTTCCACATGTTGAAACCTCTAAAGGTACACAAGGTTAATGTAATTCCCTTGATGGAACTGAGAAAATAACAAAAAAGGAACATTTTTTGTTTAAAAAAAATGGAATGAAAGTGCTGTACTAGAAAGTGTTTTAGTTTAACTAAAACTGGCATCAATAAAATGTTTGCTGTATTAGGATCATTGTATTCCCAGCTTTTAAGAACAAGCAGAGTTGTAAAACAAAGTACCACAAGTATTTACATTTCTCCAAGGAGTAGTCCATGGATACATATTAATTGTTGGTTGTCCAAAGGCAGGCAATACCCAGAGCCAACAACTCAGCTGCAGCTTGTAATGATATTTCTTTGTGTATTGACCATGCAATTCATAGGGTTTAATCTAATGAATGAAAACCGAGTATAAAGGAAACCTGTGCCCAAGATATGTCTGAGACTAGGAATGATGGCTATTTGTGCAAATCTGCCTTTGGGGTTACTCATACTTTCATGTGATTTGGAGAATATTGTGCAAAATGTTTTCTTTCTTGAACACTGGCTTACATTTGGAAGCCAAAAATGGGAATTCATATCTGTAAACTAGACTTTTGTGGATATGTGACTTACTTGGATCTCTCTACCTTTTCATACCCAGAAACGCTTGCAAACTTTAAACTTTGACTAAGATCATGCATTTTCCTCACAATTTTGTGAGTGTATCTTCCAGAATTGGCAGAGATCAACTAAATTACTATCACTCAGCATCCACAAACTTCTCCCAGTCCAAACAATACCCCCAATTGTATATGTGGACTTATCGCTCACTACAGGAATGGCCCAAAACACAAAATTAAAGACTTCAAATTTTTCCCTGAAAAATGACCCATTTGGGGGATGTTGTTAGCTGTGGGATCGGGACCCAGACTCCGCCACCACTCGGAGAATCATACCAACACAGACATTTCTAAAAACGAAAAATCCAGTGGAGTCAGGGTGGTCTGACTTGTGTGGTTCACACTATCTTCTGCACTGCCAACCACAAACTTTGGGTAAAATCCCACATTTTCCTCACAATTCTATTACAGCAACTTCCAGGACCTTGGTATCTAAAGAAATCCCATTACCCAGTGTTGCTACATTTCTCCTGATACAAATGGTACACCACTTGTGTGTCTATCATCAACAACACTAGTGGATAAAAACTGTAAAGTCAACGTGGTCTTTGCATGATTTCTGATTTAGTCACTATCTGGTGCAGGCTCAGCCACAAAATGTACAGTTCTTATCAGGAGAAGTGTGTCATGTTGGGGGTAGTGATTTTGTGGAACCCTGCCACTTTCTGTTACAGAAATGGGCGAAAATGTATGATTTTTGCCAAGGTTTTGATACTTGCAGGGTATTTTGAATAAGAAAATGTAGCCTAAGCCATACTAGCTATACAACCCTGGATTCATCTACATTTCTAGGTTTCAGAAATGCTCAGGTTTCAAAGGATTCCCTGATTGCATGCTATTCAAGAGGCTTGAATAGTGTGGCAACTCATCATGGCTAGTGAGATGAAGTCACTTGGTACTGTCTCTCTGCCATCCCACATGTCAAAACTGCACTTATAAGAATCCAAATTTCATGTCACTTTACAAGGGTTTTCTCAAGGCAAAGGGACGCAGAAAGACAGTTGAGGTTTGGGATGGAGGAGAATAGGTCTGATTCCTAGGTGGACCACCCTGAAAAACATATTTTTTTCTAATAAACGAATCCCTGGTGTCTAGTGAGCTTTCTGTTACCGGGGGTAGGCAGAAAGACTGTAGAGCCCTCCAGGAGTGAGAAGTCAGTGTTCTTGCTGGGGTGAGCTGATCCACCCCGAAACTTGTTTAAATAGGAACAATAATCTTGATTCCTTTTGGAATTTCTGCTCCCCAGGGGGCAGATTGGTGGTAAACCCGTGAGGTGATAGAAAGTCTGCTGGCCCTATTCTGTGATGGGGCATGGCCCGATGCCTGACCAGGCTACCCCATCGCTTCGGCGTTTACCATTTATTCACAATGTCTAGTGGCTTTCTACCCCCAACTGGGTAGAAAGACTGTTAAGCCCATTCCTGATTGGGGCCTCGACCAGTGCTCATGAAGGCCATTCTTCATTTTGTTTTAACTTTTTCTCTGTTTTTAGTGGATTTTCTGCCCCACCAGGGGAGAGGTTGGAGTAAACTCCTAATCTAGGCCGGGGGAACAGAAAACTGTTGGACCCATTCTGGGTTGGGGCACAACCAGATGCTGGAGTGGGCAGTCCCCACCGTTTCCTGTATCATTTTCCCTTATGTCTAATGTGCTTTCTGTCTGCCAGAGGACAGGTTTTGATAAATCCTGCAAATTAGTTTGCAGCAAACAAAAAGAGTCTTGGGACCATTTTCTGGGTGGGGTGGGGGCGACCCAATGCCAGAGTGGCCACACCAACCCTTTCTTTCTTTAATTAATTCGGATGTGTCTAGTGGACTTCCTGCCCCTCCAGGCAGAGGGAAATTATGGGTAAACCCATACACTCTCCCCCAACGGGTTTTAGAGAAACTGTTGGGGTAATTTAGGGTCACAGCTCGATACCAGGGTGGTTTCCCTAAAACCTTTCTTTTTTAGTATCATTCTTGTGGATGCCTACTGGGCTTTCTTCTCCCCCATCCCTCCCTGGGGTGGAAAGACAGATGAAGCCATTTTGGCATTTAGGTAGGGGCCTAACCTGTTGGCATGTTGCGTCGCCCCCACCATTTGTTTTTTTAATGAATATTTTGCTGGTGTCTAGAGGACATGGTGCCCGGTGGAAGGGACAGAAAGGCAGTTCCATTTTCACACACATCCCAATTCTTCTGGATTTTCTTTCGCATTTCTGCTGACAAATTGTACACCTCGGATGCACAACAGAAATAGTGCATGTGATATGAATGGTTTGCTATCCGCACTGAAGTAGCCAGGAGTTATTTTTATCATTGATGAAAGATCTGCAGCTCAAAGGGATTGGGGATTCACTTTTCCATGCCATTCCCAAAACAGACCAGTTTGTGCTATTGTTGTGATTACAATGCTCGTGTCCTACCCTGGACAGCAGATCACCGAACTGACTGGAGGTTAACGCTTCGACTTATGTAGGAGCATGTGTTGGCTTCATAAATAAATAGAACTCTTAACTTATATTGGCGCCGGAGTTCTTAACAGCTATGTTTCACGATACTATTTCCGGTAGTGTGTTCTGACTCGAGTAGTGCAAACTCATGAAGTATGATTCCAGGTATGTTACATAAAAACTGAGCATGAGCTCATACCTCACATTCAAATGTAATGCAAGCTATTGGTAGAAGACTGATTTGAGGAGAAAATACCTTTATGACTTTTCCTGTAGCCACAAGACCATATCTGCTCATACCAGCCTCCCCCACCAGAAAAATCATCCAAAATTCCACACACACAAATATCACGAAATTTTACAGTCATTGACATTTTCACCAAGGCTAACTTTTGACACTTTGTTCACATTGATCTCTGAGCCTAATACTGCTCTTTTGCAGCCTCCCCTAATACGAATTTCCCCATAGTATCTGATGATGCATTTGAAAAAGCTCTAGTTGGTAATTTGATGTTTCATGCATGAGTCTCAGAGATTTCTAGTTTAGTGATGAAGAAGGTAGTGGACCGATTCAGAATTCACATGCACATCATTGTCCATAAGGCCCTAAATCATGCGGAATTAGGTGCGGCTGCACTGCTCATACATTAGAAACACTGCATAAATGCTGCTTGATCAATGAGCTCAACTGAGCACTCTAATCTAGAACTTAATTAGCATTTTACACTAAGAGATAAACTAGTATTATCAATGCATTATTTTTTTAACATATGCACTACAGAAAAGGGCAATTGATCTGTGGTTGTTGAGCATTTCTAGAAGTGCTCATGCAAGTAGGAAAATGCACATTTTGCATAGACAGCAAATTTGCATTTGCACCACCACAACCATTCACCGAGTTATGCAGCTAGCAGCTAGCAGCACTATCAATGTGCCTGCACAGTAGAAGGATCATGTTGTGAAGCTCCCTTCATATGGGGGGCGTAGATTTACTTCCAATTGACTTAATAGAGTGCAGCAAGGCAAGTGGCTTTGCTGTGTTGCATGAATGGTAGATAGCTGAAAAGTGTCATATCTACTAAGATATGGGGCTCTTCAGCTCTCTCCCTGTGCTTATGCACTTGAGACCGCCTAGCGCCAATGTAGACACCTTTACATCATATTGAAAGGGTGCCTCGTTACAGGTAGGATAGTTTATGTGCAGGAAGGGGTGCCTTCCTGTACAAAAACAATCCTCAAAGACATATTCCTCTTTGGTAAAAGGTCAAAACATTGATTCCAAAATATAGACAAACCAAAATATCGAGTCCAAAATGTAGAATGGGCAAAATATCGAATGGACAGAATATAGACATCAAAAATATCGTTTTGAGGGTAAGTAATGTAATATCGATTTAAAAAATATAGACAGTCAAAATATCGAAGTACATAATATAGTTTATTAAAAATATCGAATTTTTAATAATATCGTTTTTTTTAAAGTGTTTTTTATGTTAGTATATGTGTGAAAAGTGTATATATTTTTGTAATTTATTTTAAGTAATTCATTTTATGTTATTTAATTATTGTGTAATTTAATTCTGTAGCGGGTTGTGGGTTTATAGGGGAATAGGGTAGGAAGTAATTTAATTATAATTAATTAATTAATTGGTATTTATTTTGATTAAATTGTTAATTAATTATTAATTGGTAATTAATTAATATTAATTCTTAAATTATTATTTTTTATTAATTGATTAATTGATAATTATGTGAATAATATTAATTTATTTTCTGTAGCGGGTTGTAGGTTAATAGGGGAATAGGGTGGAAAGGAATTTATTTATAAATATTTAAATATGTTAATTAATTTATTGGTATTTATTTTGAACAAATTGTTAATTAATTTTTAATTGGTAATTAATTAATTCTTAAATTATTATTTTTCATTAATTGATTAATTGATAATTATGTGAATTATATTAATTTATTTTCACTAGAGTGGGAATAGTAAAATTTACCCCTATGCTATCCAACGTTTTCCCTACTGTTGCACTCTCTGGAGCAGGAATAGTAATTTTTACCCCTACGCTATCCAACGCTTTCCCTACTGTTGCACTCTCTGGAGTGGGAATAGTAAATTTTACCCCTACGCTATCCAACGCTTTCCCTACTGTTGCACTGTCTGGAGTGAGAATAGTAATTTTTACCCCTACGCTATCCAACGCTTTCCCTACTGGTGCACTCTCTGGAGTGGGAATAGTAATTTTTACCCCTACGCTATCCAACGCTTTCCCTACTGTTGCACTCTCTGGAGTGGGAATAGTAATTTTTACCCCTACGCTATCCAACGCTTTCCCTACTGTTGCACTCTCTGGAGTGGGAATAGTAATTTTTACCCCTACACTATCCAACGCTTTCCCTACTGTTGCACTCTCTGTTGTGGGAATAGTAATTTTTACCTCTATGCTATCCAACGCTTTCCCTACTGTTGCACTCTCTGGAGTGGGAATAGTAAATTTTACCCCTACGCTATCCAACGCTTTCCCCACTGTTGCACTCTCTGGAGTGGAAATAGTAATTTTTACCCCTATGCTATCCAACGCTTTCCCTACTGTTGCACTCTCTGGAGAGGGAATAGTAATTTTTACCCCTACGCTATCCAACGCTTTCCCCACTGTTGCACTCTCTAGAGTAGGAATATTAATTTTTACCCCTACGCTATCCAACGTTTTCCCTACTGTTGCACTCTCTGGAGTGGGAATAGTCATTTTTACCCCTGCGCTATCCAACGCTTTCCCTACTGTTGCTCTCTCTGGAGTGGGAATAGTAATTTTTACCCCTACGCTATCCAACGCTTTCCCTACTGTTGCACTCTCTGGAGTGGGAATAGTAATTTTTACCCCTACGCTACCCAACGCTTCCCTACTGTTGCACTCTCTGGAGTGGGAATAGTAATTTGTACCCCTGCGCTATCCAACGCTTTCCCTACTGTTGCACTCTCTGGAGTGGGAATAGTAATTTCTACCCCTACGCTATCCAACGCTTTCCCTACTGTTGCACTCTCTGGAGTGGGAATAGTAATTTTTACTCCTACGCTATCCAACGCTTTCCCTACTGCTGCACTCTCTGGAGTGGGAATAGTAATTTTTACCCCTACGCTATCCAACGCTTTCCCTACTGTTGCACTCTTTGGAGTGGGAATAGTAATTTTTACCCCTACGCTATCCAACGCTTTCCCTACTGTTGCACTTCCAGGAGTGGGAATAGTAATTTTTACACCTCCGCTATCCTACGGTAATAATATTGTGTATTTTTTATTAATATTATGTTAATATATATATATATATGTTTTAACAGATATGATTGTATTTTTTTATATAGGTTAAATTAGTTATTTAATAATTTTAAGGTAATTTAAGTATTTTTAAGTATGTTTTCGCTATTTATTTTTAATATTTTTTCAATTTTACAATAATTTGAAGAAATTCGATATTTTTATAATGTATATTTATATAAACGATATTTTGGGGGCGATATTTTGGTACTTACCTGTTTGTAGATAGGAATTCGATATTTTGTCTGTCGATATTTTGGAATCTATATTTTGGGTAGTCTATATTTTGACCCTGGATATTTAGTCAGTGATCCTTCCCTTTCTATGTGTCCTGCAGAATTAAAACATATTTCTTCTTGTTACGCCCCCCTGAGGAAGGCATAGCACTCTGATGTATACCCAGTTTTCCTTAGATTTAGTAAATCTGGGAATGTGTTATCCATGAGTGAATGCATGGGAACGCCTAAGACACATCCATGAAATGCCTTCCCAACTCAAGGTAACTCAAGTCAGCGTTATGAGCTGGCTTGCATTACTTTGTATTTAGTAAACCATGCAAAGTGGCATTGCATTGCTTAGTAAAATACTAAAAATGATTTTGCGTTGGTGATGTGCCACAAACAAGAGGCAACCCTAGCTCAAAACCTTAGTAAGTCCACTCCTTTCTCCGTCATCAATATCAAACACCATTCAGTACAGATAAACTTCATTTGTGAATTATTGAAATTTAAAGCTGCAACTTTGGAGTGATTTTTTATCACCTGGCCACAGGATGTTCAGGCAAATTGTTCAGCATGGGTATTACCCCTAACTGTAATTTCTAAACTTCTTTGTCCAATGAAAACATTTCTAGCAACTGATCACGGTTATGCTCCCTCTATACGCTTAGATGAAAGCAAGAATTATTAAAAAAAATTCATTCCACGTCTTAAGGTAAATCATTGCTCTTGCATGGTTCTTAAGATTTGGAAGAGATCTATTTTGATGCTGATCTTCAAAGTAGGCTCATAAAAGAAATCAAAATATTGGTAAGTGGTTGGTCACAGCAGAATGCTACCACTGCACTCCACATCACATCAACCAAACGCTCCTTTTGCACAGCGATAGGTGTACCTAATGCTGCACTGGGCACAGGTGCTGGCATAATGAGGATCACGTGAGCCACACAGGCTATTTTGTCTCAATATGCACAGCAGCACACACAGGGACAAAGCTGGCAAGGGACAGCTGACCTTTCGGCTTTACAATGCACTAGAATTGCAGCCCAAGCCCTTGTCCTTTAAAGGTCAGCAAGTAAGTGAAGCTTTGTGAAACTGACATTGGAGGAGTAAGCAGTGGTCCTAGTGAATCACTGCAGGGCCCCACTCATATGTCTGATCTGCTCCACATATACAAATTATTCTTTATATGCATCTTCCTCTTTGCAAACAATTACAACGGTGAACAGACATAATATCGACCACAAGAATATCGACTGGACATAATATCGAGGTAAAAATATAGAATAGACAAAATATCGACCAGACATAATATAGACTACAAAAATATCGATTACTATCGATATTAATAGCCAAAATATCGAATCAAAAATATAGACTAGACATAATATCGACTAGATAGAATATAGACAACAAAAATATCGAAAATAAGGTAAGTGTTTTATAATTTGTAATAATTGTGTAATATAAATCTGTAGCGGGTTGTGGGTTTATAGGGGAATAGGGTGGGAAGTAATTTAAATATAATTAATTAAATCTGTAATATAATAGTAATTGTTAATTAATTATTAATTGTTAATTAATTAAAATATAATTGGTAATTAATAATAATTGATTAATTGATCAATAATTACATTTTCGTAAAATATTTTCTGTAGCGGGTTGTGGGTTTATAGGGGAATAGGGTGGGAAGTAATTTAAATATAATTAATTAAATCTGTAATATAATAGTAATTGTTAATTAATTATTAATTGTTAATTAATTAAAATATAATTGGTAATTAATAATAATTGATTAATTGATCAATAATTACATTTTCGTAAAATATTTTCTGTAGCGGGTTGTGGGTTTATAGGGGAATAGGGTGGGAAGTAATTTCAATATAATTAATTAAATCTGTAATATAATAGTAATTGTTAATTAATTATTAATTGATAATTAATTAAAATATAATTGGTAATTAAAAATAATTGATTAATTGATCAATAATTACATTTTCATAAAATATTTTCTGTAGCGGGTTGTGGGTTTATAGGGGAATAGGGTGGGAAGTAATTTAAATATAATTAATTAAATCTGTAATATAATAGTAATTGTTAATTAATTATTAATTGTTAATTAATTAAAATATGATTGGTAATTAATAATAATTTATTAATTGATCAATAATTACATTTGCGTAAAATATTTTCTGTAGCGGGTTGTGGGATTATAGGGGAATAGGGTGGGGAGTAATTTAATAATAACTAATTAAATATGTTAATTAATTAAATTTGTTAATTAATTAATAATTGACCATTAAATATAATTTACTTTGTAAATAAAAGTCATTGGTTTTGGAAATTAAATTTAAGTTTTGGGTTTTTGGGTAAAGGGGTATTTTTAGGGTTCAGGGTCAGTTTGGGTTTTTTGGGTAAAGGGGTATTTTTAGCGTTCAGGGTCAGTTTTGGGTTTTTGGGTAAAGGGGTATTTTTAGGGTTCAGGGTCAGTTTTTAGTTTTTGGGTAAAGGGGTATTTTTAGTGTTCAGGGTCAGTTTTTAGTTTTTGGGTAAAGGGGTATTTTTAGGGTTCAGGGTCAGTTTTCAGTTTTTGGGTAAAGGGGTATTTTTAGGGTTCAGGGTCAGTTTTTAGTTTTTGGGTAAAGGGGTATTTTTAGTGTTCAGGGTCAGTTTTTAGTTTTTGGGTAAAGGGGTATTTTTAGGGTTCAGGGTCAGTTTTTAGTTTTTGGGTAAAGGGGTATTTGTAGGGTTCAGGGTCAGTTTTTAGTTTTTGGGTAAAGGGGTATTTTTAGGGATCTGGGTCAGTTTTGGGTTTTTGGGTAAAGGGGTATTTTTAGGGTTCAGGGTCAGTTTTGGGTTTTTGGGTAAAGGGGTATTTTTAGGGTTCAGGGTCAGTTTTTAGTTTTTGGGTAAAGGGGTATTTTTAGTGTTCAGGGTCAGTTTTTAGTTTTTGGGTAAAGGGGTATTTTTAGGGTTCAGGGTCAGTTTTTAGTTTTTGGGTAAAGGGGTATTTTTAGGGTTCAGGGTCAGTTTTTAGTTTTTGGGTAAAGGGGTATTTTTAGTGTTCAGGGTCAGTTTTTAGTTTTTGGGTAAAGGGGTATTTTTAGTGTTCAGGGTCAGTTTTTAGTTTTTGGGTAAAGGGGTATTTTTAGGGTTCAGGGTCAGTTTTTAGTTTTTGGATAAAGTGGTATTTTTAGGGTTCAGGGTCAGTTTTGGGTTTTTGGGGTACAGGGGTACAGTCTAAAAATAAAGTAAAATTAAATTAAAATTAAATTAATTATATTATATTAATATGTTTATTTAATAATATGTTTATATATATATATATATGTATTATTTTTGGTGATATAATTTTTTAATTTATATTAATTATTTATTAATATTACATTTATTTAATAATTATTTCTAAGTTTATATTAAATATATTTATATATAATATTTTTAACTTAATTTTAAGACATTTTAAAAAATCGATATTTTTACAGTCTATATTTTTGTAAGTCGATATTTTGGAGTCGATATTTTAGTACTTACCTGTTTGAAGATAGGCAGTCGATATTTTGTCCCTCGATATTTTAGACTCGATATTTTGGTATCTCGATATTTTTGAGGTCGATATTATGTCAGTGATCCAATTACAACATAACCGTTCAAACGTCTGTGATCATAGGAATATTCACACTTTTTGTCACTAGAATGGGATGACATACATTTTCTGCCCCTTTATGGTTGTGACTCACAAGAGTTTGCAATGTGGGATTGCAATTTCCATTTTCAAATTGGGAAGCCAGTAGTTAGCTGTATGCAGGGTTTGCAAAGGCAAAGGGCCTGAGTCACTGGCATTTAACAGTTATTCTAAATTCTGTTCAATTGGGAAATATTTTGAAAAGTCCTTGTTGTGACATCTCAAGCAATGGGTTGATGCAAGATGTCAAGCCAGACAATTTACTCAGGGTTTCGCTTTGTATAAATGCACTAAAATGGCCGATCCCTGTGACAAAGTGCAGTATTGGTCCAGTAAGAAAATGTTGTATCCGTGAGGATTCTGTGAAGAAGACTGTCTACCCCGGAAATAATAGCAGTATATTGATAATACTGTAACAACTCACTTTTCGCAAAAAAGTTGACTGAGAATGATGGCCACATTTGTAAACAATTCCATCTATACCTGCTCAAGTAAGGGTGTGTCATGGTGCCCCTTTTGTTTTATTGTATAGAATCATTCTTTTCCCTTTAACTCACACAGCATTCCTTCTAATATTTCAGACAGTTCTATTCAGAAAGTTCTCTTCACTGTTTCATATTGTTGTTCATCCAACTTGATTTCCATCACTGCTGAGGAAACCAAAGTCTATGTTTCCACTCAAAGTACTGTCCAGCAACTAGCGGTTTAAGTCAATTAGAATGGGCTATTCTCTTGTAATCTTATGTCTTAATGTAACAACACACTGGCAGCTTGACTCTGCAGTCTCTTGATCATTTTGATGAGTTTTGTAATGGCTTCATGGTAGACGCTGGAGATAGCCAAACGATTTTTCACTAGACTTCTCATGAGAGATTTTCAATGGATGTCTGAAGAACTGGAATCATTTTCTCAAACATGGACTATTGCTTTGATACCAAATTGTTGCTTTGAGAGTACAAAAGACAGATTCTCATCAAGGATGGCTCCAATGTTAAGACCCTTCTGAGTGGTTCATTGTGAATGAAAGTGCTTAAGGGGTTATGTTTCAGAGATATGCATACCCTATAGTTATACAAATTGTTGTATGATGCAGCCCACAGCAAACAGAAAGAGCTATCACAAGGACTTTTGAAATTTTAAAGGGACGATATGTATGTCACAAAGTGGTGTAGCATTATAATGCTTCCCTAACACAGCTTGCATTATTAAAGCTTTATGTGTTTGTTAGACGTGGCTTTTTCAGCGGGCTTTATCCCAGACTTTTTGCTTTTTGGCCTCCTGTTTCCGACCTGTTTTTTTTAATCTGGGCACTTGACCCCCACTGATCAGTGAAAAGTGCATATGCTCTCCATGGCAATTGTGCTTATAGATTGGTGTTTCCATGATTGGCTTATTTGACTTACTACTAAGCCCCTAGTACAGTGCACTGTGTATGCTCAGGGCCTGTAAGTCAAATGCTGCTAGTGGGCCTGCAGCACTGATTGTGCCACCCATGCAAGCAGCCTTTTAAAAGGGTCTCAGACCTGCCACTGCACTGGACTCAAGAAGAACCTCTGCCAAGGTGAAGAGCTGGGAAAACTGAAGGAGAGGTACTGTGTGCTGTGTGGGGTTCGCCTGCAGTGGCTGTTTCCGCCAAGGAGAGGACCAAGACTTTGTTGTGTGCTGTCTATCCTGCTTGAAGAAGATCTCCAAGGGCTTGGTGTAGAGCTTGCTTCCTGCTCCAAAGTCTCAGCGACACAATTACTCCACCTCCCTGTCTCCCTGCACCTGAAATTGCTGTTTCAGCTACCACTGAGGGAAATAGCAACACAAAAACCAGTGAGTGACGCTGTGACCTGCAATGAAACCATGGGCACCGCTCGTGAAGTGCATGGCTCACTGCCCCAAATTCCACCAGAGCCCTGACGCCTGCACCGTATCGATTCCGAAGCCATCACTGAGGCTGTTGCCTGCACCCGAACAGAGGGCAGCGCTTGTGATGCTCACGACGCACCGCCCCAACTCAAACCGCAGCCCCGACCTTACCAAGCCGGTGCTTCATCAACACAGAGCCAATACCTGAGGTGGGTGACCTCCCAAATCCATTGACCCTGCATCGTCGTAAGTAATCAACACCACCATGACAACAACTCCCCACAACAGTAAGGAATTGACGCTTCACCTCCCCTGCTTTCAACCGTCACAACATTATAATAGCCCCGGGTGGAGCTATTTTTTCCTGCAAGTTTTATTTTTGTGAATAACCTATTTTTGGTGATATCTTGATAACTGTATGTTGGATTGTTGTCATTTTGGTCTTGTTTGGTTTGGATAAAGATTACTTATTTTTTCTAAACTGGTGTGGTGTCCATTTGAAGTGTTTTCACTGTATTAATGTATCTGTGCACAAGTGCTTTACATACTGCCTCTGAGATAAGCCTGTCTGCTTATGCCAAGCTACCATGGCAGTCACATATTTTTTCTTTGGTTAAGCACCACGTGACCTGATCATGTGCACCTAACTTTTAGTACCTTGGCCTTCTTCACTTATGCTCCTACTTCGTAAAGCAGTAATTCTCTCTTTTACTGGAGCCTTCCTCATTCTAAGGTACTGATAAGGCTAGCCTAAGAGCAGTTGTAGTTGTTTTAAGTTCTTCCGAGGCAATAGCAACATTAAGTAGACTCCTTCTAATTTCCTCAATTACCCTTGTCAATTCAACCTGCAAATTTCAATAGACTCTATACAATGTTGATGTGTTTGAAGCTAAATGCTCTACAGAGGTCATCTTCGTCATCAGTGTAGATGAGGGTTCTGTTCTCCTACCTCATCCTTTGCAATTAGCTTCTTATCTTCTGGTTTCAAACATTATTTAGTCCTTGACTGCATGTCATACCACTTTTCACAACATTCTTCAGTAGTCATCTTTGATATTCCCAAAATCATTTATGCGGTCATGGATCCAGGCCCATATTAGGTTTTTTTTGGCTTCTGATACATTAAATTAAATCACCACGCACCAGTCTCCCGGGTAAATTAAGGGGGCTTACAGTGACACTGTGAGCTAGCTGGTCTATAGGCCAACATATCCTGCGGTGGTGTTTGGAATCAGTCCAGGCACCAAGCCCTTAGTTTGTGTTGTCCAAACAATGCGCAGAGCCTACAGATTAGTAGGAACTACAAAACAGGTACTCTTCCTCGTTTGTTTATGTCATTCCTGACTGCTGATGCAAGATTTGCAGTTTTCAATTTTTGCAAAATTGGTATTTACGTTTCACTAAATTGTTAATGCAAATCTTAATGATTCATTATCACTACCCACTTGTCCTTTGTATAGCACAAATTATCACATTTCATGATTAAATATTTTCCATTTTCATAAATTAGGCCCAGTATATTGTGCATCTAAGTTTAAATCTGATACAAACTGTAACGGGCAGCCATTGCAAAATAATTTCAAGGCTGGAAACAAGGATCCGAGTTCTTACCATACCACACGGCACTTCCAGTTAATGCTTTTTGCAGTTTGGTGCAGGGCTTTGGCAACATTACGGAGCCTTGCACCAAACAGTTTTTTTTAGTCCTATTTTATCCTGAAATGGGATTTTGTTTTTGAAAATAAAAAAATAAAATGCTCCCATCGCCACAGGAGCCCTCTCCTATGACAAGGAGAGTTTGTAAGAGTTTTCACTGCCCCTTACCACCAGGTGAGTTTTTTTCTATTTTTCTTGCAGTGATGGGCAGTGAAAAATAGTCTCAAGTTCTGCCCATCTAAATTACCGCTGGGATGGATTAGTCTTTGCCGTAATTAAAAATGTGGTCGGCAAACCACTATGTTGATGGGGAGGGAACTACGTCGCCATTGCGAGTTCTCTCTCCACCAAGATATACATTAGGCCCAAAGTTGTTGAAAATAATTTTGGTTTAAAGAATCAGTTCTGTTTTAGAGGCATTTAGGGGAAGCCTATTCAGACTCATCCACATTTAGTTTATCAAAAAAGTATTCTATCTAACACCACCTTGCCACTGTCAATTTTAATGTGCATCCATTGTTTATAAATGTTCATTTTAATCTCTTATGCATTTTTGGTTCTACAATTTTCTCTGTTCTAGCTTTTCGTTGTGATTATTGTCTTTTTTTATCATCAGCTCATTCAATAGACAGGTACAGTTTTTCAATGTGGGCATTTGGGCAGTGCCACACCTGAAACCTTTCCTGTCTCTCCTCATTGAATCGGTGATGCACAGCTCCAGACCATAACAGTGAAAGAACTGTGCATATTTGATAGGCCAGATGTCCATGGTTAGTCCATTCTATTGGAACAAGTATTAGTTATTTTGGGGTGCTGATATATTAGTCCTCAATTAGAGTGTCAGAGGCTGAAATTGTTGCCCAATGCTCTCGAGCCGAGCGTTGCATGAGCGTGCTACAAAGCCAGTGGCTTGGGCTGCATGCAGCAGCGGCCGGTGCAGGTGAGCGCGGCAGAGTAGGGGCGGGCAGGGTTGGTTGGGAAGTCGACAGATGACGGAATAGGTAAAATTAAATAAATAAATATGATCAACTCCATTGTCTATCGATTACCCCCACCACCACACCACCGCGCTTACCTGCACCGGCCGTGACTGGCTGCATGGTGAATGAATATGCTACAGACCCTGACTTCTAATTCACACTGTAAGTGTTTTGCTGTGTCTTGCATATAGCAGAAGTCTGCATCTCAGCACAATTCAGAAGAGATGCAAAAGGCAGCCAAAGTGGGATATATCACTTGAAAAGTATTTAAAAGATATTTAATGTTTAGATGTGTGTATATATGTTCATATATGTGTGTCACGGTGATGATGAGAAGTGCCCGCCAATGTAATGCTCCAACTAGCATAAAGAAGATGCCCATTTTTGATGTAATTCTGAACTCGTCATAATGGTGCTTATTCTTTGCACTTTGAAGGTTCCAAGGGCATGCCAGTGCTCATCAAATTAGCATCGCTGACCACGGTCAAATTGTATTTTTTTGGCATATCATAGGCCTTCACAGCACAATGCTGTCCACCTCAAATATAATGCTACCCAGTGAGGGTATTTATTGCCGCAAGTGTTATAATGCTAGTTGTGGTGCAAAGGTGGTAATTTCTGACATAATGTAAGTACTTATGGAATAATTGTGCTGCTCCCGCAAATGATGCTGTCCCTGCCATAACTGTGGTAATTTCAGACATATTTTGTAAATGCGTGGTATGAAGCCACCATCATAATTAATATTGCTGGCATATTTCCTCCATCCATGTCATCATATGATTTTTCATGGACTGACAAGCCATAATCTAACCACGTGTGGCATTAGTACATCTGAGTACTTGATGAAATGAGAAACTGATATGTGTGCAAAAAAGTAAAAAGGTGATTTATCAAGAAAAGTCGTATTTTTCATGAAAATTGTATTTTTTTGTTTCGTGGAATCTCGTTTCTTTTTTTCAAAACGGAAAGCATTTATTGCTTAGCAAAATGTTTGTATGCTTACAAACTGAAAAGCTGATATTTGGCAACATAATTATTGCATTTCCTCATATATTGCTAAAGCTGATGCTTAAGTGTCTAAAGCACCTGCTGTCTCGGACCCTAGCCTGTAAAATTTCTGTCTGAGCTCGAAGGTCTCTAAACCTGGACGAAGGTGCCATAGTGTGAGGCTGCAAAATAGAGTTAGAAGGGAGTGTGCATATGGCCTTAGATTTTAATATTTGTCTCTATGTTTCCACTCTGTCCCTTCCAAAAACGGTCAGTATCACAGCCCATTTCTAAGAATCTACATGAAAGGGATAGGAAGGGCATCAAAGAGAAGACAGATGCAAGGAAACGGTATAGGTCAATATAAAAATAGCATTTTCCCTTTGCCTCTATAACCTATTGATAGGTGTTTTTGACATTTGTTACCAAAATAGAGCTGAAAATGCATCCTGACACATTCCTTGCAGCGTGTTAACCCTTAACACGCCTGAATGAGTGTCAGCTTTGGGCCAGCCTTGCTTGTCGCACCATGAGAGTATTCCTAAATGCCCTGTCGGAACCATCCGTTTTTATAGCAAAGGCAATTTAAATCTTCTCAAATAGGCATCATTTAACTCCACCTTTCCAAAATATTTCCTATCTTGATGCAATTTGGGTGGTTATTTATACTCTACAACTTTCAAAGATCACCAGCTGCCTCTGCCCACTTCTCTCTATATTTTTTAAGAATAATTTTTCATTCAATTGACATTTGTGAAACTTAAGAGGAAGTATTTATTGAAGTATGGTTGCCATATAGTTACACATACACCATAATTGTAAACTACCAAAGAGGACACCAATGTTGCATAACCAAGGACCAAATTTACTCAAGGGGTTGAGCTGGTGCTTGTGTGACATAAAGTGCAACAAACAGCAGAGACAAACAACTTACCTGTGCAAAAGATATTTTGCAGTAAAAGTAGACCATTGTGCACCTGTTTTACCACCTTAAAATGGTTTAAAAAAATCATTTGGATGCTCCCTGTCGATACCCAAAGGATGGTAGTCCAGGCACTTGTAACATCTTGCCTGGAGTATGGCAACGTCCTTTTTTGGGGGTCTAACAGGGATGTATTGCATAAGCTCCAGGTGGTGCAGAATTCTGCAGCCAGATTGCTGTGTGGACTTCTCAGAATGTCCAACACGGTAAATGCCCTGAGAGAATTACATTGGCTTAGGGTGGAACATCGCATAAAATTTAAAGCCCTATGCTATATGTTCAGAATTAAGATCGGCTCTGCTCCTAAAAACGTACAAGATCTGGTATGCCCCTACCATCCTTCTCGCCTGCTTCGCTCCTCTTCAGAAGAGCTATTTGAAATTCCCAGGATCAAATTGACGAGAATGGGAGGCCGCTCCTTCTCTCTTCTTGGTCCAACTTTGTGGAATTCCTTACCTGAGGTGATGCGGAAAGAGAAGCTGTACCCCAATTTCCGCAAGCAATTAAACACTTGGCTTTTCAATCAACATTTCTAATTCAGATTTCCTGAGTCTCTTTTATGGCCTGCGCTGGGAAACCCTTGTTGGGTAGCTGTGCGCATTAAAAAAATAAATTAACATAACATAACATACAAAACTGATATGTTCTAAATCATTGCTCATCTCACCTCTTCAGAGGAGGTGCGTCTAGGGTAGAACAGATCTAAAATCATAGGTTTTGGGTCCAAGCCAGATCTTCTAATCTGGCATGAGCTAGTGATGCGATAAAACCTAGAGAAACAAAGGGAAAGTGAAGTGTCTATCAATATATCACCTGATATCTTATATGTCAAGCCACTCTGCAGGGGTCTACACAAAGAACTTAGCAGTGGAAAGTGCATCTCCAGTACAAACCCTATGCTAGAGAACCAAAAGCTTAATTTTGCACCATATCAGAAGTCTGAGCAACAAACATAACAGACACTTTTGCCACGAGCATCGCCAATGCACATCATCGGTGGACAACTCTTGGTGGTGCTGCACTATTTTTTGTCCTTTGTACAATCAAAGGCTACATTTTTTAAACACCATTTAGTTGCATGGTGGATAGTAAGTCTGGACTTCAGAGTGTAGAAAAACATGTGGTACAGTGAATCGAAGTGAGACCTAGGTAGTCAATTAACCTGCGCGTCCAAATGCCTGATCAACACTCTTTTTCACAAGACACATACATTTCTTGAAATAAATAGGTAAATTATGCCTACACTGGCATTTTGGCTGTATGACTAAATTAATTGGCAATACAATATATTTGATTTAATTATGCTTTTGATTAAATTCTCCGTTAGGTTTATGATTCACAAAAACATAAACAAGAGATTTTTGGTCATAGTCCCTGCTGCAATTCTTGAGCAGATAGCTTGAACATGCCAAAGAAATGTATGTGTATTCTTGTATAATTTTTTTTCTTCATGTAAGAGGAACATGCAAATTCAAAAAGGTTATTTTGTACCGCAATTAAAAAACTGGAGTTCTGAAAGTGGGTCTCGATCATTAGTCTTTACCAAAAAATAAGGTATAAAATTCAATCCCAATTTTTTTCTTTATATCTGACCAAGTAAACTTCCTGACTGGTTAAAACTGGAACACGTTATCACCATTAAAAACAGGAGCTTGGAACATCATCCTTTGTTGGTGCACGCCTTCATTTGAATTAATAGCTTTAGCCAGTCACAACAAATTTTGATTTGCACTTCTGTTTCAATTGATAAGATAAGTACTTCTGTTTCCTGTTTTATATCCAGCATGTTCACCCTAGTCATACATTACTCTTCTCAAGCGTATGTAAGTAACTTTAGGAACAGGATTTAGTTGGGAAATATGCTTGTATTCTTCATTCAAATAAAATGGAAATTTAATCAGTCAGTAGCTAGTACTTCAAAAGATTCTAAAAATATTCAAAGGGTACAAAGTCTCTTACCCTGTACACAGATAGGAGAATTGATTGTAATATACATTCCGTTCTTCGTTTTAAGACTCATACAAAATAAATGTAAGCAGCAATTATATTACCAAATGTAAAGATTGTTGCCTGTTACCAGAGAGGTGGAGGATGAATAGCATTTACGGCGGCAGACAGGGTGGAGGGGGGTCAATGTTCAATGTAAATCATCAAATAAACTTTATTCGGTTTTAATTGTAAAAACCATAAAAGTTACGCAAATACAAATGTTCAAAACAGTTAAAAAGGAATTAATACATAATTTCATCCCGTTTTTCTGTGCCACTAATAAATCAGCTGAGATACTAAACGTGCCTAATTGTACCAACATTACACATCCATACAAGACCTAGATTTCAAATAAGCTTTTAAAAACCCTACTATATAAAAGATACAATCTTCTTTCAAGAGTTGAAGATACAGAAGGGCCGGCCGAGCCTGTTTAAAATTAATTCTTTTTAAAATGGGAACCAGGAAGTGCTTACGGGATATTTCAGACAGATTATATAAAAACATGAAGTGCAGCAAGTCCTGCGGAGACAAACCGTGGCAGCCGCAGGGAGCTAGCACTTGGCCACTACTAAAACCCCTAGGTCTAGCTAACAGGAAGTGAAAGAGGTTCATCCGGAATCTTGTTAGCAGAGACTTTTCATGTGATGACAGAGACCCTAAAAGGTAGGGTTCGGTCATCGGGGTTGTTTTAAGCATTAGGTACATCCAGACCCTAGGTTTCTGGACCTCCTTAACTTCCCTGTCCTCTCTCCTAAAAGTCAAGAAGGCAGTTTTAACGAGTTCCACATCGTTCTTGACAATGCCATCAGGGTTGGTGAATAGTTCACCCCGCCCTATCCCTGCAAAGCTTTTTTTGATATACTTAAGCCAGGGGATACTGGCCGAGTTATCAAGTGACATACACTCCCTTAGTATTAGATGGTTGAGAGTTAGGTCTTTGTTCAAACAACATTTAAGCAAAAAAAATCAGAGGACGCAGGACAAGAGCATCGCTTAAGTAGGGGACCTCTAGTTCCTAATGGACGGCTAAATTGAATGTTCCACTCGGAACACATAGTAATCGTTTCAGGAAGTTGTTTTCCACGACCTGCAGGGAATCTACGGAAGTGTATCCCCAAATTAGGCTTTTAGCTTGGTAAATTTGCAGCATAGCTCTTGTAGGTTTCTTCCCTAATTGAGAGGCAAAATTAAAAATTGCAGTGTTTTGCACGAGCCAGATCCCCTTTTTGTCTCCCAATTAGGGGGCCCCACTTGAGTTTGTCATCAAATAGCACCCCTAAACATGAAAAACATTTGAACAGGGGATCTTGGCAGAGCCAACGCTGAAATTGAAGCTCTTTTTCGATTGGTGCCCCACTTTCATGACATTGGACTTGGAGGTGTTAATTGCCAAGTCCCGGTCAGACATAAAACTCGAGAACGTGGTTAGAAGAGATTGCAAGCCCATTTCTGTCCTGGATATGAGGACGGCGTTGTCCGCATCAAGCAGGACGGGGATCCCACGCCGACCTACATAGGGGCATTCCACTCCAGTTGCCCTTAATACATTATCTAGTTCGTTAATATAAAAGTTAAATAAAAAGGCGCTAAAATACATCCTTGTCGTACACCCCTCTTTATTTCAAAGTCCCTGGTGACCCGCTGGTCCTATGAGAACCTTATATTAGCTTTATTTGTCAAGTGTAGATCCACGAGAAAATTAACTATACTGTTTTCCACCCCCATTGCCCTCATGGACTGCCACAGTTTGACCCTGTTTACACAGTCAAACGCGGATGACAAGTCCATGAAGGCAAGGTGGATGGTTACGGGACGAGCAACAGTATATTTGCTCAGGATCATATATAAATTGATACATTTAGCAACTGTAGAGTGGCCCAGCCGGAATCCGTATTGGGCATCTGACATAATCTTATGTTCCTCTGCCCATGTTGTTAACCTTTGAAGAAGAACCCGCTCTACTATTTTGACCACAGAATCAATACGCAAAACTGGTCTGTAGCAGTGGGTACTATTTCTGTTACCCTTTTTGAAGACAGGGACTATTGCTGAAGTTGCCCATGATTGGGGGCAACCATTCCTTGCTGCTGCGTTAAAAACAGACTCCTGTATCTGGGCCCAAAACGGGGGATCTGACTTGAATAGGTCGGGGAGGAATCCCATCGGGGCCAGGTGCTTTATTAATAGATAATCCTGTAATGCTATCTAGGATCTCCTCCTTCTCGAAGATTAATACCGGATCCTGCGTATCCCGACTGACTTCGGGATTAGACTCGAGAGGGCATTCAAACATAGTTTTAAAGTTAAGTACCCACTCCTCCTCTGTAATGTGTGAATCCAAGGCCCTCCCCCCTTCCTGATCAAGGAGGGGTTGATTTATAACACTCCAAAACCTCGAACTGTTTCTGAGAGTGCTCGAGTCGATCAGCTCCCTCTAAGCTTCCTCTATCAAGGCACCCTTCCGTTTTGCCAGGGCCAGCTTATATTCCATTCGGCGGGCACATACCTCGGATTGAAGTCTTGGTATGGCTGCCAAAGCCTCCCTCAACCTTTTTGCAGCTTGGGAACAGTGGCAGTCAAACCACCTAGGGCCATGAACCATGTTTCTTCTTACTGGGGCACTTAAACATTTTCCCACGGTATGCACTATTGACTCAAATGCCCCATGGATCACATTTGGGGGGAAACCCATAGTTAGGCAGATATCTAGTTTGTATGCACAGGATGCTTTAACTTCCTTGTAGAATTTCTCTGGGGACACCTGCGACCATTTTAATCTGCGCTTACCGTCCGTTGGTCTAAGTAGACCCCTATTTTGAACGGTCTCAATCTTAACAGTTAGTGGGCCCATCATAAAAACAGTAAGTGGGTTGTGGTCGCTAAACTCACTCTCCACAATATTAAAACCATGAAAAAACGTTTGCAACGGAGAATAAATTAAAATAAAATTAATGAAAGACCCCTTTCCGTACCCTTTAAAAGTTGGTACCTGAAATTTGGTATGGGGATCAGTTAACAACATCAAAGCCACCATATCCAATTCATTTAACATGTTATCAGCAGTTCCCCCTGAGCATGATGTTCAAAATGAAAGCCCCACATACGGGGGTAACCCATCTCGAAGATATGAGATGTTGCTGGGTTGCCCCAGGGGTGTATATTAAAATCCCCGGAGACCACAAGATTATGTAAACTATGACCCAGGTTTCCTCTTATGAAGTCTCCCAAGCTGATGATGTTACAGGTCTCATACGGACAAGTCACTGAGTTGTAGAAATTGATAATACCCCATCTACTGTCCCCCCTTTTAGCGGACAATGCCAGAATTCCACGGTGAATGGATGGCATCACCTAGATCTGGCAGTCAACGGCCACAGAAATATATACGACTAGCCCACCCTTTGGTCTTCCACTTGTTGAGGCAGTAGCCGGGACAAAAAAAGCCTTATCTCCTTCCAAGAATAGGTCACAGTCTACTGACCAAGTTTCTTGGAGGCTAATTATCGAGAATTGCTTCACGTATTGCACCCACCTCGAATCTTGGAGCTTTTGGGCCAGCCCTGCGATGTTCCAGGATAGGAAGTTATTAGATCTGACATCTGGGGCCTTGCCACTTCCCCCATGTGGGACTGGTCCTGAGCCACTTGTTCCAGCTCCAGGGGTGAGGGTTCCCTTAGTCAATCACAATCCTCTAGGCCTGTTAAAGCTGCAAATCTGTTATTTGACAGTAACAGGGGGTTGGTGCTAAACTGGCTGTCTAGTTCAGATGGTGGGTGCGCCCTGATGGTAGATTGTTGTATCAATGCTAATCTGTTTGACCATCCACCTTGAAGGGGAACCCTTGGGCAATTTTCTGTCACTGCCCCGTAAGGAACTGGCCTGTAGAAGTAACCCAGGGGTAAAGTCCTTATAGCTGACCTCAGTAAAGGGGTAAGACTAATATCCCTGGACAAAATACGGCCTGCAGTGTGGGGATTATCAACATTTACAATCCCACAGTCTCCAGAGCCCACTTTACGTGAGCTCCCTATCCAACTGACTCTACGTGGCATAAGAATGTTCCTAGCCACGCGAGCAACCAGGATGGTGTTTTGAGTAAACCAATGAGTTAGTTTATTCATCAATTGCCCGTGATCTTTGCTAGACCCTTTCAAAAGTCTCCAGAATCACCACATATGGGGTCGATTCAGGCAGAAGGTCGACGGTTGGGAGACTTGATGAGGGTGGGTCCCTGCCCGGGTCCCTGGCCTCTTACCCCTCATGGGGGATTGCTGGTGTATCTGTACCCCTAGGCCGGGTGCTAATGGTCCTGCCAGGTACCTCCTTATTTACAGTGGGCCCCACAGATAAACTTGTTCTTACACCTGTGCCCCTTGTGGCTGCCTGGTCATTATACACATGTCCCGCCCCTCCAATTCTTGTAGACTAGCTTCTACTGAACTCAATTTCTGGAAGATTGGGTCCAGTAGGGAGGACATCATAGTTTCCAGCCTGGTCCCAAGAATTCCCCACCTGGGTGCTATCCGCAACCTGCACTAGTGTTGTCGGATTCATGGGAATAAAAGGACCCTCTTGATGGGCATTTGTGGTAGGGACAACTAGCCGATTTTTTCCAGGTTGGGCTGATTTATTTAATTTCACTGGACCCCGTCTTTTACTTTTCTTAATGGGGGATTCACTAATATGAGTTGCCATCAGTTTTGCTTTTTGCCGTCTTGTTGTAGCTTTCGATTTAATGGGGCTAAGTTCTTGCTCCAGGGATAAACAGGAATCGGAATTTGCTGCTGTTGCTAAAGCCAGAACTGGGGACTGTCTCAGTCGAGATGAAGATACATCCTGATTTGAGGCCACCAAAGAGTCAGAAATTGCTGGGGTTAAAGAAAGTCTACCTTGCGAGAGGTGGGGGTCAAGGGACAATCTACATTCAGTTAGTTTAATTTCCTTAATGAAAGCTGATCCAGCTCTCAGCGTAAAAGCGTCTAGGGTACCAGCCACACCCTTCCTCAGATTTGCTTTCCGCTTATCCATAATGACTATTTCTAGGCACACTAAGCTATTAGCACATATCTCTGCTAAAGTGCTAGAGTGCTTCACAGTATTAGGGGCAAAAACGCTTAATACCTTAAACAAATGGGGGAATGCTGTGACATAAAGGCAATGGGGATGCCAGATAAAAGGCTCGGCAAGGCCTCATTTTTACACTGAAAGATGCAAAGTGCAAAAATATTATATAGTGACATGGACGTTAATTCATAAAACAATTAAAAAACGCTGACATGCAGTGAGCGATACGAGGCCCCAGGTCAAGGAACTGGTCTGTGTCCATAAGTCTTGTTGGGCCACAATCAATGTTAGTTCAACCCTGAGCTGTTAGAACAAAAGACATTTCATATTGGACTACTATCAATGGAGCACAACTGTTGTCTATAAGGCTCCAAGGGCCAGATGTAGGTAAAGTGCTTTTACCTATTCTAGAATACCAAATTTTACCGATTCGGTATTCTAGAATCGGTAAATGCAATGTAGCTAAATATTCGGTAAGTATTACCATAGGAATGAATGGCAATTACCGAATCAGTAAATACTGATTCGGTAAAATGGGGAACACATTCAAGGGTGCCAGGGTGTCACTTTGACACCCTGGTGCACCCCTGAATGATGCTTGTGTGCACATGTGCACACATACATGCCCTAAGGGCATGTATGTCTGCCACATGGCACAGTTGAAAATGCACAGATTTAAATTTTCAAAGGTATTCAATATTTACCACCAACTTATAGTTGGTGGTAAATAACGAATCCTTAAAGCACATGAGCACTCACAAATGTGCTTCCTACATGCCATTTACCGATTCGGTAAATACCGAATTGGTAAATTATGATTTGGTAAATACAGATTCGGTAAATCCCGATTCGGAATTTACCGAATCAACACCTACATGGCAAATGGCTCAATACCAGTCGGTAAGCGTGAAATTTACTGAATTTTGGGTTTACCGACCGGTAATGAGCCACCTACATCGGGCCCCTAATGTTGTAATAACCAGGAGCAAACAGTACCTCTGGCCAATTTCCAAGTCTCCAAGTGCTGGACGAGATTCCACGGCCTCAGATGAAAAGGGGATGACCCGGCCCTGCCTCTTCCGGCTCCTGATGTGCACAGATGGGCCTGCCCTTGGCCCGGGCATGGCCCGGGCATGCCCGCACGTGTCCCGCGCTGCGGGAGGCCTGGGCGGTTCTTATCCCGCCACCGGGCGCGATTGCTTTCGTGTCACGTCAGGCACCGCTCAAGGATGCTGGAAAATGTGTACCCCTCACGGCGTGCGGACAGGCAAAGCACTGGTGGTAGCCGTTTCCCTCAAGCAGCAATTATATTACCAGATGTAAAGATTGTTGCTTGTTACCAAAGAGGTGGAGGATGAATAGCATTTACAGCACCAGACAGGGTGGAGGGGGATCAACGTTCAATCTGAATCAAATCTGGGGTGATTTAGCAAAATTATGACAGGGATAATTCAATTGAGTGATGTCAGACCTGTCAGTCTTAGGGTTGTCTTTTCCTAAACCTTTTGTCTTACTCCTACTGTGTTTGCTGAATTCATTTTTATTGACCTTAGGCCTTTGAGCACTTTACCACTGCTAACCAGTGCTAAAGTGCTTGCGCTCTGCCCTTCGAACATGGTTAAATTGGCTTACACCCAATTTGTACATTAAATTTAATTGTACGTCCCTTGTAAAGTGGTACTACATGTACCCAGGGTTTGTCAATTAAATCCTACTAGTAGGCCTGCAGCACTCATTTCGCCAGCCACTTAAGTAGCCGTTTAACATATCTCAGGCCTGCCATTGCAGCCTGTGTGTGCAGTTTTAAACTACCATTTCGACCTGGCAAAATAAACCTCTTGCCAGGCCTAGACCTCCCTTTTTAATTTTAGGCTGCAGTGTATTTGAAAAGTTGGGCATGGACTTTTAATTTTGACATGTCCTGTCAGTGAAAAACACCATAATTTGCTTTTCACAACTATGACGTCTACCTCTTCTATAGACTAACATTGGGTTACCTTATTACTTTAAATACGTGATACCTTTCGATTGGGAGCAGGTAGAAAAGTTGAGTTTGGTCACTAACACATTGTCATTTTCAATCAATGTAGGGCCTTACAATTGCAATAATTTTTACATTTGGCTAAACAATTTTGCAGGCCCTTGTGAATTCTGGAAAACATAGTGCAGATATGGGGGAATCATTTAATTTAGGGGAGTCATTAGCCCCATATCTGCTCCCCAGGGGGGGTGGGGGGGTGGGCAGAAAGCCCACTAGGCACCTGAGATGATATTATTTTTTTTTTAGAAAAGAGGGTTGGGGCTGCCCACAATGGGCATGCCAATGTTCCAAACCCCCAATGCAAAAGGGACAGTCTTCCTGCCCCCCTGAGGGCAGATCGGGGTTATTACCCCCAATCTGCCCCCTGAGTCAGAAACCCCACTAGACACCAGGGATTATTTTATTTTTTAGTACTTAGGGGTGGGGGCAGCCCTAAATGGGAACTATAATGCCCTACCCCTCCCAAAAATTATCACATATGGTATCTGCCCCCAGGGGGCAATAGAGCACACTAGGTACCAGGGATGATTTTTTGTTTTATAAAAAAAGGGGTGGGGCTGAACACAATGGGCATGCCAATGCCCTCACCCCAACACAAAAGGGAATGTCTTTCTGACAATAGCCCCCCTTCTGCCCAGCCCACTAGGCACCAGAGATGTTTTTTGGCATGTCAGGAAGCGCTACGTTAGGCAAGCGTTGCTCCCTTTTTTCTGTGAACACATTTTGTCTGCTTCAATGTTGTTTTCAGCATGGCTATGAAAATTGTGTGGGTCTCAAATCCTATATAGTAGGTTAGTAACCTGGTGCTGTCAGATACCTATAACCCTGCACAATTAATGCACGATTTAATATTCCTGTGCAAATACTACTTTTTATGTCAATGTTTTTCTGAAACAACATCCTTGTTGTGTGTGGAGACTTTACGTTCTTCACTGCCAGCAATTTTTTTGGGATACTTATTTCTGATTTCAGTTGCTATAGGTACAATCTTGTTGCTGTGCGCATACACATGCTGTGATTGCTGCTGCAGGGAAGACTTCACATATGCGGGAATGGGAAGCAATGTCTTTTTGATGGTTTTCAGTGTTTTGACGCATGCACATTATTTCTCTGTGTATTCGTGCGCATAACATTTTGTCAATATTAGTTCTTCGCTTTGTTAATTTCTTGTTACCGTAAGTTGCCATGATGGCACGCTGGAACCCATTTTAGGTGATGTGTATGTAAGAGGTGTTTGTAAAGTATCCCAAAAGCTGCGTAGCGGCATGGTGTTTTTTTCTTGTAATTGTCAGTACTTTTCGACTCAGGTGATATCTTGCCTCCTAGGTTATGTGGACATTGTTATCCCCCGCTTGATTTCAGTATTCATTTCTACAGTTCGGAAAAAAATGATTTTCTGCTACATCAATGTACACTCCCTCACCTTACTGATAAATACTAATATAGCAACTGGTTGATGCGACAGCAAGCGAGAGTAGGTTTTAAAGGCTGAAAATAATATAGACAGACTATTACAAAGTAAATTACTTCTAAAAGCGCACTTATTGGAAATACACATAGAACACACTGTTTACGAATACATTCACAATGATCATCTACATTCTGGTTGAAGAAATAAATCAATATTTAAAGTGCATGTCGTTGCTCGAATTTGAACCATTGCATCTGCTAAAGATAAGAATATCGGGCATGTAGGCTTGAGCTGTTAACCCTGAAGAAGTCATTAACACATTCTAGAAGCTTCTCAAGGACGCAGGCAACACAGACACCTTCACTGAAGGATGACATTAGAAGATGAGATTTTACCATATTTGGTGTAT
Source organism: Lissotriton helveticus (assembly GCF_964261635.1). Lineage (NCBI taxonomy): Eukaryota > Metazoa > Chordata > Amphibia > Caudata > Salamandridae > Lissotriton > Lissotriton helveticus. The sequence goes on along the minus strand of NC_136072.1, from coordinate 686,405,832 downwards.
CAAGGGACCTGGATGTGCACATCTAAAACAGGTAAACTACAAACAGGCATGTGTTATGAGAACAGAATACGAATCTCTAATAACTAAAGAAAGTGAAATGATGGATGAAAAGAACACAGAAACAAGACTTTTAACTTTTTATGAGGGCCACATCGCTGCTGCTTTTTAACTAATCATGAAAAAAATATTTCAGCAACGTTAACATTTCAAGAGCTTAACATATCAAGCGGAAGAGATTGGTGATCGTTATCTAGTGGAAAACGCGAATCACCACTTATAGCAAGATCGTGCCTGAGGATACAGGGTTTCCTTATAAGGTGCGTTATTCGAATGTGCAGATTAAATATGCCCCAAAGACAATTTACTTCTTGACCAGAGGTAGATGGCTTAGCAGACCTGCTGGTAAAGTTAATGCATCACATAAAAAGATCGACTTCAGAAAAACCATAGAATCAATTACTGTTTGCTCAGACAGCCCAGCTACTAATGAGACCTAACTCAGGGTCATTGGAATTATGCGATTGTGCAGCCGTGCCAATTTTCCCATGATTATAGATTTGTCGCATTTGCCACGTAATTCAACTGCCGCATAATCGGCAGAATTTAACCAAAACAGTTTTTGTTAATAGTTCAAATGGTTCAAGTTACTAAAAATGCAGCGACACCTGTTCCAGCGTGATGGAAGGCCCCCGTCAAAACTTGACTAGTCAGTTTATTGCTATATTTGGGTGTTAAACTGGTACTTATGTGGTAAAACCAATGCAGGGAGAGTGTTACCAAGTTTAAAAATTATTAAATAATGAAGTAATACTATTACAAAATGTGCTGCATTATGCAACATAATTTGCCATTTCTTGCCGCATAATTTACTCAACCCTGCTTTGTAATTTGACACACTCCTGACGCATAATTCCAGTGGCCCTGCTATAACTTATTAACCACAAAAATCTGACCAAAAAAATATTGAAAAAGCCAATACAATTGGCTTTTGTATAGCACGTGTCCACAGAGAGACTCAAAATATGTAGAAATACTAGCATTTCGTGTTATATTTTAATGTGAAACATCGTACTTAAGCATGGGCGGATTTTGCGGATCCACGATTCGCGGATTTAGCGGATCCACGGATCGTGGATCCGCAAAATCCGCGGATTTAGCGGATTTGCGGATTTGGGGGCGGGGCTTCATCGAGTGTGTGGGCGGGGCCAAACGGACGGGGCTTCCACGCGAGCGCACATGCCTCTTGTGTGTCTAAAAGGTCAGAGACCGATCAGAGCAGCATCACAGCGGATTTTCGATGATATATTTGGGAAGAAGGCACATCTGCCCAGCCTCCCAACGCTCACGATTTTTTTTGGGTTGATTAATGAGTCACTGCATTTGCGCTTCAACTAGTTCCAGCGACCAAGTGTGTGTTACTATGCAATCGCGCCGAAGTGCGCAGGGGTCCCTTGAGTGAAATGTCCATCATAGTGGGTAAATGGCGGGAAGACGGTGCACACCTCGAGTGTGTGGGCGGGGCCAAACGGACGGGGCGTCCATGCGAGCATGCCTCTTGTGTGTATAAAAGGGCAGAGACCGATCAGAGCAGCAGATTAATTTTTGGGCTGATGAATGAGTCACTGAATTTAAGCTTCAACTAGGGCACATGCTTTATTGATATCTGCAAGTGTTTCCTGTTGAGGTTTATTTTTTTGTGCCAGGACCGTCGTGCCCGAATGAACCCTGCCCTTCATATTTATTCAAGAAGACACCACCGTTGAAATAATTTACGATGGCGCCGGCAAGCTGCCAGCGCCATCCTGCAATAGTTACTTAATTAGCTTCAACAGGAAGCTCCAACTGTTAAAATAAAGCAGGCGCTCGAGCCCCTGCTGTATCTTATCTATTAGAGCTTCCTGTTGAAGCTAATTAAGTAACTATTGCAGGATGGCGCTGGCAGCTTGCCGGCGCCATCGTTAATTAGGCTCGCTTGAACTTTTGACCGCAAAATCCGCTCCGATCGCGGATTGCGGATTTTCGGTAAATCCGCGAGAGTTCGCGGATCGCGGATTCACCGAAAATCCGCAAAATCCGCGATCGGAGCGGATTTTGCGCTCATGCTTAATCGTACTCACAACCATTTTGGGCATGATGAGGCATTTTGCTGCTTAATAGGTAGCAAAGAAACCCAAGCACTGAAAACAGCAGTCGAGGACATTGTGATCGTTCGTTGTTCCTCGGTGCTAAATGTTTACCACAAACAGAGCATAATTACGCATCTGTGGAATAATAGCATATATTTGGCCATTTAGCAAAGCAAACATAATGCAAAAACATGCAAGATTACGCCTGCATAAAAGTGCATTTGTCTGGGCCTAGCTTGTGTATAGGGTATGCTTGCAATTACTTTGCATCGTAGTCGTTAGCTGCAGAACTTGTTTGCCAGCTTTATGTTTGCTCAGGGAGGCAGACATTTAGGGGGGATATCCATGGGCATACTATGGTGTTATGAGAAACAGCGTTGGGAAATGAGAGTACACATTTCTATGTGGATGGAATCATGGAGTTTGGGTCTTGTGAGCAGGTGGATTTATGTGGAATTGGTATATATTTGGGCTGACTCTACGCGATGTATGACATTATCTAACCTATGTCAAATATCTTATTACGGTTTTTACTGTGATCTTTCCTTTTGCGGGTGAGTCTCTTAGGGGTACAATGGGTAATCAGTGGTTTGTGGGATGTGGCATGCTGCATAATAGTTTGGTGCAGTAAAGGATTAGGTGTCAATCCTGTATGAGCAAAGCAAATCAAGTTATCACTGCTTGACTCAAAGAGGAAGAAGCAGTTGATGCTGTAGGCAATCCGCTTTTTCTACATGGTCATCCAATTTTTTTGCCTTTTGATGGAGCTTATATTTTGCTGGCTTTAGAACTCTGTGCACGTATCCCTTGCTAACCAGTAGTAAATTGTCTGTTCTCTCCCTGGAAACATGGTTGAATTGGTATGCCACTAATTGGCATATTAAACTTCCCTATAAGTCCACAATATATGGTGCACAGTGTACCCATGATCTAGTAGATAATTGTCACCAGTTGAATGCAGCACATATTGGGCCCCCACTCAAGTGACAATACAAAACATGTCACCAGGCCATCCCCTGCAGCTAGGGTATGCAGTTTTAAAACTGCCCATTCGACCTGTCAAAATAAACCTTTTGAGATGGCCAAAACATTCCTTTTAATACTCCTACGTCACTCCCAAATTAGCCCCTAAATTCCCATATGGCTGGGTTCATGTTCTTTATAAAAGATAGGGTATGTATATGTTATGTTCTGTGTGTCCTGGCAGTGAATACTCTCCAATGCCATGTTTCACTGTGGTATGGCTCACACTCCCATAGATAAGCGCTGGGTTATATTATAACTTCTTATAATGCTTTTCTTCAATTTGGGAACAGGTAGAAAAATGATTCAAGGACTCATTTTAATAGTCATTTAAAATCCCACTCAATGATCAAGTCAGATTTTGTATTATAATTTTGAAAATGACATATTTAGAAAGTTGTCATTTTACTGCCTCAGTAAAATGTCCTTTCTGCCAGAGTTCTCTGTCACCCAGGAGTAGAATGGCTTCTTGATTAGGTGTGAAGTGGCTCCCCGAGGAGAGTCAAAGAGCGAGTGGTTGGCCTTCAGGATGGCCATCTGGGCTGTGCACAGTAATGCCTATTCTGTCATTGGCAGCTGCTACTCACATCTAGGCCTGCCTCCCTTTGTTCTTCATAGTCAACATGTCTCTGAACCCAGTGGGAGGAGGAGCTACCCCGGAACCGGTTTTGAGTGAGCGCAAGGGAATGTTTTCCAATTATCATAGCCACACCTCTGGGTGGGCACAGAGAGCTCTGCACTGAGGAAGAGAGTTTCTGGCATGTTTGTTTTGGTAGCGAGGAGCACTGTGAGGTAGTTTCCAATAAAACACACAGGTAGCGCTGCAAAAGTGGGTAGATTTTTCCCAGGGAACTTTTAACCCATTGGTTAGGGAGCGGCAAGGAGATGCCCTGACCCACGAGCTAGCACTCGGCATACAAGTGGCACCCCCAGTACCCTCCTCAGAACACTGCAGGACCTGTGGAAGAAAGAATAAGGACTGCACCTGCTGTTGTAATGTGAGCAGAACCTACTCCCACCTGTACTCAGGACCTAGAAGTGGACTTCAAGGGTCAGTTGGCCGACCTCCTGTTAAGCTAAGGAGGGACAAAAAAGCTGCAAAATGTCCACTTTTCTGAATGAGCCCAGCTGACCTGTTGCCCTGTAGTATGATAAAAACTCTGTGAGAGTCCGTGTAATTCCACCAACAGGTGGAAATAGCCACTTCACACGGCTCACTGTGATTTAATGCCGGTAGCGTGTTCCTTGCTGAAAAATCATCGCTAATGGCACCACTCGGTGCAGCAGAGGGTGCAACTACTCAAGTTGATTTTGCTGCTGCTTGAGTAGATTCCCTACTAGTGTTGCAGCATTCTGACCACGAATGGTCATGACAGCCTGCATTGGAAGCAAGTATTGGAATAGCCAATAGGTCTCGCCTTTTGGACCTTATAAGTGTTTAGTTTTCCAGCACAATATCCTCGATGCAGCAACATCAAGTGTTGCATGGCTACACACTTACAAGGTCCAAAGGGAAGACCTATTGGCTATGCCAACTTCTGTGTGGTAGGTGCATCTTTAGTTTTCCACTTCATAGCTATCAGTTGCTTGGCCGCTAATAACGTATTCAAGACCAGGCTCCAATCACCCTTGGATCTCGATGGACTTTAGCCCCAGTGTTATCATTGCTGAATCAGGGTTCACTAAATACCCCAAAATGCACTTGATGTGGCTTAGGATTGCCTTTCAAAAGATCTAAAAAGTCGGGTACGACCACCATTTATGTAAATCATCCTGTTACAGCCCACATTCCCTTAACCACACTCCCAAACATATGCTACATTTCATTGTGGTGATGTTCCATCGAAACAAGTATGCTTGTAGATTAATCTCTGATTTGAACGCTTTGGCATGATATATTAGACCACGTCTGTGAACGATGAAGAGGAATATTCTTAACTACAATGCTTTGCCATCTTTTCATATATCCCCATCTGTAAGTGTCATGTAAATATTGGATATTAGGCCTTTCGATGTAGTAAACTAGCAAAAAGTTTTTTCCCCCAAGCAGTGAGGTCTGTAAGTGCTGCAAATATATAGGGGCTCATTAGGATGGGGACGGAAGTGCGTCCGCAGCCCTGGAGTAAGCGGAAAATGCCTTTTCCGTGTCCGCCTGCTGTGGACACTCCGTCCGCCATATCAGGATAGGAAAGAGTGTCAAAATTCCATCCGCGACGGAAGAGCACGCACCGCCGCCCAACTACACCCGACCACGCGGCGTATGTAACCAATCCAGAGACTCCGCCGTACGGACTGACGTCTACGACCGTCCCCCAAATCAAGATGGCGGAAAATACACATAAAACCGCTGCGGAATAACAACCTGTCTGAACACGGCGGATTCCCCACAGCGAAGACACCATACATAGCAGAGATACCCACCTCAAGCTGCTCGCCACCATGGACCCAGCGCTACACGCTTTCCCGATGCTCTTCGCGATCCACCACGTCCAAGTCTTGGCCCACTATCGACGACGACGCAGGTAAGGCACAAACCAATCGCTGTCTCGAGGGGAATACCTGCAAGGGTCGTGACGTTGGGAGGGGGAGTGTCATGTTACCGAAACCACTGATCACAAGCAAATACAAATACACAATTGTAGTACGCAAGCAGGAATGACTACGACAAACCACGACACATGATTGACTACCTTTATTACACATAATAGGGGTATAATCACAGTGTATGCGTGAGCATGGGCAAAGTGGGCACCAGAGCATGAACATCAGAGGCAGCACATCAGAGGGCAGAATGCAGTATCAGAGCATCAACAGGGCATTGTGGGCACCAGAGCATGAACATCAGAGGCAGCACATCAGAGGGCAGAATGCAGTATCAGAGCATCAACAGGGCATTGTGGACAACAGAGCAGGTACATCAGAGTCAGCACATCAGAGGGCAGAATGCAGTATCAGAGCATCAACAGGGCATTGTGCCCAACAGAGCAGGTACATCAGAGGCAGTAAACGAGAGGGCAGAATGCAGTATCAGAGCATCAACAGGGCAATGTGGACAACAGAGCAGGTACATCATTGGCAGCACGTCAGAGGCCAGAATGCAGTATCAGAACAGCAACAGGGCATTGTGCCCAACAGAGCAGGTACATCGGAGGCAGTAAACGAGAGGGCAGAATGCAGTATCAGAGCATCAACAGGGCAATGTGGACAACAGAGCAGGTACATCAGAGTCAGCACATCAGAGGGCAGAATGCAGTATCAGAGCATCAACAGGGCATTGTGGGCACCAGAGCATGAACATCAAAGGCAGCACATCAGAGGGCAGAATGCAGTATCAGAGCATCAACAGGGCATTGTGCCCAACAGAGCAGGTACATCAGAGGCAGCACATGAGAGGGGCTAAGTGCATCAACAGTCCATTGCACTGAACATGTCCATCAGAGGCAGCACAAGTACGTGTTCCAAGCAACACGTCCCAAGGACCACAACAGTGCAAGGCTGTTCTCAATGGACAATGTACACACCATGTGCAATAACATGTGAGTGAAGTGAACAGCACCTCACATCACAGAATCAGGTGGACTGCGTGAACTACCTGCCTCGGACACACTGCCAGCACCAGAAACAGGAGTGTGAGACACAGCCACAGCCCGAGTGACTGACACATGGGCCACAGACCCAGACACACTGCCAGCACCAGAAACAGGAATGTGAGACACAGCCACAGCCCGAGTGACAGACACATGGGCCACAGACCCAGACACACTGCCAGCACCAGAAACAGGAATGTGAGACACAGCCACAGATGTAGTGACTGACGCGTGAGCCACAGACCCAGACACACTGCCAGCACCAGAAACAGGAGTGTGAGACACAGCCACAGATCTCCTGACTGACACATGAGCCACAGACCCAGACACACTGCCAGCACCAGAAACAGGAGTGTGAGACACAGCCACAGATCTACTGACTGACACATGAGCCACAGACCCAGACACACTGCCAGCACCAGAAACAGGAGTGTGAGACACAGCCACAGATCTACTGACTGACACATGAGCCACAGACCCAGACACACTGCCAGCACCAGAAACAGCAGTGTGAGACACAGCCACAGATCTACTGACTGACACATGAGCCACAGACCCAGACACACTGCCAGCACCAAAAACAGGAGTGTGAGACACAGCCACAGATCTACTGACTGACACATGAGCCATAGACCCAGATACACTGCCAGCACCTGAAACAGGAGAGGGCACAACTGAGACTGTGCTACTACATGATGCATGACAGCAAACAACAGACACAGTGCCACTATCTGATACATGAGAGTCAACTGCACCTGCGCCACTGGGACCACTAAAATGATGAGCCACAGGGCTGTATGGGCCAGGAGGCAGGGTGGCCCTGGGAGCTGGGGATAGCTGTACTTGAGCGACATCGGGGTGGGCAGGTGTCAATGGTGTGTGTCTGCGTTTCTTAGGGATATGTGAGTGCAACCTGGACAGGACAGGACTGGCAAGTGGTGGGGACTCTAAAGAATTATCACCCACCATAGGTGGATCATCTGCTGCGGGGGGTCGGCTTTCTGGGGACGTGCTGGAGCCTGCTTGTCGTTTGCTGTGTGCCTGCCGCCTGGACTCAGAATCATGTGTAATGGGGGATACAACAACAGGGGACTCCCTCCTCTGCTTCTGACGGGCCTGGATGGGAGTGGAGGTATGGGGGGACTCCACCGCGGAGACATCTGTTTTCCGTTACTTCGACAACATCAGCCTCAGTGCAGCCAGGGGTGATGTATGCCTGTCCTTGATTGCGCCAGTGTCCATGGGAGAAGCCTTGTCCCTAGGATGTGCCTTATCCGAAGGAGGAGTGTTGGCTCTGGACTTTCCCTGTGCCCTGGACGGTGCCCTGTTCCTGGCAGCAGACTTGTCGTCTGTGGTGTACCTGTCTCCAGAAGACACCTTCTCCCTGTGTGTGTCCCTGCCCTTGGGAGATGGCCCTTGCTCTGTTGTGTGCCTGCCCTTGGGACTCTCCCTGCTCTTTGGAGGTGCCATTGTCTTTTCACTGTCCTTGTCCCTGCCCTTGGGAGATGGCCCTTGCTCTGTTGTGTGGCTGCCCTTGGGACTCTCCCTGCTCTTTTGAGGTGCCTTTGTCTTTTGACTGTCCTTGTCCCTGCCCTTGGGAGATGGCCCTTGCTCTGTTGTGTGCCTGCCCTTGGGACTCTCCTTGCTCTTTTGAGGTGTCTTTGTCTTTTGACTGTCCTTGTCCCTGTCCTTGGGAGTGGCCCCTTCCTTAGTATTGTCCTTGTCCTTGGGAGTGTCCCTGCTCCTTTGAGGTGCCTTTGTCCTCTGACTGTCCTTGTCCAAGGGAGTGTCCATGGACTTGGGAGTATCCATTGCCTTGGGAGTACCTTTTGTGTGGAATGCCTGTGTAGAATGTGAAGGCTTGTCCCCCAATACCACTTGTGGATCCTGTGTGTGTACTCCAGTGTATCTGACGTTGTCTTTGTGAACAGATTTTGCTGACCTAGGGGATGATGTCTGTGCCCTCCGTGCCCTGACGTGCTGTCTGACGCTGCTTCTAGTGCAATAACCTGTATTAGAGTCCTGGTCAGAATATTCACTCCCCCCTGAGACATCCAGTGGTGTAGATGGGGAAACAGAAGTAGCACCCTGTCCATGTGACTGTACAATGGCAGACGACACACTGCTTGCCAATGACTGAACTGTCCTGTGTAGACCAGCAAGATCGCCATGCATCCCTTCCATGAATGCCACCACCTGCCCCAACTTCCTATCATGGTCTTGGAATGCATTGTCATATTGGTCTGCCCCACACACAGCTGTCGCAGCAGATCAACAGCCTCAGCACAAAGTGCATTTTGGGTCACCGTGGCAGGGGCAGCGGTGCCTGCACTGAACGCCACTCTGCTCCCCCTACTCCTGCGTGCACGAACAGTACATGGTGCAGTTGGCGGCAGTGTGGGCCCTGTGTGCTGTGTCCCGACCGAAGGTGTCTATTGCCCACTCCCAGTCTGTGACAACAGTGCTGGCTCACCAACACTCTCGGAAGATGAGGACGATGGTGTCTCCACATGCGAGTCCTCAGGGACGGTCCTGTCCCCCTCTCCGGCGCTGCCCTCCTCTGTTTCAGTCTGCGTGTGCGTGAAGTCTGATCCGGATGCATTGCCTCCACTCATCTCCGCCGTCTGTGGCTGAGTGCCCTCTGCCAAAGCTGAAATGCACAGAAAAGAGGTGTAAGTCATGGGCACACTCACGTACAGAAGGACAAGGAATCCCTAATTCCATTGCTGACAAAGTTCTTCTAGCCCCCATCCTGCACACGGCCCACCTCTACCAGTCATCCTCACATGACATAAGCCTTGGTGGCCGTGACACATGTACAGCATGCGGACAGGGCAGGAGCATGTACATCTGCACACATGTCTTGCCATGGGGCCACGGACCACTACGGCATGTGCTTCAACACTCAACTACTAAGCAAGTGGCGTGTCAACATGCCGGACCTGGATGTCAAATTACACTCACCCAATGGCACCAACATGGCATCGCAGCGATACATACGCACCACGGAAGTCACTATTGTGTCTGGGCACCAATACATGCATTGCACTCCCAAGTAACATACACAGACAGTCTGCTCACCGCTAGTTTGCTGTTGATCCACACTCAGACGTTCGGACAGGTCAGGATGCGTCACAGCAATGATACGGTGCATGAGAGGGGTCATGGAGCGTCGGGCCAGACGTGGCGTCCTTGGAATCATCCCCAGTGCCACTTCCGCTACATTCTTGCTCAGCCTGGAAATGTCGTCCCAGCGTTTGTGGCAGTGTGTATGTCGTCTATTGCACACCCCCAATGCCCGTACATCACGTGCTATGCTCCTCCACACGTCCTTGCGAAGGTGCAGCTTGACCTACCATGATGGGAGACAAAAGGGTGCAAGTCAGTGGACAGTTGGCCTGTCACACAGATAGGGGCAACACGTATCTGTCAGCAGCCATGCACATTCCGACACATATGTCGGGCCCACAGTACACAGCTAAGATTGCAGTAGCCAGGAGTCATTGACCACTTCATGCACACCAACATGTCCCACACTGCACTTACCACCTGTCCGGGTGCGCCGTAGAGCCGTCCAAAGTTGCGGAGCACACCGTCCACGAGGACATCAAGCTCCGCGGCGGTGAAGGGACGAGACCGGATCTCTTTGACTCTCGACATGGCAAGATCACGGAGTATGGCACTAGAGCAGCAGTCGGTGGTCAGCTCAGCAGCAGCAGGTCGAGGTGATGGTCACAGGCAGCAGTCGGTGGTCAGCTCAGCAGCAGCAGGTCGAGGTGATGGTCACAGGCAGCAGTCGGTGGTCAGCTCAGCAGCAGCAGGTCGAGGTGATGGTCACAGGCAGCAGACGGTGGTCAGCTCAGCAGCAGCAGGTCGAGGTGATGGTCACAGGCAGCAGTCGGTGGTCAGCTCAGCAGCAGCAGGTCGAGGTGATGGTCACAGGCAGCAGTCGGTGGTCAGCTCAGCAGCAGCAGGTCGAGGTGAACAGGCAGCACTGGTTCCCAGGGTAGGATGTGTGCTTTTTGACATCACACATATATAGGGCCCTGAGCACATGTCAGTGGCATACGTCGCCAGCAATTGGTCAGCCCTGGATGCGTGATTGTAAAAGGGCCAATCACTGGCCCTGGTGTTGCGGTGCACTGCTTCCGCTACCTTCGATTGGCCATACGCGGCCAGCGTTCCCTCTTCCCATTGGCTGCATGTGCACGGACCGTCACGGTCACACATCGGCAACCGCATGTGCAAGTTTCCGGGACGGATGCTTCTTTTGCAACAATGTTCTATCACTGGCGCCACCATGGCGGTGCACGTATTCGGCAGGGGAGGTGCAGGCCAACACACCCTTTAGATGTATTCAATGGACATGGCAGTTCATGACCCCCCTTACAGTCACATTGCATCATCCACCGTACACCGGCCGGACCAGCCCGGGCTAGGACCGCCGTGCCGGCCATGTCTACAACCGCCATGCCAGGCCCCGGCTAGGACCGCCGTGCCGGCCATGTCCACAACCGCCGTGCCAGGCCTGGCCTAGGACCACCGTGCCGGCCATGTCAGCCATCAACGGGTGTTCACTCGCCTGCCACGGCGGTGGCTGACATGGCCGGCACGGCGGTCCTAGGCCGGGCCTGGCACGGCGGTTGTGGACATGGCCGGCACGGCGGTCCTAGGCCGGGCCTGGCACGGCGGTTGTGGACATGGCTGGCACGGCGGTCCTAGGCCGGGCCTGGCACGGCGGTTGTGGACATGGCCGGCACGGCGGTCCTAGCCCGGGCTGGTCTGGCCGGTGTACGGTGGATGATGCAATGTGACTGTAAGGGGGGTCATGAACTGCCATGTCCATTGACTACATCTAAAGGGTGTGTTGGCTTGCACCTCCCCCGCCGAATACGTGCACCGCCATGGTGGCGCCAGTGATAGAACATTGTTGCAAAAGAAGCATCCGTCCCGGAAGCTTGCACATGCGGTTGCCGATGTGTGACCGTGACGGTCCGTGCACATGCAGCCAATGGGGAGAGGGAACGCGGCCCGCGTATGCCCATTCGAAAATAGCGGAAACAGTGCACCGCCATGGCGGCGCCAATGATTGTATATTTTCAGACGCTGCACCGTGGTGTATTGTCTGCAGTAGCGTCATGAGGGTTGTGAGCGTGATAGGGAAACTTCATATATCATGCACTATTCCATGTGTGTCCATACTATGCCCATCAGTGTGCACACAATGTGCAACACATGTGCATGCCGACGTGTTGACGTCGGGTGTGACCCTACAGACGTTTTAACTTCTTCACATCTACACAGTACATCACGGCTGTATCGCCACATTCTGAATCTGTTGTCAGTGTGTGGTTCATGTGAGGTCACTACAATGGTGGGGGTACACATGCATTCAGTGTATGTGTGTTGCCTGTTGTGTCACCATGCATGTAATGTCCGTATGCTCACCATTATTGGTGTTGGCATTGGTGCATGATGACATGGTGTGTGTGTATCATTATCGTTTGTGTGCATGCACTTGCATGTGTGTCTGTGATGTGGCTTCCACACATTAGGGTCATGACACACGTCTTGTCAGTAATGTTGGCATGTGACTAAGTTGCGTTGTACGTGTTGACACACTTCCTGTTGCTAGTGGCTGCTCATTGTTAATGGGGCACTCCGTATTGTAGTTACTATCAGAGATGTCACACATATGACCATTGTCCACAACATTTATCTTCTTGCTAATGTTGGCTTACATGTGATGGAGTTGCACACCTATGCGTCATTTGTAAGTTGACTCAAGTTACATCTCTCTCCCACACAGGAGGGCTCCAAATGTGCATCGGCCATACACTGTGCTGGAGGATATGGTTGACGAGGAGGTGATCAGGAAATTCCGGCTAGATCGACGTAGATTGATGGAGCTTGTTGCCCAATTGTCTCCTCATCTGCAGCCACGAAGGAAGTATCCTGGTTCCATTACACCCACAGCAAAGGTGATGGCAGCACTACACTTTTTTGCTACTGGCACCTTTCAATACACAGTTGGACATGCCGGGGGGATGTCACAGTCCATGTTCAGCATGGTACTCCGGGGTGTTCTAAAAGCTATGATGCTGTACAAGGATGACTACATCCATTTCCCACGGCCGGCAGAGTTGGCAGCAGTCAAAGCAGACTTCTATGCACTGGGCCAGATACCACACGTAGTGGGTTCCATTGATGGCACACATATCGCTCTCATTCCACCACGGGCACGTGAGCAGGTTTATAGGAATCGGAAGCACTTCCATTCGCTAAACGTGCAGGTGGTGTGCCTGGCCGACAACATCATCTCCCATGTGTGTGCAAGATTTCCAGGCTCCGCACATGACGCCCACATCATGCGGAGCAGCATTGTCCCCCAACTGATGGCAAATCTGCGTGGCTTGTTGGTGAGTATGCTGTGGGGACTTTTGTGATTTCTGTGTGGCATGGGGTACCCACCAATTCTGGTTGTGATATTTGTGTCTGTCATCCCCCCACATAGGCGACTCGGCGTACCCAAACCGGCCCTGGCTCCTGAGTCCCATACGTAATCCTACTACAGCGGGTGAAATGCGCTACAATGATGCACATGGAAGGACACGTAGAGTGGTGGAACGTACTTTTGAACTGCTAAAGTCTAGGTTTCGGTGCCTGGATAAGACCGGAGGGGCCCTGCCTTACTCACCAGGCAAAGTATGCAGGATTGTGATTGCCTGCTGCATGCTCCACAACCTGGCCGTGCGCAATGACATTGAACTGCTCTTGGACCCTGAAGACCAAGAAGTTCCTCGGCCTCCCATCCCACCCATGTCGACTGATGAGGATAGTGGTGAGGAGGAAGATGTGGACCAGAGGCGCCAGCTCATTGATCGCTACTTCCCTTGAATGTGAGTAACTACCTCTTGTGCCGGTTGACAATGCCTTATGTATGTTTGCTGGTGTTGTGTGGATGTGGCTTACATAAGCTGGGTGTTCTGCTATGTGATCGTTGCATATGTGTGTGTTCATTTATTTGGACATGCAAGTCTCCATGATGTGTGTCCTCTCATCCAATGATTTTGTGATGAGTGTGGTTTGTGGAATGTTGCTGTGCAGTGTGTTGTGATGGGTGTGAATCTGTTTCCTGACGTGTGTTTGCTGTCTCTGAATTTCCCTAGGTCACTCCCGCAGCGGCATGATTATGTACGACTTGGATCCCTGCACCTGGTTACGTCTGTTTCTGAGGCAATCATGTGATTAAACATGGAGGCAACACATCATTGAGTGTGTAAGTGGCTTTTATTTACAGGTTGTGCATTGGTGCTGGTGAATATTTACAAGTAAGTGTGGGGTGGGGGAGTGTGAGTTGAAGGGAATGGCAGATGAAATGTCCGTGCTGACACCACATTGGGTGATGTCAGGCTAGTCCAGCAGACCTGTGCCAATGATTGGCTATGTGGGACAGGATAGTTGGCAGGGTGAATGGCTGGCTCAGGCAGTGTCAGAGTCATTGTTGGCCCCTCTTGGTGCATGTGGATGGAGCACCCCCACTGCTCTCACCCACTTCCAGCCTCGGACGGCCCCTCCGTCTTTGAGGTGGAACGGAGTCAGCTGGGGGGCAGGTTGCTGAGGGGCCACATCCGTCGCCAGGGGCACAGGTGGCGGTGGCAGTGGCGGTGGCGGTGGTGTTGTGGCCGTGGCGTCTGGACACTTGGTTGAGGGGGGGTGGGGTTGTTGCGGGCTATCCATTCCCTTCACATTGTTGTCTGCTGGCCCATGATGTCCACTATCTGGCCAAGGCGGCCCGCAATGTCCCGCAACATGTTAGTGTTGTCCACCGAGTCCTGGTGGGCACGATCTGCCTGTTCCTGGCCACGGTCGTAGGAAGCCTGGCACCTGGCTAGGGCTTCAAGTGACTCTGCCACAGGATGGGGTGGGTGTCCTTCCTCAGTGCGACGGAGTGTGGATCTCCTGATTGGCTGATGTGGCCTCGCCTCTCTCCTTTCTGGCCCACTCTCCCTGCTTGGGTGGAAGGCCGATGGCTCTGCGTCGTGCGGTGGGTTAGGCAGGCTGGCACAGGCAGGAGTGGTGGTACTGGTGGTGGTGGTGGTGAGTCTGCAGCTCACTGTGGCCGGTGTTGAAGGAGTTACACAGGCGACGGTTGTCGGGCCGGGATTCCCTGTGAGCCAGATGGCCCTGGCAGTCTGCTTTGGCCGCACCATCCTCCGCACCGGAGCTGGCTGGGGCATCGTCCCCAGAGAGTCCAGTATGGGTGTGAGGCGAGTCTTGCGGCCGGTTGCTGGTTTCACCAGTCAGATTACGATCACCTGAGGGACAAGATTGTGCTGATCAGTACTGTGGACATTACATGTTCATATCAATTTGATTACATTTCAGTGTCCTGTCGCACACACCCCAGCCACCACCACCGCCCTACCTGTGGACATGGGGGCCTGTTGGGAGTTGTAGTGGTGACCTCTCACACACCCCACCCACCACCACCACCCTCCCTGTGGACATCGGGGCCTGTTGGGAGTTGTAGTGGTGACCTCCTACACACCCCACCCACCACCACCGCCCTCCCTGTGGACATGGGGGCCTGTTGGGAGTTGTAGTGGTGACCTCTCACACACCCCACCCACCACCACCGCCCTCCCTGTGGACATGGGGGCCTGTTGGGAGTTGTAGTGGTGACCTCTCACACACCCCACCCACCACCACCGCCCTCCCTGTGGACATGGGGGCCTGTTGGGAGTTGTAGTGGTGACCTCTAACACACCCCATCCACCACCACCGCCCTCCCTGTGGACATGGGGGCCTGTTGGGAGTTGTAGTGGTGACCTCTCACACACCCCACACACCACCACCGCCCTCCCTGTGGACATGGGGGCCTGTTGGTAGCCATTGACATTTTGGTGAGTATGTGGCCCACGTGCATGGGTTGGGGCCTGGGAGATGTGTCTTCTCAGTTGTGTGAGGCTGACCATGTCGTTCTGATCGTGGTGCTTGGTTTGTACTTACAAGCCTCTTCTCCTTCCTCAAGTCCTTCCAGGCTCTCTGGGTGCAGTATGCCCAGCACCTTTTCCTCCCAATCAGTGTAGGGTATGGGCTCCGGGGGGGTGCCGCTGCCAGTGTGATTAGCTCTCACATGGTTTTTGGCACGGATGCCTTTCACCCTGGTTTTCAGGTCATGCCACCGCCTCTGTATCTCGTGCTTTGTCCTTGGTACGGTCCCTGATGCATTCACCCGACTGACGATCCTGTCCCACATGTGATTTTTTTTGCGCCACAGTGGTCTGCTGGACTTGGGCCCCGAATATGTGGGGCTCAACACAGATAATTTCATCCACCATTACCTTCAACTCGGTCTCCGTGAATTTAGTTTTTTTTTTGGGTGCCATGGTGTGTGGTGCTCAGGGTGTGGGTTGAGTGAGTTGGGGGGTGCAGGTGTGTGTTGTGTGGTGTGTGGGAATGGTGTGGTTGGTGTTTGTGTGGTGGGTGTGGTAGGGTGGTGGGTGTGGTAGGGTGGTGGTTGTGTGTCTTCAATTGGTGTATGCTGTCGGTCGTATTGGGCCTCTTGCTAGCAGCTATGCTGTGATGCAAAGGATTGTGGTAGTGGGTGTGAGTCATTTTATAGTCGTGTCTCAATGGTTGTTGGCAGTCAGGTGGTAGGTGGGTGTGTTGACTAGTGTGCATTATTGGGTACTTGGGGGGTGTCATTGTGGCTTGTGATTGGTGTTGGTGTTTCAGGTGGGGGGTAGTCCTTTTTCGTGTGTTTGCAATTTACTTACGTTACACTTTTTGACATTGGTTTGACGGTAGGGATGTTGTTCGTGTTGGCCTTCCGCTGTGATGCACTGTTTCTCGTTGCATTCTTTCCGCCGCGGACGTGGATGGCGGTGCGTACCGGGGTACAGGTGGCGTTATCCTAATCGCGGACACGGAGCCTTCGCAGGTATGGCGGTGGAGGTGGCTGTTCCCGCGTTGATGTGCGTCCGCGGCGGACGGGGTTTCGTCGGTTCCGTCCACTTGCGGCTGGCTCTGGTGTACTCCGTCCGCCGCGGACGGACTTTGGTGTTCTCCGTCCGCCGCGGTCGGGGGTTCGTACCAGTATATTCCTAATCGCTACGGCGGTTTATCCACGGAGCGGTCCGGAGTATCTTGCCCGCTTCCTTGGCGGACGGGACACGTTTCCGTCCGCAATCCTAATCAGCCTCATAGTCTGGTGCAGAGACCCAGTGGTGTAACTGGAAGTATTGTATGCTCTTTGATTTCCCAATATAATAATCCTTTTTGCATTTTTCAAATGCTACCCTCTTGGAACATATCCATAAACATCCTACAACAACCCCTGGACCACATGGAAAACTGATCTGCACTATTCTCTGGTGTAAAATCCAGGTTAAGCAAAAGTGTAATTTAGGGAGACAGAAGGAGGCGAGTTTCTGATTTATCATCACAGAGTTCCAAACCTCCTTTGTATGGTGCAGAATCTCAGAATAATAGCATACCAGAGGTCTAGAGGATTTGGGAAGGCCTGCCATGTCTGACAGGGCCTGCCGCATCTTGACTGCTCCATATGTATCCAGTGCATTTCAGTTTCATGTATGTAGCACTCAAAGAGAATCTAAAGTTGGGCTGCTTAATGATAGTACCTAATGTCCAGTAGACTTGATCCTCCTGATCTCTTACACATTTTTAGGATTTTCCCAGCAATATGTGACCCCTGCCCATATGAAAGAATTACTTGCTGCTTGAAAAGCTTTCATGTCTTGTTATCAGAAGGGCCTCAAATAAATACATAAGCTTGGGTAATGCATTCATTCTTACACGTGCTACCCTTCACGTGCTACCCTTCCAAACCACGAGACAAAGATGCACGGTCAGCTATCTATATCACTTGTTAGGGAAGGGATAGTTTTGCTACATAGTTTTCTAGGTACGGGGTAATATAAACACCTAGGAACTTTACCGTGGCTTTGGCCATTCAGAATTGGAAAAATAGTAGAAAGAAGATGCTTCAAATTTATGGTAAACACACACTTAGCAATTCTGACATTTCCAGATTACATTTAAAGCCAGACATTGAGCTGCATTCATGGATCTATCAATTTTTTAAAAATGTAATCCGCAAGCAAATTAATTGTATGTTATACCCCACTGTCCTCCAAAGGACTTCACCGAACATCTGGATGTTCTCTAATTCTAGTGGCCAGTGACCCTAGGACCAACTCAAAAAGGAGAAGGGGAGAGGACAGCTCTGCCATGTCCCTCTGTGCAAGGAAACACTCCTTGATTTAACCCAATTGACAGTTATTTTGGCAGCTGGAGTTTTATGGCTGGCTTCTATCCAAATTATCCTGTGTGGGCCAAGGTCTTCAATTTCAAGCACCCTTCTGAAGAATGCCCAGTTAACTTTACTGAATGTTTTTTCTGCATCCAAAGATACAATTGCTAGGGGTTTTTTCCAACAATTTGGCTACTCTATGATAAGAACACACCGCATATTATAAGCTGCATGACTACTGGGTATAATACCTGACTGATCCGGATGGACCAAGTATGACAAGTAGGGTGAAAGTCTATTTGCCAAGATTTGGGTTTAAAAGTACTATTGGCCTGTCTTGAGATGTAGGAATCTTCAGGTGTACTAGAGTTTTAATGTAACATTTGCCTAAGTCATTGACTAAGTGATTGTGGGACTGGAAAAACTAATTGAAAGTTTCCGCCAGCTATTGTATCAATTAAAAAATGGAAATGCTGTTGTTGTTGAATAACTTTATTTGGTTTGTTTAAAACCATCAAAGTGTGCAAAAACAAGTACAAGTACGAGAAATACTTGGTAGTATCTGAACAAAATAAAAAGTCATCAGACATATCTAAAATAGATAAAAGAGTGCGTAGTTAAAAATTCTAAAAACAATTATCAGCACATTTATCAACTAATAACATGTAAAGCAGCATACAATTTAGGAGCACAACACTAGGGTAACAGTAATAAAGGGTTTTTGCTTACAATGTACAATTCATTCAAGCCAGTAAATCAATTTGAATCATAAGGATTTATTTTTAGTCTTAACAATCAGCACCAACTATATGCAGAAGCTTTTCCTATTTGATCCAGACCGAGAATAGGAAATGACTGACCGCGTAAAGTATTGGTCCTGTGGTGTAATTTTTCAGGATTCTGTAGGAAACCTGATGTTGCCTAACTCTAATGTTTAAGCAGGTCAGTCGTATCCATCTCCTGCGGATCTTTTGGTATTTTGTACAGTATAAAGGATGTGCTCTTCTGTCTCCAAAGTTTTAGCGCATGCAGGGCAGGGTTCTAAAGATAGTCCCGCAGCCCAATCGCTAGATAACCATAGTAGAAGATTACCATACCTAAATCTAACATAAAGGCTTTTTGCAAGTGGTGGCGTGATTAGATCCAGGAAGGTTTCAAAGGTAGGGCATGGATTGACACATAAAAACTGTGAGGTTAATTGGCCATTTGCTGGCCTGGTGACATAATCTTCTTCCACGGCCGCCCAATACCTGATCTTCAACTTTGAGCAATCCTCTCTATTTGCCTTCTCTGGATATTCCCAAAGTTCTGTCATACCAACTCGCAACATGCTTAAACCAGGGGAGGCTTTGGCACCACTAATATTCAAGACCTCCTTTAGGGAGTTGCAATAATCAGAGAGCTGCGGCATTGTCCACAAGCTCAGCCAGAGCAATAAAGGTTTCAGTGACACCATATCACCAATTCTTTGAATCCCAAGGTCAAAGAACAGTGGAATTAGGGGAGTAGTCATAGGAACTGAGATGAGTGATCTGGCAAAGATGTTTTCGCATATCGTCAATTTATTTATGTTGATATACCCCCATATCTCTGCTCCGTACAAAGCACTACTCTGAACTTTTGCTCGATACACTTCAAGAGCTGGAGTCAGTGATCGAGTATAAGACTGCTTGAAGTGTCTCAGTATTGATTTTGACCTGTGGACAAGCTCTTTTCCAGTTGTTGCTCACAACCTAATGTATCACTTAGTCGTATTCCCAGGTAATCACAGCTTTTCACCTGGTCTAAGAGTTCCAGTGTGATCCTGACCTCTCTTGATTTACCCTTGGTTTTCCCAAACACCATAAATTTGGTCTTAGTAACATTTAGTTCCAGACTCCTGCATAAATCCAAAAACGTATCCACAAAGATTTGCAAACCCATTGGGGTTGTGAAAATAAGGAAGAACTCATCCGCAAAGAGCAGGATTGGGACCTTAGTACCATTCGAGGCAGGAGAGTCATTCCTGCAGTCCATTAAGCTGCTGGCCACATCATTGATAAACAAGGAAAAAAGTATAGGGGCTATCACGCATCCCTAGCGCACCCCATGCTGAAATGCTTATAGAATAGGCTGGTCAGGCTAGCCAGGCCAGGAGATGTATTGGATAGTAGTTCCTTGCTCGTCATCAACACCTACACAGCTGAGATTAAGACTTGCAAAGCTTTACCACTGGCTTCCGTTAATATAGGGAGAGATAATCCTTCAGTGGGAACTGTCCTCAAAATAGTGGTTGTCTGACTTTTTCTGGAAACATTGTACAGCCTTGCCACTAAAATGAAAATTGTCTAGTGGTTCTGGGCACATCTAGATGTTCAAAGCAAAAGAACTTGTGCTCAAAGGGAGCTTAAGGATTGCTGGAGGGGTCTAACAGCAATATTGCTATGGGCTGGTATGCTTATGCAAACTGAAATAGCAAAATAAATAGCAGCAAAAAGAGCATGGAAGTTATCCTCCGCTGGTGGCCAGGCATGACCATTCAGGAGGGTTGTATCCTTGAATTTAAATGTCCCCCTCCAATTATGGAGGTGTATTTTTCTGATCAACTAGTGGGGTGTAGAAGTAGCCCAGGCTTTCCATTGCAGGGCCAGTTTAGGCTCGTCGAGATGGATGTGGAAAGTGCCAGACAGGGACACCATTTCATAAGGGACTATCACAAAGAAGAAACATTTTAGGGAACACCATACTCTGGCACAGGAGCTGCCACTACATCGAAGAGATGTGGTTTGTTACCTCACCACATCCAGCAGAGACAATCAGTTTGGCAAAAGAAACAGGAGATGTGTGAATTGAGTCTTAATGCTTGGTCTGGTCACTGGCAAACCAGCACTAAGGGAACCAGCATCTTGTTCAGAACACACGTGGTATCCAGTGGACACAAAAACTTGGGGTTCACAGCCCACCACCACTCACCCATCCAGACACATGTGAAGAAACATACTAACCTTACAGACATCATGAAGGCAAAGGAGCTAGGTTATGGGAGACTGAACGGAACTTCGCCGGGGGGAAGCCCATATCCTATCCCTATCACACAGGTACAGGTCAAAAAGGCATATGCCCCTGGTGGCTGGAATATCATGCTGCCAACACTGTCAATATTGCATATCATGGATAGAAGCATATTAGTGACCTTTGCAAAGAGGGTTCACTTTTGAAAGGCCACTCAGCATCAGGACCCACCAATCTGTCACTGTGTGATGTTCGGTTAATGACGTCCAGTACTATTAGATGCAGACACTCTCCCACTTTTTTATGGGAATGGAACTTGAATAATGCAAACTATACATGCCCCATTAGAGAAAGTCTTCAGACTACTAACTCGTTCACACGAACACCTCTCCTAATAATTATACATAGTAGACCCAACTGATTTATTAGCTAGAACCATTGTCAGAACCATATCTAAAAACTGTTCAAACGCTAGGATCTGCGATGAAAGAAACAGTCCAAAGGGAAATCTGTCTGAGGGGAGCAAAAATCGAGGAAAAAAATTGAAGTAAATGGGCAACAACACAACGAAATATAAGGGACCAAATGCGTTGCGAAACATCCATCACTTGTTAGTGTCTTCTTTGAATATATTTCTAACAGGGACGGCACTTATAGGAAAAGACTCAACTTCATCTTCAATACAGACTTGGAAAGGGTACTTCATACGGTTTGACTGCGTCCCTTACTTCCGACACATAGGGGCGATTCCGATTCGGGAAAGAAAACCGTCCGACGATTCCTATTCGTAGCCGTTTCCGTACGAATCGTACAAATCGGTCAGAATCGCGTAGTACGTCCGAATGTTTGCAAACCGTACGGAAAACAAGCGAAAATCCGTACGATACGGACTCGGAAAGTGAACCGTATGATTCATCCATATGACGTACGACCCTACAAGTACGATCCAGACCGGGGACCAAGAACGTGATTCGTACGGGAAAACGTTGTCACGCATGAACTGCAATTTGTACGGAAAACATCACATATGAGCGAGCCACACAATCAAATACAAAACGAACCCCCCCTTAACGAAGCACACGCGAACTCCAGAAAAACATCGCATATGAGCGAGCCACACTATCAAATACGAAACGAACCCCAATATTCATGGTGTGTGTGCGGCTCGTATCACTATTGCAATGGTGGTATAGGCGAGCGTGTAAGACGCACCGTACACGTACACTTCCGTTGTTGCGGTATGTTGCACTCACAGTCTGCGCCGTGGTCGGTTTCTGTGCACCAGGTCGTACAGGACTGGGATGACACGGAAGATGGGGTTCATGGCGTGTATGTCACGTACTGGGCCAGCGGTTCGGGACAGACTCTTCTTTTACGGATGTTTCCAGCTCCCATAGAAAAAGGGTCGTACAAAGTGCCGCTGACACGAATTGTACTTGCTGGGCCGGAAACTGCTGCTTGTTTACGTACAGACATCGCGTACTGCGTGAACCGGATACAAATCGCATGTATTTTTTGGTTGTACGGTGTTTGATACGATTCGTACGGAGATCTGCTTTGGGTTTGGATCGTACTTGATCGTACGTACGGGGACGTTGAAGCTGTATGAATCGTATGGGAAAAACGCTCCGTACGACAAATCGTAGGGGATTTTGCAGACTCGGAATCAGCCCCATAGTGTTGAGAAGCCACACAAAAAGAAAGATAGCTTTGACATCATCTTTCCTATGAGGTAGTACTCTGCAGCCCAATCTCTGCATATTACCAGAGAAGTCTCTGAGCACCCATTGTGTGCTCTCCACCATGTAAACAAACACTGGCAAAGTCTAGGCCGGGAGTCAAGATACATTTTGCACAAAAAATAGACCATCTTTTTAAAACGATAAGTTCCCACTCTCGACATACATTCCTACTCTTATCTTGACATTACAAACCGAGGTACTTTGTAATTCAGTGAGCTCACAGTAGTATCTACTGCTCCAGTGCTGCTAGAAACAACAACAGTGCCTGGAGTTTCACAAGCCCCCGAAAACGATCCTGACATGGTGTACTGGAACGTAAGGGTGCTGCCACGTTAAACTTAAGGGGGTGTGACCCTGGAATGCATTGTGTCAAAATGTGATGACAGGTTTGGTGCCATTACAAAGATACGGAAGGTGGTATGGTTGTAATATTAAACATGTGTTATATTGGAATGTATTTGATGGTGTTATGCTGGAGTGCAATACGTAAACAGAACTGCACTGGAGAGCAGAGATTCCCTTGCTGCATACCCTGCCTGTTCTGGCTCTGCCACAGCAACTGGTGTAGTATATTGTGCAGGATACAGCCAATTGCGCATCACTGAAAACCATCATGGGTGTACGATGACAACTCGAACTACGACACTCACCGTGGCTCTGTTGTATCTCCTGATAAAGGTTGCGCCCCGCTGACCTGTTCATTTGTTGTGATCTATCTACTCCCGCCGCTGCTTATTCCAGAGCTGTTCATCAGCCGGTGACGAAACAAAGGAGGGACAAGGCCGGCGTTAAACTGCCGGCTTCTTTGACCTGTTCATATGTTGTGATCTATCTACTCCTGCCTCTGCTTGTTCCAGAGCTGTCCATCAGCCAGTGAGGAAAGAAAGGAAGGACAAGGCTGGCGTTAAATTGCCGGCTTCTTAGAAGGTAGACGTGCACACCAGTACTTTACAGCACAGAAATAGTGCAGTCAACGTCTTTCTTTCTTTCCCAGACTAAAAAACAGCAGGGGCAGATGAGAGAGGAGGGGGCCTGCGTGATTCACTTGCGGGAGCGAGCTGCTGGCACCGCAGTAATTGACAACATATGGCGCACGCCCTCCCGCACGTGAATAGCCACACGTGCATGCGTTGCCATTGAAGGCAATGGAACGCGTCCACGTTTTGGGTTGGAAAGCCAAAGCGACGGCTAAAGGTCTTTTTGCCTAAGCTGCGCATGCACGCTGCGTAGGCGAGACCTAAAAACATGCCAAATGTCCACCTAGTGATCGGAAATCGTGCTAGAGACACCAAATCTCGCTCGCGCTCATCAAATTATCATTACTATTCTGCCATGCTGTGATTTGTGGAATTTGTCTAGAACAACACTGAGTTGCCAACTTCTACCAATTCCAGGGGTGATAAGGAAAATTCCACTCATTCCTAATCAGAAGTCAGCAGCTTCACTGGGGGTTTGTCTGACAGCTATCAAGTCTTGTTGCTCTCTTCTTGGCCTCAGAGAACTGCCTTGCCCTACTGAGGATTTGCGACTGCCACTTCAGAGACTAAGGGCCTAATTATGATTTTGGGGGTTTTGTAGCAGGCAACAACGCCACCGCTCCAACTAAAGTCGACCACCACCCTCCTGCCAATTTGGCAGGCACCGCGCGGTGCCTTCCACGTTTTGCATGGAAGTGCCCGACATGCCTTTTTGGTATTGCAGCGGTTGGTGCTGAGAGCACCGCCCGCCGCAATGTCAAGAATGCAGGATGCGCCCGCCAGTGTGGCGGGCGCATCCTAATGTCACCAACGGGACCCCTGCACCAATGGCGGGCACCATCCTAATGAACCCCTCTGTATCCAGCTTGTATGTGTACAAGGCACAGTATATCGGTGAATTATCTAATATAGAAAATTGGCTAAGGTAATTTTTCTCCTATGTGTCTCTTCAGTGTTTTTAAATTATAGATCAGCTAGCAGAGATATTTATAGGCATGGTCAAAGTGGGCAATTGCCTGGGCCCCCACCTTGCAAAGGGCCTTCTAAGAAAATAACACTTCTCTCTAACTAACACATCCCTGTTTATTTCCATAGCTCAGCCTCTCTCCTCTCTGCCTACTTCTACTTCTGAGTCTGTCTTTGTTTGCCCAGTGGCACCTTACAGATTTTTAGGTGCCGTGGAAAGAGATATTTCAACTGTTTCTGGGGGAAGCCTGCTTTTGAAAGTTTGTGTGGCATCATGAGGGCTTCGATTAGCAGAAAATGTGTTGTAAAAGTGCGAACAAGGGCACCAAACTATTTTTTGCTCAAGGCCATATATTACTGTCATATAGTTGGGTGGTGTGAATATAAACTGAAGCTCACATAGGACATTTAACATCCATGCTTCTGGTGCATTTCTTTAGCCATTCACTCTGGCTTAACAAGAAAGTTCAATAAGCCAATTAAGCAAAACTAATACATGATACATATCGTAGGAGGAGAGCACACATTGCACCACTGTTTAGCAGTGGCACAGTGCCCCTAGTGCACATAGTCCTACAGCAGGCAGAATTAGTCAGGAAAAAGTGTAAAGATGGTGTGCCCAAAATGATGTCCTTTAATTGATGGCTTCCCTTCACCTGAAAGACCAGAGACCCTAATGATCCCCTTTAGATTTCTCATTTCTAAGGAGTAAAAACCTAGAAAGTCAATCCATATTGGTGTAGCCAACACAAGGTCCGTGTATCACCATAACTTCAGTTTCCTATGTTAGTAAACATTTCAAATTATGAAATGTAAACTTAATAATGCAAATGTTTTGTAAATGTACTTTTATTACAAATGTTTAATTTAATATTTGTTTTAATTTCATTGGTTTTAAATTATTTAATATTTTATGGTTTTCTATGTTGAAAATTATATGTTAATAAAATGTATGAAAAATGTTTTACTTTTATTTTTACAATAAATAAAAAAGATTTGAAATGTTATATAACTTTATTATGAATATAGATCAAATCTATTTTATTTATGATTTCTAAATTATGATTTTGTTGTTTATTTGTATGTTATAGTTTTTTTAATTTACATTTATTAAGCAAAATGTCAATAATGACATTTCTATTATTTTTATTATTGGAATAGGTTCTGTTTTTGGGAACATATATTTTAAAATGTATTGTTTTGAATGCAATAGAACGTTTGTTTATATATCATTTCGAATTTAGTTTCATTCTTTTATATTTTATGATTTTTCAATTTTAGATTATTATTTTCTATGTTATGTTTCATTGTGCAGGAATGTTGATTGATGAGTATTAATACAAATATTTTAATTATCAGTATTGATTTACATACAATTTTATATGTTAATGTTTAATTTTAAATATATAATTTTGTGGGCGATATTGTGTCTTCTAAGTAATTTTTATAAAATGTATGTGTGAGTATGAGGGATTGATTGTGTATATACATTTTTTTAGTGTACACCACCTTGCTTAAAATGCTTTAGATTATAGTGCAAATAGTAAATGTCACCCTTTTAGTGCCCAACACCTTCCCCAAAAGGGCTTGGTTTGAAGAGGGAATAATAAAGGTCACACAATTGATGTTCAACATCTTTACCGAATTGGTTTACTTTGGTGTGGGGTAAATGTCACCCCTTTAGTGTCCAACACAGTCCCCATATTGGGTTACATTGAAGTGGGAATAATAAATGAGACCCCTTTGGTGTTCAACACCTTCAACATATTGGTTTAGAATGGTGTGGGAATTGTAAATGTCACACCTTTAGTGTCTAACATCTTCCCCAAATTGGTATAGATTGGAGTAGAAATAGTAAATGTCACCCCTTTAGTGTCCAACACCTACCCTAAACTGTTTTAGATTAGAGTGGAAATAGTAAATGTCACCCCTTTAGTGTCTGACACCTTCCACAAGCAAGATTAGATTGGAGTAGGAATAGTATATGTTACCCATTTAGTTTTCAACACTTTCTTTAAAATGTCTTTTGAAATGTTAGTTCACACTAACATTTAACCATGTTAGTGTGACATTATTTTGTTAAATTATATTTCTATCTAGTAAGAGTAGTTTTTGATATTTAATTAGTATTGTTGATGTTTAGAGATATATTTTAAAAAGTAGTTGGTTGTAATTTGTAATAAACAACTACATTATTTTGATTTAATTTAATGAATAATTTTTACATTTTTAAACATTTATATTTCTAGCTAAGAATATATATATATATATATATGTATATATAAAACAATTTTGAATACATTTTCCTTATTAAATAAAGAATGTAAATCATGTTTCAATATTGCATTTTGTGCAGTTTTCAGGTATTTTTCTATTGTTTAATTTTTTTCACATCTAATAAATTGTTTCACATACATATACCTAGCATAATTTGAACATAAGCTTTTACAAAATATATATTACTTTTATTTAATTTATACATTATACTTTATAATATTTTACTATGTAATTTAATGTATACTTTACAACATTGTTTTACATGTTTAACAATTTTTTTTACATTTTTTAAAGCATTTATTCAATGTTTGTAACTTATTGTCTCCATCAGATAGTCTCTTTTTTGTTTCATTTAATGTCCATTTTTTCACCACATACTTCTACATTGTAGTCTATTTGTCTCATTTTTAGTCTATTTTCTGGGATCCTGATGGCAGTAAGGTGTTGCTGTTCATCGGTACTGGTAAGTCCTTTTTAAAGGTTTTTATTCAAAGATTGAGGAGGCGTGGATGTATGATGTTACAACGCGATGATTTACATTGCGGTACATTACATAGCTGTTTCTACAATGCAAGTCGTTACAGCGCCTTGTGCTGTAGGTCGCTGGACTTAGGAATAGTATGATTTACTATTCCAACTCCAGCCCACGCACAGTAAGGAAGGTGTTGGAATAGTAAATCACACTATTCCTTAGTGTAGAGCGCCCTCCAGTGCAAGTAGTGGTAACGGCTTGCGTTGTAAAAGCAGCGATGTTAATGTATTGCAGTGTTTGATCAAGTTGTTAAGTTTGTTTCCCATTTAAAGAAAGCAAGATCTACTGGCTTGTTACTCTTTAAGGTTACATTAGTTTCAGTACATTTAGTTAGATCTGTGACCTGCCTGGGTGCCTCATTCAAAGTGCTATGAAATCCATTTCTGCATCCAGATGCTTTTATAATGCAAGAGTAACAATGCTCAGTCTTCCTTAGTCAGAGGTTAGCTCTCTTGATCACTGCCTACCCTAGTATCATGTTTCTTGGTTCGAATTTGCTGGTCACTGTTAGTTAATTTGTATCATATTTCTATGGTTAATCTGCCTATTTTCCTAGACTTATCTGCTACACATGTTTTAAGGACATTTGCCGTCAAATGTATTGTTCCCGTTCACTGTGCCTCACACTGCCGGTCATTGCTATTGATGCTCATTGCCTTTGTTGCATTTCAAAACCCTACCTCATATTACTGAATGTAAATAAATGTAATTTAGCAGAATCCAAGTTTGCGTCATTTTAATGTGTACGTAACACTGCTATCAATGTATTTATACTATCCTTTTTGTATGTCTGGTTTTCTGCGGTGAAACAAGTAGTATATATCGGATTTTCTCAGAGTTTCAAAAAATGCATATCTTTCCCACGCGCTTCCATCCATTTGATCTCATGATACAGGACCTGAAGTTCAACATTTTTTTGCTACATATAAAATATTGTCTATGCCCTTGTCAGGATTAATGACTCAGAATTATGTCCAGATATCTCATCACATTCAGTTCTGCAAAAGCAGGTTCATCATTTAGTCCATATTTCTATCAGCATGTGGGAATTCTTGCAGAACCTTAAATTCAGAGACTGTGTCAAGGACCTTGGCAATTTATGATTAATTTAAAACATGAGAGCTAGAGAATTTACAATTTCAAATCCGTATATATTAAAATTACCCTATGAAATCCATCACAAATATGATGTAGAACTTACTCTTGATGGCAGAAGTTAGTCCTTACCTGGTAGAGTGACCAAACATCTCATGAATGTTGTGTCACTCCTGGGGTGCTCTCATTAAAGGTTGTGCTGGTGCAGATCATAACTGGGCGCCTTTGTGTAAGGCATTGAAATGTCTAAAGCACATTACCTTAACTTGGAAATTCCTGAAGGTAATGCATGAGCTGTATACAACATAACCAGTAACAGCAAGAAGTGGTTGTACGATGGAAGAAAAACCTCTGCCTATAAGACATACAGAATATCCAAATATACCAGTGACCGGCTAAATTTGCATTTATTTCCTCAGAGTAATTACTGAAAACATGGCTATCTAGAGACCTCCGTGTGTTAGTACAGTTCATCTGTGCAAGTCATTTTTCTTATTTTACTCCTCCTCCATTGCATATATTGTCTGAAAGCGATTACAGTTTACATTAGCATAGCTATAGCACCTGGCTCTACCCCATCAAACTATTGCAAGTATATTTACTTGATCATGTGCTCTTTGACATCTTTTATGCTTTCTTTTAATTGCAGGTTTCCTCCTTTCACCTCCCACTCTCACCGGCCCATGAAAGGGATGCAGCAGAGCTTATTGGATAGTGCAGTTCTCATGTCTTTTGTCACCTCTCTATGTCCCTCTCAACCTAGGGTATCAGCGAGATGTCCAGGTGCTGGTCGAAGAGATGAAGGACATATGATATCTTCCATGTGTGGGTCCATAAGGGCCTTGATTTAAGATCTTTGCTTCAGCCACTTACTCTCACATCTAAACCCTCTCTTCCCCTTGAGGTCAAGTAACTTATTAATCGCCTTCCTTCCACTGCAATAAACTACTACCATTTCTATTTCTTGGAAACCGCAGGTGCACACTATGTTAATTCTGCCAGGTCACTGTTAGATGGAACCAATAGAGCACTTAACTGAACCACGTAGAGTATGCCACATAGGCTGCCTTAACAAGTTCATGCTGATGGCTGGTTCTTTTTCATTCCGGGTAGACCCTATAAGGTTTTTGACCCTGGCAGCCAGTAATCAGTTTTTGCCATGTGATACTCTATCATCCTTGGGTGGACCTTATAAACCACCTACAATGGCTACTAATAACCAGTGTATTCTGTGGGTTGTCCCTCATTCACTCTTAGGTCACACTATCAAGCAACAACTGGCTGGCTCTGCTAATTCTTGGTGGCAAACATATGACCCCAACTATTTGCTATCAATTATTAGAAGCATTTGGAGCTAAATAACTGTATACATATGTTTCTTCCGAGGAGGATAATAGTTTTATTAAGTAATAATAATACTTACTTGAAGTCTACTATATTGCCACCCCAAAAAATATTTGGTAGTTGTAATATTAAAATCAATAAAGATGTTTTTTTTTAAATAATCATACGTATTTTAAAAATGATTAGTGAGAAGCTGATTACTAATTCAGGATGGAGCACAGGTGGATGTGCACAGTCACTGTTCACATTGAATCACACCCAACTTGAACTAGCAATCATCCTCTGACTAAAAACATATTTTAATTGCTTATAATTTTCTGGAAAGTCATACACATCTGTGCACATGTAGAATCAGTGTCCTAACCGTTCCGTGACCTATGCATGTGACAGCGAGACTGCCCAAAAGGTCTTGTTGGTTACACATTCTCCCATCCACTGATTTACTTGAGCAGACATTTACAGACTCCAAGCACCTATTATTTCACCTATTATTCGTGCATTGGAAAGATAGTGTGTCTGAACATTCAACAAAGCTTAAATATTCCGCAGGCAGAGTGTCTGCAGCATCTCCTCTGGTAAAACCTAATTCCAGTCTGAGGCCAATGTCAATTGGCTTACTACTTCTGTCCCACCACTTCTGCTGAGAGTTGTGATTTCATCTAAATACCTATTGATTTGTGAATACAACTTGGGTCTCATGCTGATGTGTAGTATCTCACATATCTGAGCATGAAGCTACAGAAGAAAGTAGATGTGCTAAGTTTGTATAGTCTGCACTGATTTGTGTATTTCTATATATAATTGTTGAGGCACACATCAGAAATGGTTTCCAGTTGTGATTGGGCGGGGCCCGCAGAAATCAAAAGGTTAAGAACCAATACTCTAGAAAGCATTTACTATAACTATAGTTCTCCTGTGCCTACCTGTGGGATACCACTAGTCACTCTTGGATGGATTCATTATATCATTGAATATAGCCAATTAAGTCCAGTGAATGCCTGCAGTACTGAGTACTAGATACATCCAATGAAAATATATTACAATGCAATTAAATACAATGAAGGTCATAATGATGGCGTGCGGATCGCCACATTTTACATTGAGTTTGCTCAGATATACAGGGGTTGATTCACATTGCGCCTCAAAACTAATGGGTAACTGCAGGATGAAGGTCTCGCCATGATAGTGGGTCCTCCGTCACAGTGCGGAGGCCCTTTGTGAATCAGGTCCGCAGTTTTTTTACTGACAAAAAGTGCAAAAACTATAATATGTGGAAATAGTATTTTAGGAAATACGTATGTAGGGTTTATTTTGATCATTTTAAAATCCATGTTTCCATCACAATTCAGCATTATAAAAATATTAAGATTTATTTGTGCTTTCTGAACTGCTGACTTAGGGCCTAATTATAAGTTAGGCGGTCCATGGGGCGCCAAACCCGTGGTGGTGGTCCCTGGATCGCCAGACTGGTGGTCCACCTTCCATATTACGACTACGTCATGGGACCGCCACAGGACCACTTGTACTGCCGAGATCCTTGATCTATTGGCAGAGGCGCAGCTGTCAGAGGCCATAATATGCTGGCGGTGTAGATGCTGCACCACCAAGCATATTATGGGTTTCCTCACTGCCCTACTTTTCATGGCAGTGAGACCACCATGAAAAGAAATGCAGTAAAGAAACTAAGGTGGCCCCCTGAGGCCTCTGTAGATAGGGGTGCCTGTAAGGGGGCAAATGGTGTGCCCTGCTGTCTGCATGTACTCCCATGTTCCTGCATGGAACCAAATACACAACATTGGCGCTCTCATTGCAGTGCCTTTCTAAGGGTCATTGCCTGAGACCACCAAAGCACCAGTTCCCAGACCAGGAGAAAACTCCTAATCTGACAGGCTGTCTGCGGTCAACTTTGGCGGTGAGGCATGGGGGACGCTGGTGTGGCAGCCCTCCAAAATCGTAATCAGGCCAATAGTCTAAAATGTTTATAGAGATCATTGCAGGTATTCTCATTTTATTAGGGTTTAGAAAAACTGACATATTCTGTACCCCTGCAAGATATGCACTTAGTTCACTTTACAAATATCATCTCGCTTTTCAGTTAGAGAAAGTACACATCGATCTGAGACATTTGACCACTGTCTTTCAAGCACATAAACGGTCACCAGATGAGAAAAAAAACATTTTAATTGCAAATTCATCTTCTGAACTCCCGCATTTTTGTTGTGAGCGTTCTGCAGCACAGTCAGCACCCCTATCTCCAGCGCCTATAGCAGCAGGTCAAGTAGAGTAAATATCACTAGGCCCTGATCTCGCTCTCTAGCTCAACGGACTATGCATTATTATTTATTAAATCCATCCTAATGTGTCATCTTTGTCGCATCTGTGACAATTGTGTCCCCTTTGCTATCACCATGCTAACTACAGGAATTTAAGTCCATTCCTGCAATATTATAATCTAATAAACTCAGATTAGCTGTTTTAAAACATTCCAAGTGTTAATGTTAGCTTGAATTGCTTTTGCCTTCCTGCCACAAAACAGAGGTCAAGCTGAACTTACTGTCAACAAATTCTACAGTATCAGGAAAGTATCCCACAGAGCAGAGAAATGGACAGCTGACAAGATTTCCAGTCTTCCAGTTAGTGCCTGTTATTGCAATTGCAGTGTTTAAATTGGACTATGCGCCTCCACCGGCACTTGATTGAAAAATGTGGTTACAAGTTTCATATTCCTTCAGATTCTCATTCGCTTGCTGATGAAAACCTGTACCTTGCAGTTGTTGAAATTCTGCATCGTGGACCTCTGAACAAGTAAATAGGCAATATGTGAGTTACTTTTCTTCTAAAACGCACCTGTGAATCTTTTATTTCCTTTTTCTATTACAAGTCATTTCTGATGTCTTGTGATAGTAGCGAAAACTATTTTTTTCCTTTGCGAAGTTTATTTATAATACCTGACGTTTTAGTACAATTCATTCGTTTATGTGCTCTTCAAAAAAGTGCGCGCTTTCCTAAATGTATTTCTAAATTAAAATACAGATAATCAAAATAACTGCATCACCCTTAAAGCATCAACACATTCTGAATTTGCCCCGTTTTAAATTCGTTTTTCTCTGAAATTGTTTTGTTTATTTTATAAAATGAAAGAAGGGGACATTTATTTTTTGGGGCATGTATGTATAGGGATGGGTTTCAGCTGAGATGTAAACTTGGCTTGTTGCAGCAGAATTGCCATAACTTATTATGGTCCAGGGTCTGAGTAGTTCACAGAGTCACTGGGACACACAGAGCCCCTTGACCACCCACAGGCTCACTGAGAGAAATACTGACACTCTGAGACAGCATCAGATTCTTTGCAGGACTCGCAGGGCCTGATTCACAACCAGGAAACATACGTATGTATCTTTAATCATGTGCATATTTACTCCTACACCTAGGTGTAACTCTCCACATTTTTACTATTCATTATCTCCAAGTTGTAAGGTATGTTATGTTTGGGGATGTGGAACATCCCACTTGGGGCCAGATGTAGGAAAATCGTATTTACCGATTCATAAATACCCAATTTTACCGATTCCGTATTTTACCGATTCAGTAAATTTACCGATTCGGTAAATTTACCGAATCGGTAAAATTGGCCCCCTACTTGCCAATTCTTAAATACCAGTCGATAACGGCCGAATTCGGCCGTTACCGACCGGTATTTAGGCTCCTACATCTGGCCCTTAGTTCTGTAAGAGAGGGGTGTTTTGTTAGGCACCCTGTCGCGCACGAGTGGGAAGGACCGCACTTGTGACGTGCAGAGATAGGCAATAAAAAGGCCAGAGGGGCATACATCATGTTCAGATCCACACAAAGATTCCGTGCCCGCCTCGTCACTTTCTGTCCGCCTCCCTCCGTAGGCCTCACGGACACAACAAATTGGCGATGAGTGAGAGTTGTACCATCCCACCTGTGCATCCGCCAGATAACTCATCTTCCGCTAATGTGTTGCCTCGTCGGAGGTTGACACTGAGACATCAGCGGGCTGCTGGAAAGCCCCTCTGGCTGGTCCACGCGATTGAGGCCAGACAGCTGCTAGTGCCTGTGGGGCGGGCTGTCTCTGATCCTGCCGGTTAACCAAGGGGCGAAACCTGGCCCCTTCACTCCACAAATTGCCCGCAGAATGTCCCCAATGGCGCATATCAACGTGCACAGTACTCTTGTCGGGCCACCTGATCCCGGCCACTATCGACACGGGAGCATCCATAAACATTCTTGCGCAGTCCGTCATGAAGTCTGTTCCAGCACAGCCTGTCCTGTGGCCCACGGCCACACAAGTCTTCACATATGTGTCGTCCAAACCGCTTCTACTGGCGGGAGTGTTCACCATGGAGATCGCTTATGACTCCTATTCAACGCATGCCAAGGTCTATTTCACCCAAAATGGTTCAGGGATGCTGCTGAGTTGCCGGATAGCGAAACAACTTCAGTTTGTCTTGTTTGCTTTCAGCATAGAAGTGTGAATGGTTTTGTGGCTGAATTCTCAACACTATTCTAAGTCATTGGGTGTTTAAAGGACCGTCTCATTCACCTTCACATAGATGAGTCAATATAGCTGGTTGCTCTGCAACATCGCAGGCTGGCTATCCATTTGCGCCCGTATGTGGAAGAGGAGCTGCTTAAATTAGAGCAAGCAGTTATCATTGAGAAGGTGTAGGGACCTTCGCCATGCGTCTCCCCAATCGTGGTAGCCCGTAAGCCCAAACAGCCAGGCAAAGGCAGGATCTGCGCTGACATGCGCATACTAAACTTAGCCATCTGACGTGAATGCCATCTCACCCCAACAGTGGATGATATTGTGGCAGAAGTGAATGCTTCAAAATGGTTCTCAAAGACGAATCTACAAGCAGGATAACATCAACTGCTCCTGGCTGTGGAGTCGAGAGCCATCACCTTAATAGACTAAAGCTGAGATTTAAGAGATTGCAGGACAATGGTTTCACTCTTCACCGTGAAAAGTGTGTGTTTCTGCAGAAGGAGATCTCAGTCTTTGGATATCGTTTTGCTGAGAATTGGGTAATGCCCGAACCTGCAAACGTTCAAGACATTCATTCAGCCCCAGCCCCAACTAGCATCCCTGGAGTCCGCAGATTCTTGGGGATGGTTACAACCGATGGCCAATCCATTCAAAACTTGCCCACTCTCACAGCTCCACTTTAAGAACTAACCAAAACACAAGTAGTGTTGGAATGGGGGCCTACAATGTCAAATCCCCAAGCTCCTCAAAAATTGCATTTTGGTTCTCTGTTAATGCAATTGAGATGACACATGACATCTCAACTAAAAGTCTTCAAGTGCACTTAAGAAACAGTACTTTGAGTAAATTTCATTTTCAGCTTTAAAAAAATCATTATAATCATGTAAAAATCAATAAAATCAACAATTGTCAAAAGATAAAACATTGCCTACTATGATTAGTCAGCATGTTTTAGTCAGAATTATTTGAACTTCTGATAAATGTTGATTTATTGATCTGTAGAAACGATGCAATGATTTTTTATTAATCAATAAAGTTTACTCAAATACAAATTCTACCTTTCCAGTACATGACATGTGCTCTCACAAATGTCAAGACTGTTTACATAATATGTGCCATTAAAAATGACATTTTTATTGACATCAGTGATGCACTCAAACTCACACAATTAGATTGCCAAAGTGGAGGAGCTGCTCAGCTGCTGAGCATGATCTCAACATACAGTCCAAGCAACCAGAGGTCCTTCATACAATTAAATCAATGTGTGCCTTCACCACACGTTCCTAGCATGCATGTGCAAACCTTGCATGCTTTGCACTCAGGCATGCACCATGTACAAATGGTAAGTAAGTGACGTCAACACACTCTTGGTCTACAAGACTCTCCAAAGAAACCCTTGAAGATGATCACGCTTTCGACACATGCTCATCCCAAAATGAGAAATATAAAACTAGTGGTATCCAATTGAATGCTCCATAAAATATTTCCCCACATATGCTGTCCATCACTCAAGAAACCTATATTTCCCCCTGCACCAACATTGGTGACATGATTTAGATATGGCAATGGTGGCAGAGAGGGCAGTATTCATCAACAGAGGTTGCCGCCGAAAGTGGTCACGGGTGTAGGGCAGATGGAACGCTTTTCGAGGCATTATTTGTTCCCCCCCTACTGGAAGATTCTGACCCAGTGACTAATCCACACCAGTCACCACGAGACCACAGGGGCGTCCCAGGGGCAGAAACTGAACTTACCGATGTATGAGTGGTGCGAAGTTGAACCACATTTGTACTATGTATCGTTTAACACGCTGCCTTATAAATGTACACAATAAGATCTGTAACTGTCAAATGGTATCAGCAAGTTTATCAATAAATTCAATAAAAAATAATTTAAAAAAAAGAAAGAAAAAAAAGAAACCCATATTTCTTCCACTCATGTCAGGGATCTATGTAACCTTGCATATCCTACTCTAACAAGCAAGCAACTTCAACAAATCCCTGACAGCAGTACTCTCTCTACATACATTGTGACTAAGGGTCTGATTTAGATCTCGGCGGGACTTGACCCACGGCCCCTTTTTCGGTGGTCTTCCCGCCCGCCTATTTAGTGAGCCAACCATTTGATTTAGATGTTGTCTGGCAATTAGCAAGAAGACCACCCTGGTCCTGCAGACTCCGCTGGTTCTGAGCCTGGGCTGCAGCAGGTGGTGTTGGGAGTCTAGTCATGATTACGACCATCCACATTTGTATATGACCTGTTTTAAAGGGAATTCTTGTGGGAATCCCTACTACTTCGGGACAGAAGAATGGGGAGAAAAGGGGTGATTACTCACCTATTTTCGTGGTTCCATTAACAATTTCATCCTCAGCACTGTTGTCCAGGTCATCTCTGTCCTGCTGCACCTTGACCATGACAGACCCACATCCTGGTTTGACGGAATCGAAGGTAGGAGTTTGTGGTGTGCAGGTGTACAATGAATGGTGTGTGTGTTGTGTCTGTGCAAAGCAGAATGTGAGGAGTATGGTCAATACACATTACATACAAGCACTGATGGACTCATGCATAACATATATGTAATTTTCATTTAAATAAAAATGCCACTCACATGTCTGTGCACCCCCATCAGCCACGGCTGGTGTGGGAGTACCTGCAGGCGGTGACGTGGGGAGGGGGAGGGGCAGGGTGGGGGTAGTAATGTATGGATTACGGAGTTTAACAGGTAAGTTAACATATATATGAATAAAACGTTATTTTGTTGCGTGCACTGCATCACCAAATGCGATGCAGTGAGCGCAAAAAAATTCGTTTTATTTATTTATATGTTAACTTACCTGTTAAAGTCCGTAATCCATACATTACTACCCCCCACCCTGCCACTCCCCCTCCCCACGTCACTGCCGGAGGTACTCCCACCACTGGCCGCGGCTGACCTCCATATCCTCACTCCATCAGGGGACTGCTGCTCACAGACTGCCAGCCCATCGGAAATATCTAATTCAGCTCGGCTCAAGACCTCCAGCTCGGTGGTGGCAGAGTACTCAAAGCCAGGTTATAGACCACCACAGAGGCAGTCTCCTGTATAATGCCTCAACATCTAAATATGATAGGAGGACCACCGTAGGCTCAGCGGAGTTCTTGGGACTGCTGCGGCAAGATCTAATTCAGGCCCTAAGTCTTTACTAGTAAGACGTGTTGTTGCAGAAAACCTTTTTGTGTCTAAATTAACTACTAGAATAATATCACTATCTTAGTTTGTTTCATATTTTAATGATAATAGAGTAATCAGCACAGTAAACTAAATTACTAAACCAAGCATGTTTTCTGTCACTGTAGCTCTTTCTTGAGTAGTAGCACAAGCATGTTTTCTATCTGTATCTCTTTTTTGAGTAGAAATAGCATCTAAGTAAGTAATTGTTCTCCAGTCCTAACCATCTCACTAATATTGAGACCAACAAATAGCACCCAAAGCTGACTACAAGTTGAGCACCCCAATCTTAGAGTCCCTCAAAAATCCTAAATTCTGTGCAAAAGGCCTCCAGGACCTGCTGTGCTTTGATCCCACTGGATTTCCAGATAAAGACTTCAAACAATGTGGAGACAGCACCAGATAGAAAGTCACAAATTGAAACGTGAAAGTGTTTTTGAAGTTTCTTTTATTTTTCTTCTTTTTATGTAATCCAGAACAAACAGCCAATGCGTTTCGTTCCTACTTGAGGAACTTCCTCAGGGCATAAGAATACAACAAATGCATTAATTGAAGTTTGCCAGATATCAATAAAAATTAATATGAATCAAGGAGCGCACTTGGTTAATGGATATTTGCAGAGAATTATATCGAGTGGCCAGTTTTCTAGAAGAGTCGTTTGCGCTCAGTGTGTTGATAGGGAAAAATACAATAAAACCCTATTTAATTCAAGGTATCAGCAATCCAAAGTTGACTCGGTAAAAGGCACGATGTTCAGGGCGGCCATCATAAGCCACAAACTTTCCCAATCAGGAATTTAGAGTATCTGGTATTTCCTGCTGAGCCTCGAAAAACGCCAGTCTGGCGTTTTTCGAGGCACGGCAGGAAATACCGGATACTCTAATTTCATAGACCTCAAACCATCTGTCTATGTTGTCTCCCACCACAAAATCAGACACCAGACACTTGAGTGGCAATGGCATGCCTCAGCTATGTTTAAAGGGCGGGAGACACAATCAGTGCTGCAGGCCCACTAGTAACATTTAGTTTACAGACCCTGGGCACAAATATTGCATTTTACTATGGACTTATAAGTAAATTAAATATGTCCATTGTGGATAAGTCGATGTTACCATGTTTTAAGAGAGTTATTATTTGTTTCTTGCCATGACCAAGGATCGGGAACATAATTCCTATCATCGTCAGATCAGCAACAAAATGTCCTACTCCAGAATAAAGCTGAAGACACATCTTGTCAAGAACATACCCCTGTTCTGTGCTCTCAAGCCAGGTTCATACTTTACAAATACAAATACATACATACAAACACAAATTAGAAATCAATGACATTTTCTTAAGGTCCTAGCAAGGCAATTGATAATCTAAGAGGATGAGAAATTTACCAGACAAAAGTGGGCTTTGGTAAGGATCAATGAATGTTCCAAATCGTCTCTTTGGTGCTGCGGTTGGCAAAGGAATATTTTAAACTTATGAATATACATATTGCAAAAACATAAATAAGCAGGTTTTGTGCTTGAAAGTGACTATTTTCATGCATTTATTTCTTAATGTACACTGGCAAGGATACCGCTCCTCTGCAGCGCAATCCATATTTTTCATATAAACTAAATGGCTAAAATAAAATCTTAAAATTCTGATGGTCGGGATAAAAAGGAAAGGTTAGGACGGGCAAAAGTTTAATTTTTGCCAAATTTTCAGGATGGTAATTTAAAACTGAACTGTTCTTGGAAGAGGTGTTACTTCAACTATTTCATAAATTAGAGCAGTGTTGGGGTGATCCTGATGGATATGGGGATGTTGATTCAAATCCTTGGTGTATAGATGGAAACACCCTGCTGCCTTGTTTTGAACATTTTTACACCCCATTATCTGAAGTCTGATGGTCCACTGGCTATGGGTATTCCAAGACCACCAGAGATGGTGAGCCAGTCTCCAAGGTAAGCAGGGCAACTGGTCGTGATGGCTGGTTTTGAGATGGGGTGTGCTAGCTAGGGGAGAGAATGGAGTTCCACCAGGATGTGGTGATGTGATGTCTTCAGGCCCTGGATGAGATTTACTGCATCATTTAGGATGCCCTTAAGGAGTGCCAGTGTAAAGCCTTTGAGGCTGTGGAGCAGGGCATTGCTACCACCCACATGCAGGAGTACGAGGGATTGGACAAATCTTTAAAATTATCAATTCTACTCTAATCATAGATGGAAGCTTATGTCAATGTGAATGTCTGCTTTAAAATTTGGTATACAACAATTGACAATAAGACCAATCATTGCTTGCAAAGCGATTGGATTGATATTGCAGCTAATTAATTAACATTTTATATATTGTCATTAGAATTAAGATTATTGCCCATTCGTAATGCAAAGGAATTTTAATGTTTACATGGCTGTATTCAACCAAGCATAAGCAGCCACGGCCTGTGGTAGGTGTAACTGCAGGGCAGTGACGTAGGGAGGGGGAGGGTCAGGGTGGGGGGTTGTAATGTATGGATTACGGA
The DNA here is from genome assembly GCF_964261635.1 of Lissotriton helveticus. NCBI lineage: Eukaryota > Metazoa > Chordata > Amphibia > Caudata > Salamandridae > Lissotriton > Lissotriton helveticus. The sequence goes on along the minus strand of NC_136072.1, from coordinate 686,365,679 downwards.
CTTTAACAGGTAAGTAAACATATAAATTAATAAAACGAATTTTGCTGTGTGCACTGCATCACCAAATGCGATGCAGTGCGCGCAACGAAATTCGTTTTATTTATTTATATGTTTACTTACCTGTTAAAGTCTGTAATCCATACATTACAACCCCCCACCCTGCCCCTCCACCTCCCTACGTCACCGCCCTGCAATTACACCTACCACCGCCCGTGGCTGAGCATAAGCATTAACAAACTCTAAACTAATAAGGAGTTGAAACAACACCCCCACCAGAACTGCTCTTACACTCCTGCTATTCAGTAAGGAACACTACAGAGCAAATTTATCAAGAGTTACTTAACACAATGCAGCAACACACCTTGCTGCACTGCAGTACAGGAAGAAAGCTGGAATGTGCTGTATGTAGATAAAGATATGACACATTCCTTCTTTCTTTCTGCGTCAGAACACTTAAGCGCCAATGCAGGCACCCGTGCGAATTAGTGCAAGGGTGCCTGCATATCAGGCAGGATTGTTTTTGTGCATGAAGAGATACCTACCTGTGCAAAAACAATCCTTAGAGGCATTTTCCTCAGAATACAGACATGTCGAAAGGGGAAATAAGGAGGAGAAATGAAGGTATTTCTCCTCGTTGCATCTCTGTTGGGAAGGCGTACCATTCTGATGGAATCCCAGGTTCACTACCCTTAGTAAATCTGGGCTTGCGTCGAAATCAATGGATTGATGCATGGGAATGCCAATGCTTCACCCATGGAGTGCTGTTCGAATGCAAAGTAACGGAAGGCAGCAATATTGTGCTACATTGTAATACTCAGGATTTCCTCAGCCACGTAGGGTGCAAGGGCAACGCAAGTGCTTAGTAAATCCCGGCCCTACCTCTCTAAACAATAGGGTCTTCCACCCCCATCCACCCCCATCCTCCCCCTCATTTCTATATGCTGTCTCATTGAAAATAACCCTGAATTTTTGCTCAGGACTCCAACCCATGTTTAGGGCCTGTCTCCCCCCAGAAATGTTGGGGCTTCAGAAATACCCATGCATATATATGTGCATTTTGCCAACAGTCCAACACTAAACACTCAGTCGAAGTTACTACTAGCCCGCAGGCAAGGTTTTGATTTCCATTTTATGCAACATGTTTACAAACACTTCCATATGTACATTGTATATTTCGGATTTCCTGCCTGCATTTTCAAACATACATGCCTTTATTTTCTATAACAAATACTATTAAAAAATGTTATTATCTCAATGGAAAGAAACACAGATAGTCTCAATGGAAGGCACATAAAGGTCTTTCTGGGGACTTAAGAGACCTGCTTTACATTGATGCAGCTAAATTGTGTATTACAATTCATGAGCCACTTTCCCCATAAGTCACTGGTCTTTTCAAACGGTTTTGGCCAAGTGAGGATTCCAACATGGACATTGCTGAGTTTTACCATCTGCAAGTCACCTGCAAGACTAAAACGTGCTTTTTACTTTTAGTCTGCACTACACTTACATTGGTCGGCTTGATTGATAGATTGCTTTGTGTTGTAAATAGTACCATGAATTACATATAAAACTGCACTAGTTTCCATATAGAAGAATGTCTGGAATCAAATGGACTTGCGCATTTTAGAACATCATCTACCGGCTTCAATCATTTCCGGTATGTGCTATACTGTGAAAACAGGCATTAGGAGAGCTGGGTGCAACTGTTTATCAAACTAGCATCTGTTGATTCGGCTGTAGTATTATCAATGTATAGTGAGCTATTAACAAGCAGGTTTGTCTAAGTGCTCCTCTTCTTTTAATACACAATAGCGCGATACACAAAGTGCATGGATATCAGCATGCTTACTTGCATCATGATTACAGTGTTAAAATCTTAACATGAGTTCTTAACATGAGTTCTTGGGCCGGATAACATGTTTGATTGGTGATATTAGATGTCCTTTGTGGTAAGTTAGGCTGTGCTTAATGCAAGCACCTTTACCACTGTATCATGAAAGGCGATGTATGGAGTTGTTCATGTGTGTATGTATATGTTTTGATGCAATTTGCTGTGGTGGTAATTTTTTAGTGGTACTGTTTGTGCTGCATTATTCCATTGTGTAGTTCGGGTGTACTATCACTGTAGCTTTGCTCAGAGTCCTGAGGCCAGTGCTATCGAAGATCAGGGCAATGAATACCAAGGCTGTGTAGTCGTGATTCCACCTGATGCCTCTTTCATTCACCACCACGCCCTTTTTGCTCAATGTTTCTGGCTCTTTTTCATCTTTGCTTTCTTTCTTGGTCAGTGATTCTCCATTTTACTCTTACCATTTTGTGCTTTTCTCTCTCTAGGTCTGGGTCAAAGTCAAATGAGGAAAATGATTGCATGGCCCCAAAGATTTATGCCGATAGGCCCCCAATTGAAACAACTGCCTCAAATTAAGCACCAGTGCCTTCTGTTTTCACTATTTGGTTGTGTTACGCTCTTTTATGTTCCAGTTGTGTTGCGTCATTGCTTTGCTTTTTTATTGTGTTATGTTATGGTGTTTGCTGTAGAGATGTCAGCAAACACTGCGACATTTACAGACAAAACGAGCACTTGCCTTTTCAGTTTCACTGACAAGCAACCGTTTATCACTGTCTAAGGAAGCAAAATACTGCTGCTTCAACTCTTCAACTATTTAATACATTTTTGCAGGTAACTGTTGTAAACTAGCTCCTCCAATGGACAATCTATACACTGCCTCGTGTCTGGCAAGGGTGTCCTGAATATCTGGGTTCAAGATAAAGGCTATGCTTTTGGGTTGCTAAAGCAAACCAGGTGTCGTAGTGTTCTCAGCAACACGGATCAAGTGAAGCTTGACATATATATTCAGTGAGTGACAGTAAATGGTCCTTTCACCTCAATTACATGTGAGGACTTTCTGATGGAAAAATCAGCATGAGCTTGGAATGTAATGTTGCATTGGATGAAGATTTTACAAAATTAAACAGAAATTGAGGACGTTGCCCAATACTTAATTTGTGCAGGTGCCTGCAGGTGTATGTGACTGATACTCATTAAGAGTGCAAAAGAGAGAAAGGCAGAAACGGGAAAGAGAAGGCGGAAGCGAAAGATAAGAAAACAGTGACAAAAGAAAAAGCTGGGATGAAAACAACCTACAAGATTGAGATAAAAAGAAAATGTACGGTCATAGAAAAGAGAGGCATGAGGTGCAATGAAAAATAGTCAGCCTGGATATTTGGTAACCCAAGCTTTTGGCATTGCTGGCAGCAATTTGCGAAGTAAACCTGGTCCCTGCAATTTTTTAAACAAATAAAGAACTGATTTTAACTGCACAATTTTTAGCTTTTTGACTGACAACCCTTGTGAAGTTTCTAGTTTACACCTGTTGTAAACTTTGTGAAGTTTCCCGGTTTACCTTTGCCTTCGGTAGGAAAATATGTTTTCAACATTTCCATATAGTGTTATTCAATTAGCTCTGTAAAATTCCCCTATATATTTCCGCCAACCTCGGAAAATAGTGTCATATTTTTCATTCTGCAAGTTGATTTTTTTCAGAGCATTGTCATGTTTTACAAAGCATTTCTATTCAAAATGTCACAAAAAATCATGTTGAAGTGGTGAAAGAAATAATATACAGTTTTTGCAAAGTTGCAAATATTTCCATGGGCCTTTTGTAAAGGTTGTAAACGACATAAAGAATGAAAAAAAGCTGCTTCGCACGCCCCTAGTCCGGTCTTGCCAAAACGTGTTTTTTCGCTAAAAGATCGAATTTGTAGACTCTGGTGAAGCAGGGAGAAATTCAGTTAATAGTCTTTATCCCTCTTTTCATTTCCGCCGCACAGGCTTTGAAAGAGCTCAAGAGTTCACATGCTGTCTCAAAAAAGGAAAGAACCTTGGCTTTTCTTATTGAGCTTAACAATAAAAACCATAAAAGAACCATGGCTTGTATCGTTAGTATTAACGTTAAAAAAGATAATATTTTACTTGCCAATGTGTTCTTTTCTCAGCGACTACAAAGTGTAATGTAGGCCACTATTCTATTGATACAAAGCATGACATGAGACATTGAGAATCTAGACGTCAAGATTGAAAACGCTACTTCAATTGCAGCACATCAAACCAATCAAACCAGGAGACAAACATCTACAATGTGAACAATAGATCAGAGTCAAACATCCACAATAATATAGTTCTCATCACTTTTCATACTTAGTTTTACAGCACTGGAAGTAAACCCAAAGGGAACAATCAGCTCACGTTTATACTTCATCAATTCACAGTTTGTTACCACAAAGGCAAAGTAAAGTCAAACGGCGTTTGTGTTTCCTTAATATACTGACCCACCCGTGGTTCCTTTTCTGAGTTCATCACTTGGTAAAAGAAACAATGCATCAAACACTGCTTTGAGTCCAAGTCACCTTTAAGAGATATTTCAGCCCTTGATTATTATATGTTGTTATGAAAAGAATAAAGAGAACGCTAGCTAGCAAATGCACTGTTGTGCATTTTTCTGTCTGCAGAATCCCCAGCTAAACAACTAAGACATTCTTGTGTTTCACAGTATTACACAGTAGTTTGGTGACAGGAGTGTGTACTAAGTGGCGGTTATATGTGACTGGACATTGAGCTGACCCTCCCTTATTTTTAGGTCTTGGCTAGACAGTGCATGTGCTGTCTCAAAGAGACGTGTTGTGTTCTATCTGTGGTCTTACAGCCCACCCATCTCTACCATTGGTAAACTACATTGTTCCTATCATTTTCTTTGATGCCATTCGTCATGGTACGCGGGCATCATGCCCTCTTCTTCTGTTTGGCCCTTCCATATCACATGGACCATGTACATGTTTCTTTACACTGCTCCCGGTTTTCTTTGTTTTCAAGCACTCAATAAGAGTACTTGTATTTTCAGGCCGTCTCCCTTATTTTCTAGTTTACATGTCTGAGTTTAAACCCTAAAAGGAGTGCAATGACCTTTGGAAGGTGCTGATTTCAGCCTTGGGGTGTTTAATCTGACTTTCATTGACTATCAACTCAACAGTAATGTTCTGATTCATTCTATTCTTCTTGGGAAGTTTCTCCTTTCTTACTGCTTTCTACCATTACTATTTTGTCTAGATGATGACCTTCATAAATCACTTGAAATAGGGTCGAACATATGAACTAGAGGACTGATCAGATTTAACATAAGTTATGTATTGTACTCTAATTTTGAATTTTGCTCAAAATCTTTAACTTCTTTAACTTCATCAGCCCTAGAAACGAATGTGTATATATTAGTGTACAGCACCATGTCACCACTGTTTCTCTGATGTCACTTTTCACTTTCACTGCATTGTTTGGAGAACCTGGTATGTGATATGCTACATTGAATTAAAATAATTGTCTGATTCTAATGTTCCTGTATCATAAACACAAGGCCTAGGATGTTTAGGCTTTTAACCTCTACGGTAGGGAACATTATCTTTTTCTCGCATTTTAATACCCCAGGTTCCCAGGGCCACAGGGTTGCCTCATATTAGTTTGTGTAGTCCAGTAATATGTATTGCCTGACGACGTACACACGTTTTGAAGACATTTCACTGAACCTTCCCCTATGCAGTCATCACTTTATAACCCCTTCCCTCATCTCTGCTCTCCTTTTATTGTAAGCACTTGTTTGGGCAACAGACTCCCCAAGATTGGCCTTCACCATCCTATTGGCCATCCAACTAGATAAGCTCATGCAGTTTTGTTTGAGATCCCACTTTCCTAAGCATCTGGAGCTCTCTGCCTACCACCCTCTGCATGAAAGACAATTTATGTGATGGAAATAATCCGCTTTTTTTCAGATTATCTGTCCCCTGCTAATGTGGTGAAGGCTGAAGATTTTTAATGTGTACACCCAGTGGAGTGTTCTGATGTAGCTACTTATCAGTGCAAACAACGTATAAAAAACCACAATTAATCAGTAGAAATTATACAATCGGACAAAAATGAATTCTTCATGCCTCTGTAGTCCACTCCTTACCACCTCAATCAATGACAAGTGGCCCTCCACGTAAACAAAGAGTCAGTGATGCACGTCCAATTAATAGGTTAGTAGATTTAAAGCACACACGCAGCATTATGTCACACTCTAAAAGCAGTGCTAATTTAAACATGAATGTGTCAACAAAGGCAGACATTCCCTAACAGTGCTAAATATTACAGCACGTTCAAAGCGCTGAGTGTCAAACTTCGTGGTTACTGAAAATCTTTGCCAGTTGTGTTTCTTTGGTAGGTAAATTATATTTTAACTTACTTGGCATATACTTCCGCATAGTTATTACTTGTGTGTTTTTTATTTGGAATAGCATTAAAGTAATGAATGAAACTATGGCGACGAGCCCGAGGTAGCCCAGACGATTATGAACATTGTACTGAAAACAATCCACATATCCTGGGCAGAATTGTTGGCTCGTCTGTGGAGTTAAATACAATTTTTCAGTCAGTTGCCTTCGAACCTAATCACTTGCAGTGTTTGTTTAAAGTGTGACATACAGGGCACAAGTCGTAAAAAAAGAAGTGGGGGGACGCTGTCACCGGAAGTGACGTCACAACAGGAAGTGACGTAATGAAAGGTGCCAAGCTCCTCGTCCCAGAGAGGCCAAAGAGTGAAGTCCAGCTGTCCCCCGGTAAAATAAGTCGGGGGACGCCATCCACCCGCGTGGGACCCCGGCGTGAGCCCTGGTTACATAGGTCCTTTTACATGTGCCATCTCCACATTGGCGGATGGCAATCAATTTAGTTAATAATGGGCTAAAGTTTACACAAGTCAGAGCAGATATCATGGAGCCTATTCCAGATGACCCCGAGCAGCATATGAAGATGGATGTTTTAATTATGTTTTATGATCTGTTAACCCGTTCGACGCTCATGACGAGCTCAGCTCGTCATACCGGTCCGAACGCTGGCACACGGGGCTAATTCCACCGCTGTGCTGAACGTTCTTATGAAACGGGTGTGGCCGTGAGCACACGGCCACCGTGGCTCATGACGAGCTGAGCTCGTCACGAGCACAGGGGCGCTGTGCGCGCCCCCGCCCCCAGCACAGCTGGGGAATTACCCCCACGGCCAACGGGTTAATATTTTGGATGGAAGGAAGGGAGGGGGAGGGAGAGGGAGCGGGAGAGGGAGAGGGAGCGGGAGAGGGAGAGGGAGAGGGAGGGAGAGGGAGAGGGAGATGGAGAGGGAGAGGGAGAGGGAGAGGGAGTGGGAGAGGGAGAGGCAGAGAGAAAGAGAGAGAGTGAGAGTGAGAGAGATGTTTTATACGTAATCGTTTAGAGTAATAAATGTCGTTTTGATGGACTTTTTTTTTTAGTAATATAAGCAAAATAGAAATTATCGGAAGTAATATAAAACGCACAGATATTGTGAAAAATGTCCACCATGTTAGGAGGGGACGGATACTCAGAGGGGGTGGGACTTGAACTCACAGCCTCCCACACCAAAAAAGGAAAAGCTACTGGGGCTGCCTCCAATATGCACAGCTCGGATGGATACCAGCTATATAGTGCCTCCAAACAGTTAGCTGGATAGCTGCTGTCTGCAGGGGTACCCAGCTAATTGTGTGCACACCAAGTGATATGTACTCCCCAGGGGTGACATTGTGGAGGGAGCCGTTACTGTGACACATGGTGGTGCTGTGTGAGTTGAAAAATTGGGAAATATTAGTACAAAGTGGTGGAGGACCTGTCCATGAGAACGCTGAAGTGTAGAGATTGAGGCGACAAATTGAAGGAAATTAAAAACTCTTTGCATAAACATCAAGTGCCAATGTATTTCATGAAAGATGCAACAAATACAACAGCCACCCTCACATCTGACCCTTGCTGCTGTGTGATTTGTTACTGGTGTCTTTATGGTTAGCACATTGTCATTCTCTGCTTGTTCCATCTACTATCAGGCATCATGACGAGATGCAGGGAAGTAGTTGTCTGCGACATTAGTACATACCATGTTTTTCTTCCTCTAAAAGCTTTATGTTCTTAGATTGTTTGCTGATAAATAGACCGCACGATAAATGTACATTTGAAGGCAGTGTACAGCGCCTGAACCCCTGCACATAAACAATTTCAAGGGCTAAGATTCAAGCAACAAATCAAAGATAAATGGACATTATTTGTAGAAATATCTAATGCCAGAGCATTTCATGAAAAATACAACAGCCACATTTCTGACCTTGGCGGCTACCTGATATTTTGCAGATGGTCATTGTTAAGATTTGCAGACTGGCATTCTCTGTTTGATCCATCAACTATCAGGTGTTCCACATTGTGCCATGAGCTGCAATTCAGTAAATGTAATTGCATATATAGGCATGTATTGTTTTTCTGAGCATTGTTGTTGATGGGTGTGTTGTAGACATGACAGCCTTGGCATACTATTACCCCCAAACCTTTTGCCTTCAAGCTTCCAGTTTTCCTGAATGCATTTCGGTTGGATTTAGCACTCTTTGCACTTTACCACTGCTAACCAGTGTTAACGTGCTTGTGCTCTCTCCTTCAAACATGGGAAAATTGGCTTGCACATAATTGGAAAGTTTTAATTTTCTTGTAAGTCCCTAGTAGATGGCACCAAATGTAACCAGGGCCTGTATATTAACTGCTACTAAGTGGGCCTGCTATTATAAAAGCTACAGAAGCAACACTTACACCTAGAAGGACAGGTTACATTACAGTGCGAAAAGAACAACAGTCCTTCTAGGTTTCATTTAGGGAAATGTTCAATTGCAATTGTTGATTGTCAAAAGAATCCACTCTAGAGGATAAATGCATGTAGACATCAAGAGACTAAGATCATGTGCAATAATTATTTATATACAATGTTTGTACTTTAGGATCTACAATATGCCAAGATGTAGCTCTTTGAAACAAGTGATAATACAGTGAAAGTGGGTGCAGTGATGCAGAGACAAAGACGTGGTCATAAAAAAGGCAATAATCGGTAGAGGTGACTGATAGGGCCAATACATCAAATAATTATTTGTAGTCATGAATTATTTAATTTTTGTAGAATCACAATTTCTAATTGACCAACTGCTCAATTGCACTGTCTTTTGCAAAATTCTGTCAATTGCGTTTCAGAGTGTCATCATCAGAACAAAAACACATTTGCAGAGCATACCAGTAGATCGTAAACAAATTAAAGTTTTTTAACGACAAAAAATGTGGGGTGTTATCCTAATAGTTGTTTTGATGTACAGTTACCCCAATATATTGCAAAGAACTTTCCCTGCACAAGTATAAAGGGTGCACAATGGTCAAAAATTCAATAATGATGACAGGCTAGTGACAGAGAGGGATAGTGCAAAACGGTGTGCACTCCATGCAACTTAAAATAGAACATTTATCTTGGTCCTGAATCTGTAAAAGTAATTTCAGTTATAAATGGAAAAGCTCAAGCCTAGGTATTTTAAATGAATTAATATTTGTAGAGGGACAACCACGTACTCAAGGCAATAGACATTGTCTTTGTACTTGATAGGACTTGAATAAACCTCTGCAAGGCCTGCCCTACTGATTGACGACTGCCTTGCTGTCTGAGAAGGAAGACTGGACCTGCTTGCCTACATCTCGGGCTAACCTGCCTGACTCCAAGGGTCAGCTGGCTATCCCCCTGTTTATGCTACAGGGACAAAACAAGCTCCAGAGGTCTCACTGCAACTGCCCAGATGAACTTCTGCAACCAGACCTGCCAGGACATGTAAGTGGACCTGCCTGAACACTGCTGGCTTCTGCTGGAGTGGGTTCCAGGTCTCCAATAGGAGACACCAAGTCCTGGTCCCTTGACTGGCATCAATCTGACCTTCTCCCAAGAAAAAAGGTGAAATCTTGAAGTTTTGGCTCTTCACGACCTCGAGCAGGCCCCTTCGCGCCAAGACTCTGCCACTTATGATGACGACCAATGTGAAGCTCTTCTGAAGGTCTGCTCTTGGCCCTATAGTGACTGCCGGTGATGACTTGCAATGTGAGACCTGCACTTCGAGCTACAGCAATAACAGCCCAGGGTGAACGCCGAAGAGAAGCTCCAGTGATGACTATCCATGACCCCTGATTAGATCTGTGTACTACAGTGATGGACATGATCTTCGCACTACAGTGACAACCATCTGCAAAACTGACCCTGCTCTTTGCAGCCTCCTCTACCGTGAATGGAACTCCGTGTGCCGGTCTTTAAAAGGGTAACTTTTTTGTTGGAAGTAACCTAGCCCCTGAATCCAATCCACATTCCATCGTGGTCAGCCTGAACTTGTGGCCTTCCCCGGTCTAGCATGACCAGATGACCATATGTGGCATTTTGTGTTTAAACACTGTATTTACTTAAAAACTTTGAAATTGCATATCTCTGATTCTACTGATTGAATTTGTGTCATTTCTGTATCATTTTATTTATTAAAATGCAGACTATATTTGTAAATTGGTTTGATATTTTTCTTGTGTTGTGTTTTCACTTTTTATGTGTTGCACAAATACTTTACACATTGACTCTAAGTTAGGCCTGACTGTTTTGTGCCAAGCTACCAAAGGAGGAATCACAGGTTGACTTAGTGACTTTTGTGGTTTACCTCGAGAAGGATTGCGGTTGTTGCCTGAGAGGGGCTAACACCTCCCTCAGCCAACATCTCAATTTCTTGCAGAATGCATCCAAAAAGAGCATAAGATATGCTGCTGCATATAACATTTGCCAATTTTAGTATGAAATGTGATTATCTCTACAAATGATCTCATATGAAATATTGTGTGTATATGCAAAAATGGCATCTCTTTTCTTGCACAGAAAGTTTGTTAGGCATTTAAATGCTAGGTGGAACCGGAAATGTGTTGATGACCCACTGTGAAGAAAAACTCAACATGTGCCTCTCTACACCTGGTGCTATATGTATAAAAATCTATTAGTGAGATATCAGGGCACAAGTCCTAGAGGTGGGGGGCTTACCTAGTCAATCAGAATGCAAGTGACATCATGGCGCGTGACATCACGGTGTGTGACATCGCGGCGTGTGACATCACGGCGCGTGATATCACAGGAAGGGCCATCATATCTTGAGCCCTCACATATATGTTTAGCAGGTCTATCAATAATACATTGGAGCACATTTCGAGTATACACGCAAACCCTCCTGATTGAGGCAGAAGATTCACACTTTTGAAGCTATGCATAAAACAGTATTGACTTTTGTCAGCGCAAACTTTCTCTACCCATAGTGCTTTACAAGAAAAAATAGTGGTATTTAAATTATTTTAATGCCTCCTCAGGGGTACTAAGCACTATATAAATTACATTTATTTTGTGTAAATACAGGGAAAGACCAGTGCATCTGCCATTCTTACAGCACATGCATATCTTGTAAACAAGGACCGAACACATTGAGAAGATGCCTCTCTTAAGTATGTGTGAAGTGCTAACAAGGTGTGAGCTTTTGTTTCCCCTCTGCTGCATTTGCTTCTAAGTGTGAGGCTCCTGACTGCTCCCAGCCTGAAACAAAAGGAGGTCTGATGACCCCTCAAATTGGGTCTTTGTTATGGGCCCAGCAGGAGTCTGAACTAAGAAAGGCCCGTCCCCGCCTGTACGTTGTTGTGATCGAAAGCAGACAACAACGTGCAGGTGCTTCTGAGTGTGTCCCGGTGTTTGCAAATAACACCGGGACGAATTCAGCATATTATTTAGTGGGGCCCTACTTCTTGGCAGGGGGGACGGCGTCTGCCCTGTGAAAATAGTAGGCGGATGCCGTCCACCCCGTGTACCCCCGACTCGTGCCCTGGTCAGATATTGACCGTAGACTTAGTAAGCATGCTTATAGCAATTATTCAAACAAAGCAATTAACATCAAAACATTCAAATCAGACAAACAAGATTTGAATGCATTCCTTCCAAAAACTCACTTTAAATAAAGAACATCAAAAGATACAGTGGTAATGGTATGGCATACATCAACTGAAAAAATAAAAGAGGCACAAAATGACAACTCATTCCCAAGTTTTATATATACTGATGATTACATTTAGCATATGGATCTCCTCATATAGTTATTGAACTGACCCTCTATCAATCACTGGATGGAAAGATTTAGGTCTTATTTATTATACAAATGGTTGAATATTCAGTGAGACCCCGTTGTGTACCTTTTAAGAACCGAATTCCTATTAGCAAATGCCCAGGGATCTGTGAACTTTGTCTGATGTTAACATGCAATGCAATATCAAAGAGATTCAGCAACTTCTAAATTATTATAATGGTTTTCTTGAAAGCAAGAGCTTGGTGTAATGGATGGACTCCATTGCTTCTGTGCAAGTATTAATTATATTGCTTTTCATGTCCTTTCATACAGTTTTCTTTGTGGACTGACTAAATAGAGTAAATATTTATTGAAAATGGAAGAGAATGAACCTTAACAAATTCTGACTAGCCTCTGTGAGATTATCTGCAGAATACTATATTGGACTATATTTTAGGAAGGCTCATATTTATTGTTTTTAGACGTTTTAGTTCTATATTTCACTCACGTGAAGCCAGACAGGTTAACTTATATTTTTCGTCCAAGGGCAATGTTCTTCATTTTCACCTCTTTCTTTGTTCATTGAATGTTTATCTTTTTAATTTATCACAGCTTTAACCCTCATGGTTTTTCTTTCTTTAACTGCATTTTATTTGTTTATTTGTGCACCCCATACCAACAATTTCCTGGATATTTTCCTTGCTGTTCTAACAATGTTGACATTTTTATGAAATGCTTTATACATTCTGCATAAGTACATCACCCCTAGACGCCAGAATCAGAAAAACAGTCAGAAATATACTGCCATAGGGTTCATCATGCATTTTGTCTGACATTTCGGAATTCCAAGAATATCAATACACTTGCTAAGGTGGAGTCATCTCAGGCTCTGAGGAGTACTCCTCTGATTCTTTTGTAAATTCTTTTTATGAGCATTCATATATATTTTCTGCATGTATAATTGTCAATAATGTACATTTAAGCATGTATAAATGCAACATTCTAACACAATTTCACTTTCATTGTTTCCTTTTTTTCTCTACGGGGAATATATTTTTATGTTTGGAGACACCACTTCTTTACACCCACTCTGATGATAAGTCTACCTTATCTATTACCACCCTGGACTCTTATTTACTCCTGTGATTGACATATTGAAATATGCAACTTTGACAGGGTGGTGAGGGGCAGAAAGAAACTGTGAAATCTTACAAACATGTTAGTTTGTGGTTATGCACAAGTCCCAGTGTTCTCCTTATCCCTATAAAAAGGTTTACTTACGCATAAAGTAAGAATGAGTAAACCCTTTTTACAAGCGTAAAACTCTATTTTGAGGATGCCTAATCTGGAGTTAAGCTTTTAAATAACACATTTCTGCCCCAAGGTTAAACATCAGTGCTCAACTGTCTTATGAATCAGCCCCTTCGAGGTCATTAGTTAAATGATGATCCTTGTGGTGCCCCAGATTCCGCAGTGGTGAGAATGAGGCTGTGCAGTGAAGAAATGATTCTGGTGTGACTTCTGAGCATGTGTATGGAGGAATTCAACCTCAGGTCCAGCTGCAGGTGTTTTCATAGAAAGTGAAAAAAAGCAGTGCTGGAAAAGATTGGAATTACACAAAAGCCATGTCTTTGTAAGTAGAATGGGTAGTTACTGTTGTAGGAGGAGAGGATCTGGACAAGATAAAGTGTGCTTGGCTATGTACTGGTTGGAAGACTATGGCGAGAAATTGATGCTTGAGGCACTTTATTACTCAAATTGGTAGGTATTCAAAAGAGGAGGTGGAGTGGCATGAAGGATGCTGAACAGTGTGTCAGGGAAATCTGAGAAATTTCGCAGGGTAGAGGAACGAGCCCAGAGTAAGGCCATTTTGAACCTGTTGGTCAGAGGTAAGGCAATGATTAGGGATCTGTTTCACTGGAATGAGGTGAGATGGAATGATGTGGATGTAATGTAGCTACATCCAGTGGATTCTAAACGTTTGACTACTAAGGAGAGACGCTCTTTTTGTGTTTTTAATCTGATCCACAAAGATCTTGGCAGAGGAAAGAAGATTATGAATCCCTCAGGTAAAATTATAGAAGCTGTAGTATTGTGGCAGATGTAGAGCCACAGGCGCTAGGACCTGGGACGGGAACCTGAGAGGTGGAAACGGGAAGGGAATCGTCAGATGGCGGAGGGCAGATAGGAGTAGAGTGGGAAAGGAGAATGAAGCAATAACAGAGCTGCAAATAAAGAGTCTTACTATACTGCCACGTGTCCTTCTTGTTTGTACTAGGCAAGGGACGAGACAGAAGCAGGCAGTTTTGGTAATAACTACAGAAGGTGTGAAACGGGTGAGGCTGTTTTTCACTTACTGGGGCATGAGCCATCAAAGCCACTGCCTAACTTTTCTACCACTGAAACTTGACATCACTCTACATTGTAAGTTAGGGATAAAGAAAGTTCAGGAGATGAAGATGTTGGTGTCATTTGCAAATATGATTGTGAAAAGATGATGTCTCAAGGGTCTAAAGTAAAAACGTATTGGGACCTAACGATTGGTCCTGGAGAGTGAAGTGATGGAGGGGCGCCAGCATATGACATATTGGTAAGGGGTATGCGAAATTCACACAATTTGCTTTCATGTAATTATGCCACATTTTAGAAAAATTACTAGAATTTATACCATATGCAAATTCGTCATTTAGTGAGGATGCATATAACGCAGAAAAGTAGAGCACAAGTAACATTTACAATGATCATCAGGCACTCATTTTCTGGTTGTTTGCTTAATTCACGGATTCTCACACAATACATTTACTGCAAACTGTGGTTTAAATGTGCAATGTGGCATAATAGCCCATTTTGGGGATTTTAGCATGACAAGGGTAACATAAAACTCCCAAAAATGCATAAACTTTGCTGCTGCAATTTAAATTTCCCATGGGCCTAGAATTAATGCTCATGTGGCACAGGGGTAGGATGAGAATTCAGCAAAAATAGTTTTTATGATGCAGAGTGAAGACAAGGTAACACCAGTATTATGTTATGGACAGTCTGAAGAGCAGAAGGGCCAGAATGGATGAAACATTTTTTTTGTTCTTCCTGTGGGAAGTTACAGACAATGGTAAAAGCCTCTGTTTATGGCACAGCCTGTTGGATCCTGACTGCAATGGTATTGAAAGATAAATTGGGGTTATGTTAATAACATCTGCTTGAGCATATTGGACCGCAGCGGCTGCTGCATGTATGAGCAGTGGGGCCAGGTGATCGAGAATTTCAAGAGACCATATGGGAAATTAATTATTTATTTAATTTTCACTCGTGGTTGTCTCTCGAAATCCCCACTCACCTGGCCTTACCGCCCCACGGCTCTTACCTTCAGCTGCCGTGGGTGACTTTAGAAAAGAAAGGAAAATTAAGACTAGACATCAGTTTGAGAAAGTATAGGCCAGGTGATTTTTTTTTAAGTAAGCTTTTGCCTCAGCAGAGGATTAGCTAGGTACAAGCAGTGCTTAATTTGTGCCGGTGCTTTCAGGTGCTCAGCACCGGCACTTATTTCATTGTATTTTCCCCTCACTGGGCATTGGGGAGCCCTGCCAAGTAACAACCATTAGGGATTCGACTAATGCATTTTAGTGCCGGTGTCCGTATCACCACACTAAAATGTATTAGTCACGCACTTACATCTAGCCAAATTGCATGCGCAAGTAAGACCTGCAGCCTGCACACAATTAAATAGGAAAAGCGCTGCTGTGCATCGGCATCCATACATTTGATTTATCTGCCTCGAAGATCAAAGGTGAAGGTGATGGCCTCAGGATATTTGAAGTGTGTCTTTCACACATTGTTTTTGAAATGGCTGGCACTGGATATAAAAGAGATAATCTTCCTTGTTGTTGAGGAACAACCTCAGCCTTTAGGACAAGTGGATCTAGTGCATTCTCACAGAGGCGGAGACAGAATCTGCTCAGCTCCGGCCGGGCCCAGCTCACGTAGATTTGGCGCTGCTTTTTTTTTTGCTACACACCAGTCGCCCACTCCTGTTGATCGAAATAGGATGTTTTCATTAAGATTCCTAGCGCAGCCAGCCCGAGCCACAAGGATTTGCTACTGCCCTCGGAGAAATTCAAGAAAGGAACATCCGTGACCTTCTTGACATGTGCTGCCTTCCCCTACTCTTGAAGGGTTGCTGGGGGCTATGCCAGTCACGGACAATGACTCCACAGACTACAACTACATCGACCATCCCGAGGCAGCAGGCATTATTTACCCACCACTGTCAGTGACTCCTTGGTAAGTCAAAGATAACGTGGTGTTTAATGTTCCTGCTGCAGAGGGATCAGAGTTTTGTTTAGTGCAAGTTTAAACTCATCAGTAGCACAGGGAGCTAACCTGTATGCTTCAAAGAATGTGTATTTTGTATATCATAAAATCGTATTTTATGTGAATAATTCAGTGGGTTAGAGCTTTTTTAACGGATACCCTTTGGTTACTTGCAATTCCCAAATTACTATCGTAATCCACACACTGGCCTAAAAACTGTTGTTAGTTAGTTTGGGAAGAAATGCATTCTTATCAATAAAGACAACCCCAATTACTGTGGCAGATTTTAAATCCTGAGTGCTTTCCCAGAGCACTTTTACAATATACTGCCTACCAGTATGGATGACATGATCCTACACCTTGTAATCCTCATTGTTTATTTAACATTTCCTAGGGTGATTCATTGTCTCTGTTCAATGTGTCTGTGGTATAAAGTGCTCTGACACCCTGCACTGGTATGAGCAGCACTATAAAAACAAAAGAAATGTTTGTGAGAGAGGAACTATGGAGAGATGAGGGGCACAGTTGGAGAGTGGTAGTAAGGGATTCCGTGGAGAAGGAGGTCATTGGAGGGGTGGGGGGGCACCAAAAAGTTTGTTGCATTGGGCACTACCTGTGCTAATGCCAGCTCTGAAAGAGTGAGTCAGTGATGTCTGGCACTCTGCTGTTCGACATTGTTAGTTTTTGTCTAGTTTGGAAAGTGTTGTACTTCGTCAGTCAGTGAAGGAAGTATTTGGAGCCGGGGAAAGTGGGTTTCACCTCCTAAAAATATTTTGAGCACCTGCACCTAATATTTTACAAATTAAGCACTGGGTACAAGTGCTTACATTTAATTTAAAGAGGGGTCAGAGGTGAGGTGCCAGAATCACAGGGGCTTGGATGATTGTGATGGCAAAAGGTTAAGTCATGACACAGAATGGGTTAGCCTAGTACGGAGTAGAACCACACAGGAATGGTCAGAAGAAGGGTTAGAAGGCAACTTCTGGGCCAGAAAAGGTCAATGATCAAGAGGTACAAAGTCTGAGGAGAGCAGGCAAAGTTGCCAAGGTGTTCATGATTTTCAGTGAGAAGATTTAAATGTGAATTTGTGAAAAATGATGGAGAGTGCTTACCATAGGGCAAAGAGACACAGACTAAATTCAGGATAATCGGTTAGGATAAAGAGTAAACTAAGTTGGTGAGTATTAGCGAGAAGGTGGCATTGGTAGGGTTTGGGGACAAAGACAGACTAACTTGTAACTTGTGAGGTGCTTTGAAGTTCAGCTTTTCTTTGTTTGCATAGGGGAGTATACAGCCAGATTTAAGACACAGAGGGGTTAAACCAAGCCTAATAATGTTATGGTTTGTTGTGGCGAAGGAGTGGCATACAGGGGCTCTTTAATGCAGAGGGGGGCAGTTCTGCAATACAATGAATGATCTTATTGAAATTGCCAGTATATTTGTGTGGCTGAAAAGTCTTGTGGAGTAGCTCATGGTTGGAGGCCACACTTGGAGAATACAAGTCTCAGGGTGCACAGGCACAAAGACGAACAGGTTTTAATATGAAGCAGGGGAATGATTCACGATTCCATTTCTGTAGCAGGTATGGCGTAGGGAGCGGAACATTTTAAAAGCCCCTATTATTTGTGATCTCCTTCCCAAAAGATTCTCTAATTTCTTTTATGTTTCCATCATTACATTGCTGCCCTGTTTTGTCTCGTGTATAATGAGGTGAAGTCTAGAATTTTCATTTAAATATTCCAATTATTTATTGTAATGATTCGCCCGTTGTCTTCGCTTGGATCTACAATGTCTGTGCAGCATATCTGAGGTGCAAAAATAAAACCACAGCTGATACCACAGATGCAAGGGTTTCAGATAAAATAATAACACAGCTTTTATAGCTCTGCCCATGTGATGAATTAACATAATTGAAAAGAAAACTCCCCTTAAATCTCAAATCAAAATATGAATGCTGGGTGTAAAAGCACCTGAAAAGGCTGTCGTGCTTTGAAACCTGACCTATCTATAGCAATCCGAATAATGCTATTTTAACACTATTCTTTCTAACCTGCGCCCTTACTGTGCTATGTGTCTTTTTGCATGTCTTGGGATTAGCTGTCAGATCTGTCTGCTTTGTTTAAATGTCTTGTGCTTGATCTTGCAGAAAGTTTCACCCTGCTACAAACGCTCAAAAAGCCAATTTTCTGGCTGCTGAACATGCTCAGAGGTTTTAGGAACATCTGCATGCCTCTGAAACTTGTTCGCTGTTCCCGCCTCCCGAATGATTGCTTGTCATTTGCGTGAGCAAATATGCGCTTTGTTATGCATGCAAAAGGGGCTAGGAGACTTACAGACAAACAGTTACGCAAAAGACAAGAGAAGGCCAATTAATTTGATGGAGTCTAGGGTTTGCTCTGCAAACCTGAAATAAATACATTGCGGGAAATGCAATATTAGCACCCACTCAAACAAATTGTTGGTCACAGGAAATGCTGCCCCGTTGCTGCATGTCAAAACATAGTACATGCTTTGTACCCATTTGTTATCGTCAGAGGTGTAGCTTCGGAGAGAGTGTTTGGGGTGTTACACCCCCTAATAAATCTATTTTAAGGTGAATAGTTCTTCCCACATATATGTACTTTATTTCTTTTTTTGTTGAGACCTCACTTTGGAGCCAGCTTCATACCACTAATGAAATCAGAATGCAATCAGTAATTTCTGAGATTCCTCAATGGGTAGAACTTTTTTTAATCTATTTTGCATAAAAATATATTTACATGCCAATACAATTTAAAAAGCAAACTTTGCACCATAACCTTTGCTGGAAAATAGACCTATTCCTGATGATGTGAACCTGTTGTTGTATGTCACAATATCAAGGTGAAGATTATTAGCCTGCATACATATATCACCTGCACAAAATGTTGAGCACCAACATGTTGTCAAGGTAAACAGAGATATGGAAGCGTAGATTTAAAATTAGTAACTCCTACTTCCTATGACAAAATGTTGGTACTCTATATTTTTGAGTTAAATTAAATTCAGGTCGATATGGAACATTGTGATATTGTGATAGAACAGTAGCAATCATATAGTCATATACAACTGTCACCCTAGGCACTGGGTATGTTGCTGATGAAAACTCAGCTCCGTTTAAATAATTTGCTTAGCCATGGTCATTTCCTTGTGTTCAATTTTATTTCATTGAGTTCCACAAATTTAAGGTATTGGATTCATCTGATTTCAAAATTTCGTTCAATACATAGCTTTAAATCCAATGCATTTCGGTGGTTAAACCACCTTCATCAGGGATCCATCTGTGAATAACAAACGATAATCTCTAAGCATACTGATAATCTTTGAACATACTATTAATCTT
The DNA here is from genome assembly GCF_964261635.1 of Lissotriton helveticus. Lineage (NCBI taxonomy): Eukaryota > Metazoa > Chordata > Amphibia > Caudata > Salamandridae > Lissotriton > Lissotriton helveticus. Next base: position 686,346,005 of record NC_136072.1, on the reverse strand, counting down.
TAAACCTGTGTCATCTTTAACCATACTAATAATGTTTAAACCTAAACCACTCAAATTGTGAATACATGTTAATGAACGCATTCATGTTACGCTCCTATGCTTAAAGTCGGTTCCTGAACTAGCTTAAACCCTCTCTAAAACCTTTTTCAGTGTGATTAACTATCCCCCTTACAGTATGGTAAACGGTAAATCAGTTGGTGAATTCATTCCGTCCGTGCATTCTGTCTATATCATCACCCTTCGTTATAAGCTGATGTCCCATAGTTGGTGTACTTACTACGTTTTATAGTTCAGTGGGCGCCCCCCTCTGTATCTCTTATCTCTCTCTGAACCTCTTAGGGGATGTTCGGTAACGCTTCTTACCTGAAATCGGACTTCACTCGCGTCTCAAAGCTGCCGCTGCGTTTACGCGCGTCTTTCTCTTCCGGGTTTAAACCTGTCTATTGCGCATGCGCTACGTCACTAAAAGCGCGTCGTAATCGCTTGCCTCTTTTTTTATATATGTGTGCACGTTCGTGATCAACTTTATTAACTGCTTCTTTAACAGGCAAGAGCTGTAGGCTTATAGTGTCAATTCATACGGGCGTGTTACTATCCTTGAGTCCATGATAATTACACTCTCTAGTGCTATCAAGTAGAACCTCCTGTCGCTACATGGTAGATCTATGGTTATGTACCCATTAGTTCTATAAATTCCATTTCAACATGTTCAAACAGATTCATACATATTGATATGTCTCTTATACATGATGTTGTTATAAATAGCATAAAAACTCAGTTCTGTCATTTAACCCATTAGGTTTCAGGCTGTTCAAGTGGAAAATCCAGTGGTTTTCTCGCTTCAATAGGTTTTGTTTGTTGGTAAATCCTTCTTTTTTGTCGACCTGTTCTAAGATGCATGCTCTTAGTTGGCTTATGTGATGTTTCTTCTCCAAAAAATGCGTCGCCACTGTAGATTTTAAGGAACCTGTGCGTATATTGCTTTTGTGTTCAGTTACCCTTGTTTTGAATTTCCTTTCTGTGTGTCCCACATACACGCTGCCACACGGGCATTTCAGCATATAGACCACATTGGTCGTATCACATGTTGCGTTGACTCTGAGGTATATCTTATTGCCTTTCATAGGATGAGTAATGACATTACCCTTAATCAAGTTGTGACAATTGCTGCAGTTTAGGCATGGGATGGTACCACGGAAATTCTTTTTCTGCTTGGGTTCTTTTGGTGTCTTAAGAAAATCAGAAATGTTTTTGGCTCTCGTATACGCGAACATAGGTTCTTTGGAAAATATTCCTTTAAAATCCGGTTCTAATGTCAGCATTGACCAATGTCTCTTAATGATGGTTTTGAACTGTGGGCTTATATTTGAATATTTGCTGACGCATGTGAGTCGTTGTTCTTCCTTTCTTATTTGGCCTGACAATAGTTCTTCTCTTGTTTTTGACATGGTTCTTTGTAGAGCTTGTTGCGTTATTTCTTCCGGATAACCCCTATCCAAGAATCTTCTGTTCATTATGGATAGTTGAGTTTTTAGTTGATCTTCTTCTGAGACCACTCTCTTCACCCTGAGGAATTGTGAGTAAGGTAAATGTCTCTTGAGAGCAGGGGGATGATGGCTGTCGAATCTGAGTAAATTATTTCTGTCCGTGTTCTTCCGGTAGAGGTTCGTGGTAAACAGACCTTCTCTTTGGGTGATTTCTACATCCAGATATTGTATGTTGGTTTCATTAATTTTCCATGTGAATTTTATTCTTTCTTCCTTAGTGTCCAATGTTTCTATTTGTCGTTGTAAACTTTGGTTTGTGTCCTTCCATACTACAAATATGTCATCTATAAAACGCACATACAGGTTGGTTTGTTCCATCCATGTCTCATTTTTGTACACGTGCTCTTCTTCAAATGCTGCCATGTAGAGGTTGGCATATGCCGGTGCGGCACAGTTCCCCATCGAGGTACCACTTTTCTGAATGAACCATCTCTTGTCATACTGAAAGTAGCTATGCATCAAAGTGAACTCCATAAGTTCCATTAAGAAGACTTGTAGTTCCTGGGGGTAATCACTATGGACTAAAGCTCTTTCCATGGCTTCTAGGCCTTGTTGATGAGGGATGGACGTGTAGAGGGCTTTAACATATATGGTTACCATGGTTAGGCCATCTTCGCGTTTCATGGCATTCAGTTTCCCCAAAAAATCTGTAGTATCCTTTATGTACGATGGAGTTTTTAATACAAGAGGTTGGAGGTATCTGTCTAGATATTTTCCAATGAGTTCGTGTAAGCTACGTTTAGTGGACACGATTGGTCGACATGGTGGTTTTACAGGGTCCTTATGGACTTTTGGAACCATATATAGGCTTGGACTGTTTGGATTAACCTGAGTCAGAAAATTCTTTGTGCGTTCGTTGATCACCCCCTTTTTTTGGGCATTGTTCAAAATGGTATCCAATACCTTAAATTTGTGGAACTCAATGAAATAAAATTGAACACAAGGAAATGACCATGGCTAAGCAAATTATTTAAACGGAGCTGAGTTTTCATCAGCAACATACCCAGTGCCTAGGGTGACAGTTGTATATGACTATATGATTGCTACTATTACTCATTGATTACACTTCAGGCGGGAAGTGATATCCTGGCAGCACGGCAAAAGATAGTTAATTAAGAGGAACTAAAAGAGGCGGTGCACGTCCTAAGACTCTAAGTATTGTGATAGAACACCCATGTCTGCACCACATATTCTGACTTCTTTGAACACATAGCATTCACATTAACCACTGTATTTTATGCCTATTGCTTTCTTGATGGGGTAGAATCTCATACGTATCCTGTAGGTACAAGCCCCTGCTCGATGCACCCTGGCCGAAGAAGTGCTTTTGTCCTTCAGACTGCCAAGGCTCCATCACTGTGCAATGCAATGTCGGTGATCATACTGTCTTCATGCAGCACTTTACCTCTGCTGCCTTTGATTTGCATAAAGAGGGCCTGCTATCATCGTGTTTAAAAAATGACATCTTTTAACTTAATAATTCAACTTTGTTTTATTCAGTTTTGCTTTTCGCTTTTTAATAGATTCTATTCAATTAGCTGAAACTAACCTATTATCCATGGGACACAGGGCAACAGACATATATATCAAGCTGTCGTTTTGTGTTGCATACTGAATTATTATTACAATGCTTTCCATAATTACTTTAATACTGCCTAATCTTTTTTAAGAATTTCTTCCATTCAGCTGTGATTCTCACGCACAAATTCAAAGCACAGATTTTAATACTTTCCCACCAATGATTATATTTTGTCTGTCTGTGCTGATGCATTTTTTGCTTAATGTCTTGAAGTGCCATTATGAACAAATTAAAAAGCTTTTTTTTAATTTTTTTTTTGCAAGTCGCTTAATGATTATATTCTAGGTTGACTCATGCAAATCATTCTGGGAGTTAACCACATCTGTTTTGGAAATAATAGAAAATTGAATTGTAATTTAAAAACTCTTCGAATTGACAACATTGATCCAACATATACCCTTCTGTTTTATTGCGATTTCATCAATTGCATTCCTTTTTATTAAGAAATGCAAAGCCAACTATCTTTACTGTTGTGTAGCAAACATTAATTGAGAGTAGAGTAAGCTAATTTACATTGTTACTGAGAGGAAAGCTTGAAGACATTGTAATAGTGAATTAATCTCCTTACAAAATTCTTTGTTTACAACATTCAACTAAACTATATCCTACACCCTATACTGCAAATTCATCCGTTGCATATTCCTTTTTTATTAACAATTCCAAAACCTTGCATCTTTACTGTTGTGTAGCAAAGCATAATTGAGGATAGACTTACTAAGTTTTCATTGTTGCTTTTAGGAAAGCAATGAAAATGTAATTGTGGATTAACAGTACCAGCATCCAAGTAGTATTGAAGACCGGGGAGAATTATATGTGTAGTCCATGTTTTTGTGGGATAAATCGCAGGAATCAGATATTCTGCAACAATACACACATTCTTTCCACACTTTTTCGCACCAAGAGAATTGGTGTACTTCAGCAGGTAAAGTCTCCAAATCAAGTACCCTAGTTCGTGGGATTCCCACAAAACATGGCAATTCAATAGGGCAGTAACTCTAGTTACCAACCCACTGGAAATTCCTGGCCACTTGTAATGAAGGCCTATAAATAAACAATATATAGTGCTTTCTCTACTTCCTCTGGAGGACGGGATTTCTCATGAGACTTTCCTTGTTTTTCCATGTATATGAGATATCTATTTCCTTACTCTTTGCAGCGTCCGAAAATATATAATTTCCATCATGGAAGTATATGTTCCATTTATTTCACGGGCATGACAGTTGCAGTGTTCTGGGATTGAGTAATGCTCTTTGAAAGCATACATAGTTTTGTTTCAGAAATGGGCACCCTGAAGGCGGGGTCTTTTCTTTGGGCAAGCAGAGAGCTAAGGTAGTCTTCAGGGGAACATAGAGAAGGTGGGTATATGTGTAGCTGCTCATGCAACTAATTCAACTTCTGTAGTGAAAGTAAGAGGGAGGAGGCACTTAGTGTTACAATAAAATAGGTGCAGTTGTCTGTCTTTTTGTCCCTTTCATACTAGAACTACATTTCAGTCACTTTTGTAATTCTTTGTCTTTTCATTTAAAAAATACTGTGCAAGAAAGCCCAGGGTGCTTAGGAGGTAAATTAATGGCGTGTAAGCTCTGGGGCAATAGCTAAATGGCATTTTACATATATTTACATGATTTTAGTCACGGGTCATTCGATGTGGTGTATATTGGAGAATGCTAACAGATTTCCTCTAGCCAGATAGGTCTGTTCATAGAGGCGGGAGAGTAGAAAAACTTGATTGTTGTAATAATTGAGTGTTTAGAAAGCAGGTCATGTGACATAGAGGTGTTGTGTATGCTTGAGCACACCGTCAGATTCATTCTGACTTTCAAAGAGGATAAATGGAGTGGAAACTCCAGGGCAGCATTCGTGTGGAGATTTGAGTGCAGGTCTTGTGACACTGAGCCCTAGAGTTTGGTCGAGCACCATTGTGCATTTAGTCGCATCTATCTGATATAATGGTCTGCTTAATAAAACACTAAATACATTAGTGATGGTATAGACTGAGGTATGCTTGACAATGCGATGGGTATATTAATAACTTGATGTATGCTACATTATCATGAAGAATGACGTTCACGTAATACCTTTCTTCCATCTTTAATCTTTGACTATGACTATGACTGAGGAGGTACACTTAGGATCCTTTTTGATTTATGAGTGCTTCTTAAAGCAATTGTGTCTAATTTCTACAGTTTTCTTTAAGATTCGCCATTACTGTATTTAATAAGGTATAAGACACTTCTACATCAATAAAGCCTGTCCTATGTGGATTTAGTGAGGGTAATTCATTAATTGGAGATTGATACAAGGTCTAAGCCATGGTAAAGTGAGCTTTGAAGAAACCTGCTGGCTGTGAAGCTAAAAAGGCAGTCTCAGAGCCTGATTTACATCTTGGCAGGTGGGTTACTCTGTTACAAGGGTGATGGACATCCTGTCCACCAAACTATAAATCCTATTATATCCTATAGGATTTTTTTATTTTGGTAGTTGACGTTGTGATGGAGAAACGCGCCTGCCAAGATCTAAATCAGGCTCTTAGTATTGCTGCTTCTTTTCTTAGGAGTGAAAGTCCCTCTTGGGAACTCAAGATTTAGGTTGACAAAGACAGCGGCTCAGCATAGGTGATGTGTGCGTGCCTCTCAACCGTCAACATAAGGCAACCTTTAGCCTTCAGAAGTTGTGAGTGTTGTCTGCTACCCCACACTGGTATTTAACTGACAGTGCTTTAAGAAAAAGTATAATGTATGGTGCCTAGAGACTATAGGCTTCTTAACTTATGAAAATTAATCCTATTAGCTTTTCCTCACAACAGGCTCCCCTTCCTTCCCACTCTTCAATCATATTGCAGATGACACGAAATGGCATAGGAGGTACATAACAACCACAATAAATAAAGAAATACATATATTTTTACATAGCTTTCTAACTGTGCAGTTGTACTGAAGTCCCAGATATAGTTGTATTAGCCCACAAGTCACTTTATCGACTACTGGAGGATGAAAGCATTAGTTCCACAGTTTTAACCCAGGACCTGCTGATGGTACGCAGGTTTCTCTTTCACTGTGAGTCTACTCATCAGCTAAGCGTCACCGAGATGAGAGGGTTAAAAAGCAATGAGGCACCAAAAGTGAAAACAACTTGGTTACATCTGTCACTTTGCCACATGATTTATACATTAACAGTATTTGGAATAAAATAAAAAATATATACAATTTGACATCTGAAGACCGCATATTGTTCATAATCAAAATTAAATATTTCATACAAGAATATTACATATATTTATATAGCCTCAAAGTCTATACTTACCAGTCTGGTCGCTGTCAGTGCCACGCCCCTAATGGTGCCAATCACCATGTCCAGAAGTACCACCTACTCAGATGCTGCACTTCTGTAGATGGCATTTCAGCATCAGAAATGTGGTACTTGCGGAAATGACGGGTGTTAGTGCTACGGATAATTGCCAATGTAGATAACTGCATATTCACCATTTTCTGAAACTTTAACATTTTTTAATTCACACTGTGACTCTTAAGAGCTGCAAGGTAAAGATATGTCCTCTCGTCCTGTTTGGTGTCACACTTTGAGTAAGGCAGCATTACTATTTGGAAGGTTGTTTTACAAGTCGTGGGTGTAAATCCATGCATTGAGGAAGGAGTCATACCTTTAAAAATTCGATGTGCCAGATTCACAAAGGATTTTTTAAGAGCAGGTGTAATGTGATTATTATTACTGAAGTATATATAACACCTACTCGGGACTGAAAGCTTTGTGAATCGGGCACTAGAAGTATTCAAGTTGATGGAAATAGAAATATGAATTGGAAGGTAGACAAAATACCCTACCTATGATGACAGCATTGTGTCACAGATCGGTACACCCCTGTCTATGAACAAAAGAACATTTTGACTCATCCAAAAATAACTTATTGGTCAACATTTTCAACAGCGATTACAAGGTAAACCAAGGACTGACCTAGAGTTACATTAGTCGGACGCTGCCTGTGAAACCGGTTAGGAAATAGTAATACCAAGATGTTAACGGCTTATTTCCAACTGTAGTCTTCAATGTAATGCCAATGTAAGCACCCCAAAATTATTAACCCTTTACGCAGTACACATTTCCTTCTCATGCAACATTTCTGATCACCACTAGAACATTGATTTGCCTAGGACAGGAGTCATTCATGCATCAGACCTGTAGACAATCGTCATCTGCAGCCTACTATGCAGTAGATTTATAGTGTAGGTAGTAGTACACTACACTCAAGAGTTAAACAATTAAATATGAGATTCTTGCACAGGGGTATGGGTGCAGTACATCTTTGGGATGTGGTATATGTTTATAATGTGTGAAAACCATACATATTGTATGCTTGTACAAGGGGAATAGGGATGGAATATTTTTTTTTAAGAGGAGTGTCAGAGTACAGGCCAGAGAGAAGCAATGCAAGTAACTGTACACTCACACAATGGAGCCATCTGCTACACCTTCCTTGTGTCAACATGTTTGTTATGCCTATGTAAATGTGGATAATTCCCGAATTTAGGGGCCGATTATGATGGTGGGAAGTTAGCCACCGCTGGGCCAGTGGTGAGGACCGCTGGCCTGGCGGTGGCAGACTTCCCGCCATCACCCTGAATATTCCCACCGCCATCCTTAGGATGGTGGTGGGAATGGGAAAGGTACCGCCCGCCGTGGTCCCGCAAGGCGGGCCTTTTCTGCCCGGCTTGCGGGACAAAGTACAATGGGGCTATGGCGGCGGTACCGTGCAGGCACCGTCGTGGGCATTAGGATGCCTGTCTTTTTTGGCAGCGACGCCGCCGCAAAAAGACAGGCGGTGAATGGCTTTGAGGGCCCGTTGCGGGCCCCCGGGGAGTAGGGGGTGGGGTGCTGCATGTGGGGGTACCTATGGTGCCCCCCTACATATGCATGTACAAGGTGGCAGGCACCGCACAGTGCCTGTCACATTGTACATACATACATATGCAAAACATTTCTTTTTACATTGTGGCGGGTGCTGCCCCCGCCACTATGTAAAAATATGGGATGTGCCCACCAGTGTGGTGGGCGCATCGTAATTTGCATTGCGGGACCACCGCACCTATGGCGTGCCGTCCCTTTTGACTATGCCCGCCATCGTTATCGGCCGCTTAGCTTTTTGGCGAAATGCACACAAAAAATAACCATTTTCGGAAAACGTGGCATAACAACACTGTTCAGGCTTCAATGACTCAATGGGCGACACGAACAGTGTTTGTGAACACTGAAAAATCCACAATGAAGAGAGTCAGAAAAATAAGGAAGATAAAAGAGGGTCAGCTTGCATCATATACAACTTTACCTTTATATCTGGTTAGGACCCCAAAAAAATAGAATGAAAATTTACATCTTCGAGCTATACCAAAACCGATCCAAGGATAGAAAAGAAAATTCAGAAAAAAGAGGACCTGGAAAGATAAAGCTAAAAATAAAATCAATCAATGCCTAGCTTCCCATGAATGGGAGTCGCCACTACATCTGGTGAATTAGCATTCAACCTCTTGTACTACTGGTACTAGGTTATTTTTTGTAAGTGCTAGTGTGTGTTCATTAAATGTGACACCCTGAACTTCTGTTCATAAAAAGGCAATACATTGGTGTGAGAATCTTTCCAACCTCTGGCTATTAGAAGCCTTGTTACAAATAAAGTACAGATGCAATGGCATCACTGACTGGTTTACACCAGCTAATACTCAGGAAAAAATCCTAATCAAATGACATGTAGCAATCCTTTTTACGAAATTGACAATAGCGACCCAAAACAGCTCAATGATAGAACATCAATGAACAATGGTCGATGTGCTTCCTTAATTTCACCCGAATATATATTGTACGTGTGATGCATCATCATCGTCATCAAAACAATGATGTTGATATTTCACAAATGTAAAATTATTTAAAGTAATTGAAACTCCCAATGCAAAACCGTGATCCCATATTTCCCACCATCCTTACCATAAAATGTACTGTGTGTTTGGATATAACAGGGAGCTGTCATTTTGCAGCTACTGATAAAGCTGAGACATTGCATAGATGGGAATCCCATGGAAATATACAGCAACACAGAAAGAGAGAAATTGGCTCTCTAACAGATCTGGATTGCAATAGCAAGTAAAATAATCCCTGATTTGGGAGCAAATATAAAATGAATGAATTTCAAGATGCAAATAGTAAAACAAAATATGGTTTCCTAGGTCCTAAATGTGCAAGTGTTTGATATTACTGATGAGCCACTGAATCTCTCTTTACTTGTTTCGGGAGGTAAATTCAGAATGATTACAAATCTATGAGCACATCCTAAACCTAAGGTGCTTTACTTGCTATTGTATGTCTCGCGACATATACATTAAACCCAATATCTAATATAAAGGTTGATTAATTAAATATAGTTAGAAATCCCTTAGGCTGTGCATGATAATCCAAGGCATTCAATAATCCAAATTGTGAAATGGACCATCTTTTTGGGCCTATCAAAAATTTGATAGAATTAAGCCTAGCTGCCCAATAAAAGTTTTTATCATTTGTGAATGCCAAACCAGCTTCCAAAAGTGTATGGACTAAATCCGACATTCGAGGGGTCTTGCTTTCCAAACTAGATAAAACATTTCTTGATTCTAACTTATGAATGAAAAATGCCGGAATGTGTATCAGTAGCTGCTGAAAAAGAAAATATCATTTGGGGAATATCACCGTCTTTATATCAGTATTTCTGTCCATAATTGACAATGGGAGTAACTGATTGTAGTCCAATAAATCTCTTTTTTTCACCCCACTCTCAATAGTTCAAAGAAAAGGGTTATCTAATGATTCCAAAACCACCAGCACAACATACTTTTGTTGCATCTATACAAGTATTAAGGGATTCCAGTTCATTCCCCTTTGTTTTATTTCCATTACAATTTTATCATGAACAAGCCATGAGCACCAATTGTGTGTCAAAATGTGTCAGTAGGCTCCTGGATGATAGTTTTATACGACGAGGCCATAAACATATAACGTCATTTTCTGCATCAGTTTATCTCGAGAAAGCCAGGAAGGTGTGGATGGTGGTATTAGGGTTTAGTTAGAGGTTTAAAAAAAATGAAACAAGAAATGTTATAGGGGACATTCCTGTTTCCAAATTGGAAACAGTACACTTTATTGACCATTGATGAATGTGAAGCAATTGGATCCTGATATAAATAAACCCTGTGGTGCAGGAATGACGCGAGAGAATATTGAAAATAATGAAGAATAGCCCAGAGATAATTCCAACAAACTTAGTCCTGTTGACACCAGCAAACGTTGCTAACAGGAAATGTGAGTAGGTTATTGCAGCAACAATACAGACTGGCTGTTCAGTGATGTTTCTACTGACCTGCCACCCGACAAGGAAACCTGCCAATCAACATGGATACTGTGTGATAGGACATTTAGTAACATAGCTGCCAAACATATTTTTGGTAAACCTTACCATCAATATTCAACAAAGAGATACGTTGATGTGGAACTTGATGTTGACTTAATATGGGCGTCCTGTATGAGCTTGGAGAAAGGCCAGATGAACACATCTCACAGCTGGGACTTCTTAAAGGGCAATATATGTTGCTCAAGTGCTTTTTTCATTCTCCACACAGTCCATCTAGGCTAGCAGATTCAGAGTTCCCTAACTCATGCAAAATATCTAGAGCTGCAGATAATTGGCCTGGAAGTGTTACTAATGCTTGCTATATCTTTCATAATTAAGGAAGGGACAGTTTGAACTTATCAAACGCTTGAGATTCTACATATACCTAAGTAAAGCAATTGGTGGACTTGGTCCTCTCTGCAGGGTCACCCTTAAACATTTTGCCTTTTTCCCTCCATTTTTAGCTGAAATCATTTTTGCTGGTCTTAGGACTCTGCACACATTAGCACTGCAAACCAGCGCTAACGTGCTTGTGCTTTCTTCCTTGAAAATGGTAGAATTTATTTGCAAGTCCCTATTAAAGTTGTACTACCTGCACACAGGGGCCGCAAATTAAATGCTACTAGGGGTCTGCAGCACTGATTGTGCCACCAACATACGTAGCTCTTTAAACATGTCCCAGGCTTGCCATTGCAGCCTGCATGGGCAGTTTTAAACTGCCATTTTGACCTGGTGAAATAAAGCTTTTGTAGGCCCAAACCTTCTTTTTTAATACATACAAATGAACTCTAAAGTGGGCCCTAAACAACCCAAAAGGAAGGGTGCAATGATTTAAAAAAAAGTCAGAGATGTAGTTTTGAGTTGTACATGTACTGGTAGTGAAAAACTGATACATTTATTTTTCACTACTGCAAGGCCTGCCTCCCTGATAGGATAGTATTGGGACCATGTTACATTTAATATATTATAACTTTCAATTGGGAACAGGTAGGAAGGTCGAGTTTGGTGTCTAAAGAACTGTAATTTAAAACCCTCTTTAGCGGTAAAGTTGGATTTTAAGTCACAATTCTGAAAATGGCACTTTTTTCAAAAGTTGTAATTTTCTTGTCCTAACCAGTTGGTGCCTGCTGCCTGTAATTTGAGTCACGTGTCTAGGTGTAGCTGGCAGTTGTTCTTTCTATATTCCTTCCAGACAGTGAGACAAAGGGGAAATAGGTGTTGGCAGGACGGGCCATCTCTGTCAGGATGAGGGTGAGGAGCTGTCACCTACCACACTGCACAAAGATTCTGCCTGAGCACACTCACAAAGGGGTCTCACACTGACTGGTCTTTTGTGCCCTCAAACAAGTTGGGTGCTGGGCATGGAAGAAGGAAATTCCAGGCATCTCTGTAGGGAGACACTCCAGAAGCTTCACCCTCTTCCAATCTAGACCGAGCTCTTCAGTACACACCTGGACCTGTGGTAGTCTCAGAAAAAGAACTTCTGTACTGCGCTGCTGCAATAAGGAGTGCTACTCTGCTGCCTGCTGTCTGAGTAAGAAGGACTGGACCAACATTGTGTACCCAGGACCACTAGAGTGCCTCCAAGGGAAAGTTGGCTGGCCTCCTGATCAGAGCCTCTGTGACAGAAAAGACTCCAGTCACACTGAACCCTGAACCAGGACTCTGCATGATGTGAGGTTTGCCTCCCAAGTAGTGCCACCCCAGTCCTGGACGCTTGCAAGTGGCCCTGAGGGTGCTCGGCTCTGCCAGCCCCATTGTGCTCCTAGCAGTACTGACGCAGCATGACGCATCACCTCACAACTCTGCATTAGAGCCCCAGTTGTGTGATGCATCCCTGACATAGGTCTCTGCATTATGCATCCTGGATGCAGGACTTCGCATCGCAGTCCCGTTCCTCCTTGGAACAGCCGCTGTGCGATGCATCCTTGACACGGGGCATTGCAACACTCCACAACTAGGATTTCAAGCACTGTGTACAGTGATCCTAGCTTGGTTTCTGTGTCCTGCCTGTGCTTCATTGTGGTTGGCCTGAACATGTAACTTTGTCACAGTCTGGCGCAACCAGATACCACACTAATCACTTTGTTCTTTTAAGCACTAGTTTTTCCCTACATCTTAAAAAACTGCATATCTTCATTTCTACTAATTGGATTTTTGTTTTTGTGGTGTCATATACTTTATTACATTTTGTTCTAATTTCCAAAATTATTGTGGAATTTTTTTTTTGTCAGTTTGTTACTGCTTGGCAATTTGCATAAATACAATTGTGACCAGTGGCGTCACTAGGGGGGTGCGGGGGGTGCGGCCCGCACCGGGTGACACCAACACTAGGGGTGACACCAATCTGCACTGCAGCCTCGAGTCTGCTCTCACCTTTACTGTCGCCACAGGCATAACACAGGCCCCCGCAGCCCACGAGTTGCGGGGGGGGGGGCAGTGCTCCAGGGCCCCCCTCCGCAGCCAGAACACACAATACATCAGTTTTGCTTGGATGTGACGGGTTACGTCACTTACGTGGTTACGCTCGCCGTCGTTGCACCTCACACAGTCTCCTTTTAAATTAAATGGTGCCCGGCGCGCAGTTGTCTCCACGTCTGTGCCAGCTCTTCATCCTTAAGGTGGTACTGGGGGAGCTCTGGCCCACGCTAATTAATCATCCAGCCAGGGAGATTAGCAGGGTAAGTGGGGCAGTCTATCGGATTTAAATTCATAATTTAAATGAGGTCAAAGTCACGGGCGGGGAGAACAAAAGTCCTGCGCTGGGACCAAGACAGATTCATAGCAATATCTGGCAGGGAATGAGATACGAGTATATTTATTGTGACAGATTGTTTTACGGCTGTGGCATAGGGCTCAGGACAGGGGTCCGCTAGCGCTCCTGGCTTGTTAGGGGCTTCTCTAAGAGCTCCACTGCACTTTTATTTGGCAGTCTGTCTGGGCAACTGTCTCGACTGAGAAATGGTGGGTAGACGGGGGTCACAGACTTGAATTGTGCGTCATGCCCCTGGCTGCTCTTTATAATGGGGAGAATAGGGTCGTTGGGGGTTACTTCAACAGGGGGAAGTAGGCCTCAGCATTGTGTGCTGGATGTCAGGGCGCCGGTGGAAGGAGCTACATGTGTTCGGTGGGAGGGCATGATTGTCTTGCTGGAGTAAATCTAGAGGAAGTAAGATAGAGAGAGAGGGAGCTAGAGGGATCAAGACAGAGAGAGAGGGAGCTAGAGGGAATACGGGAGAGGGAGCTAGAGGGAGCAAGACAGAGAGAGAGAGCGAGCTAGAGGGAGTAAGACAGAGAGAGGGAGCTAGAGAGAGTAAGACAGAGAGAGAGGGAGCTAGAGGGAGTAAGACCGAGAGAGGGAGCTAGAGAGAGTAAGACAGAGAGAGAGAGGGAGTAAGACTGAGAGAGAGGGAGCAAGACAGAGAGAGAGAGGGGGCTAGAGTGAGAAAGACAGAGAGAGAGAGGGAGCTAGAGGGAGTAAGACAGGGAGAGAGGGAGCTAGACAGAGAGGGGGAGCTAGAGGGATTAAGATAGAGAGAGAGGGAGCTAGAGGGAGCAAGACAGAGGGAGAGGGAGTAAGAGAGAGAGAGAGAGAGGGAGCTAGACAGAGAGAAGGAGCTAGAGGGAGTAAGACAGAGAGAGAGAGGGAGCTAGAGTGAGAAAGACAGAGAGAGGGAGCTAGAGGGAGTAAGACAGAGAGAGGGAGACAGAGGTAGCTAGAGGAAGTAAGACAGAGAGAGAGGGAGCTAGACAGAGAGAGGGAGCTAGAGGGAGTAAGACAGAGAGAGAGGGAGCTAGAGGGAGCAAGACAGAGGGAGAGGGAGCTAGAGGGAGTAAGAGAGAGAGAGAGGGAGCTAGACAGAGAGAGGGAGCTAGAGGGAGTAAGACAGAGAGAGAGGGAGCTAGAGGGAATACGAGAGAGGGAGCAAGACAGAGAGAGAGAGATGGAGCAAGACAGAGAGAGGGAGCTAGAGAGAGCAAGACAGAGAGAGGGAGCTACAGAGAGTAAGACAGAGAGAGGGAGCTAGAGGGAGTAAGACAGAGAGAGAGGGAGCTAGCGGGAGTAAGACAGAGAGAGAGAGGGAGCTAGAGTGAGAAAGACAGAGAGAGAGGGAGCTAGAGGCAGTAAGACAGGGAGAGAGGGAGCTAGACAGAGAGGGGGAGCTAGAGGGATTAAGATAGAGAGAGGGAGCTAGAGGGAGCAAGACAGAGGGAGAGGGAGCTAGAGGGAGTAAGAGAGAGAGAGAGAGAGGGAGCTAGAGAGAGAGGGAGCTAGACAGAGAGAGGGAGCTAGAGGGAGTAAGACAGAGAGAGTGAGCTAGAGGGCGCTAGGCAGAGAGAGGGAGCTAGAGGGAGTAAGAGAGAGAGAGGGAGCTATAGGGAGCAAGACAGAGTGAGAGGGAGCTAGAGGGAGTAAGACAGAGAGAGAGAGCTAGAGGGAGCAAGGCAGAGAGAGGGGGCTAGAGGGAGTAAGAGAGAGAGGGAGCTAGAGGGAGTAAGAGAGAGGGGGCTAGAGGGAGTAAGACAGAGAGAGAGGAAGCTAGAGGGAGTAAGACAGAGAGAGGGAGCTAGAGGGAGCAAGACAGAGAGAGAGAGGGAGCTCGAGGGAGTAAAACAGAGAGAGGGAGCTAGAGGGAGCAAGAGAGAGAGGGAGCTAGAGGGAGTAAGAGAGAGAGAGGGGGCTAGAGGGAGTAAGAGAGAGAGTGGGAGCTAGAGGGAGTAAGAGAGAGAGAGCAGGAGCTAGAGGGAGTAAGACAGAGAGAGGGAGCTAGCGGGAGTAAGACAGAGAGAGAGGGAGCTAGAGGGAGTAAGACAGAGAGATGGAGCTAGAAGGAGTAAGAGAGGGAGCTAGAGGGAGCAAGACAGAGAGAGGGAGCTAGAGGGAGTAAGACAGAGAGAGAGGGAACCAGAGGGAGCTAGAGGGAGTAAGACGGAGAGAGGGAGCTAGAGTGAACTAGACAGAGAGAGGGAGCTAGAGGGAGTAAGTCAGTACCTAGTGCCGTACATTTCCGACAGAGGTGGTCCATGCGGTAAGTCGTGAGGGGGTGACACCATGAGTTACCCGCACAGGGTGACACCAACCCCAGTGACGCCACTGATTGTGACTGCTTTTGCACTAAGCTACCAAAGGTTTGAGCGCAGGTTAATTTAATGTTTGCCTGTGTTTTAATCTGACAAGAATTGTGGTTACTGCATGAGTAGGGTTTCACCCTCCCCCCCACCTCAACAAATAACCGAATTTCTTACAGTGGATAGCACATCATGACCGCAATAAAATGCAAACACAGCAAATATGTAAAACTATTCAAAGGAGATTTAATAACGCCTGTCAAAAATGTTTTCCATCTTGCATTAGGTTGCACAAGTGCAAAGTTTTTGTTCTTTTCATTCTCATGCCTTTCAATGCAACAGCATTTGCGCTTACATTATTAATTGAAATTAAATTCAAAAGATAAGATGCGATGTAGCTGCAGCCAAGGGCCACTGTTTTAGGAATGATATTAAACATTATAGCTCAATGGCATGAACTAGCTTTAAATTTTCGGATGTTCATTTAGAAACCCAAATGACATCACATTCACGTAGCAAAACTTACAATATGTCATTCAGATACTAAGGACACATTACAAAATTGTAGCACGATACTACATTTTTTTGTGCATTATGCTGTGATATAATGAATGGCAACATCACAATAAAGCGCTTTCTTATAAAAAAAAGTTAAAGGCTTACAGTACCTTTTTATTAGCATTTTAATTAAATATGCTATATTACATTTTAAAAGTAGAGATACCAAGAAATAGCAACAGTCTTATACAAGTACAGGTCTTCTAGGCTTCACTACTTGCGAGGTCAGGTTGCAACTGACAGGATTATATACTAAAGTTTTGTGAAGGTGCTTGAGTGGTGCAACGCAATATTTTGATTTATTAACTACGCAAACCTTATTACATAAATCACCCTCTAAAT
The DNA here is from genome assembly GCF_964261635.1 of Lissotriton helveticus. Taxonomy (NCBI): domain Eukaryota; kingdom Metazoa; phylum Chordata; class Amphibia; order Caudata; family Salamandridae; genus Lissotriton; species Lissotriton helveticus. The sequence goes on along the minus strand of NC_136072.1, from coordinate 686,329,486 downwards.
GTTACGGGGTTGATAGTTTGTATGCCCCTTATTTGTGCGTTATCCTAGAATATATTAAACCTGTGCCCAAGGTGCAGTAGCCATTGCACTTGGATCAGGAGGCGGTTCTTATGTCATTGCAGAGGAAAACCTTTTGGACGTTACGACTACTAACCTGCAAGAAACATGTTAAGTGTTTATAGAGAATTAGTGGAAACAATATTTTCCTATATATTCCTCTCTGTTTTTACTCATTGACAGGGATTACCACTGTAATAATTAATTGTGGTAGGGGTCCCTAGTTAATTTTAAGTTCACTTTCCTCACCAATCTATAAATTTATAAAAAACGTTTCACCTTCATCAAACGTAATTAATGACAAACTAGGTAAAATAACTCTGGCAAAGAATCCCCTTGGGCATTGCTGTGCTGCCTCAAGGAGTAGATGCCTGATGATGAAGCATTCCACCTTGTTTGGTGGGTGAGATCTCTTGCTCCAAAATTTAAATGTTTCCAACCGCCTTTACTTCACCTGGGTACACTAGTGGGGGTTACCTGCCATATAACAGGTGCTGCATATTCTGTATCTTTTTTACCAATGTTATACAGGCTTGAAGTATGCACTTGGATGTTCTCACTTCACAATATTTCCCTAGGGTCTGGCAAGGGAGATATTATGTGTGAGAATGTGCTTGCTTAGAATGTTCTTGCATTTTAGTTTGAATCCCATTTGTTGGACTTGGCCCTTATTGCAGGGTCATTTCCTGAACTTTTTCCCTTCCTCCTAGTTTTTTCTGACATTGTGTTGGTGGTTTTAGGACTCTGGATATTTTTGTGACTGTACACAATCTGTCCAACAAAAACTGATTTTGCTTGTTTCATTTATACTCCTCAGATATTCTGAAACATTTCACCCACTGTCACTCTTCAGATGTTGCTCAGATTTGCCATACATTGATTTGTGCATCAGAGTGAGAGCTATGCACTTGTTCATCTCTCGAACTAGGAGCCAGAGCATGGCTGTTCATGAGGGGGTAATATGCTCTTGTAGGGAAATACTAATAACTGCCTCGAGGCAGAACTCATTAGTTCTCAAGGTTTGACAAAGTTCTTCTTAATTTGCACAACTTAGGACAATACAATAATCCAAATGTGTGCCAATAATAAACCTTGCTACCTTTGGACTATTTTATTGTTTTGCTTATCAATCATCTGGCTGTATATTAGAGCTTTGCATGTTAATTGGTAGCAGCTTCCACAGTGGCTAGACACAGTGGGGCTGATTTACAATAAGTGCCGCATCCCTGTATATCAGCAGGGATGCGCCACTTATTGTGCGCCATGCGTCCGCCACCATGGATGCGCCTCATTTACAATGTGGTGCATCATGGGGTAAAAATGGCACAGATGCGTCATGCATCTGTGCCGTAAAAGTGGCGCATTGCTGGAGCTCCAGCAATGCTCTGGGGGGCCCTATCTTGTGAATGCTGCGTCAATCCTTACGCCTGCTTCAAGCAGGGGCAGGGTTTTGACGCAGGATGGGCCCCAAAGTGACTGAGTGAAATCTTGTAGATTTACCTCAGCCACTTTTAGGAGGCGTTCCTGCACCGAACACCCCCCCCGCGTAGAAACGCCACCTTCTGGCACAGGGCTTTACAACGTGACACATCTCCCAGATGTGACCCGTTGTAAATACCCCGCACCATGGCGCATCTTTTGCGTCACAGCTGCGTCACAAAAAACATAGTTTAAAGAAGGAAATGGGCCCCTGGTCGCTGATTGACCTGTGAAATTCAGCAACAATCAGGGTTCAATGGAACCCTCGGCCTCTCTGCCTGGTGCCACTGTACACTCTGCAACAATGAAAGCGATGCCGCTTGGCATCCACTGCAACAGAGAACAAGCCTGAGCGTTTCTTCACGTCTTTGACAGAGATGATTAGATTTCCCATTTAGTTTTATATGATTCCCAATTTTTTTTCCAGAAAGTGAAGTGACCCAACCCGTAAGAGAGCTTGATTGTCTAGGTTTTTTAACTGAGCAGTTGGAATGAGCCTATTGTATGTTATGTAAAGTGTTGTTAATCATATTCTGACTAGGATTTACGTCTTTTATGAAGGGTAACATAATTTGAATGCTGTTCATATAATTATGAAAAACACTCCAAGGTTCTTCAGTTCTTCTTAATGCAGAGATAGTAAACTACATAGTTGACAATCATGACCCCTGCTGCACCCTACAAAAACGGTATTGGAGCTAATGACATGGCTGCTACAGTTTTCACCTGGCCACCACAATCCTTCAAAAAGCATACAAGCATTTGCCTGCCTCCTTCGACACTCCCACTACCTCTTGCACTCAATGAAGAAGAGTACTATTGTCTAAGATGTGAATGTCTGTGAACAGGTCAAGCAGCATAAGAACTCCTTGATCCTTTTTCTCCTTGCTCTGCATATCTTGGATGCTGGCTTCAATGCCTCACAAGGATGTAAAAACCTTATTATCACTCCCCTAATATGCGATGCCTTTCCATATAAACCTGCATTTCTATAGTGTGGCTTTCTCCAACGCCTTCATTTGGATGAAAATGTTGGACGCATGTCTAATGTTTCTGAGTTCCTGTGTATTTAGAGGAAGTATATTTGATGAAAGGGTGTAATACATGACTTCTTGATCTCTGGCACCATTGAGCCTTGTTTAAATGGTACTTTAACATTTCGAATTAGCAGTGGATTTGAGCGAATGGTTGCAGGTGGGGCCATCCTGCACTCATTTTCATGGAGCAACACTAATGTTTCTTCATCAGACATTGACCCAGAGCAAGAGAGTGAAAAACATGCAAAATGGAAAGAAGGAGGAAGAGAACTGTGACAAAGGTAGAAAGCAGGAATCCACAAGAGTGATATAAAGGGACAGGGAGTGCCTGATGGTGGATTAATGTGGCATGAGGAGGAATCAAAACTATGCAGCATTGGTTTGCAAAATACTGACATTAGATAGCATTGGTCTCATGTTTCTGAGAAAAACTCAGGACCCTGCTAGGTATTTCTTAACAAACTAAGCAGGGAATAGAGCACAAGCTTCGCAACAACGCTTGACTGTAGTGTCTCCAACCACTTGATCAGAATCTAATATTAGCTTTCCGACATCTTCAGAATACCTCACAGCATTCAGGTAATTTTTCAAATAAGCTCATGGTCACTTTTACATTTTAAAGGCTGTGTTTATTTTTTATTTTATATTATAATCATTGGGCTGCAGATAGCAGGGCTTGATAATGAGCAATGCTCAGTCAGATTTCTGACCCAGGCTCAATGCATTTAAAAGGGAGAAAACTAAAATAAAAAACAATTTTAATGATTAAAGGTGCTGCATTTATAAATGGCAGGCCTCTTGCTCCCAGTAGCCTGTAGACACTGTGACATACTTATAATTAGAAAAGATAGTCATTTTTTTTAATGGGAAACATTTATAGTGAAGAAAAATATTTCTGTAAAATATTAAGTTTTACTGTTTTCTCCACTTTCAATTAAGCCATTGACATCATAATGTTTTATGAAACATGTTTTTTCACTTTAAATCCATCCCATTTAAGCAATTGGACGTATTTTTCTGTTATACATATGGCACTGTGCCTACAGGCCACTGGGAGCAAGGTTCCTGTTGTTTGTAATTATGACACTTGGAAATGGAAGACATTGTAATTTAAATGCTAAGTTTTATGGAATCTGTATAAACATAAGGTTACACTTCATTTAAATTTTCTCAGATTTCAATGAGTCGCCTTTACACACAGCAGACATTTTGCTCCCAGTAGCTGGTAGACACAGTGCCATATTTATAACTGAAAACTACAGCCATTATTTTAAATGGGGGAAATTTAAAATGCAGAAAAATGTTCCATATTAGAAACATTTTTGCTGAACATTGGTATGCACTTTAAAGTCCTCCCATTAAAAAAAATGGTTGTATGTTTGTGTTATAACTCTAACGAAAATAAAAATCAATGATTGAAATTGAGATAAACATTGAAAGAAGGATTATTGTTACGTAACCTGAGATGAGAACCAACCAGGTTCAAGTATAATTGTGCACACCACCACCCAGCCAGTGGGAGTTCCCGCTGTCTCCAAATTAACTCTAACGGTGCCACATATGGCAAAAGGTATGTCTTGTGCGATAAGTGCATATGAACAGGTTCTTCTCAGTCACCCCTACACATATATCTGATTCGCACGTACACCTATTCATACACTCCCAAAGGCCACGGTCTCATTGATAACCATGACATACCTATCATAGTGCCCCTAGTCAAAGTATTTTGTCCAAACCATATTATCTGGCTCTATGGACATTAAGCTTAAAGTCAATGAAGCTGGGCTTGGGGTTGTCTGTTATCAATGTGGGAGTTGCTTAGACTGCAGTAGCTCACAATGATGTTCACTGATTAGAAGCTGATCTCACTATAGAAAAGGATGGAGACCCCTGATTTAGAGGTTCTATTTTATTTTTCGGTGTACTAAATATCTGAACCATGAGCCATTTGCTGAAATGTAAATGGCTCATGTCTTGGACTATTCATTGATAGCTATTAATCATGGTTATACCGTCTCTGTGGCTCCCTATGGGCAAGCAACACTAACCCAGTTCCATTAGTACCGTGCAATGCAGAAGGCATATGAATTGTAAACTTATTTTATACTTTTTAAAGTACCTTCCTTCTCATTAGTTCAAAGAACACTTTTTGGAAACAGTATATATCCTTCTACACTTGGAATGTTTCTTTCATTCATATTAACCGTGCAATTATTAAAGAGTGTCTTTTATTGAGATTGGCTGAAATGAATTTGAAATGTTGTACTTTCATGTATTATGCATAGTTTCCACAATGCTTTTCATGTAATATTGAGCTTATGTCAACTACAGCTGACATGTTAATTTACTTTCAAGTATTCATTTTAATTAGTCTTCGATTGTCATCTAAAGTGTGTGTGGCCAACACAAAATACAAAACGAAAACTCATCTCTGAAAATATTAGTGACAAAACACTGTCATCACAGTATTTGTTTAAGCCATGCATATGAGCGACACACTCTGGTTAATACAATGCAAATGAGCACGGTTTTCACTCCAGTGCACCAGAGCACCCAGGCAAAAAGAACATTGTATTGCTAACACATCAGGTGTTTGGCAGGAAATAGGTGGATTGCATGGCACAACAATTTTCTGCGGTAGTTTGTGATTTGTTTCAGTTCTCAGTTGACACAGGATAATGATAAACAGGTATTGATGTGCTTTGAAATTCCCTGTAAATCCTTTAGAAATCTGTCCACAAATGTTATTTTATTCCATATTTCAACTGCATAATCAACAAGAAACCAAAGATATTAACATGTACTATAATTAAAAAATATGGCAAAAAAGTTTTATCAATAAGAATACTGCTTCTACCAGTAGTCTGCAGGTATCAATCAGTAAGTAAGTACTGGCAAATCAGAGTACCGTGCAGGTCAGAGTTGAATGCATTGTGTAGGATGAATGATCCAGAGACCCTTCAAAAACGTATGGTAATAAAAGCGAGGGTCAATGGGTATTAATCAAGAAGGTGGCTGAGAAATATCAGACCTACAGGAAAGAGGTTTGTGAATATGGTGAGTCAGTAGAGTATTGGTGCTACGTATACGTCAGCAAGAGATCAAGAGGGGTATTGAAGCAATGGAGGGGTCTGATGGAATTATGGCTACTACACCGGAGGACAGACATGGTCAAAATATTTGAGGATGTCTGTAGGAGATTTTACCTTGAAGATAGATTCCCAACTCTAGAACAGTTAGCTTGGTATATAGGGGCAGCTTTTGGTAGAAGATTAGACCTTAGTGATAGGGAAATCTTGGACTCAGATATAACTCACAAAGAACTAGATAATGCTCTAAGATCACTGGTCTCAGGCAAAGTGTCAGGATCAGATCGAGTTCCTTTGGAATTCTATAAAGTATTTTCTCAGGAGTTAGCTAAGGATATATTAGAATTTTTTCTTGGTCATGCAAAGCAAAAGCCTTATGTGGTTGAGCTACTCGCACATAGCATGGGAAAACGTGGGAACTCTCAGCCTTATTCATCAACGGGCCGTTTTGCGAGCCCCTAATAGCGAATCATAGCGAATCGCTATTAAGGACTCGCAAAACGGTATTCATGTAGGAATTGCTAAATAAATAGTGATTCCTACACATTCCTTATTTGCGAGTAGCAAATTGCTAATCGCAAATAAGGAATAACTCCCCATTCATTCCTATGGGCCAAAAGGCTTTAGGAATGAATGGGGAGTATTCCTTATTTGCGATTAGCAATTAGCTAATTGCAAATAAGATAGCGATTGAAAGGGTGCCAGGGGTGTCCAAAGGACACCCTGTAGCACCCCTGAAATGCAAATTGAAACAGGTGCTGTGCACACACATGTCCAAGGGACATGTGTGTGTGCAACATGCAACTTAGAAAAATGCTTTTTAAAGCATTTTTCTAAGTTTTTGCTATTTACCGAGAGGTCTGACCTCTCGGTAAATAGCGGCCCAAAATTGCATTTTCGCAATTTTAAAATGCTTCATGAATTGCATTTAAGGAATCTCAAATAGAGATTCCTTAAATGTAATTCCTCGCAATTTAGCGAATTAGCAATTACCGATTTTTGCATTTGGGATGATGAATCCCAAATGCATAAATTGCGCTCGCAAAGGGCCAGATTCTCAGAATCTGGCCCTTTGCGAGCGCAATTCGGCTTGATGAATCAGGCTGTCTGTATTCTTCAATTAAGTCAAAGTGAGTTATACCCGTAGCTTTGCAGTGTCCATAATTTGCAATATAATAAACTACATATTTCCCTCAAAGGGCTTATATTTATGCAATTATTACTCATATGTGAATTAGTTTCCATGGTAGCCAGTCCCGACGAAGAGTCTTCTTTCACCGGCTGTAATTCTTGCTTTCAATGTTTTTTTCCCTCTGACATTGTAGTGCCGTGTTTGTGACATTGCCCTGTACCCCTACAACTTCATTTTTTTTGTATTTATTTATTTTTTAGAATGCGAGGATCTTCGGAAGTGTAACGTACAGGAAGTAAGCAGCATGTTTTGCGGTGTATGATGTATTTAATTACTGCATTTGGACTACCAGCCCATCATTAATTGATGTTCTAATCTCTTATGAGCACTTAGCATACTGTAATCCCACATTAAATGAAGTAACTCACTGTACTGAACATAATGAAATGCTAAATTACATATTGTTCTCTCAGCTTACATCTGAATCAGTGCAATTTAAATAAACACGTTGAGGGTGCGTGAAAGGAACAGATTAGAGCGCAGTAACTGCTGGATTGTATTCTGAAGTTAGCAGCAGCACAAATCAATTTCCAAAACAATACTGGCAATTTTGAGACAGGTCAGCAAATAACAGAGACATGAAATAGTAAAACCACAGAGGCCAATGATATAACGACTTTCTGAACCAACTTTTGACTAATGTAGCTGAAATGCGTGTATTATATAAGGGATAAAATACTGTGTGCAGTACTTTTTAAGTCACAGAGGAGTTCCAAAACCATATAGAGGAAGGAGACTGCAGGGCGAGTTCCTTTATAAGTTTATGGAACTTTAATGTAAGTTGCGCTATGCATATAATGTATGCCAGGGGGTCCTTTATCCCATATAATACATGGTCACACAATTGCCTTTACCACAAACCACTTAAAAACTTTGTGCAAAGCTCTTTCATATGAAAGAGCGAGTATGTTTTCCAATAAGAAGAATACAAATAAATACTCCAGCGTAAAATTAAATACATCAAAATCTGTAAGGTATTTGTTGGAAACAGATATTAGAAGCAGTTCAATAAAAATCAGTCAAAAAAAGCTGCAGCAGCTCAGAATGAGTAGAAACGTGTAGAAAGATTTGAGCTTTTCTTTATCGAAGGAATACAAAAAATAAACATATTGGGCCTGATTCACTAAGACTCTCCAAACTTGTGGTGGGGGCTCCACAGTGGTGAAGGGATCTCCGCACTAGTGGCCGAATCTCCGTAATGAGACACTGTAATGTCGAAATCCCACTACAAGTGATAAAATACCACGACGACTGCAGAGCCTCCACCACAAGAGTGGACGCTCTTTGTGAATCAGGCCCATTTTCTCTGCTAGTCTTTTAAGCTAGTTAAATAAAGAAAAAATGAAAACAACGTTCTGTTTTCTTACTCTAAACTGCTGCTTGAGTTATGCTCCTTGACATGACCTGACCTGTCTTTCACCTCGACTGCTGGTTCTGGGAGCAGGCATTGTGATGTCAGAAGTCTAATGTAATAACTCATATTAGTCGAGTTCTGATGTCTTTTCGCTATAATCGGTGACTTGGTGCATCACAAGTTGTCCAATATAACGCTATTAGAGACTTCAAAGGCTGAAGACGGCTGTAATGCCAGAAACCGGTCCTCGGAAGCTTGTATCCGGTCCAGGGAAGGCATGACTTGGCAGTTCGGGCTGGACAGTTCCCATGAGGCACAGGGTCAGACTGATTTGCATATAGCCATGTCTAAACTGGGGTGGCAGAGTGGACTAAAGAACGGTGATGGATTAAACCCAGATCTTTTGACTGGGTGTGAGTGTTTTATTGGTTCAGATGCTCCGTCCATCACCACCCCCTTTTGTGCCTTTTTTGGCCGCCATAAGTGAGGCAGGGTATGCTCAGACGTGAGTCCCTTGCTCACTTTGCCACTGGATTCAAGCAAGCCGGGCTGAAGACGGCTGTAATGCCATAACCCGGTCCTCGGTAGCTTGTTTCCGGTCCAGGGAAGGCATGGCTTGGCAGTTCGGGCTGGACTGTTCCCATGAGGCACAGGGTCAGACTGATTTGCATTTAGCCATTACTGAACTGGGGTGGCAGAGTGGGCTAAATAACAGTGATGGATTAAACCCAGATCTTTTGACTGGGTGTGAGTGTTTTATTGGTTCAGATGCTTCGTCCATCACCACCCCCTTTTGTACCGCTTTTGGCCGCCATAAGTGTGGCAGGGTATGCTCAGACGTGAGTCCCTTGCTCACTTTGCCACTGGATTCAAGCAAGCCGGGCTGAAGACGGCTGTAATGCCAGAAACCGGTCCTCGTAAGCTTGTTTCCGGTCCAGGGAAGGCATGGCTTGGCAGTTCGGGCTGGACTGTTCCCATGAGACACAGGGTTAGACTGATTTGCATATAGCCATGTCTGAACTGGGGTGGCAGAGTGGGCTACAGAACGGTGATGGATTAAACCCAGATCTTTTGACTGGGTGTGAGTGTTTTATTGGTTCAGATGCTCCGTCCATCACCACCCCCTTTTGTACCGCTTTTGGCCGCCATAAGTGTGGCAGGGTATGCTCAGACGTGAGTCCCTTGCTCACTTTGCCACTGGATTCAAGCAAGCCGGGCTGAAGACGGCTGTAATGCCAGAAACCGGTCCTCGGAAGCTTGTTTCCGGTCCAGGGAAGGCATGGCTTGGCAGTTCGGGCTTGACTGTTCCCATGAGGCACAGGGTTAGACTGATTTGCATATAGCCATGTCTGAACTGGAGTGGCAGAGTGGGCTAAAGAACGGTGATGGATTAAACCCAGATCTTTTGACTGGGTGTGAGTCTTTTATTGGTTCAGATGCTCCGTCCATCACCACCCCCTTTTGTACCGCTTTTGGCCGCCATAAGTGTGGCAGGGTATGCTCAGACGTGAGTCCCTTGCTCACTTTGCCACTGGATTCAAGCAAGCTGGGCTGAAGACGGCTGTAATGCCAGAAACCGGTCCTCGGAAGCTTGTTTCCGGACCAGGGAAGGCATGGTTTGGCAGTTCGGGCTTGACTGTTCCCATGAGGCACAGGGTTAGACTGATTTGCATATAGCCATGTCTGAACTGGGGTGGCAGAGTGGGCTAAAGAACAGTGATGGAATAAACCCAGATCTTTTGACTGGGTGTGAGTGCTTTATTGGTTCAGATGCTCCGTCCATCACCACCCCCTTTTGTACCGCTTTTGGCCACCATAAGTGTGGCAGGGTATGCTCAGACGTGAGTCCCTTGCTCACTTTGCCACTGGATTCAAGCAAGCTGGGCTGAAGATGGCTGTAATGCCAGAAACCGGTCCTCTGAAGCTTGTGTCCGGTCCAGGGAAGGCATGGCTTGGCAGTTGGGGCTGGACTGTTCCCATGAGGCACAGGGTCAGACTGATTTGCATATAGCCATGTCCGAACTGGAGTGGCAGAGTGGGCTAAAGAACGGTGATGGATTAAACCCAGATCTTTTGACTGGGCGTGAGTGTTTTATTGGTTCAGATGCTCCGTCCATCACCACCCCCTTTTGGACCGCTTTTGACCGCCATAAGTGTGGCAGGGTATGCTCAGACATGAGTCCCTTGCTCACTTTGCCACTGGATTCAAGCAAGCCGGGCTGAAGATGGCTGTAATGCCAGAAACCAGTCCTCGGAAGCTTGTTTCCGGTCCAGGGAAGGCATGGCTTGGCAGTTCGGGCTGCACTGACGCCATGAGGCACAGGGTCAGACTGATTTGCATATAGCCATGTCTGAACTGGGGTGGCAGAGTGGGCTAAAGAACGGTGATGGATTAAACCCAGATCTTTTGACTGGGTGTGAGTGTTTTATTGGTTCAGATGCTCCGTCCATCACCACCCCTTTTGTACCGCTTTTGGCCGCCATAAGTGTGGCAGGGTATGCTCAGACGTGAGTCCCTTGCTCACTTTGCCACTGGATTCAAGCAAGCCGGGCTGAAGATGGCTGTAATGCCAGAAACCAGTCCTCGGAAGCTTGTTTCCGGTCCAGGGAAGGCATGGCTTGGCAGTTCGGGCTGGACTGTTTCCATGAGGCACAGGGTCAGACTGATTTGCATATAGCCATGTCTGAACTGGGGTGGCATAGTGGGCTAAAGAACGGTGATGGATTAAACCCAGATCTTTTGACTGGGTGTGAGTGTTTTATTGGTTCAGATGCTCCGTCCATCACCACCCCCTTTTGTACCGCTTTTGGCCGCCATAAGTGTGGCAGGGTATGCTCAGACGTGAGTCCCTTGCTCACTTTGCCACCGGATTCAAGCAAGCCAGGCTGAAGACGGCTGTAATGCCAGAAACCGGTCCTCGGAAGCTTGTTTCCGGTCCAGGGAAGGCATGACTTGGCAGTTCGGGCTGGACAGTTCCCATGAGGCACAGGGTCAGACTGATTTGCATATAGCCATGTCTGAACTGGGGTGGCAGAGTGGACTAAAGAACGGTGATGGATTAAACCCAGATCTTTTGACTGGGTGTGAGTGTTTTATTGGCTCAGATGCTCCGTCCATCATCACCCCCTTTTGTACCGCTTTTGACCGCCATAAGTGTGGCAGGGTATGCTCAGACGTGAGTCCCTTGCTCACTTTGCCACTGGATTCAAGCAAGCCGGGCTGATGACGGCTGTAATGCCAGAAACCGGTCCTCGGAAGCTTGTTTCCGGTCCAGGGAAGGCATGGCTTGGCAGTTCGGGCTGGACTGTTCCCATGAGGCACAGGGTCAGACTGATTTGCATATAGCCATGTCTGAACTGGGGTGGCAGAGTGGGCTAAAGAACGGTGATGGATAAAACCCAGATCTTTTGACTGGGTGTGAGTGTTTTATTGGTTCAGATGCTCCGTCTATCACCACCCCCTTTTGTACCGCTTTTGGCCGCCATAAGTGTGGCAGGGTATGCTCAGACGTGAGTCCCTTGCTCACGTTGCCACTGGATTCAAGCAAGCCAGGCTGAAGACGGCTGTAATGCCAGAAACCGGTCCTCGGAAGCTTGTTTCCGATCCAGGGAAGGCATGACTTGGCAGTTCGGGCTGGACAGTTCCCATGAGGCACAGGGTCAGACTGATTTGCATATAGCCATGTCAGATCTGGGGTGGCAGAGTGGACTAAAGAACGGTGATGGATTAAACCCAGATCTTTTGACTGGGTGTGAGTGTTTTATTGGTTCAGATGCTCCGTCCATCACCACCCCCTTTTGTACCGCTTTTGACCACCATAAGTGTGGCAGGGTATGCTCAGACGTGAGTCCCTTGCTCACTTTGCCACTGGATTCAAGCAAGCCGGGCTGAAGACGGCTGTAATGCCAGAAACCGGTCCTCATAAGCTTGTTTCCGGTCCAGGGAAGGCATGACTTGGCAGTTCGGGCTGGACTGTTCCCATGAGACACAGGGTTAGACTGATTTGCATATAGCCATGTCTGAACTGGGGTGGCAGAGTGGGCTACAGAACGGTGATGGATTAAACCCAGATCTTTTGACTGGGTGTGAGTGTTTTATTGGTTCAGATGCTCCGTCCATCACCACCACCTTTTGTACCGCTTATGGCCGCCATAAGTGTGGCAGGGTATGCTCAGACGTGAGTCCCTTGCTCACTTTGCCACTGGATTCAAGCAAGCCGGGCTGAAGACGGCTGTAATGCCAGAAACCGGTCCTCGGAAGCTTGTTTCCGGTCCAGGGAAGGCATGGCTTGGCAGTTGGGGCTGGACTGTTCCCATGAGGCACAGGGTCAGACTGATTTGCATATAGCCATTACTGAACTGGGGTGGCAGAGTGGGCTAAAGAACGGTGATGGATTAAACCCAGATCTTTTGACTGGGTGTGAGTGTTTTATTGGTTCAGATGCTCCGTCCATCACCACCCCCTTTTGTACCGCTTTTGGCCACCATAAGTGTGGCAGGGTATGCTCAGACGTGAGTCCCTTGCTCACTTTGCCACTGGATTCAAGCAAGCCGGGCTGAAGACGGCTGTAATGCCAGAAACCGGTCCTCGGAAGCTTGTTTCCGGTCCAGGGAAGGCATGGCTTGGCAGTTCGGGCTTGACTGTTCCCATGAGGCACAGGGTTAGACTGATTTGCATATAGCCATGTCTGAACTGGAGTGGCAGAGTGGGCTAAAGAACGGTGATGGATTAAACCCAGATCTTTTGACTGGGTGTGAGTCTTTTATTGGTTCAGATGCTCCGTCCATCACCACCCCCTTTTGTACCGCTTTTGGCCGCCATAAGTGTGGCAGGGTATGCTCAGACGTGAGTCCCTTGCTCACTTTGCCACTGGATTCAAGCAAGCTGGGCTGAAGACGGCTGTAATGCCAGAAACCGGTCCTCGGAAGCTTGTTTCCGGACCAGGGAAGGCATGGTTTGGCAGTTCGGGCTTGACTGTTCCCATGAGGCACAGGGTTAGACTGATTTGCATATAGCCATGTCTGAACTGGGGTGGCAGAGTGGGCTAAAGAACAGTGATGGAATAAACCCAGATCTTTTGACTGGGTGTGAGTGCTTTATTGGTTCAGATGCTCCGTCCATCACCACCCCCTTTTGTACCGCTTTTGGCCACCATAAGTGTGGCAGGGTATGCTCAGACGTGAGTCCCTTGCTCACTTTGCCACTGGATTCAAGCAAGCTGGGCTGAAGATGGCTGTAATGCCAGAAACCGGTCCTCGGAAGCTTGTGTCCGGTCCAGGGAAGGCATGGCTTGGCAGTTCGGGCTGGACTGTTCCCATGAGGCACAGGGTCAGACTGATTTGCATATAGCCATGTCTGAACTGAGGTGGCAGAGTGGGCTAAAGAACGGTGATGGATTAAACCCAGATCTTTTGACTGGGTGTGAGTGTTTTATTGGTTCAGATGCTCCGTCCATCACCACCCCCTTTTGTACCGCTTTTGGCCGCCATAAGTGTGGCAGGGTATGCTCAGACGTGAGTCCCTTGCTCACTTTGCCACCGGATTCAAGCAAGCCAGGCTGAAGACGGCTGTAATGCCAGAAACCGGTCCTCGGAAGCTTGTTTCCGGTCCAGGGAAGGCATGACTTGGCAGTTCGGGCTGGACAGTTCCCATGAGGCACAGGGTCAGACTGATTTGCATATAGCCATGTCTGAACTGGGGTGGCAGAGTGGACTAAAGAACGGTGATGGATTAAACCCAGATCTTTTGACTGGGTGTGAGTGTTTTATTGGCTCAGATGCTCCGTCCATCACCACCCCCTTTTGTACCGCTTTTGGCCACCATAAGTGTGGCAGGGTATGCTCAGACGTGAGTCCCTTGCTCACTTTGCCACTGGATTCAAGCAAGCCGGGCTGATGACGGCTGTAATGCCAGAAACCGGTCCTCGGAAGCTTGTTTCCGGTCCAGGGAAGGCATGGCTTGGCAGTTCGGGCTGGACTGTTCCCATGAGGCACAGGGTCAGACTGATTTGCATATAGCCATGTCTGAACTGGGGTGGCAGAGTGGGCTAAAGAACGGTGATGGATAAAACCCAGATCTTTTGACTGGGTGTGAGTGTTTTATTGGTTCAGATGCTCCGTCTATCACCACCCCCTTTTGTACCGCTTTTGGCCGCCATAAGTGTGGCAGGGTATGCTCAGACGTGAGTCCCTTGCTCACGTTGCCACTGGATTCAAGCAAGCCAGGCTGAAGACGGCTGTAATGCCAGAAACCGGTCCTCGGAAGCTTGTTTCCGATCCAGGGAAGGCATGACTTGGCAGTTCGGGCTGGACAGTTCCCATGAGGCACAGGGTCAGACTGATTTGCATATAGCCATGTCAGATCTGGGGTGGCAGAGTGGACTAAAGAACGGTGATGGATTAAACCCAGATCTTTTGACTGGGTGTGAGTGTTTTATTGGTTCAGATGCTCCGTCCATCACCACCCCCTTTTGTACCGCTTTTGACCACCATAAGTGTGGCAGGGTATGCTCAGACGTGAGTCCCTTGCTCACTTTGCCACTGGATTCAAGCAAGCCGGGCTGAAGACGGCTGTAATGCCAGAAACCGGTCCTCATAAGCTTGTTTCCGGTCCAGGGAAGGCATGACTTGGCAGTTCGGGCTGGACTGTTCCCATGAGGCACAGGGTTAGACTGATTTGCATATAGCCATGTCTGAACTGGGGTGGCAGAGTGGGCTACAGAACGGTGATGGATTAAACCCAGATCTTTTGACTGGGTGTGAGTGTTTTATTGGTTCAGATGCTCCGTCCATCACCACCACCTTTTGTACCGCTTATGGCCGCCATAAGTGTGGCAGGGTATGCTCAGACGTGAGTCCCTTGCTCACTTTGCCACTGGATTCAAGCAAGCCGGGCTGAAGACGGCTGTAATGCCAGAAACCGGTCCTCGGAAGCTTGTTTCCGGTCCAGGGAAGGCATGGCTTGGCAGTTGGGGCTGGACTGTTCCCATGAGGCACAGGGTCAGACTGATTTGCATATAGCCATTACTGAACTGGGGTGGCAGAGTGGGCTAAAGAACGGTGATGGATTAAACCCAGATCTTTTGACTGGGTGTGAGTGTTTTATTGGTTCAGATGCTCCGTCCATCACCACCCCCTTTTGTACCGCTTTTGGCCACCATAAGTGTGGCAGGGTATGCTCAGACGTGAGTCCCTTGCTCACTTTGCCACTGGATTCAAGCAAGTCGGGCTGAAGACGGCTGTAATGCCAGAAACCGGTCCTCGGAAGCTTGTTTCCGGTCCAGGGAAGGCATGGCTTGGCAGTTCGGGCTTGACTGTTCCCATGAGGCACAGGGTTAGACTGATTTGCATATAGCCATGTCTGAACTGGAGTGGCAGAGTGGGCTAAAGAACGGTGATGGATTAAACCCAGATCTTTTGACTGGGTGTGAGTCTTTTATTGGTTCAGATGCTCCGTCCATCACCACCCCCTTTTGTACCGCTTTTGGCCGCCATAAGTGTGGCAGGGTATGCTCAGACGTGAGTCCCTTGCTCACTTTGCCACTGGATTCAAGCAAGCTGGGCTGAAGACGGCTGTAATGCCAGAAACCGGTCCTCGGAAGCTTGTTTCCGGACCAGGGAAGGCATGGTTTGGCAGTTCGGGCTTGACTGTTCCCATGAGGCACAGGGTTAGACTGATTTGCATATAGCCATGTCTGAACTGGGGTGGCAGAGTGGGCTAAAGAACAGTGATGGAATAAACCCAGATCTTTTGACTGGGTGTGAGTGCTTTATTGGTTCAGATGCTCCGTCCATCACCACCCCCTTTTGTACCGCTTTTGGCCACCATAAGTGTGGCAGGGTATGCTCAGACGTGAGTCCCTTGCTCACTTTGCCACTGGATTCAAGCAAGCTGGGCTGAAGATGGCTGTAATGCCAGAAACCGGTCCTCTGAAGCTTGTGTCCGGTCCAGGGAAGGCATGGCTTGGCAGTTCGGGCTGGACTGTTCCCATGAGGCACAGGGTCAGACTGATTTGCATATAGCCATGTCTGAACTGAGGTGGCAGAGTGGGCTAAAGAACGGTGATGGATTAAACCCAGATCTTTTGACTGGGTGTGAGTGTTTTATTGGTTCAGATGCTCCGTCCATCACCACCCCCTTTTGTACCGCTTTTGGCCGCCATAAGTGTGGCAGGGTATGCTCAGACGTGAGTCCCTTGCTCACTTTGCCACTGGATTCAAGCAAGCCGGGCTGAAGACGGCTGTAATGCCAGAAACCGGTCCTCGGAAGCTTGTTTCCGGTCCAGGGAAGGCATGGCTTGGCAGTTCGAGCTGCACTGTTCCCATGAGGCAGAGGGTCAGACTGATTTGCATATAGCCATGTCTGAACTGGGGTGGCAGAGTGGGCTACAGAACGGTGATGGATTAAACCCAGATCTTTTGACTGGGTGTGAGTGTTTTATTGGTTCAGATGCTCCGTCCATCACCACCACCTTTTGTACCGCTTATGGCCGCCATAAGTGTGGCAGGGTATGCTCAGACGTGAGTCCCTTGCTCACTTTGCCACTGGATTCAAGCAAGCCGAGCTGAAGACGGCTGTAATGCCAGAAACCGGTCCTCGGAAGCTTGTTTCCGGTCCAGGGAAGGCATGGCTTGGCAGTTGGGGCTGGACTGTTCCCATGAGGCACAGGGTCAGACTGATTTGCATATAGCCATTACTGAACTGGGGTTGGCAGAGTGGGCTAAAGAACGGTGATGGATTAAACCCAGATCTTTTGACTGGGTGTGAGTGTTTTATTGGTTCAGATGCTCCGTCCATCACCACCCCCTTTTGTACCGCTTTTGGCCACCATAAGTGTGGCAGGGTATGCTCAGACGTGAGTCCCTTGCTCACTTTGCCACTGGATTCAAGCAAGCCGGGCTGAAGACGGCTGTAATGCCAGAAACCGGTCCTCGGAAGCTTGTTTCCGGTCCAGGGAAGGCATGGCTTGGCAGTTCGGGCTTGACTGTTCCCATGAGGCACAGGGTTAGACTGATTTGCATATAGCCATGTCTGAACTGGAGTGGCAGAGTGGGCTAAAGAACGGTGATGGATTAAACCCAGATCTTTTGACTGGGTGTGAGTCTTTTATTGGTTCAGATGCTCCGTCCATCACCACCCCCTTTTGTACCGCTTTTGGCCGCCATAAGTGTGGCAGGGTATGCTCAGACGTGAGTCCCTTGCTCACTTTGCCACTGGATTCAAGCAAGCTGGGCTGAAGACGGCTGTAATGCCAGAAACCGGTCCTCGGAAGCTTGTTTCCGGACCAGGGAAGGCATGGTTTGGCAGTTCGGGCTTGACTGTTCCCATGAGGCACAGGGTTAGACTGATTTGCATATAGCCATGTCTGAACTGGGGTGGCAGAGTGGGCTAAAGAACAGTGATGGAATAAACCCAGATCTTTTGACTGGGTGTGAGTGCTTTATTGGTTCAGATGCTCCGTCCATCACCACCCCCTTTTGTACCGCTTTTGGCCACCATAAGTGTGGCAGGGTATGCTCAGACGTGAGTCCCTTGCTCACTTTGCCACTGGATTCAAGCAAGCTGGGCTGAAGATGGCTGTAATGCCAGAAACCGGTCCTCTGAAGCTTGTGTCCGGTCCAGGGAAGGCATGGCTTGGCAGTTGGGGCTGGACTGTTCCCATGAGGCACAGGGTCAGACTGATTTGCATATAGCCATGTCCGAACTGGAGTGGCAGAGTGGGCTAAAGAACGGTGATGGATTAAACCCAGATCTTTTGACTGGGCGTGAGTGTTTTATTGGTTCAGATGCTCCGTCCATCACCACCCCCTTTTGGACCGCTTTTGACCGCCATAAGTGTGGCAGGGTATGCTCAGACATGAGTCCCTTGCTCACTTTGCCACTGGATTCAAGCAAGCCGGGCTGAAGATGGCTGTAATGCCAGAAACCAGTCCTCGGAAGCTTGTTTCCGGTCCAGGGAAGGCATGGCTTGGCAGTTCGGGCTGCACTGACGCCATGAGGCACAGGGTCAGACTGATTTGCATATAGCCATGTCTGAACTGGGGTGGCAGAGTGGGCTAAAGAACGGTGATGGATTAAACCCAGATCTTTTGACTGGGTGTGAGTGTTTTATTGGTTCAGATGCTCCGTCCATCACCACCCCTTTTGTACCGCTTTTGGCCGCCATAAGTGTGGCAGGGTATGCTCAGACGTGAGTCCCTTGCTCACTTTGCCACTGGATTCAAGCAAGCCGGGCTGAAGATGGCTGTAATGCCAGAAACCAGTCCTCGGAAGCTTGTTTCCGGTCCAGGGAAGGCATGGCTTGGCAGTTCGGGCTGGACTGTTTCCATGAGGCACAGGGTCAGACTGATTTGCATATAGCCATGTCTGAACTGGGGTGGCATAGTGGGCTAAAGAACGGTGATGGATTAAACCCAGATCTTTTGACTGGGTGTGAGTGTTTTATTGGTTCAGATGCTCCGTCCATCACCACCCCCTTTTGTACCGCTTTTGGCCGCCATAAGTGTGGCAGGGTATGCTCAGACGTGAGTCCCTTGCTCACTTTGCCACCGGATTCAAGCAAGCCAGGCTGAAGACGGCTGTAATGCCAGAAACCGGTCCTCGGAAGCTTGTTTCCGGTCCAGGGAAGGCATGACTTGGCAGTTCGGGCTGGACAGTTCCCATGAGGCACAGGGTCAGACTGATTTGCATATAGCCATGTCTGAACTGGGGTGGCAGAGTGGACTAAAGAACGGTGATGGATTAAACCCAGATCTTTTGACTGGGTGTGAGTGTTTTATTGGCTCAGATGCTCCGTCCATCACCACCCCCTTTTGTACCGCTTTTGACCGCCATAAGTGTGGCAGGGTATGCTCAGACGTGAGTCCCTTGCTCACTTTGCCACTGGATTCAAGCAAGCCGGGCTGATGACGGCTGTAATGCCAGAAACCGGTCCTCGGAAGCTTGTTTCCGGTCCAGGGAAGGCATGGCTTGGCAGTTCGGGCTGGACTGTTCCCATGAGGCACAGGGTCAGACTGATTTGCATATAGCCATGTCTGAACTGGGGTGGCAGAGTGGGCTAAAGAACGGTGATGGATAAAACCCAGATCTTTTGACTGGGTGTGAGTGTTTTATTGGTTCAGATGCTCCGTCTATCACCACCCCCTTTTGTACCGCTTTTGGCCGCCATAAGTGTGGCAGGGTATGCTCAGACGTGAGTCCCTTGCTCACGTTGCCACTGGATTCAAGCAAGCCAGGCTGAAGACGGCTGTAATGCCAGAAACCGGTCCTCGGAAGCTTGTTTCCGATCCAGGGAAGGCATGACTTGGCAGTTCGGGCTGGACAGTTCCCATGAGGCACAGGGTCAGACTGATTTGCATATAGCCATGTCAGATCTGGGGTGGCAGAGTGGACTAAAGAACGGTGATGGATTAAACCCAGATCTTTTGACTGGGTGTGAGTGTTTTATTGGTTCAGATGCTCCGTCCATCACCACCCCCTTTTGTACCGCTTTTGACCACCATAAGTGTGGCAGGGTATGCTCAGACGTGAGTCCCTTGCTCACTTTGCCACTGGATTCAAGCAAGCCGGGCTGAAGACGGCTGTAATGCCAGAAACCGGTCCTCATAAGCTTGTTTCCGGTCCAGGGAAGGCATGACTTGGCAGTTCGGGCTGGACTGTTCCCATGAGGCACAGGGTTAGACTGATTTGCATATAGCCATGTCTGAACTGGGGTGGCAGAGTGGGCTACAGAACGGTGATGGATTAAACCCAGATCTTTTGACTGGGTGTGAGTGTTTTATTGGTTCAGATGCTCCGTCCATCACCACCACCTTTTGTACCGCTTATGGCCGCCATAAGTGTGGCAGGGTATGCTCAGACGTGAGTCCCTTGCTCACTTTGCCACTGGATTCAAGCAAGCCGGGCTGAAGACGGCTGTAATGCCAGAAACCGGTCCTCGGAAGCTTGTTTCCGGTCCAGGGAAGGCATGGCTTGGCAGTTGGGGCTGGACTGTTCCCATGAGGCACAGGGTCAGACTGATTTGCATATAGCCATTACTGAACTGGGGTGGCAGAGTGGGCTAAAGAACGGTGATGGATTAAACCCAGATCTTTTGACTGGGTGTGAGTGTTTTATTGGTTCAGATGCTCCGTCCATCACCACCCCCTTTTGTACCGCTTTTGGCCACCATAAGTGTGGCAGGGTATGCTCAGACGTGAGTCCCTTGCTCACTTTGCCACTGGATTCAAGCAAGTCGGGCTGAAGACGGCTGTAATGCCAGAAACCGGTCCTCGGAAGCTTGTTTCCGGTCCAGGGAAGGCATGGCTTGGCAGTTCGGGCTTGACTGTTCCCATGAGGCACAGGGTTAGACTGATTTGCATATAGCCATGTCTGAACTGGAGTGGCAGAGTGGGCTAAAGAACGGTGATGGATTAAACCCAGATCTTTTGACTGGGTGTGAGTCTTTTATTGGTTCAGATGCTCCGTCCATCACCACCCCCTTTTGTACCGCTTTTGGCCGCCATAAGTGTGGCAGGGTATGCTCAGACGTGAGTCCCTTGCTCACTTTGCCACTGGATTCAAGCAAGCTGGGCTGAAGACGGCTGTAATGCCAGAAACCGGTCCTCGGAAGCTTGTTTCCGGACCAGGGAAGGCATGGTTTGGCAGTTCGGGCTTGACTGTTCCCATGAGGCACAGGGTTAGACTGATTTGCATATAGCCATGTCTGAACTGGGGTGGCAGAGTGGGCTAAAGAACAGTGATGGAATAAACCCAGATCTTTTGACTGGGTGTGAGTGCTTTATTGGTTCAGATGCTCCGTCCATCACCACCCCCTTTTGTACCGCTTTTGGCCACCATAAGTGTGGCAGGGTATGCTCAGACGTGAGTCCCTTGCTCACTTTGCCACTGGATTCAAGCAAGCTGGGCTGAAGATGGCTGTAATGCCAGAAACCGGTCCTCTGAAGCTTGTGTCCGGTCCAGGGAAGGCATGGCTTGGCAGTTCGGGCTGGACTGTTCCCATGAGGCACAGGGTCAGACTGATTTGCATATAGCCATGTCTGAACTGAGGTGGCAGAGTGGGCTAAAGAACGGTGATGGATTAAACCCAGATCTTTTGACTGGGTGTGAGTGTTTTATTGGTTCAGATGCTCCGTCCATCACCACCCCCTTTTGTACCGCTTTTGGCCGCCATAAGTGTGGCAGGGTATGCTCAGACGTGAGTCCCTTGCTCACTTTGCCACTGGATTCAAGCAAGCCGGGCTGAAGACGGCTGTAATGCCAGAAACCGGTCCTCGGAAGCTTGTTTCCGGTCCAGGGAAGGCATGGCTTGGCAGTTCGAGCTGCACTGTTCCCATGAGGCAGAGGGTCAGACTGATTTGCATATAGCCATGTCTGAACTGGGGTGGCAGAGTGGGCTACAGAACGGTGATGGATTAAACCCAGATCTTTTGACTGGGTGTGAGTGTTTTATTGGTTCAGATGCTCCGTCCATCACCACCACCTTTTGTACCGCTTATGGCCGCCATAAGTGTGGCAGGGTATGCTCAGACGTGAGTCCCTTGCTCACTTTGCCACTGGATTCAAGCAAGCCGGGCTGAAGACGGCTGTAATGCCAGAAACCGGTCCTCGGAAGCTTGTTTCCGGTCCAGGGAAGGCATGGCTTGGCAGTTGGGGCTGGACTGTTCCCATGAGGCACAGGGTCAGACTGATTTGCATATAGCCATTACTGAACTGGGGTGGCAGAGTGGGCTAAAGAACGGTGATGGATTAAACCCAGATCTTTTGACTGGGTGTGAGTGTTTTATTGGTTCAGATGCTCCGTCCATCACCACCCCCTTTTGTACCGCTTTTGGCCACCATAAGTGTGGCAGGGTATGCTCAGACGTGAGTCCCTTGCTCACTTTGCCACTGGATTCAAGCAAGCCGGGCTGAAGACGGCTGTAATGCCAGAAACCGGTCCTCGGAAGCTTGTTTCCGGTCCAGGGAAGGCATGGCTTGGCAGTTCGGGCTTGACTGTTCCCATGAGGCACAGGGTTAGACTGATTTGCATATAGCCATGTCTGAACTGGAGTGGCAGAGTGGGCTAAAGAACGGTGATGGATTAAACCCAGATCTTTTGACTGGGTGTGAGTCTTTTATTGGTTCAGATGCTCCGTCCATCACCACCCCCTTTTGTACCGCTTTTGGCCGCCATAAGTGTGGCAGGGTATGCTCAGACGTGAGTCCCTTGCTCACTTTGCCACTGGATTCAAGCAAGCTGGGCTGAAGACGGCTGTAATGCCAGAAACCGGTCCTCGGAAGCTTGTTTCCGGACCAGGGAAGGCATGGTTTGGCAGTTCGGGCTTGACTGTTCCCATGAGGCACAGGGTTAGACTGATTTGCATATAGCCATGTCTGAACTGGGGTGGCAGAGTGGGCTAAAGAACAGTGATGGAATAAACCCAGATCTTTTGACTGGGTGTGAGTGCTTTATTGGTTCAGATGCTCCGTCCATCACCACCCCCTTTTGTACCGCTTTTGGCCACCATAAGTGTGGCAGGGTATGCTCAGACGTGAGTCCCTTGCTCACTTTGCCACTGGATTCAAGCAAGCTGGGCTGAAGATGGCTGTAATGCCAGAAACCGGTCCTCTGAAGCTTGTGTCCGGTCCAGGGAAGGCATGGCTTGGCAGTTGGGGCTGGACTGTTCCCATGAGGCACAGGGTCAGACTGATTTGCATATAGCCATGTCCGAACTGGAGTGGCAGAGTGGGCTAAAGAACGGTGATGGATTAAACCCAGATCTTTTGACTGGGCGTGAGTGTTTTATTGGTTCAGATGCTCCGTCCATCACCACCCCCTTTTGGACCGCTTTTGACCGCCATAAGTGTGGCAGGGTATGCTCAGACATGAGTCCCTTGCTCACTTTGCCACTGGATTCAAGCAAGCCGGGCTGAAGATGGCTGTAATGCCAGAAACCATTCCTCGGAAGCTTGTTTCCGGTCCAGGGAAGGCATGGCTTGGCAGTTCGGGCTGCACTGACGCCATGAGGCACAGGGTCAGACTGATTTGCATATAGCCATGTCTGAACTGGGGTGGCAGAGTGGGCTAAAGAACGGTGATGGATTAAACCCAGATCTTTTGACTGGGTGTGAGTGTTTTATTGGTTCAGATGCTCCGTCCATCACCACCCCTTTTGTACCGCTTTTGGCCGCCATAAGTGTGGCAGGGTATGCTCAGACGTGAGTCCCTTGCTCACTTTGCCACTGGATTCAAGCAAGCCGGGCTGAAGATGGCTGTAATGCCAGAAACCAGTCCTCGGAAGCTTGTTTCCGGTCCAGGGAAGGCATGGCTTGGCAGTTCGGGCTGGACTGTTTCCATGAGGCACAGGGTCAGACTGATTTGCATATAGCCATGTCTGAACTGGGGTGGCATAGTGGGCTAAAGAACGGTGATGGATTAAACCCAGATCTTTTGACTGGGTGTGAGTGTTTTATTGGTTCAGATGCTCCGTCCATCACCACCCCCTTTTGTACCGCTTTTGGCCGCCATAAGTGTGGCAGGGTATGCTCAGACGTGAGTCCCTTGCTCACTTTGCCACCGGATTCAAGCAAGCCAGGCTGAAGACGGCTGTAATGCCAGAAACCGGTCCTCGGAAGCTTGTTTCCGGTCCAGGGAAGGCATGACTTGGCAGTTCGGGCTGGACAGTTCCCATGAGGCACAGGGTCAGACTGATTTGCATATAGCCATGTCTGAACTGGGGTGGCAGAGTGGACTAAAGAACGGTGATGGATTAAACCCAGATCTTTTGACTGGGTGTGAGTGTTTTATTGGCTCAGATGCTCCGTCCATCATCACCCCCTTTTGTACCGCTTTTGACCGCCATAAGTGTGGCAGGGTATGCTCAGACGTGAGTCCCTTGCTCACTTTGCCACTGGATTCAAGCAAGCCGGGCTGATGACGGCTGTAATGCCAGAAACCGGTCCTCGGAAGCTTGTTTCCGGTCCAGGGAAGGCATGGCTTGGCAGTTCGGGCTGGACTGTTCCCATGAGGCACAGGGTCAGACTGATTTGCATATAGCCATGTCTGAACTGGGGTGGCAGAGTGGGCTAAAGAACGGTGATGGATAAAACCCAGATCTTTTGACTGGGTGTGAGTGTTTTATTGGTTCAGATGCTCCGTCTATCACCACCCCCTTTTGTACCGCTTTTGGCCGCCATAAGTGTGGCAGGGTATGCTCAGACGTGAGTCCCTTGCTCACGTTGCCACTGGATTCAAGCAAGCCAGGCTGAAGACGGCTGTAATGCCAGAAACCGGTCCTCGGAAGCTTGTTTCCGATCCAGGGAAGGCATGACTTGGCAGTTCGGGCTGGACAGTTCCCATGAGGCACAGGGTCAGACTGATTTGCATATAGCCATGTCAGATCTGGGGTGGCAGAGTGGACTAAAGAACGGTGATGGATTAAACCCAGATCTTTTGACTGGGTGTGAGTGTTTTATTGGTTCAGATGCTCCGTCCATCACCACCCCCTTTTGTACCGCTTTTGACCACCATAAGTGTGGCAGGGTATGCTCAGACGTGAGTCCCTTGCTCACTTTGCCACTGGATTCAAGCAAGCCGGGCTGAAGACGGCTGTAATGCCAGAAACCGGTCCTCATAAGCTTGTTTCCGGTCCAGGGAAGGCATGACTTGGCAGTTCGGGCTGGACTGTTCCCATGAGGCACAGGGTTAGACTGATTTGCATATAGCCATGTCTGAACTGGGGTGGCAGAGTGGGCTACAGAACGGTGATGGATTAAACCCAGATCTTTTGACTGGGTGTGAGTGTTTTATTGGTTCAGATGCTCCGTCCATCACCACCACCTTTTGTACCGCTTATGGCCGCCATAAGTGTGGCAGGGTATGCTCAGACGTGAGTCCCTTGCTCACTTTGCCACTGGATTCAAGCAAGCCGGGCTGAAGACGGCTGTAATGCCAGAAACCGGTCCTCGGAAGCTTGTTTCCGGTCCAGGGAAGGCATGGCTTGGCAGTTGGGGCTGGACTGTTCCCATGAGGCACAGGGTCAGACTGATTTGCATATAGCCATTACTGAACTGGGGTGGCAGAGTGGGCTAAAGAACGGTGATGGATTAAACCCAGATCTTTTGACTGGGTGTGAGTGTTTTATTGGTTCAGATGCTCCGTCCATCACCACCCCCTTTTGTACCGCTTTTGGCCACCATAAGTGTGGCAGGGTATGCTCAGACGTGAGTCCCTTGCTCACTTTGCCACTGGATTCAAGCAAGCCGGGCTGAAGACGGCTGTAATGCCAGAAACCGGTCCTCGGAAGCTTGTTTCCGGTCCAGGGAAGGCATGGCTTGGCAGTTCGGGCTTGACTGTTCCCATGAGGCACAGGGTTAGACTGATTTGCATATAGCCATGTCTGAACTGGAGTGGCAGAGTGGGCTAAAGAACGGTGATGGATTAAACCCAGATCTTTTGACTGGGTGTGAGTCTTTTATTGGTTCAGATGCTCCGTCCATCACCACCCCCTTTTGTACCGCTTTTGGCCGCCATAAGTGTGGCAGGGTATGCTCAGACGTGAGTCCCTTGCTCACTTTGCCACTGGATTCAAGCAAGCTGGGCTGAAGACGGCTGTAATGCCAGAAACCGGTCCTCGGAAGCTTGTTTCCGGACCAGGGAAGGCATGGTTTGGCAGTTCGGGCTTGACTGTTCCCATGAGGCACAGGGTTAGACTGATTTGCATATAGCCATGTCTGAACTGGGGTGGCAGAGTGGGCTAAAGAACAGTGATGGAATAAACCCAGATCTTTTGACTGGGTGTGAGTGCTTTATTGGTTCAGATGCTCCGTCCATCACCACCCCCTTTTGTACCGCTTTTGGCCACCATAAGTGTGGCAGGGTATGCTCAGACGTGAGTCCCTTGCTCACTTTGCCACTGGATTCAAGCAAGCTGGGCTGAAGATGGCTGTAATGCCAGAAACCGGTCCTCGGAAACTTGTGTCCGGTCCAGGGAAGGCATGGCTTGGCAGTTCGGGCTGAACTGTTCCCATGAGGCACAGGGTCAGACTGATTTGCATATAGCCATGTCTGAACTGAGGTGGCAGAGTGGGCTAAAGAACGGTGATGGATTAAACCCAGATCTTTTGACTGGGTGTGAGTGTTTTATTGGTTCAGATGCTCCGTCCATCACCACCCCCTTTTGTACCGCTTTTGGCCGCCATAAGTGTGGCAGGGTATGCTCAGACGTGAGTCCCTTGCTCACTTTGCCACCGGATTCAAGCAAGCCAGGCTGAAGACGGCTGTAATGCCAGAAACCGGTCCTCGGAAGCTTGTTTCCGGTCCAGGGAAGGCATGACTTGGCAGTTCGGGCTGGACAGTTCCCATGAGGCACAGGGTCAGACTGATTTGCATATAGCCATGTCTGAACTGGGGTGGCAGAGTGGACTAAAGAACGGTGATGGATTAAACCCAGATCTTTTGACTGGGTGTGAGTGTTTTATTGGCTCAGATGCTCCGTCCATCACCACCCCCTTTTGTACCGCTTTTGACCGCCATAAGTGTGGCAGGGTATGCTCAGACGTGAGTCCCTTGCTCACTTTGCCACTGGATTCAAGCAAGCCGGGCTGATGACGGCTGTAATGCCAGAAACCGGTCCTCGGAAGCTTGTTTCCGGTCCAGGGAAGGCATGGCTTGGCAGTTCGGGCTGGACTGTTCCCATGAGGCACAGGGTCAGACTGATTTGCATATAGCCATGTCTGAACTGGGGTGGCAGAGTGGGCTAAAGAACGGTGATGGATAAAACCCAGATCTTTTGACTGGGTGTGAGTGTTTTATTGGTTCAGATGCTCCGTCTATCACCACCCCCTTTTGTACCGCTTTTGGCCGCCATAAGTGTGGCAGGGTATGCTCAGACGTGAGTCCCTTGCTCACGTTGCCACTGGATTCAAGCAAGCCAGGCTGAAGACGGCTGTAATGCCAGAAACCGGTCCTCGGAAGCTTGTTTCCGATCCAGGGAAGGCATGACTTGGCAGTTCGGGCTGGACAGTTCCCATGAGGCACAGGGTCAGACTGATTTGCATATAGCCATGTCAGATCTGGGGTGGCAGAGTGGACTAAAGAACGGTGATGGATTAAACCCAGATCTTTTGACTGGGTGTGAGTGTTTTATTGGTTCAGATGCTCCGTCCATCACCACCCCCTTTTGTACCGCTTTTGACCACCATAAGTGTGGCAGGGTATGCTCAGACGTGAGTCCCTTGCTCACTTTGCCACTGGATTCAAGCAAGCCGGGCTGAAGACGGCTGTAATGCCAGAAACCGGTCCTCATAAGCTTGTTTCCGGTCCAGGGAAGGCATGACTTGGCAGTTTGGGCTGGACTGTTCCCATGAGGCACAGGGTTAGACTGATTTGCATATAGCCATGTCTGAACTGGGGTGGCAGAGTGGGCTACAGAACGGTGATGGATTAAACCCAGATCTTTTGACTGGGTGTGAGTGTTTTATTGGTTCAGATGCTCCGTCCATCACCACCACCTTTTGTACCGCTTATGGCCGCCATAAGTGTGGCAGGGTATGCTCAGACGTGAGTCCCTTGCTCACTTTGCCACTGGATTCAAGCAAGCCGGGCTGAAGACGGCTGTAATGCCAGAAACCGGTCCTCGGAAGCTTGTTTCCGGTCCAGGGAAGGCATGGCTTGGCAGTTGGGGCTGGACTGTTCCCATGAGGCACAGGGTCAGACTGATTTGCATATAGCCATTACTGAACTGGGGTGGCAGAGTGGGCTAAAGAACGGTGATGGATTAAACCCAGATCTTTTGACTGGGTGTGAGTGTTTTATTGGTTCAGATGCTCCGTCCATCACCACCCCCTTTTGTACCGCTTTTGGCCACCATAAGTGTGGCAGGGTATGCTCAGACGTGAGTCCCTTGCTCACTTTGCCACTGGATTCAAGCAAGTCGGGCTGAAGACGGCTGTAATGCCAGAAACCGGTCCTCGGAAGCTTGTTTCCGGTCCAGGGAAGGCATGGCTTGGCAGTTCGGGCTTGACTGTTCCCATGAGGCACAGGGTTAGACTGATTTGCATATAGCCATGTCTGAACTGGAGTGGCAGAGTGGGCTAAAGAACGGTGATGGATTAAACCCAGATCTTTTGACTGGGTGTGAGTCTTTTATTGGTTCAGATGCTCCGTCCATCACCACCCCCTTTTGTACCGCTTTTGGCCGCCATAAGTGTGGCAGGGTATGCTCAGACGTGAGTCCCTTGCTCACTTTGCCACTGGATTCAAGCAAGCTGGGCTGAAGACGGCTGTAATGCCAGAAACCGGTCCTCGGAAGCTTGTTTCCGGACCAGGGAAGGCATGGTTTGGCAGTTCGGGCTTGACTGTTCCCATGAGGCACAGGGTTAGACTGATTTGCATATAGCCATGTCTGAACTGGGGTGGCAGAGTGGGCTAAAGAACAGTGATGGAATAAACCCAGATCTTTTGACTGGGTGTGAGTGCTTTATTGGTTCAGATGCTCCGTCCATCACCACCCCCTTTTGTACCGCTTTTGGCCACCATAAGTGTGGCAGGGTATGCTCAGACGTGAGTCCCTTGCTCACTTTGCCACTGGATTCAAGCAAGCTGGGCTGAAGATGGCTGTAATGCCAGAAACCGGTCCTCTGAAGCTTGTGTCCGGTCCAGGGAAGGCATGGCTTGGCAGTTCGGGCTGGACTGTTCCCATGAGGCACAGGGTCAGACTGATTTGCATATAGCCATGTCTGAACTGAGGTGGCAGAGTGGGCTAAAGAACGGTGATGGATTAAACCCAGATCTTTTGACTGGGTGTGAGTGTTTTATTGGTTCAGATGCTCCGTCCATCACCACCCCCTTTTGTACCGCTTTTGGCCGCCATAAGTGTGGCAGGGTATGCTCAGACGTGAGTCCCTTGCTCACTTTGCCACTGGATTCAAGCAAGCCGGGCTGAAGACGGCTGTAATGCCAGAAACCGGTCCTCGGAAGCTTGTTTCCGGTCCAGGGAAGGCATGGCTTGGCAGTTCGAGCTGCACTGTTCCCATGAGGCAGAGGGTCAGACTGATTTGCATATAGCCATGTCTGAACTGGGGTGGCAGAATGGGCTACAGAACGGTGATGGATTAAACCCAGATCTTTTGACTGGGTGTGAGTGTTTTATTGGTTCAGATGCTCCGTCCATCACCACCACCTTTTGTACCGCTTATGGCCGCCATAAGTGTGGCAGGGTATGCTCAGATGTGAGTCCCTTGCTCACTTTGCCACTGGATTCAAGCAAGCCGGGCTGAAGACGGCTGTAATGCCAGAAACCGGTCCTCGGAAGCTTGTTTCCGGTCCAGGGAAGGCATGGCTTGGCAGTTGGGGCTGGACTGTTCCCATGAGGCACAGGGTCAGACTGATTTGCATATAGCCATTACTGAACTGGGGTGGCAGAGTGGGCTAAAGAACGGTGATGGATTAAACCCAGATCTTTTGACTGGGTGTGAGTGTTTTATTGGTTCAGATGCTCCGTCCATCACCACCCCCTTTTGTACCGCTTTTGGCCACCATAAGTGTGGCAGGGTATGCTCAGACGTGAGTCCCTTGCTCACTTTGCCACTGGATTCAAGCAAGCCGGGCTGAAGACGGCTGTAATGCCAGAAACCGGTCCTCGGAAGCTTGTTTCCGGTCCAGGGAAGGCATGGCTTGGCAGTTCGGGCTTGACTGTTCCCATGAGGCACAGGGTTAGACTGATTTGCATATAGCCATGTCTGAACTGGAGTGGCAGAGTGGGCTAAAGAACGGTGATGGATTAAACCCAGATCTTTTGACTGGGTGTGAGTCTTTTATTGGTTCAGATGCTCCGTCCATCACCACCCCCTTTTGTACCGCTTTTGGCCGCCATAAGTGTGGCAGGGTATGCTCAGACGTGAGTCCCTTGCTCACTTTGCCACTGGATTCAAGCAAGCTGGGCTGAAGACGGCTGTAATGCCAGAAACCGGTCCTCGGAAGCTTGTTTCCGGACCAGGGAAGGCATGGTTTGGCAGTTCGGGCTTGACTGTTCCCATGAGGCACAGGGTTAGACTGATTTGCATATAGCCATGTCTGAACTGGGGTGGCAGAGTGGGCTAAAGAACAGTGATGGAATAAACCCAGATCTTTTGACTGGGTGTGAGTGCTTTATTGGTTCAGATGCTCCGTCCATCACCACCCCCTTTTGTACCGCTTTTGGCCACCATAAGTGTGGCAGGGTATGCTCAGACGTGAGTCCCTTGCTCACTTTGCCACTGGATTCAAGCAAGTCGGGCTGAAGACGGCTGTAATGCCAGAAACCGGTCCTCGGAAGCTTGTTTCCGGTCCAGGGAAGGCATGGCTTGGCAGTTCGGGCTTGACTGTTCCCATGAGGCACAGGGTTAGACTGATTTGCATATAGCCATGTCTGAACTGGAGTGGCAGAGTGGGCTAAAGAACGGTGATGGATTAAACCCAGATCTTTTGACTGGGTGTGAGTCTTTTATTGGTTCAGATGCTCCGTCCATCACCACCCCCTTTTGTACCGCTTTTGGCCGCCATAAGTGTGGCAGGGTATGCTCAGACGTGAGTCCCTTGCTCACTTTGCCACTGGATTCAAGCAAGCTGGGCTGAAGACGGCTGTAATGCCAGAAACCGGTCCTCGGAAGCTTGTTTCCGGACCAGGGAAGGCATGGTTTGGCAGTTCGGGCTTGACTGTTCCCATGAGGCACAGGGTTAGACTGATTTGCATATAGCCATGTCTGAACTGGGGTGGCAGAGTGGGCTAAAGAACAGTGATGGAATAAACCCAGATCTTTTGACTGGGTGTGAGTGCTTTATTGGTTCAGATGCTCCGTCCATCACCACCCCCTTTTGTACCGCTTTTGGCCACCATAAGTGTGGCAGGGTATGCTCAGACGTGAGTCCCTTGCTCACTTTGCCACTGGATTCAAGCAAGCTGGGCTGAAGATGGCTGTAATGCCAGAAACCGGTCCTCTGAAGCTTGTGTCCGGTCCAGGGAAGGCATGGCTTGGCAGTTCGGGCTGGACTGTTCCCATGAGGCACAGGGTCAGACTGATTTGCATATAGCCATGTCTGAACTGAGGTGGCAGAGTGGGCTAAAGAACGGTGATGGATTAAACCCAGATCTTTTGACTGGGTGTGAGTGTTTTATTGGTTCAGATGCTCCGTCCATCACCACCCCCTTTTGTACCGCTTTTGGCCGCCATAAGTGTGGCAGGGTATGCTCAGACGTGAGTCCCTTGCTCACTTTGCCACTGGATTCAAGCAAGCCGGGCTGAAGACGGCTGTAATGCCAGAAACCGGTCCTCGGAAGCTTGTTTCCGGTCCAGGGAAGGCATGGCTTGGCAGTTCGAGCTGCACTGTTCCCATGAGGCAGAGGGTCAGACTGATTTGCATATAGCCATGTCTGAACTGGGGTGGCAGAGTGGGCTACAGAACGGTGATGGATTAAACCCAGATCTTTTGACTGGGTGTGAGTGTTTTATTGGTTCAGATGCTCCGTCCATCACCACCACCTTTTGTACCGCTTATGGCCGCCATAAGTGTGGCAGGGTATGCTCAGACGTGAGTCCCTTGCTCACTTTGCCACTGGATTCAAGCAAGCCGAGCTGAAGACGGCTGTAATGCCAGAAACCGGTCCTCGGAAGCTTGTTTCCGGTCCAGGGAAGGCATGGCTTGGCAGTTGGGGCTGGACTGTTCCCATGAGGCACAGGGTCAGACTGATTTGCATATAGCCATTACTGAACTGGGGTTGGCAGAGTGGGCTAAAGAACGGTGATGGATTAAACCCAGATCTTTTGACTGGGTGTGAGTGTTTTATTGGTTCAGATGCTCCGTCCATCACCACCCCCTTTTGTACCGCTTTTGGCCACCATAAGTGTGGCAGGGTATGCTCAGACGTGAGTCCCTTGCTCACTTTGCCACTGGATTCAAGCAAGCCGGGCTGAAGACGGCTGTAATGCCAGAAACCGGTCCTCGGAAGCTTGTTTCCGGTCCAGGGAAGGCATGGCTTGGCAGTTCGGGCTTGACTGTTCCCATGAGGCACAGGGTTAGACTGATTTGCATATAGCCATGTCTGAACTGGAGTGGCAGAGTGGGCTAAAGAACGGTGATGGATTAAACCCAGATCTTTTGACTGGGTGTGAGTCTTTTATTGGTTCAGATGCTCCGTCCATCACCACCCCCTTTTGTACCGCTTTTGGCCGCCATAAGTGTGGCAGGGTATGCTCAGACGTGAGTCCCTTGCTCACTTTGCCACTGGATTCAAGCAAGCTGGGCTGAAGACGGCTGTAATGCCAGAAACCGGTCCTCGGAAGCTTGTTTCCGGACCAGGGAAGGCATGGTTTGGCAGTTCGGGCTTGACTGTTCCCATGAGGCACAGGGTTAGACTGATTTGCATATAGCCATGTCTGAACTGGGGTGGCAGAGTGGGCTAAAGAACAGTGATGGAATAAACCCAGATCTTTTGACTGGGTGTGAGTGCTTTATTGGTTCAGATGCTCCGTCCATCACCACCCCCTTTTGTACCGCTTTTGGCCACCATAAGTGTGGCAGGGTATGCTCAGACGTGAGTCCCTTGCTCACTTTGCCACTGGATTCAAGCAAGCTGGGCTGAAGATGGCTGTAATGCCAGAAACCGGTCCTCTGAAGCTTGTGTCCGGTCCAGGGAAGGCATGGCTTGGCAGTTGGGGCTGGACTGTTCCCATGAGGCACAGGGTCAGACTGATTTGCATATAGCCATGTCCGAACTGGAGTGGCAGAGTGGGCTAAAGAACGGTGATGGATTAAACCCAGATCTTTTGACTGGGCGTGAGTGTTTTATTGGTTCAGATGCTCCGTCCATCACCACCCCCTTTTGGACCGCTTTTGACCGCCATAAGTGTGGCAGGGTATGCTCAGACATGAGTCCCTTGCTCACTTTGCCACTGGATTCAAGCAAGCCGGGCTGAAGATGGCTGTAATGCCAGAAACCAGTCCTCGGAAGCTTGTTTCCGGTCCAGGGAAGGCATGGCTTGGCAGTTCGGGCTGCACTGACGCCATGAGGCACAGGGTCAGACTGATTTGCATATAGCCATGTCTGAACTGGGGTGGCAGAGTGGGCTAAAGAACGGTGATGGATTAAACCCAGATCTTTTGACTGGGTGTGAGTGTTTTATTGGTTCAGATGCTCCGTCCATCACCACCCCTTTTGTACCGCTTTTGGCCGCCATAAGTGTGGCAGGGTATGCTCAGACGTGAGTCCCTTGCTCACTTTGCCACTGGATTCAAGCAAGCCGGGCTGAAGATGGCTGTAATGCCAGAAACCAGTCCTCGGAAGCTTGTTTCCGGTCCAGGGAAGGCATGGCTTGGCAGTTCGGGCTGGACTGTTTCCATGAGGCACAGGGTCAGACTGATTTGCATATAGCCATGTCTGAACTGGGGTGGCATAGTGGGCTAAAGAACGGTGATGGATTAAACCCAGATCTTTTGACTGGGTGTGAGTGTTTTATTGGTTCAGATGCTCCGTCCATCACCACCCCCTTTTGTACCGCTTTTGGCCGCCATAAGTGTGGCAGGGTATGCTCAGACGTGAGTCCCTTGCTCACTTTGCCACCGGATTCAAGCAAGCCAGGCTGAAGACGGCTGTAATGCCAGAAACCGGTCCTCGGAAGCTTGTTTCCGGTCCAGGGAAGGCATGACTTGGCAGTTCGGGCTGGACAGTTCCCATGAGGCACAGGGTCAGACTGATTTGCATATAGCCATGTCTGAACTGGGGTGGCAGAGTGGACTAAAGAACGGTGATGGATTAAACCCAGATCTTTTGACTGGGTGTGAGTGTTTTATTGGCTCAGATGCTCCGTCCATCACCACCCCCTTTTGTACCGCTTTTGACCGCCATAAGTGTGGCAGGGTATGCTCAGACGTGAGTCCCTTGCTCACTTTGCTACTGGATTCAAGCAAGCCGGGCTGATGACGGCTGTAATGCCAGAAACCGGTCCTCGGAAGCTTGTTTCCGGTCCAGGGAAGGCATGGCTTGGCAGTTCGGGCTGGACTGTTCCCATGAGGCACAGGGTCAGACTGATTTGCATATAGCCATGTCTGAACTGGGGTGGCAGAGTGGGCTAAAGAACGGTGATGGATAAAACCCAGATCTTTTGACTGGGTGTGAGTGTTTTATTGGTTCAGATGCTCCGTCTATCACCACCCCCTTTTGTACCGCTTTTGGCCGCCATAAGTGTGGCAGGGTATGCTCAGACGTGAGTCCCTTGCTCACGTTGCCACTGGATTCAAGCAAGCCAGGCTGAAGACGGCTGTAATGCCAGAAACCGGTCCTCGGAAGCTTGTTTCCGATCCAGGGAAGGCATGACTTGGCAGTTCGGGCTGGACAGTTCCCATGAGGCACAGGGTCAGACTGATTTGCATATAGCCATGTCAGATCTGGGGTGGCAGAGTGGACTAAAGAACGGTGATGGATTAAACCCAGATCTTTTGACTGGGTGTGAGTGTTTTATTGGTTCAGATGCTCCGTCCATCACCACCCCCTTTTGTACCGCTTTTGACCACCATAAGTGTGGCAGGGTATGCTCAGACGTGAGTCCCTTGCTCACTTTGCCACTGGATTCAAGCAAGCCGGGCTGAAGACGGCTGTAATGCCAGAAACCGGTCCTCATAAGCTTGTTTCCGGTCCAGGGAAGGCATGACTTGGCAGTTCGGGCTGGACTGTTCCCATGAGGCACAGGGTTAGACTGATTTGCATATAGCCATGTCTGAACTGGGGTGGCAGAGTGGGCTACAGAACGGTGATGGATTAAACCCAGATCTTTTGACTGGGTGTGAGTGTTTTATTGGTTCAGATGCTCCGTCCATCACCACCACCTTTTGTACCGCTTATGGCCGCCATAAGTGTGGCAGGGTATGCTCAGACGTGAGTCCCTTGCTCACTTTGCCACTGGATTCAAGCAAGCCGGGCTGAAGACGGCTGTAATGCCAGAAACCGGTCCTCGGAAGCTTGTTTCCGGTCCAGGGAAGGCATGGCTTGGCAGTTGGGGCTGGACTGTTCCCATGAGGCACAGGGTCAGACTGATTTGCATATAGCCATTACTGAACTGGGGTGGCAGAGTGGGCTAAAGAACGGTGATGGATTAAACCCAGATCTTTTGACTGGGTGTGAGTGTTTTATTGGTTCAGATGCTCCGTCCATCACCACCCCCTTTTGTACCGCTTTTGGCCACCATAAGTGTGGCAGGGTATGCTCAGACGTGAGTCCCTTGCTCACTTTGCCACTGGATTCAAGCAAGTCGGGCTGAAGACGGCTGTAATGCCAGAAACCGGTCCTCGGAAGCTTGTTTCCGGTCCAGGGAAGGCATGGCTTGGCAGTTCGGGCTTGACTGTTCCCATGAGGCACAGGGTTAGACTGATTTGCATATAGCCATGTCTGAACTGGAGTGGCAGAGTGGGCTAAAGAACGGTGATGGATTAAACCCAGATCTTTTGACTGGGTGTGAGTCTTTTATTGGTTCAGATGCTCCGTCCATCACCACCCCCTTTTGTACCGCTTTTGGCCGCCATAAGTGTGGCAGGGTATGCTCAGACGTGAGTCCCTTGCTCACTTTGCCACTGGATTCAAGCAAGCTGGGCTGAAGACGGCTGTAATGCCAGAAACCGGTCCTCGGAAGCTTGTTTCCGGACCAGGGAAGGCATGGTTTGGCAGTTCGGGCTTGACTGTTCCCATGAGGCACAGGGTTAGACTGATTTGCATATAGCCATGTCTGAACTGGGGTGGCAGAGTGGGCTAAAGAACAGTGATGGAATAAACCCAGATCTTTTGACTGGGTGTGAGTGCTTTATTGGTTCAGATGCTCCGTCCATCACCACCCCCTTTTGTACCGCTTTTGGCCACCATAAGTGTGGCAGGGTATGCTCAGACGTGAGTCCCTTGCTCACTTTGCCACTGGATTCAAGCAAGCTGGGCTGAAGATGGCTGTAATGCCAGAAACCGGTCCTCTGAAGCTTGTGTCCGGTCCAGGGAAGGCATGGCTTGGCAGTTCGGGCTGGACTGTTCCCATGAGGCACAGGGTCAGACTGATTTGCATATAGCCATGTCTGAACTGAGGTGGCAGAGTGGGCTAAAGAACGGTGATGGATTAAACCCAGATCTTTTGACTGGGTGTGAGTGTTTTATTGGTTCAGATGCTCCGTCCATCACCACCCCCTTTTGTACCGCTTTTGGCCGCCATAAGTGTGGCAGGGTATGCTCAGACGTGAGTCCCTTGCTCACTTTGCCACTGGATTCAAGCAAGCCGGGCTGAAGACGGCTGTAATGCCAGAAACCGGTCCTCGGAAGCTTGTTTCCGGTCCAGGGAAGGCATGGCTTGGCAGTTCGAGCTGCACTGTTCCCATGAGGCAGAGGGTCAGACTGATTTGCATATAGCCATGTCTGAACTGGGGTGGCAGAGTGGGCTACAGAACGGTGATGGATTAAACCCAGATCTTTTGACTGGGTGTGAGTGTTTTATTGGTTCAGATGCTCCGTCCATCACCACCACCTTTTGTACCGCTTATGGCCGCCATAAGTGTGGCAGGGTATGCTCAGACGTGAGTCCCTTGCTCACTTTGCCACTGGATTCAAGCAAGCCGGGCTGAAGACGGCTGTAATGCCAGAAACCGGTCCTCGGAAGCTTGTTTCCGGTCCAGGGAAGGCATGGCTTGGCAGTTGGGGCTGGACTGTTCCCATGAGGCACAGGGTCAGACTGATTTGCATATAGCCATTACTGAACTGGGGTGGCAGAGTGGGCTAAAGAACGGTGATGGATTAAACCCAGATCTTTTGACTGGGTGTGAGTGTTTTATTGGTTCAGATGCTCCGTCCATCACCACCCCCTTTTGTACCGCTTTTGGCCACCATAAGTGTGGCAGGGTATGCTCAGACGTGAGTCCCTTGCTCACTTTGCCACTGGATTCAAGCAAGCCGGGCTGAAGACGGCTGTAATGCCAGAAACCGGTCCTCGGAAGCTTGTTTCCGGTCCAGGGAAGGCATGGCTTGGCAGTTCGGGCTTGACTGTTCCCATGAGGCACAGGGTTAGACTGATTTGCATATAGCCATGTCTGAACTGGAGTGGCAGAGTGGGCTAAAGAACGGTGATGGATTAAACCCAGATCTTTTGACTGGGTGTGAGTCTTTTATTGGTTCAGATGCTCCGTCCATCACCACCCCCTTTTGTACCGCTTTTGGCCGCCATAAGTGTGGCAGGGTATGCTCAGACGTGAGTCCCTTGCTCACTTTGCCACTGGATTCAAGCAAGCTGGGCTGAAGACGGCTGTAATGCCAGAAACCGGTCCTCGGAAGCTTGTTTCCGGACCAGGGAAGGCATGGTTTGGCAGTTCGGGCTTGACTGTTCCCATGAGGCACAGGGTTAGACTGATTTGCATATAGCCATGTCTGAACTGGGGTGGCAGAGTGGGCTAAAGAACAGTGATGGAATAAACCCAGATCTTTTGACTGGGTGTGAGTGCTTTATTGGTTCAGATGCTCCGTCCATCACCACCCCCTTTTGTACCGCTTTTGGCCACCATAAGTGTGGCAGGGTATGCTCAGACGTGAGTCCCTTGCTCACTTTGCCACTGGATTCAAGCAAGCTGGGCTGAAGATGGCTGTAATGCCAGAAACCGGTCCTCTGAAGCTTGTGTCCGGTCCAGGGAAGGCATGGCTTGGCAGTTGGGGCTGGACTGTTCCCATGAGGCACAGGGTCAGACTGATTTGCATATAGCCATGTCCGAACTGGAGTGGCAGAGTGGGCTAAAGAACGGTGATGGATTAAACCCAGATCTTTTGACTGGGCGTGAGTGTTTTATTGGTTCAGATGCTCCGTCCATCACCACCCCCTTTTGGACCGCTTTTGACCGCCATAAGTGTGGCAGGGTATGCTCAGACATGAGTCCCTTGCTCACTTTGCCACTGGATTCAAGCAAGCCGGGCTGAAGATGGCTGTAATGCCAGAAACCATTCCTCGGAAGCTTGTTTCCGGTCCAGGGAAGGCATGGCTTGGCAGTTCGGGCTGCACTGACGCCATGAGGCACAGGGTCAGACTGATTTGCATATAGCCATGTCTGAACTGGGGTGGCAGAGTGGGCTAAAGAACGGTGATGGATTAAACCCAGATCTTTTGACTGGGTGTGAGTGTTTTATTGGTTCAGATGCTCCGTCCATCACCACCCCTTTTGTACCGCTTTTGGCCGCCATAAGTGTGGCAGGGTATGCTCAGACGTGAGTCCTTTGCTCACTTTGCCACTGGATTCAAGCAAGCCGGGCTGAAGATGGCTGTAATGCCAGAAACCAGTCCTCGGAAGCTTGTTTCCGGTCCAGGGAAGGCATGGCTTGGCAGTTCGGGCTGGACTGTTTCCATGAGGCACAGGGTCAGACTGATTTGCATATAGCCATGTCTGAACTGGGGTGGCATAGTGGGCTAAAGAACGGTGATGGATTAAACCCAGATCTTTTGACTGGGTGTGAGTGTTTTATTGGTTCAGATGCTCCGTCCATCACCACCCCCTTTTGTACCGCTTTTGGCCGCCATAAGTGTGGCAGGGTATGCTCAGACGTGAGTCCCTTGCTCACTTTGCCACCGGATTCAAGCAAGCCAGGCTGAAGACGGCTGTAATGCCAGAAACCGGTCCTCGGAAGCTTGTTTCCGGTCCAGGGAAGGCATGACTTGGCAGTTC
This sequence comes from Lissotriton helveticus, assembly GCF_964261635.1. Lineage (NCBI taxonomy): Eukaryota > Metazoa > Chordata > Amphibia > Caudata > Salamandridae > Lissotriton > Lissotriton helveticus. The sequence continues at coordinate 686,290,595 of NC_136072.1, read as the reverse complement.
GGGCTGGACAGTTCCCATGAGGCACAGGGTCAGACTGATTTGCATATAGCCATGTCTGAACTGGGGTGGCAGAGTGGACTAAAGAACGGTGATGGATTAAACCCAGATCTTTTGACTGGGTGTGAGTGTTTTATTGGCTCAGATGCTCCGTCCATCATCACCCCCTTTTGTACCGCTTTTGACCGCCATAAGTGTGGCAGGGTATGCTCAGACGTGAGTCCCTTGCTCACTTTGCCACTGGATTCAAGCAAGCCGGGCTGATGACGGCTGTAATGCCAGAAACCGGTCCTCGGAAGCTTGTTTCCGGTCCAGGGAAGGCATGGCTTGGCAGTTCGGGCTGGACTGTTCCCATGAGGCACAGGGTCAGACTGATTTGCATATAGCCATGTCTGAACTGGGGTGGCAGAGTGGGCTAAAGAACGGTGATGGATAAAACCCAGATCTTTTGACTGGGTGTGAGTGTTTTATTGGTTCAGATGCTCCGTCTATCACCACCCCCTTTTGTACCGCTTTTGGCCGCCATAAGTGTGGCAGGGTATGCTCAGACGTGAGTCCCTTGCTCACGTTGCCACTGGATTCAAGCAAGCCAGGCTGAAGACGGCTGTAATGCCAGAAACCGGTCCTCGGAAGCTTGTTTCCGATCCAGGGAAGGCATGACTTGGCAGTTCGGGCTGGACAGTTCCCATGAGGCACAGGGTCAGACTGATTTGCATATAGCCATGTCAGATCTGGGGTGGCAGAGTGGACTAAAGAACGGTGATGGATTAAACCCAGATCTTTTGACTGGGTGTGAGTGTTTTATTGGTTCAGATGCTCCGTCCATCACCACCCCCTTTTGTACCGCTTTTGACCACCATAAGTGTGGCAGGGTATGCTCAGACGTGAGTCCCTTGCTCACTTTGCCACTGGATTCAAGCAAGCCGGGCTGAAGACGGCTGTAATGCCAGAAACCGGTCCTCATAAGCTTGTTTCCGGTCCAGGGAAGGCATGACTTGGCAGTTCGGGCTGGACTGTTCCCATGAGGCACAGGGTTAGACTGATTTGCATATAGCCATGTCTGAACTGGGGTGGCAGAGTGGGCTACAGAACGGTGATGGATTAAACCCAGATCTTTTGACTGGGTGTGAGTGTTTTATTGGTTCAGATGCTCCGTCCATCACCACCACCTTTTGTACCGCTTATGGCCGCCATAAGTGTGGCAGGGTATGCTCAGACGTGAGTCCCTTGCTCACTTTGCCACTGGATTCAAGCAAGCCGGGCTGAAGACGGCTGTAATGCCAGAAACCGGTCCTCGGAAGCTTGTTTCCGGTCCAGGGAAGGCATGGCTTGGCAGTTGGGGCTGGACTGTTCCCATGAGGCACAGGGTCAGACTGATTTGCATATAGCCATTACTGAACTGGGGTGGCAGAGTGGGCTAAAGAACGGTGATGGATTAAACCCAGATCTTTTGACTGGGTGTGAGTGTTTTATTGGTTCAGATGCTCCGTCCATCACCACCCCCTTTTGTACCGCTTTTGGCCACCATAAGTGTGGCAGGGTATGCTCAGACGTGAGTCCCTTGCTCACTTTGCCACTGGATTCAAGCAAGCCGGGCTGAAGACGGCTGTAATGCCAGAAACCGGTCCTCGGAAGCTTGTTTCCGGTCCAGGGAAGGCATGGCTTGGCAGTTCGGGCTTGACTGTTCCCATGAGGCACAGGGTTAGACTGATTTGCATATAGCCATGTCTGAACTGGAGTGGCAGAGTGGGCTAAAGAACGGTGATGGATTAAACCCAGATCTTTTGACTGGGTGTGAGTCTTTTATTGGTTCAGATGCTCCGTCCATCACCACCCCCTTTTGTACCGCTTTTGGCCGCCATAAGTGTGGCAGGGTATGCTCAGACGTGAGTCCCTTGCTCACTTTGCCACTGGATTCAAGCAAGCTGGGCTGAAGACGGCTGTAATGCCAGAAACCGGTCCTCGGAAGCTTGTTTCCGGACCAGGGAAGGCATGGTTTGGCAGTTCGGGCTTGACTGTTCCCATGAGGCACAGGGTTAGACTGATTTGCATATAGCCATGTCTGAACTGGGGTGGCAGAGTGGGCTAAAGAACAGTGATGGAATAAACCCAGATCTTTTGACTGGGTGTGAGTGCTTTATTGGTTCAGATGCTCCGTCCATCACCACCCCCTTTTGTACCGCTTTTGGCCACCATAAGTGTGGCAGGGTATGCTCAGACGTGAGTCCCTTGCTCACTTTGCCACTGGATTCAAGCAAGCTGGGCTGAAGATGGCTGTAATGCCAGAAACCGGTCCTCGGAAGCTTGTGTCCGGTCCAGGGAAGGCATGGCTTGGCAGTTCGGGCTGAACTGTTCCCATGAGGCACAGGGTCAGACTGATTTGCATATAGCCATGTCTGAACTGAGGTGGCAGAGTGGGCTAAAGAACGGTGATGGATTAAACCCAGATCTTTTGACTGGGTGTGAGTGTTTTATTGGTTCAGATGCTCCGTCCATCACCACCCCCTTTTGTACCGCTTTTGGCCGCCATAAGTGTGGCAGGGTATGCTCAGACGTGAGTCCCTTGCTCACTTTGCCACCGGATTCAAGCAAGCCAGGCTGAAGACGGCTGTAATGCCAGAAACCGGTCCTCGGAAGCTTGTTTCCGGTCCAGGGAAGGCATGACTTGGCAGTTCGGGCTGGACAGTTCCCATGAGGCACAGGGTCAGACTGATTTGCATATAGCCATGTCTGAACTGGGGTGGCAGAGTGGACTAAAGAACGGTGATGGATTAAACCCAGATCTTTTGACTGGGTGTGAGTGTTTTATTGGCTCAGATGCTCCGTCCATCACCACCCCCTTTTGTACCGCTTTTGACCGCCATAAGTGTGGCAGGGTATGCTCAGACGTGAGTCCCTTGCTCACTTTGCCACTGGATTCAAGCAAGCCGGGCTGATGACGGCTGTAATGCCAGAAACCGGTCCTCGGAAGCTTGTTTCCGGTCCAGGGAAGGCATGGCTTGGCAGTTCGGGCTGGACTGTTCCCATGAGGCACAGGGTCAGACTGATTTGCATATAGCCATGTCTGAACTGGGGTGGCAGAGTGGGCTAAAGAACGGTGATGGATAAAACCCAGATCTTTTGACTGGGTGTGAGTGTTTTATTGGTTCAGATGCTCCGTCTATCACCACCCCCTTTTGTACCGCTTTTGGCCGCCATAAGTGTGGCAGGGTATGCTCAGACGTGAGTCCCTTGCTCACGTTGCCACTGGATTCAAGCAAGCCAGGCTGAAGACGGCTGTAATGCCAGAAACCGGTCCTCGGAAGCTTGTTTCCGATCCAGGGAAGGCATGACTTGGCAGTTCGGGCTGGACAGTTCCCATGAGGCACAGGGTCAGACTGATTTGCATATAGCCATGTCAGATCTGGGGTGGCAGAGTGGACTAAAGAACGGTGATGGATTAAACCCAGATCTTTTGACTGGGTGTGAGTGTTTTATTGGTTCAGATGCTCCGTCCATCACCACCCCCTTTTGTACCGCTTTTGACCACCATAAGTGTGGCAGGGTATGCTCAGACGTGAGTCCCTTGCTCACTTTGCCACTGGATTCAAGCAAGCCGGGCTGAAGACGGCTGTAATGCCAGAAACCGGTCCTCATAAGCTTGTTTCCGGTCCAGGGAAGGCATGACTTGGCAGTTCGGGCTGGACTGTTCCCATGAGGCACAGGGTTAGACTGATTTGCATATAGCCATGTCTGAACTGGGGTGGCAGAGTGGGCTACAGAACGGTGATGGATTAAACCCAGATCTTTTGACTGGGTGTGAGTGTTTTATTGGTTCAGATGCTCCGTCCATCACCACCACCTTTTGTACCGCTTATGGCCGCCATAAGTGTGGCAGGGTATGCTCAGACGTGAGTCCCTTGCTCACTTTGCCACTGGATTCAAGCAAGCCGGGCTGAAGACGGCTGTAATGCCAGAAACCGGTCCTCGGAAGCTTGTTTCCGGTCCAGGGAAGGCATGGCTTGGCAGTTGGGGCTGGACTGTTCCCATGAGGCACAGGGTCAGACTGATTTGCATATAGCCATTACTGAACTGGGGTGGCAGAGTGGGCTAAAGAACGGTGATGGATTAAACCCAGATCTTTTGACTGGGTGTGAGTGTTTTATTGGTTCAGATGCTCCGTCCATCACCACCCCCTTTTGTACCGCTTTTGGCCACCATAAGTGTGGCAGGGTATGCTCAGACGTGAGTCCCTTGCTCACTTTGCCACTGGATTCAAGCAAGTCGGGCTGAAGACGGCTGTAATGCCAGAAACCGGTCCTCGGAAGCTTGTTTCCGGTCCAGGGAAGGCATGGCTTGGCAGTTCGGGCTTGACTGTTCCCATGAGGCACAGGGTTAGACTGATTTGCATATAGCCATGTCTGAACTGGAGTGGCAGAGTGGGCTAAAGAACGGTGATGGATTAAACCCAGATCTTTTGACTGGGTGTGAGTCTTTTATTGGTTCAGATGCTCCGTCCATCACCACCCCCTTTTGTACCGCTTTTGGCCGCCATAAGTGTGGCAGGGTATGCTCAGACGTGAGTCCCTTGCTCACTTTGCCACTGGATTCAAGCAAGCTGGGCTGAAGACGGCTGTAATGCCAGAAACCGGTCCTCGGAAGCTTGTTTCCGGACCAGGGAAGGCATGGTTTGGCAGTTCGGGCTTGACTGTTCCCATGAGGCACAGGGTTAGACTGATTTGCATATAGCCATGTCTGAACTGGGGTGGCAGAGTGGGCTAAAGAACAGTGATGGAATAAACCCAGATCTTTTGACTGGGTGTGAGTGCTTTATTGGTTCAGATGCTCCGTCCATCACCACCCCCTTTTGTACCGCTTTTGGCCACCATAAGTGTGGCAGGGTATGCTCAGACGTGAGTCCCTTGCTCACTTTGCCACTGGATTCAAGCAAGCTGGGCTGAAGATGGCTGTAATGCCAGAAACCGGTCCTCTGAAGCTTGTGTCCGGTCCAGGGAAGGCATGGCTTGGCAGTTCGGGCTGGACTGTTCCCATGAGGCACAGGGTCAGACTGATTTGCATATAGCCATGTCTGAACTGAGGTGGCAGAGTGGGCTAAAGAACGGTGATGGATTAAACCCAGATCTTTTGACTGGGTGTGAGTGTTTTATTGGTTCAGATGCTCCGTCCATCACCACCCCCTTTTGTACCGCTTTTGGCCGCCATAAGTGTGGCAGGGTATGCTCAGACGTGAGTCCCTTGCTCACTTTGCCACTGGATTCAAGCAAGCCGGGCTGAAGACGGCTGTAATGCCAGAAACCGGTCCTCGGAAGCTTGTTTCCGGTCCAGGGAAGGCATGGCTTGGCAGTTCGAGCTGCACTGTTCCCATGAGGCAGAGGGTCAGACTGATTTGCATATAGCCATGTCTGAACTGGGGTGGCAGAATGGGCTACAGAACGGTGATGGATTAAACCCAGATCTTTTGACTGGGTGTGAGTGTTTTATTGGTTCAGATGCTCCGTCCATCACCACCACCTTTTGTACCGCTTATGGCCGCCATAAGTGTGGCAGGGTATGCTCAGATGTGAGTCCCTTGCTCACTTTGCCACTGGATTCAAGCAAGCCGGGCTGAAGACGGCTGTAATGCCAGAAACCGGTCCTCGGAAGCTTGTTTCCGGTCCAGGGAAGGCATGGCTTGGCAGTTGGGGCTGGACTGTTCCCATGAGGCACAGGGTCAGACTGATTTGCATATAGCCATTACTGAACTGGGGTGGCAGAGTGGGCTAAAGAACGGTGATGGATTAAACCCAGATCTTTTGACTGGGTGTGAGTGTTTTATTGGTTCAGATGCTCCGTCCATCACCACCCCCTTTTGTACCGCTTTTGGCCACCATAAGTGTGGCAGGGTATGCTCAGACGTGAGTCCCTTGCTCACTTTGCCACTGGATTCAAGCAAGCCGGGCTGAAGACGGCTGTAATGCCAGAAACCGGTCCTCGGAAGCTTGTTTCCGGTCCAGGGAAGGCATGGCTTGGCAGTTCGGGCTTGACTGTTCCCATGAGGCACAGGGTTAGACTGATTTGCATATAGCCATGTCTGAACTGGAGTGGCAGAGTGGGCTAAAGAACGGTGATGGATTAAACCCAGATCTTTTGACTGGGTGTGAGTCTTTTATTGGTTCAGATGCTCCGTCCATCACCACCCCCTTTTGTACCGCTTTTGGCCGCCATAAGTGTGGCAGGGTATGCTCAGACGTGAGTCCCTTGCTCACTTTGCCACTGGATTCAAGCAAGCTGGGCTGAAGACGGCTGTAATGCCAGAAACCGGTCCTCGGAAGCTTGTTTCCGGACCAGGGAAGGCATGGTTTGGCAGTTCGGGCTTGACTGTTCCCATGAGGCACAGGGTTAGACTGATTTGCATATAGCCATGTCTGAACTGGGGTGGCAGAGTGGGCTAAAGAACAGTGATGGAATAAACCCAGATCTTTTGACTGGGTGTGAGTGCTTTATTGGTTCAGATGCTCCGTCCATCACCACCCCCTTTTGTACCGCTTTTGGCCACCATAAGTGTGGCAGGGTATGCTCAGACGTGAGTCCCTTGCTCACTTTGCCACTGGATTCAAGCAAGCTGGGCTGAAGATGGCTGTAATGCCAGAAACCGGTCCTCTGAAGCTTGTGTCCGGTCCAGGGAAGGCATGGCTTGGCAGTTGGGGCTGGACTGTTCCCATGAGGCACAGGGTCAGACTGATTTGCATATAGCCATGTCCGAACTGGAGTGGCAGAGTGGGCTAAAGAACGGTGATGGATTAAACCCAGATCTTTTGACTGGGCGTGAGTGTTTTATTGGTTCAGATGCTCCGTCCATCACCACCCCCTTTTGGACCGCTTTTGACCGCCATAAGTGTGGCAGGGTATGCTCAGACATGAGTCCCTTGCTCACTTTGCCACTGGATTCAAGCAAGCCGGGCTGAAGATGGCTGTAATGCCAGAAACCAGTCCTCGGAAGCTTGTTTCCGGTCCAGGGAAGGCATGGCTTGGCAGTTCGGGCTGCACTGACGCCATGAGGCACAGGGTCAGACTGATTTGCATATAGCCATGTCTGAACTGGGGTGGCAGAGTGGGCTAAAGAACGGTGATGGATTAAACCCAGATCTTTTGACTGGGTGTGAGTGTTTTATTGGTTCAGATGCTCCGTCCATCACCACCCCTTTTGTACCGCTTTTGGCCGCCATAAGTGTGGCAGGGTATGCTCAGACGTGAGTCCCTTGCTCACTTTGCCACTGGATTCAAGCAAGCCGGGCTGAAGATGGCTGTAATGCCAGAAACCAGTCCTCGGAAGCTTGTTTCCGGTCCAGGGAAGGCATGGCTTGGCAGTTCGGGCTGGACTGTTTCCATGAGGCACAGGGTCAGACTGATTTGCATATAGCCATGTCTGAACTGGGGTGGCATAGTGGGCTAAAGAACGGTGATGGATTAAACCCAGATCTTTTGACTGGGTGTGAGTGTTTTATTGGTTCAGATGCTCCGTCCATCACCACCCCCTTTTGTACCGCTTTTGGCCGCCATAAGTGTGGCAGGGTATGCTCAGACGTGAGTCCCTTGCTCACTTTGCCACCGGATTCAAGCAAGCCAGGCTGAAGACGGCTGTAATGCCAGAAACCGGTCCTCGGAAGCTTGTTTCCGGTCCAGGGAAGGCATGACTTGGCAGTTCGGGCTGGACAGTTCCCATGAGGCACAGGGTCAGACTGATTTGCATATAGCCATGTCTGAACTGGGGTGGCAGAGTGGACTAAAGAACGGTGATGGATTAAACCCAGATCTTTTGACTGGGTGTGAGTGTTTTATTGGCTCAGATGCTCCGTCCATCACCACCCCCTTTTGTACCGCTTTTGACCGCCATAAGTGTGGCAGGGTATGCTCAGACGTGAGTCCCTTGCTCACTTTGCCACTGGATTCAAGCAAGCCGGGCTGATGACGGCTGTAATGCCAGAAACCGGTCCTCGGAAGCTTGTTTCCGGTCCAGGGAAGGCATGGCTTGGCAGTTCGGGCTGGACTGTTCCCATGAGGCACAGGGTCAGACTGATTTGCATATAGCCATGTCTGAACTGGGGTGGCAGAGTGGGCTAAAGAACGGTGATGGATAAAACCCAGATCTTTTGACTGGGTGTGAGTGTTTTATTGGTTCAGATGCTCCGTCTATCACCACCCCCTTTTGTACCGCTTTTGGCCGCCATAAGTGTGGCAGGGTATGCTCAGACGTGAGTCCCTTGCTCACGTTGCCACTGGATTCAAGCAAGCCAGGCTGAAGACGGCTGTAATGCCAGAAACCGGTCCTCGGAAGCTTGTTTCCGATCCAGGGAAGGCATGACTTGGCAGTTCGGGCTGGACAGTTCCCATGAGGCACAGGGTCAGACTGATTTGCATATAGCCATGTCAGATCTGGGGTGGCAGAGTGGACTAAAGAACGGTGATGGATTAAACCCAGATCTTTTGACTGGGTGTGAGTGTTTTATTGGTTCAGATGCTCCGTCCATCACCACCCCCTTTTGTACCGCTTTTGACCACCATAAGTGTGGCAGGGTATGCTCAGACGTGAGTCCCTTGCTCACTTTGCCACTGGATTCAAGCAAGCCGGGCTGAAGACGGCTGTAATGCCAGAAACCGGTCCTCATAAGCTTGTTTCCGGTCCAGGGAAGGCATGACTTGGCAGTTCGGGCTGGACTGTTCCCATGAGGCACAGGGTTAGACTGATTTGCATATAGCCATGTCTGAACTGGGGTGGCAGAGTGGGCTACAGAACGGTGATGGATTAAACCCAGATCTTTTGACTGGGTGTGAGTGTTTTATTGGTTCAGATGCTCCGTCCATCACCACCACCTTTTGTACCGCTTATGGCCGCCATAAGTGTGGCAGGGTATGCTCAGACGTGAGTCCCTTGCTCACTTTGCCACTGGATTCAAGCAAGCCGGGCTGAAGACGGCTGTAATGCCAGAAACCGGTCCTCGGAAGCTTGTTTCCGGTCCAGGGAAGGCATGGCTTGGCAGTTGGGGCTGGACTGTTCCCATGAGGCACAGGGTCAGACTGATTTGCATATAGCCATTACTGAACTGGGGTGGCAGAGTGGGCTAAAGAACGGTGATGGATTAAACCCAGATCTTTTGACTGGGTGTGAGTGTTTTATTGGTTCAGATGCTCCGTCCATCACCACCCCCTTTTGTACCGCTTTTGGCCACCATAAGTGTGGCAGGGTATGCTCAGACGTGAGTCCCTTGCTCACTTTGCCACTGGATTCAAGCAAGCCGGGCTGAAGACGGCTGTAATGCCAGAAACCGGTCCTCGGAAGCTTGTTTCCGGTCCAGGGAAGGCATGGCTTGGCAGTTCGGGCTTGACTGTTCCCATGAGGCACAGGGTTAGACTGATTTGCATATAGCCATGTCTGAACTGGAGTGGCAGAGTGGGCTAAAGAACGGTGATGGATTAAACCCAGATCTTTTGACTGGGTGTGAGTCTTTTATTGGTTCAGATGCTCCGTCCATCACCACCCCCTTTTGTACCGCTTTTGGCCGCCATAAGTGTGGCAGGGTATGCTCAGACGTGAGTCCCTTGCTCACTTTGCCACTGGATTCAAGCAAGCTGGGCTGAAGACGGCTGTAATGCCAGAAACCGGTCCTCGGAAGCTTGTTTCCGGACCAGGGAAGGCATGGTTTGGCAGTTCGGGCTTGACTGTTCCCATGAGGCACAGGGTTAGACTGATTTGCATATAGCCATGTCTGAACTGGGGTGGCAGAGTGGGCTAAAGAACAGTGATGGAATAAACCCAGATCTTTTGACTGGGTGTGAGTGCTTTATTGGTTCAGATGCTCCGTCCATCACCACCCCCTTTTGTACCGCTTTTGGCCACCATAAGTGTGGCAGGGTATGCTCAGACGTGAGTCCCTTGCTCACTTTGCCACTGGATTCAAGCAAGCTGGGCTGAAGATGGCTGTAATGCCAGAAACCGGTCCTCGGAAGCTTGCGTCCGGTCCAGGGAAGGCATGGCTTGGCAGTTCGGGCTGGACTGTTCCCATGAGGCACAGGGTCAGACTGATTTGCATATAGCCATGTCTGAACTGAGGTGGCAGAGTGGGCTAAAGAACGGTGATGGATTAAACCCAGATCTTTTGACTGGGTGTGAGTGTTTTATTGGTTCAGATGCTCCGTCCATCACCACCCCCTTTTGTACCGCTTTTGGCCGCCATAAGTGTGGCAGGGTATGCTCAGACGTGAGTCCCTTGCTCACTTTGCCACTGGATTCAAGCAAGCCGGGCTGAAGACGGCTGTAATGCCAGAAACCGGTCCTCGGAAGCTTGTTTCCGGTCCAGGGAAGGCATGGCTTGGCAGTTCGAGCTGCACTGTTCCCATGAGGCAGAGGGTCAGACTGATTTGCATATAGCCATGTCTGAACTGGGGTGGCAGAGTGGGCTGAAGAACGGTGATGGATTAAACCCAGATCTTTTGACTGGGTGTGAGTGTTTTATTGGTTCAGATGCTCCGTCCATCACCACCCCCTTTTGTACCGCTTTTGGCCGCCATAAGTGTGGCAGGGTATGCTCAGACGTGAGTACATTGCTCACTTTGCCACTGGATTCAAGCAAGCCGGGCTGAAGACGGCTGTAATGCCAGAAACTGGTCCTCGGAAGCTTGTTTCCGGTCCAGGGAAGGCATGGCTTGGCAGTTCGGGCTGGACTGTTCCCATGAGGCATAGGGTCAGACTGATTTGCATATAGCCATGTCTGAACTGGGGTGGCAGAGTGGGCTAAAGAACGGTGATGGATTAAACCCAGATCTTTTGACTGGGTGTGAGTATTTTATTGGTTCAGATGCTCCGTCCATCACCACCCCCCTTTTGTACCGCTTGAGGTGGGTTGAAGACAATGCAGCCTTGATGTTAGGCATACTGGCATTAAATAGCGCTAGTCACGGACTTCTGAGCAGAACTTTGGACACCAGCAATGATTCATTACTAATTAAACACTGCACATAGGTCTCTGCTTCCCTTTACAATATATGCACTCAGTAGTGGTAGAAACAAAGGGATTGGTCTAAGGGAGATGCTTCCACTCCGTTGTAATCTCGTTCAGTAAACTATATTCTAAAAGTGAGACTCCTGCAATAATAAGTTATATCAAATGGCAGCAGGGACTGCATCAGAATTATGTAATTCAAGGGAAATCCCTAGCTTTAATATCTATCTAGTTTGACATTTTTTCATACAGTTAATTTTAAAAAGGACCCAATTACTACAGAGAGTATCTAGGTCTCTAAGCATATACATTCATGAGAACCTAATCAAAGTTGTGTTCACGATCAATGAATTACTGTGTTTTACAGGGAAGCAGAAGAACACCTTTTTATATAGGCTGTCCTTTATACCTCTTTATAGAAGTTATCAAAAAAGAATGCCGCTTTTTCTGTGCATCACAGTTCGATTTTAAAAGTTCTCTTCTATTTTGGGTTTATACTCTCTTTAATCTCTAGGACCTTAGAAAAAACCTAGTGCTGCCAAGGAGGGTTAGTGAGTTAAATTCTTCTCTTCTGACATCCACTATCACCTGCAGGTCAAAAGTTCCAATCCCTTCATGTCTATGGTACCAGAATATGTGCTGGATGTTCAGCCTACAATGAGATGATATTTTATTAAACTACATTTTTGTAAACAATATTTATGACAGATGATATTTTTGCTAATAATATACTAAAATTCAATCCACCACTAAGACAATTTATCTTTTATCACATAGAGGTTTTTAATTGAGTAAAATTATATCAGTCAAAAAATAGCAGCTCCTATTTACAGTGCATAGAGGGAAAGCCATGTTATTATTAAGATTCAGCAAGGGCCACTCGAATTGTGAGTTTTTGTGGTTGTGGTGTTTTCTGCCTAATTATTAGGCCCAGATATATTTTTAGTTATTTATTTCCAAAGATTTACTAATTGCCAAAAGGTTTGGTGTAGCTTTGATAAAAAGTGGAAGGTCCTTTTTTCTTCAGTAGCATTAAGCATAAAGCCTCTGCCACCCCAGGTAGCACGCTTGAAACTGAGCACTACCACAAGTTTAGCAGATGAGAACTGACATGCGCATACCAGGTGAAGCTCTTCTTTAAAAGTACGGACCTTGGTCATGCAGACCTTTGTATACAATACAAAGTGCTTTGAACAAGTGCAGGCATTTGGAAATGGGCTGGTACTTATGAATTTTTAGGAACACCCGTTTTGTAGACTTTGAAGTTTATCTGAAATGTGCCGATAGTCATTCAATTAGTGCTCATTTACAGTAATCAATCTTGTAAAGCAACAATAAAGTTACTACCGTTTTCTGTAGGTTAGCTGTAATAAACAGAAAACAATTCTTAATAAGACTGAGGGTGTAAAAGGAAGCAGAAGTGACCATATTCACCTGGTCATGGAAAGGCAATGTATCGTTTATTAGAACTTCAAGTATTTTTACAGCTCTCACAGGTGTGGGAAGTGGGACAAACCCAGATGGTCACCATACAGTAGACCAGAAAGATGGCTGAGCACCAAAATTCAAAACCTCCTTGTTTTAGATTTCGACTAGGCAGCGCATGCGCTGTCTTGGGGATAGATGCTGTATACACTATAGTGGGGGAAGCCCAGCCCACTTTCCATCTATCTTTTTAATTGGCTTGTGGATTTGTTGTTTTCTAAATGCTGCCTTCTGATTGGTTTAGAGGCTGCTAGTCCCGCCTTATGGCAGCCATGTCTCCTTCCACGGCTATTGGCCCCATTACTGCATATTTGCTAAACACTACTTTGTGTCCCTGTCACCCCTCCCACTGTCCGAGCCTACTCTCCCGCCCCCCAACACACCCCGCGTCTCTGCCGTGTTGTTTGTCTACCTAGCGGGTGCCCACCCCGCGTTATGGCCGAAATCACGCTTATTTAAATAGCGGGTGCTTACCCCGCGACTGCGGCCATAATTGCAGCGGGTGCCCACCCTGCTGTTTATTTTTACTCTAGAGGGAGCCTACCCCTCGTGTTTGCCCCTGAGAAAGAGATCCCTGCCGCGGCTCGCGGCGAAAACGGAAGTCAGGCAGTGCGAGGTCTGACGTGGGGCGGGACTTCCGCTTCCCGCGGGAAGCCCGGCGCCCACGGCATCACCCGACGGAAGGAGAAAGGAAGTGCAGCGTGGTCAGCGGGGACTCTGCTGAGAGAGTCCCGCCGTGTGGAAAGGCCAGCTAAGGGAGAAAGTCGGTGGATCTGCCCGGGGCTCTCAGGATTGGAGAGAGCCCGGCCGTTCTCGTGGACTGCACAAAACAAATGTAAGATGCTACTTTTAAAGTTATTGATGCTCTTTAGCAAGAAACTTAGCAGTACGAGGTGCAATGCCGTGTCCATTGCACAGCTGTGCATATTATCGTGATATCAACTCTCATTAAAACCTTTGACAGCTTCAAAGCCCTTCTAGTGTATAGTAGCATGAGGTGTTGATAAGTAGAAGCAGTCACAGCTCTGCAGCCTACATTTGCTTAATGCTAATTTTACAAACATATCCAAATCGCACGATAGGGTCCAAAACAGCGTTCAGGCAATTTCAATCCTTTTCTTGGCTAGGTCCCCCAAAGCTAGCATTGTTCGGCCCTGCTGTGTAGGCAGCAACGCTGCTAGTCACCCATTCATATGTAAGCCTGACGTGTGGCCTAAGCCTGGAACATCAGTCAAACTGACGGGCACAGATTTTCATCTTGAAAAGGATTTCTTTGAACTAGAATACTAAAGTTCGCCAACAACATTAGTGTAAATAACCGGAAAAACCTTTTGATTCAAATGGAGCAATGGGAACAATTTCCCTTGCAATTACAATGGAGATTAAGTTCATTTCACATTGAAATATGGTAATTTGTTTACCAGATTATGTTTGTTTGTATCCTGTTGATCACTTGTCTAGGGTGCTAAAAGCCAATCTATGTATAAAGGAGTATTCAAAAGTGGAGAAGCGTGGCTCAGTGGTTAGAGGCGGCAGACCCGGAAGCTAAGATTGGTCGTGGACCAGGGTTCGATTCCCTGCCTTGGCAGGTCTCGGGCTCAAAAATTCCACGGACTCGACATTTCTCACTCCGGTGCCTACTCAACTCACGGGGTCACACTCTGCGACTATGGGCAATAGCTTGCTTAATCTCCACTACGGCCCCTCGCAGTGGGATGCCTGGCTTTCACCTTGTGGATACCCTGCCGGGGTATCTCACAGGGGAATACCAGGACAGGTTCCCTAAGCAAGCGCCTTGATACCTTCGGGTGATACGTGCGCTATTTAAGTCGCAATACAATACAAGTGACAAAATCATACAATTCTTACCAGTTTATGCAGAAGCAAAGTTTAGTGATTTTCATTTAATTCACTAAGTGATGCCCTGAAATGTTTTTATGGCTCTTTCATTTACTGCTGATTTCACAGTGTATTTTGTAACTATAAACCAATGTATTCCACTCATAAACTACTGTTACGGTACAAGTGGCAGTAAATAGAAGCTCGAGTCTTATCATGTTATAGAAGGTTCAATCAAAACAACAACAAACAGTGGGAAAGCTAAGTGGTTTCACCTTTTGGATCTGCTGACTTTGCCACTGTTGATTGCCGATGCTGTGCCACAGCGGCTAAACTAAAAAAGCATTGGCATAGCCATTAGGTCTTGCTTTTGGGACCTTATAAGTATTTAGTTATGCAGCATAATATCCTTGTTAAGTCTGAAAACACCAGCAAATAGGGCGGGTTCTTCTATTTTGTATACTTGATGAAAGTAAGATAAAGTTTCTTTGCCTACTCTAAAATGGAGATTCCTTGACTGAAACAGGTCTGGAGGTTAGAATTACTACCCACCCAGTCTCACATGTGGCTCAAAATACATTTTTCATACATCTAGTAGTGAGATCGTCAATAATTCATAGGGCCAGCTTGTGACCCATTTTTTGACATAGAAATGAGGATTTATAATTTCCAGGAGCTGGAGACCTTCCCTGATTTCAGGACAGCATTGCAGATATTTTCTAGTGGATCCCAAAGCTTGACATTTGACCTAAATGTGTTGATGGGGATTCTGTCGGGTCCTGGTGCTTTGTGGGCTTTTTAGAATGAGAATTGCCTCATTTCCTTCACCATCTGTAAATTAAATATCCAGATTGATGGGGGACGGGGAGGGGATGTTTCAATTTGTTTGTTTTTTACATTGTCTTTTCAAGCAGCTGAGTAGATGGAGGGGTAATGTTCCAACCACTTGTGGTTGAGACCAATTCCTGAGTCCAAGTTCGATGCCAATCCCGCACAGTCCTAATTTATGTAGTCCCAAAATGTCCTGTATTTTTCATTTTTAAAGTCGTTTTAACCAAGCCCCAGACTTGTTGTCACAGTTTTCTTTTTGTGAATTATCCAACGTTTGCAACCTCTTCTGAGGTTCCTACGTTTTTCTTCTCCTGATGGACTTTAGTACCTTGCTCTCAACTACTCTCTTAATACTTGTTTTTCTATAGGTTAAAGTGCTCCTGCCTGCAAACAAGGACTGAGGCGCACTCTTTGGATTGCTTTTCCAACTCTGCACTGAGGACATATTTTCATAATACACTAATATGGCGAAACCAATTGGCAGGGCCATTGCTTGTTTTATTTAGCTTCAGACAGTGCATAGACATCTAAGAGCTGACTGCCTGCACTCATCCTTGAAATTTGACGCAGCCCGAAACTCATCTGAATGAAATGAGAAGACAATTTGAGTGTTGTCAGTTTAGGATGTCAGGGCAAAGCAAAAGATCTTATGAGGTTTGCCAGGGAAGTTACATAGACTTTAAATTGTTTCATATTAAGTGAGGAACCCTGAGAGACCCAGCAAGTTAAAGTGTATGTGTCAGAGATAAACTCATCTAGTCAGACAGACTGTTCACGTCCACTGAGAAAAGAATTCAGCAACTTCCAAGCATTTCCTGTGACTCCAATCCAGCCCAGCCATTCCATCAGCCGCCCATGATTCTCAGTTTCAAATGCTGCTGATAGCTCCAGCAGGATAAGAGCAGCTCTGCCGTCCTGATCAAGAGATGACCTAGTCTCCTCTGTGGCTTTGATAAGTGTAGTCTCTCCGCTATGATCAGTGTGAAAGCCAATCTGGGTGTCGTCTAGGAGATTATTCGCCTGCACATGATTGACAAGGTGTTTATTCATGACTCTCTTGATCAATTTGGCTGGCAGAGGGAGACAGGAGATCGGACAGTAACTATTAGGATCTTGAGGATCAAGAGAAGGTTTTTTGAAAAGAGGAAATACAGAGGCCCTTTTCCAGAATGAAGGAAATGAGCCACTTGAGCAGAAAGATATCTGCCAATTTGGGCACAATGGTCTCTGCTACCAAAGAAGTGTTCCTCTGGGGACAATGATCACAAGGAGGTTCTGATTTGGAGGTCTTAATCAAGCTAGTGACCTTCTCTTTAGCGGGTGTATTCAATTGGCTGTGAGTATTTTGGGCATCTAGACATATGGAGAAAACGAATCCGGAAGAGAAGTTGGTGACAAAGTGGACAAGTTGTTGAAGACATCTTCAACTTTGCGATGGAAGACATCTGCCACTGTATTAAAGAAGGACTGACTAAAACCATTACAGATGTTAGTTGATTTTTTTTACAGTGAAAAAAAGTACTTTAAAGCAGTTGGCTGCTGCTTTGCTGTCACTTGTGAAATAAACAGTTTTCTGCTTTAAGATCAAGGATTTATAATCCGCTTAACACATTTTTTAGTTAGCTTCCTCAACTTCGGAATACCCAACTCTCCATTTGTTTCCTATCTCCGAAACCTTTGTTTCAGAGCTCTTAATCCCTCAGAGAACCAAGGAGCAGAACAATTTTATCTTTTTACTTAACTCCTTTTCACAGGTACTAACGAAATAGCAATAGTATCAAGCCATTGTGTGTGCTGCTGGACTGCAAACTCGGGATCCTTCAACAAACCAGGAAGAGAATTTTGTTAACTGTGGGCAAACTTATCTGCTTGCATATTATACCAAAAGTTAGAGGAGGACCAAGATGAGCGAGCCACAGGGCCATGATCAACTCGACTGTATATCACGTAAAATTAAATTGCACTATGATCAGTCCATAGTAGAGGAAAGGCGCTTCGCTAGGGATAGATTATTAAAAAAAATACCATCTAAGGTATAACCATCCCAATGTGTGGAACCTTCTACCAGCCTAGAGCTTACATAGTTTGGAGCAGAGCAGCAATGTCATCGTCCGCAAAAGCCTCCAGATGAAAATTGAAGTCGCCTAGTACTATATAGTCACTAAACAAAATATTGGCTTCTAGCAAGAAAGAAATAAAAGCTAAGATGACCCGCTGTTTGCCGAGTCGCTAACGTGTATGCTTTAAAGCGACATCCATAACGTAGAGAAAGTTTGTTCTATTTTTTGATTACACATGGGCGCAGCCAGCGCTTTAAGTGGGATGAAAAAACTGGGGGGTCTCTCAAAGGGGCGTGGCCAATAGAATTAAGGGCATGGCTTAAAAACTCGATAGCTAAAAATCTGTGCTTAGCATAATGTGGTGCACGACATGTATTTTGCTGTTTCTGTCATTGCATCCAGATATATGATACAACAAGTAACATCATACCTCAAGAGCACAATGCCCACGGGGCTCAAAGGGCTTCAGCCCCCCCTATCTGTGTGTCAGCCCCGCTGAGATAGATTTCCGGGCACACACACACAGTTTATGAGCTGCTGTGGACTGCCGACCATATTCTTGCAGCCGCAACCGAGTACTTCACAGGTCTTTAAAAGACCATTTACATGTTAACTAGGCTTTGTTTTTTTCACCCCTTCTTGAGCCCCTGAATCTCCACTCTGCATATTGCTGGAAGAGTCAGTCCCCCCCCCAAATCTTTGGTAGCCAGCCGGCCCCCACGCCCCCCGATTTTTGGCTCTAGCTGCACTTCGTTCATACCTACAACAAGCCGGGGCTAATGGCTTTTTGAATGGTAGTTAGTTTCATAAGATAATTCAGCAGCTACCATGGCATGTTGTCTTAACATAGAAAAAGCTTTCACTTAACCCCTTCGACGCTCATGACGAGCTGGGCTCGTCATGAGGTAGCCTCCTCGCACGCTCATGACGAGCCCAGCTCGTCATGTAAAGTGCGATATGAAAAATCTCAGCACAGGAGCGGAAATCATGCCGCACGCATGCGGTTAAAGCCCTTATGACAGCACGACAATGTTGGTGCTACTACGTTTTAAAAAGAGAAGAGAAATCCAGAGAGGAAATGACTCTCTGTAAAGGATTTCCCTTCCCCTACAACGCTCACTTGGCATGACGACATGCAGTAACTTCTCAACTAGTGAGAAGTGAGCAGTGTACACCGATGTGCCTTCTGTCACAGTAGTCCCGAAAACAACGGACTGCCTGTGCCAGGACACAAAACAGAACCAGAGAGAGACCCATTTGGAGGCCTCTTTGAAAAAACCGCGGGTGCTCAGACCCGGTGAGACCCAGCCCAATTAAAGCCCTGGGCGCAGCCTCAGTATGTAGTGTTACGGCAGCTGCAGCATCACGCTCCACACATGCGGGGTTATCAGGAAAATGCAGTGATTTTGTGGGGCGCGCGGGACGCACGGATGAGGGAGAAAAAGGAGTGAATTCCCGAGGCCCGGTTCTCACCCACAGCACAGCAGCAGCCTGTGGACTTGCCTCAGCTTTGCGGGAAGGTGGTGTCAGGAGACCTTGTACTCTGGGCGGGTGTATATCAAGGCACCAGGCCGTACCAGGTCAATGGGCGGGCCTTTCCTCCTCCCTCAACCCTTCCTACTTTGATAGTGCTTATGGCACCTGTCAATCATGATATTAGTCACTCCCGCCTAGTCCGCTGGTGCAAAAAAACTGTGTATTTATTTTCGTGTTGAAAACCCGAGTCTTCGCCATAAGTAATGTGACTGTAGAAGAATAAGTCATACGTTCAAAGATGTTCATTTATCTGTCAAAGCGGTTGAGCACTGTAATGGCCTCCTCCTGCTCATCAACTTCAGTGTGTGCTTCCAGTGCGGCTTCAACGTAGGGTTCGGGGTGAAGGCATAGCTGCCAAGGTTTCAGATTGCTATGTGTGACAATTTCATAATTGAAAATTATGAGTGACATTTAAACGACTAATGAGTGGCACTTTCTCGGGAGCAAAATCAAGCAATGAAGACGAGGGAAACAAATAGATATCAGAAATTACACCCATTTGAGCAAAAAAGAAACTCTAAGAAGATCTTAAAACTGCTGTAATCACCAAAAATGGAAGGGAATATCGTGGGACCCCGGAGATCCAGCTACTGCTTACTGAGGAGGCCAGTCACTGTATAACTGTGTACAGTACAGAAGGCTCAGTGTACAAAGGAGGCCCGGAGATTAGCGATGGCTTGGGGTTTATATAGGAGAGCAGTGTGCACAGAGAAGGAAAGGAGGTTACATTTAAAAAGGTTAGCAGGATGTCAATAGACTAAGCATTGAAGGTTAAGATGTTTACATGGGGCTCGTGGCCTTCCTGTGGGTTCTGTAGAAAATACAGGGGAGACCTGGGCCTGCTTGGTGTACAAAAGAGGTCCACGGCCTGCACAGCCAGTGCAAGTGCACTCAAAATAATTAGGGGTTACAGAGTGACACTGTAAGGTGTACTCTGGAGACAGGGGGCTGTTTAATGTTCACCCTCTGGACTGTCATCTGCTGTTTGGCCTTCCCTGCCTGCGCTCCTCTCCCTCCCAGGAATTCTCCTTACCAGCAGGGTCTAGGGTAGCTTGAAGCCTTGCTCCTCTGCGCCCATCCTACGCCTCCTGTCGTTGCGCTCAGCTCCACTCACTTTGGAACAGCTGGTCGCACTGACCTTACTTCGAGGCTCTGATAGTGAATTCTTGTACACAGGAAAGAGTTATGAATCCCAGGGAGGGTCTTTCGGGGGGTTGTAGTTCTTCCAGTTTCATTTTCCAAAGGAATCTAGGAAAGCTTGGACTTAATGTTCCATCAAGCAACGAGGTAAACCGAGAAAAGATTCGCACCCAAAACATGTAGATTAACGGTAGGCACGAATGACAAGCCGGTTATAATCAATTGCGCGTTATCTTTTGTAATAAACTGCACTCAGTGCTCATTCATGCACAGCGCTATAATTAATATGCGGGAAGGTCGACTGTGCTTCTGTCTACTGCAGCAGTAAGGACTAGCAAACAGAGGTTTTGTCTACTCTCTTCCGCCAAATCATGTGCCACCCAAATGCGTCCATAACTCAGCCTAACCTGGACGTGTGTGTGTGGGGGGAGAGAGAGGGAATGGAGCAGGGTGAAGATCTTGTCTGTTGTGAAGCACCCGCAGTAGAGTGAGACAGCGAGCATGTGGGTGTCCGGACCATGAATTAAAAGCAAAATTTGAAATGTGTATGATGCATGTTGGGCAATTAATTGAGTGGAAAATATGTGGCATTAGCAGACGTAGTATCAGTGAGTGCCGTGTAGGCCAGTTGCAGTGCAGTCAAATGTACATCTACCACCAGAGGCGCAACTTGAGCCAAATGTCGGGGGTCAAGGGGGGGGCATGGGGGTAAGAAAACATTTCGGGGGGACTGATTCTTCAAGCAAAAGCCAGAGTCGAGCTGCTGGGGCTCTAAGAAGGGGTGTAAAACATCAAAGCCTCATTAACAAACAAAAGGTCTTTTAAAGACCTGTGAAATACTCGGGGCGGCTGTGTGTGTGCCCGGGAAGCTGTCTCAGCCCGGGCTGACACACTCAAGGGAGGGGAGCACCTGTCTACCGCTCAATTTTTCAGTCAGGCTAAAACAGAGGTATCGTGGTGCCTGAAGTGAATTATCTGGCTGCGCATGCAGCAAGTGTCATACGTGCGTGGAACTTCGGAAGGAAGAAAGCAGCTGAAGCACATTTGAAATACCCACAACTTTAACTGAATATTTTTACTGTATGCCTCTGCTTACTTGCTTGAAGATGAATATGGAGCGACGGCTACCAGCAAGAGCTGCATTTCTGGACGGGGCCGGCCGCTGGATTTACAGCAGCGAGCTCATCACAGCAGCCTGACTTGGCCTCTACAACTCTGGTCACTCACCTCTGCAAATTTGCATGGTATCCGGCTTAGCAGCAAGCACCACTGATGCACAGTGGGCGCCACATGCACAGCGGTCCATAAACTAGACCTTAGGGAAGCCTCCCACAGACTTAACTGCAGCCCGGCTGTCCGGCGCCTATGACATCAGTCAAATGGCAATGTGCGCCATGCGGGAAATCATAACGTCTCTATTGATACATTTTAGCACTAGCAGCTTCTAGCTAAGCCATCCCCCAAGAAGCCCAGTGTCGTGAGCTGTGAGCACACCACAGTGCTGTGCGCTGTCAGCCACTCCAGCTTAGTCTAGTCAGTATAGCAGCCGGGTTGACAGCCAAGGCGCTATCAGCCTATTATGCATGACAATGCATTTCAGTGCGGTGATGCGGATCACCACACTGAAATGCGTTAGTATCACGCCTGATGCGTGATATTTGGCAGGCCTGTGAAGGACTTTGGGACAATGGTGTCCCACACGACAAGCTTCCCTTCAAAGATGACAGATGCACTCCAAGATGAGGAAAGAGTGCCGCTGCTATTCGTTCAATGGGCCAAGTCAGGGCCCTTGAGGTGAGATGGTGAATGGGGCACCAGTGACTACTGCTTCCTCTACAGCGGGTCCAGAGGAGGTGCAGTGCATTCACATTTTGAAAGAGGCCTGAATGTTCCCCCTCTATCACAAAATTACATGGATGGTCCTACATGTCTGTGATAAAGGGGAACTCACCAGCTCATGAAACTCCATGGAATTCCACAGAGTTTTTTATTGACTGTGATATTCCGCGGAGTGAAACTCTGCCATCTCTGCCTTGGCCTCGATAAAATATCAGAGCAGGCTGACAAATCGGCCCATGTTTCCATGATAAAAACCAAGGATAAATTATGTTTTTCTAGAAATAGGTTGAATTGGACACTGTTTTATTAATAATCTGGTACTAATAAGTTACAGTCTCTGCAAGCAAGTGTCTGACAAAAAAACAGCTTTGAGTACATTGTTTTTGATAGAAATATGAAGGTAACTAATAGTGCAACAAATTATTTTCCTGACAAAGAATCACCCATTCTCTCCACTCTGTTAGATGTATAGATGTATATGGAAGTATCAAAGAAGAGTCAGTCCATCAACTGGGCATGTTAACAATGTATGGGAAAAGTTGTTACCTCTACCTTCCAATAAATGTCAACATGCCTTTAGCAACATACACAAATAATGTCAGGGGCATCAAAGCAATCAGACTCATATTTTTGTACTTCTGTTAAACTATTGAAGCCTTACATTTGAGTTTTCTACCATATTTTGGAAACCTACTGTCAATCCTTGGTACAGAAATATCTGCTTAATGCCAAAGAAATGACACAAACTTCCGGAATGAAAAGGGGGGGCCCTCGGCCCCCCCGCACGCATGGCGGCGCGGCGACCGTCGCCCCCACTTTTCCCTTTTGTCATTCGGCGGTGGGGGCGTGCCCTGGGGGTGCGGCCCACCGCCGATTGGCCGGCGGCCTTCCTGACCCGGATCCAATTTAGTGGTTCCGGGTCAGGGGGGGCGGGCGATAGGAGGGGCCAACCGGCCCCTCGGGAATAAGAGGTGGGGAGCGCCCAGGAGACCCCCTTGTCCCTGGACGCTCCCCCGCTAAACGTTGTGCCCC
This sequence comes from Lissotriton helveticus, assembly GCF_964261635.1. Classification (NCBI taxonomy): domain Eukaryota; kingdom Metazoa; phylum Chordata; class Amphibia; order Caudata; family Salamandridae; genus Lissotriton; species Lissotriton helveticus. Next base: position 686,267,860 of record NC_136072.1, on the reverse strand, counting down.
GCGTTCGGGGCCTCTTTGTTTTTTAAATTTTTCGTTTTCTATTTTAGGTCTTGCCGAGGGCCGCGTGAGCAGTTTCGGGATTACCGAGGTTCCCGCCGCTGAACGAGCTGAGCCAGCAGCGTCGCGAGAGGATTGCCGCGGTAAACCTCCCACCGCCGGAGAGCAGCTAGAGGAGTCGCGTCGCCGGTGTCCGGAGCAGCAGGGGAGCGGGCACGGGCCGCTGTGAGGTATTGTGCAGGGGGAGGAGGGCTGCAGCCAGTCGTGCGGTGAGGAGCCGGGCGGAAACAAATACCGGGCCCGATACCGCCGGTTTACCCGCATATACCGGGCAAGTAGCGCGAGCAGAGTGTGAGGTGCCTCGTGAGTCAATGCCGGCGTATAGATAACCGGGCAGCGATCTGTTCAGGAGCAAGAAGGGTTTCCCGCTACTTTAGAGCGGAGCGGGTAGGTTGATCGAGCGGCGCGCATACGTGCGCAGGTAACGGAAGGGTGGGATTCACACGGGGGAAAGCGAAGCAGGGTCAAACAGGGCAGGACTTGGGGGGGAGACCCTGCTACATTCCGTAAAATTGTGCAATTTAACCGTTTTTGCTAGGGGGGAGCACAGGAAGTGTGGTTGAATTTTAAAAACAATACACTGTATTGTGTGTGATTAATGGTGCTCTCCCAAGTATTAAGGTCAATTTTATTTCAGGAGTTACCCTGTTGCAGTGGTGCATGTGTCTGATTAATTACCATATCATACTATTTGGGAAATTCAATTGTTTAACTGGGGTGGAGTACAAGAAGTGGGGTCTGATTTAAAGGCAATACATTGTATTATGTGTAATTGACGGTGTTCTCCCAGGTATTAACAAGAAGTATTTGAAGAGTTAATGTGAAACCATTAGCTATGGTACGGGGGAGCACAAGAAGTGGGGTTTAAATGTAAAGGCTTTACAACAAGGTGTTAATGTTATTTTCCATTCCAGGCTGTTAGAGACACTATTGGTCCAATCCATCCTTCAGAGAGGACGTAAGGAGGGTCAACGCGCAGCCTGGTTGGGGAACGTGATCACGGACGGTTAGCGTGGGCGAGTGCACGGGACGGTTCGGTAAGAGGGGTACGGGGGGCTAGCATTCATTGCTCCAGGTGGCCGCCGGGTGGGTCTACATTAGGTTTACTCACCCACTTACATAAGCGGACAAGCCGCTAGTGTTGCGGTCGCCGTTGCATGGTGCTGAAAGCCCCCTGGTGACCCTCCATCAAAAAGGTACACAGAGTTGGCCTGTTGTGATATTGAGAGAGTAGGCTGCGGTTGTTTGGGGTAGCATCATGCCAGGTCCACGGGGTGGAAAGAAGGGGTCCAACATGGAGGCTATGATGCGGGCCATGATGCGTGACATGAAAGAAATGAAACAGCAGCTAGGGAAAGTAAATGAGCTGGAAGCACGGTTGAATGAGAGGCATGGTGACGCCCCAGGCCCATCGGGTAGGCCTATCCGCAAGAGGGTTGCACCAGTGCCAAGGGGGGATTTTATCACCCCACCTACGAAGTCTAAGTCCAAGAGACCCAGGGATACAACCCCCACCCCAGGGCCAGTAGAGCCGGTACCTTCCGTGCCGTCGGCGGTCGTGCCACCCCCGCATATACCTATGCCTACACCCCTTGCCCCCGTGGTGCCGGTGCCTGTAGGTCAACCAGTAGACGCTGGGCCTGCTTCCCCACCGGTGCCCACGATCCCGGGTACAGGTGTGCCACACCCGGCACCCGCCCTGCCAGCTGCGCCAGTACCACAGGGCATAACCCCAGTGGTACCTGTTGTCCCGGGGGGTAATTTCGAGTCAACGCCCCCTGAATTGTTATCCCAGATAACGGCCTTGATGCCATGGCTCCAAAAAGGGGGAGCTTTCCCGAATTCTGCAGACCATGCAGCAGAGGCGGCGAAGTTTGTGGAAAAAATCAGATTGGCAGCGGTCGCCAACAGTGTTGCATTGCCAGTATCTTCTCCCCTTGCAGGTCCAAGTGTTCCCCAGCTGGACAGATTGAATGGGCAGCCGCCCCCGGTGCCCGCACTTGGTAAGGAAGTGGCATTGCCGCTCTTGGGGGACGGTGTTCTACCTTCCAGGAGCGAGAATTTGGCTCAGCATGTGTCATTAGCTGTGAAAGAGATGATTTGGGCGGATAAGTACGTGTACATTTATTCTCTGTTGTTAGATAATAGGGAAATGGAGCAGGCGAAAGCACTAAAAGAGTGGATGCTTCCAAGCGAATGGAGGGCGCAGTGTACTAGATTTAGGGTTGAGGAAACTCTCAACAACTGGATGAAAGCATGGGCTGTATTCACTGCAATTAAGGCTTAGCGCCCTCCAGATTTACAGGCAGCATTGGCATGCTACTCAAGCAGGATTGTGGGGTGGAGTGAACAGTATTCTGGGGAGGCATGGAAGGGGTATGATGTCAATTTCAGGAAGGCATTGGAATTCAATAGATCATTGCCATGGGACACGGTAGACTCTATGGCGTGGCATAAACAGTTCTCCGATACCGCACCCCCCCCTCAGTTCAGTGCTATCAAGGTGTTCACTAGGCCACAACAGCCCTTTCGGCCCCCCCAAACGAGTGAGGTACCTGGGAAGTTTAGGACAAGTGGGTCAGAGAAAAAACGGGTGTGCTGGGATTTTAATAGGCGCACCTGCACAAGGGCCGCGTGTAAGTTTAGACATGCATGTTCCTCCTGTGGGCACCCCTCTCATCCAGAAACTGCCTGTAGGTCCAAGCAGGGAAATACAGGTCAGCGGGGTAGGGGAAAGCCACTATAAGATAGACCGGTTGGGCCCCCCCACTCCAGTGGATGTGGTGGCAATGATTCCATGGTTGAACAGATACCCGGACCACACATCAGCCACCCTACTCCAGGAAGGTTTTTCTAAAGGCTTCAGGATCCCGGCAGCGGGATACACAGGTAGCGCACACTGTAGAAACCAATTGTCAGTCAAGCATAACCCGGCGGTGGTGGCCGCCAAAATTGACAAGGAGCTATCATTAGGCAGGATAGCTGGCCCTTTTTCTGAAGTGCCAGTACCCAATTTTGTGTGTTCCCCGCTAGGAGTTGTCCCCAAAAAAGAGAAAGGGCAATTCAGATTGATCCATAACCTGTCAGCACCCAGGGGGACGTCACTGAATGATGCCATTGACGAGGGTATTTGTAGTGTTAAATATGCCTCTTTTGATCAGGCGGTTAACCTATTGCAGGCCACGGGACCCGGGGCGCTGATGGCAAAATCAGACATAGAATCAGCCTTTCGCCTCCTTCCGGTCCACCCAGCGGATCAGCGTCTGTTAGGTTTCACTTTTGGGGATATGTTCTACATGGACAAATGCATGCCGATGGGTTGTTCTATATCTTGCGCATACTTTGAGATGTTTAGTTCCTTCCTTGAATGGGCCATGAGACAAGTGACGGGTCATCAGCGGGTCATGCATTATTTAGACGATTTCCTCTTCCTCGGTACAGCGGGGTCTCAGGAGTGTGCACTGGCATTGCAGGAATTTTGCGTGCTCATGCGGGCTTTTGGGGTCCCGCTTGCGCCCGGGAAGACAGTTGGCCCGACCACCTGCTTAGAATTCCTCGGCATTGAGATTGACTCACTAGAAGGATGTTTTAGATTACCCAGGGACAAAGTGGACAAATTCAAGTCAGCCCTGCACTTATGCCTCCGCAAGGAGAAGGTCACTCTGCATCAACTACAGGAGGTGGTGGGCCAATTGAATTTCGCACTGAGAATCATCCCCATGGCTCGCCCTTTCTCTCGCTCCATCGCTCACGCGATGAAGGGGCTGAGGGAAAAGCACCACCGCACTCGCCTATCGGCTGAAATTCGCCAGGATATGCTTATTTGGATGGCATTCCTGGAGGATTTTAACGGTAGGGTGGTCTGGCCCGGCCCGCTCACAACGTCAGCGGAGTTGGGCCTATGGACTGATGCGGCCGGTGGTGTGGGCTTTGGCGCCATCCTAGGGAACAGGTGGGTCGCTCAGCAGTGGCCGGAAGAATGGAAGACATGGGGTCTGACCAGCAACATTGGCTTCCTTGAACTCTTCCCAATATGGGTGGCACTGATGGTCTGGCCCGAACACCTATGTAACCAATCAGTGGTGTTTTGGTCAGATAACATGACAGTGGTGGAATGTATCAACCAGCAGGGGGCGCGGTGCCCTTTCATACTTCGGCTGGTCAAAGAAATTGTTCTGCGGTGCCTTAAGCTGAATGCTAATTTTAGGGCCAAACATGTCCCTGGTGTTCTAAACTGTGCAGCTGACTCCCTCTCTCGCTTCAAAATGCAGGTTTTCAGGGAGCACCTTCCCACAGCAGACCCCTCGCCAGCACGCTTCCCAGCAGTACTTTGGCAGATTGGTGCCCCAGATTACAGGACCTCGTGGTCGCTAGCCTAGCCCCCAGGACCAAGACGGCTTACGAAGGGGCGTTTCTGTCTTATTGTTCCTTTTTGGGGCCACAGTGGGAAGCGCTTTGGGCGGAGGAGGATGGTTTTGCAGCCTATTTAGAATGGATGCATAGGGAGGGGCGCTCGGTGGCAGCTGCGAACAGACATAGGGCAGCGGTGTCATTCTTCGCCCAAGCTAGGGGCTTCCGGGATCCCACTAATACCTTTATGATACGTAAGGCTTTAAGGGGATGGCGCCGTATTCAGGGACACCAAAAGGATAAGCGAAAGCCCATTGGATTGGCCCGGCTGACAGCCTTACTGGGCACGCTGGAGACTGTTTGTAGCTCGGAGTGGGAGGTGCTTCTTTTTAAGGCGGCATTCTCTTTGGCATTCTATGGGGCGCTGAGAATTAGCGAGCTTGTGGCAGGTTCCAAGTCTGACCTACTGGGCGGCCTGCAAAAAGATAGTGTGACGATAAGGGGGGACACCATGTGGGTGATTATCCAAAAGTCAAAAACCGACCAGGAGGCTAGGGGTCACACCATAGTTCTGCAACGAGCCCCCGCCAACCCGTGCTGCCCGGTGAGGCACGTGGAAGTATTCCACGGACGGTTGGTAGGCTCAGCGGGCAGGGCATTGCTCTGTCACGCCGACGGGAGCCCCTTGACCAGGTATCAATTCAGGAAAGTATTGGAGATGGGGGTTAGGAAAGCAGGTCTTGACCCTAAAGATTTTGGCTCTCATTCCTTCAGGATTGGGGCAGCAACTGAGGCGGTGGCGGGGGGCCTCCCAGTGGAAAGAGTGAAGACCATTGGGAGATGGTCTTCAGAGTGCTATAAACGTTATGTTCGGATTGACATGCTATGATTACATGTCACTCACGCCTGATTTCTTTCCGCTCTCTTACAGTTTCTCAGACCTGTTACGCAGGGGAGGAATTTGTCGTCGGGCACCGGCAACATACATCTACTCCGAGCGGCGACCAGGAAATAATGAAGAACAATGTCTGGATTGTTGGTCATTCGTATGTGAAACGAGAAGAATGTGTCTTTCTGTCAGGTGACAGGAGGAAAAGGGCGGCACAGCTAGGGTTGGACATCACGTTCTTTGGCAGAGGGGGGTTGTGTCTTCACGAGTTCAGGGGGTTCTTCCAAGGGCTTTTAGCACGCCAGCAATCTCCACCGTCAGTGGTGATACTTCACCTTGGGGAGAATGATTTGGCAACACTGGGTAGGCGCATTCTGATTGAGGAGATTATTTCAACGGCGGGTTGGATGGCTAGGACCTGCCCCGGTTGCACACTAGTATGGTCACAACTCATACCTCGACTACAGTGGCGGGGGGGGCATTCGGTCAGGGCGTTGAATCACTCGGTAAAGAGGATCAACACACGGTTGGATAGGTTGTTTCGATCCCCCTTGTTACAGTCAATACCTCATGGGTGTATCTGGGGCGACAAGTATTACTTGAGGGACGGGGTTCATTTAACTCAGGAAGGGAATGTCTTGTGGTCTGACAATATCTGGGCCTGGCTAGAGGGATTTGTGAGTAGGAGGGTTCCTTAAGTAGGGGCTAGAGGGGGGAGGCCAGATCGTCGGTTAACAATGCTGGCCTGTGGCGGTAAGGTCATTATCGGTGAGCACATATTTGAGATCTGAGGGGGCGGGCATCATCCTATGGAGGTTCCCGCCCAGGGGGAGGGGCCTGCGGGCCACTCCCAGAACTCCAGGGGCAAGGTAATAGGAAAAGGAGCGCGGGTAGGAGTAGTTCACGCTTTCCTTAGGCTGGTAGCCACCCCGCGCGCGTGGACTCATGACGCCACCGGCGCAGAGTAAGGGCCCTCCTTTAGTGGGTAAATGGAGTTTAGGGCGTAGACCGGGCAATTCCCGGGGTAACACTGCGCATGCGCACTTCTATGGGGGAGGCGCAGCTTGTAGGACCTGACACCGGTAGTGACCCTGCCATATGGCCAGAAATGTACAAAAATCAAGTTTAGGATGTTTAGTCTAAGTTAGGAACAACATGTATTAGAGTTTTGTTAAGGTCAGGCTCTCAAACTTGTTGATAAGAATGTGAACTAAATGTCCTGCTGATTTTTGTATTCATTGTTGATTATGCAATTAAAACCTTTTAATTTCATACTTTAATAAATACGGCCGGGCGACTAGCGCCCGCCTTCCAAAAAGTAAAGACGTCTCGTGTCCACGTTCCTGGGTGTTGGGTGCCGGATTGGGGGGGAGGCGGCAGCTAGTCGCTGACCATGTGAAAAGGGGGGGCCCTCGGCCCCCCCGCACGCATGGCGGCGCGGCGACCGTCGCCCCCACTTTTCCCTTTTGTCATTCGGCGGTGGGGGCGTGCCCTGGGGGTGCGGCCCACCGCCGATTGGCCGGCGGCCTTCCTGACCCGGATCCAATTTAGTGGTTCCGGGTCAGGGGGGGCGGGCGATAGGAGGGGCCAACCGGTCCCTCGGGAATAAGAGGTGGGGAGCGCCCAGGAGACCCCCTTGTCCCTGGACGCTCCCCCGCTAAACGTTGTGCCCCGCGTTCGGGGCCTCTTTGTTTTCCCACCCACCATCCCTTGGAACAAAAGTCTCGTAGCAGTTTATGTCTGGTTGAATGGTAAGTTTCGAAGGTACGGTCCACAGTAGAGATGGATCTGTTGGTGTATTTTGTGATGCGTTTGTTTAGGAATTTTTTCCCCTTTTTTAGCGAAACAGGTGTGAAGTGAATTGTATTTGATGCCAGGTGTCTTTAGGCCTTTTTTCCTTTGTAGCTATACGTTGATGCTGTTATTTAGCGAAACATGTGTGAAGTGAATTGTATTTGATGCCATGTGTCTTTAGGCCCTTTTTCCCTTTTTTTAGCTATACGTTGATACTGTTATTTATTAGCCAGTGTAGCTGTCCTTTAGAATTTTTTCCATAGGTCGTCATATTTATTAGGTATGGGGCATGCGGTAAGGTCATTATCGGTGAGCACATATTTGAGGTCTGAGGGGGCGGGCATCATCCTATGGAGGTTCCCGCCCAGGGGGAGGGGCCTGCGGGCCACTCCCAGAACTCCAGGGGCAAGGTAATAGGCAAAGGAGCGCGGGTAGGAGTAGTTCACGCTTTCCTTAGGCTGGTAGCCACCCCGCGCGCGTGGACTCATGACGCCACCGGCGCAGAGTAAGGGCCCTCCTTTAGTGGGTAAATGGAGTTTAGGGCGTAGACCGGGCAATTCCCGGGGTAACACTGCGCATGCGCACTTCTATGGGGGAGGCGCAGCTTGTAGGACCTGACACCGGTAGTGACCCTGCCATATGGCCAGAAATGTACAAAAATCAAGTTTAGGATGTTTAGTCTAAGTTAGGAACAACATGTATTAGAGTTTTGTTAAGGTCAGGCTCTCAAACTTGTTGATAAGAATGTGAACTAAATGTCCTGCTGATTTTTGTATTCATTGTTGATTATGCAATTAAAACCTTTTAATTTCATACTTTAATAAATACGGCCGGGCGACTAGCGCCCGCCTTCCAAAAAGTAAAGACGTCTCGTGTCCACGTTCCTGGGTGTTGGGTGCCGGATTGGGGGGGAGGCGGCAGCTAGTCGCTGACCATGCAAGAAAAGGCCGCTCACGTGTAACTCCTCGTCATAGTCTGGTAACCAGAAACTGACTTAATGATAAACCTCGGATAAGTAAACGAAATTAATGAATTCGGGCAAATTTGGTAGGTTTATTACTTCATGCCCAATGAAGTCGATAAGCTTACTAGCGCCACATTCGAACTCTCTCAAGTACCATTTAAATTGTATAGATATGGGCTCGATTCAGAAAGATATTTACACAGTTATGCATGGTTTACATACATAAATCGCATTTTTTACAATTGTAAACAAAACGCTTTTTTCCATTCACAGAAGCAGGTGTAGACTAGTGAAAAGATTTACTCATATGCAGATTGCCATGTGTTTGAACCTACTCTCAGGGTCTGAGATTTGATGTTACTGGATTGCAGTACTCTGAAAGTCTATGCGCACGTGTTGTGGTTATTCACATTTTGTTCCTGACTCATGCTACCTTAAAAGTGGCCAGAGATTTACCCAAGTCATGTGCAGGAGTAAACCCCTTCCTTTGTGGAATTAGTCAGCGAACAGTCAAAAACTGTTTTGAAAGAAGAGAGCAGTTGCACATATATAACTGCCTTTTGCATATCCAATTGGAGCTTATGCACAACTGTAAATGAGAAGAATAGGTTTCACATGCATGTGGAAGGAATTTGGATGCAGATTTCCGGGATAACAACCGTACTAATGTCAATTTTGTGAATTTCTTAATATTCATAAAATGCAGAGATCTGCACTCATGTTGGTACACCTTAATTCTGGGGCCTATGTGATTTCCTTACTAATTCTCACAAACTAACCGGTCCTAAAAATATTTTTGCTTTGCATCTCGCATATGTAAGAAAAAAGTAAAATGTGGCACTGAATAAAATTAATTAGTTTGTCGGTGATTTCTTGCGGTTTTGGGGGACCTCAGTAAAGACCATGACGATTGTGCACTTGTTCCCACTATAATGGCCACATGAGCTCATCATGGGCCTTATTTATGAAGGCCTTGCGCCACCGATGCGTCACTTTTTCCCATGTTAAATGTGACGCACCGGCGGCGCAAGGCCTTCATAAATAAGGCCCATGTTGTTTCTGAAAGCAGGTCTGTGTCCTTCTAAACTCTATAAACTACTCAGGATACATGTATCTATTTTGTTCTAGCTTCCTTCCTACACCAATGCTTTTTCTCTGAACTGAAATTGGCGTTGAGTTCACAAAAGGCGTGGCCTAGTTTCCCACTTCCGTCTCAAATATTTGCATACATTATACATAAATAAACACGCTGTATCTAACTTTGATTCGTTTTCAGAAGCTACGTTTTCAATCAAGAAAGTCTGCCTTGATAGTAAGAACACTACAACAATTATTAATTATTGAAAACAAAAACACAAAACGGTATTAAACAACGGAAAAATATAAGGAGTCAAGATCATTTTAAAAATCTAGTAAAGGTCCAAACTCTGAAAAAAACCTTGTAGTTTCAATGAGGTCCATGGCGTGTGAGACTTCTAAATGTGTTGTTCCGATTTCTCAGGATATCTAGTCGGGCACATTTCCTGCTCTGGGATCCCAGAGGAAACTTTGAGAATGAAGGTGATACTTGCAGTATTTAACGTGACTGGGCGATAAAGGGAAAACAAATATGTCTATCATTGTTCTTAACCCTAAGAAGGAAATTGCCGTCATGTAATTTCTCATGGTTTGCCATTCCATATCTTCTTTTCAGTGTGGATTCTAAGTCTCCCTGTAAATACACATCAGCCCTTTGCACGTCCCAGGCAATCTCATAGAAACTTGACAAAATAAAGACTTGTAAATCCAGCCACGGTATTTCTCCATATAGAGTGTATCTTCCTGCAACTGTAAGTACCCCTTCCGCAAAGCCTTGTTTTGTCCTTGTATGCAGTAGAATACAAAGGAGTCATAAATGTTGAAGAAACACTAACATACATGAATATTCTCAGTCTGCAGACCTGTAATGTAAGACCTAGATTTATTAATGCTTTAACCAAGTTTTTGTTAATTTTGTAACGCACACTTTATGCAAAGTGTTATGCTGAGACTTACTATCCTGTTTCCTAAAGTAACACCAAGTTGAGCTATGCAATGGTATGCATTACTTTACATCAAGGGGGCTTTCCATGGAGGGTGCATGGGCATGCGCATGCAATCACCCATGTGTTTTGACGCAAATCCCTTCTTATAAACATTTGTAGACAGGGATTTGCACCAAAATCTTACTCCTACTCGAGGCAGGTGTAACAAAGAAAAATATTTTCACTTCTTGTTTTTTTTTACTTTGTATGCGAGCCGCGTTGCGTAGTATACATACACTTCGGGAAAAGTGTTACACAATAGTTTTTCTACTGGAATTGTCACATTCTGGTACAAAAAGCATTCCTTACAGAACTCACACATCCTTGCACTATGGTGCAAGAGTGTGTGCATTGGTACATGGCAGCCTAAAGCACGACAGTGCAGGGAGAGAAGATAACAGTGCCAAATATTAATATATATATATAATGCTGTATTTCTCTCTTCCTTTCATGTAATGCATAATTAATGCACTACACTAGCAAATCTGGCCAATATGTCAAATGTTTTTGATTAATTGGACTTATAAATATTAAAGATCTGTTCAAGAAATCTGTAATGCAAGAAAAATGACTTTTTAACTTTTCAAAGTTTATCACACAACTTAGCAGTTCACCAAGATAGCAAAAGTTTTCATTTTTCTGTTTTCTGAAAGGGCACTATGAGTCTCCTTTTCTGGCCAGTAGTGAAAGCGTGAAGTTCAGCAACCACTTATCATCTACTCTCTGTTTCAGGAACTTGTTGGCCAGGACTACAGCTGCAAGAAGTGAGAGGTACACAACTTCTGAGTGACAGCTGTTTTGTTCACCCTTGCTTCTCAGGGCCTGGACCATGGACATAGCGGGTATATGAAATACTTTGCCGTCTGATGTTTCATTCTACTTCATGGGCAAAGGATTTCACGTTGCTCAACCCTAGTACTGTACAAGAGACAGAAAGCTTGGACCTTATTTGTCCTCTGCATTGGCCACCAGCCCTGCCTCTGCCCGATACAGCTTTCTTTTGGCTTATCAGTGCTTCCTCTTTTTTTGTGAAAGTGAAATTTGACTAGAAGAAACAGAAGTAAATGTTTTGATTCCACCAGAGCAGGCACATGCAAAATCAATGTTGCACCAGCAACAAAGCATTGGGAGAAACCATCAAGTGCTCAAGCAGCAGTGCCTCACGTTATGCACACATAGGTAAATATTTCAACAACATTTACTAAGTGCTGAGGCTCAACACTGTTTACTATGAATCTTAGGAGTCTTCATCAATATCTATTTTCTCACCAAGAAAGAAAGATTCTTGGTGGAGCATGGCCAGGCACCTGTATTTTTTCTATCTCAACTGAGACTTGCAGAACAGATCTCACTTCTCCAGTTACAGGATGTAAAATGAAAATGTGTGATAATATTTCAGGCTTTTGCTATTGCAGTCTTCCCTGTCTGCATATTTCTATCTCATACATGTTCTTGAGGTGGTTGTGTAAATACTTTTAGTTAATCAGAGTGTTGTGTCAAAGAGGAGAGATTCCAAAGTCTTGATGGGTGCTGCTTCTGACATCCTATTAGGTTAAAACTATGTGAACTAAAAGATAAACTAGCTTCTGTGGGGAATTCCTGACTCACCCATGCTATCTTTGCACTATAATATAGGCATCCTGCAGAGACAATACATAAGGTATTTGTGCAACAACTAGCCAAACAACTATACAGTTCAAGAACTCAGTGCAACACTTATGAAAGTATTATCCAACGCAAAGTCACGCAAGGCAGCTGTGCGTTAATTTGTATTTACTAAACCACACAGAGCCACTCAAACTGGCGTTGTATGGCTCAGTAAATGCTCAAAATGATTTTGCACTGGGGAAAAGTATTAGTCAATTAGAGATAGTGACCTGCCTATGTATTGTTCAATAGGAAAGTCATTCTGGAAATTTTTGTGTCTCAACCTGTAAGTACATAGGTGTAATCGCCTAATCAGTGAAGGATTGCAAAATGTCAGCACGCAATTTGCAACTACTTAGTGCGTCGGCCCCTATTCCATTATTTGGTAGTAGTATTGGCCTAATTTCTTTTTTTTTTATATTTGTGACTATGGCCTGGAATTCACTTCATCTACTCGATATGTTAGCATCCCTTTCACATGAGTTGCAGGCTGGACTGCAAACCAAATTAGCCTCTGGTAAAAATGTTCTAACCAGTCGCACTCTGCAGTATCTGCGATTAGAATGTAGATGGGGAGCTTCCTGGTATGTCTATGGCAGTCCATCCAGCTCTGATAGTAATTCCCTATCCTGCGGCCAAAGGGCATAATGGCCAATCCGACCTGAATGGGTGGTGCTATAGTAGATTCTGGCAGGAAATACTGATGGATAGTAACTGGCATGAGAATGATGTACCTTGCCTCCTGGCCACAGTATTTAAAACTAGTGTTATTTTTACTAGCAGAGGATTTTGATTGACCTTATGTCTGCTGGGCACATTGCATGAAATGACTCTTAGTAGGTCTCTGACACAAACTTTTTTTCAGCTGTCCATCCTATGATTTTACTTGACACATATATTTATGTAATCCTGAACATCCTCTTGTAAAGCTTCCAAGAGTAAACATATTTGTCATCAGTGGTTAATAGAAGGGAGCAGTACACATAATCATAAAAAAGAGCTATACATCAGATGAATATGACAGAGCGAGAAGAACCGACATAATTAAACACATTTCTGTGGACACACTTTTTCTCCTCATCAGGAAAAGTCACATTTAATTACAATCTCTCTGAGTAAAATTATCAGCCTCATTAAAATGTACGCCTCGTGTTCACAATATTTCAGTACTCATTTTGAGGATTTGTCATCTTGGAAAATCCGCAAGACAGTAAAATTATCTGAATGTATGTGTGGGCATATAATGTCCATTTTGGACTGTCTCTATTGTCGAATAGATCAACTGGGTACAAGACACATTTTCACCTACTCATAAACTTATTGTAATAATAGGGGAGCATGCATGTGAAAAAAAATGAATGAACCATATTTGGGGCCAGATGTACTAAACGTGTTTCATCAATTGCAAACATAATGATCCGGTTTGGGACTGGTAAAAGTATTTTCCTAAGCAATAAACCCATTGAGTGAATCCGAATTATTTATTCGAAATGCTAAATGGGTTTAAAAATAGTTAACAGATCGCTATTTGGAAGGAGGTGTTTTGGGCATCCATTTCAGGTAGCAATTTCTATCTTATGTAAAAATGGTTTAAAATCGTAATTCAGGTCACAAACCATTGAAAAGTTACTGAGCCTCAAACTAGGGTGGTAACTATGTAAAAGTGAATGCGTCCTCTTTCGACCCTGTACACTTTGCAACAATGGGATGGCAGCTTCGGGAGAGTAAGTGCTTTAGGGGAACCGTTCTTAAGTCTCACTGACCTTTTCCAAAACTGAAAACTTTTTTATATTGGGACAGCTTTAAGAAAAGCGTTTTCGTTTTTAAAGTGCTACGACAGGATGGTAGCCTGCTCACCCAGGCAAGCCACTATCCCTGTCTTTACAGTCTGAGGAAGTCACAATTTCCAATCTGTCTAATGAATATTAATTAGGCAGATCATTCTGGAATCCCCTTCAAATCAGAACTTTTGCAGACCTACTTATTAGTAGATTGATGAGTTTGCCAAATTACATACTAGTCTCTAAACATCCGGTCACAATTTGTGACCACTTTTTGCTGCCAAGGTCTTCGCACATTTGGTCCTTGGTAAGAAAAATGTCTGTCATTGCTGTGTGATCCATGCTGTTCAAGGCAGAATAATTTGAAGTCTAAAGCCTCGCAATATGAAACCAATATTTTAACGTATATTGCAATGTGTCTCAAGATGTCACAGTGATAGGTTACTGTGCGGTCTTTCTCACGCAATTCTGATGTTCAAGCACGACTGCGAGCCGCTTCATACATTCTTTAAACTACAAGCGGTAAAATAATCCGCTCGGAATTAAACAGTTATATCATCGAAATATAATGTTCGAAAAGAAACAGCACCTTGCCTTTTAGGCTTTAACTGTCTAGAAAGTCTAATAGGGACACTTGAGAAAAATGAGAAAACGTTGAGTGTTTAAAGCAAAATCCAAAGACTATCAGTCACCTTATAGCTCTGCTGTAAACCAGCCTTTCAGCTTGGTGGAGAAAGAAGGTGTGAATAAGATGTACGGGTTAGAATTAAGGTTCTGACAGGCACGCATATTTCTGCTACGGAATGCATATACATTGAGAATGAACTTCCTCTTTATTTTAGTCTGCAATGCCACTTTTTACTACATGTTCTGCCACACTGTATCACCCTTGAGCAAGGGAGCTTCTAAATACAATGAATGTATCTCTTAATTCATCTGTATGTACATGGTGCCTTAGAGAACCTAGTATAACAATTATAGTGAAGAGATGTTACTTTGGGAATCGTACCTCCTAACACTGTTAAAATACTGTAATGAGCTGAATTGCTTACTATATACAATTCGTTGTCACAGAACTATTTGTTTTATCTACATAGATCTCGATGCTTTGCCTACTAGCTGCAGCATAATGGTATAGCAGACTCCATCTTAGATAGTAAAGACTTGGCAGCCATTTTGTGACTCAGGCATTCAGTACAGGGCCAACTGAACCTGGATTGGGGATGACAGTTTGCACCGGGCTGAGTGGTCACCTGGCCGGAGTATTGTGGGATGGAGAGACCCCTTGAGAGGAGACTCAGGAGAGGCCATGAAAGGCTTCAGCCGAGAAGAGCTCTGTCAGGAGATTTACAGAACGTATACAGACTTTGAATTTTGTCAATGATATTAACCTATTTTGAACTGATTAGCCACCAGTCTGAAACATAATCTATGCGATTACTACTGTCGATTTAACCTGAGAGGAGAAGTCGAGTGGTCATTTTCAGCAGGTTACCTGCAATGTACATTGCCCACTAATTGTTTTGTTCTCCTGAAGTGTATGGTCAGTTTATTTAAGCCACTCACATTATGCATCACCCTCTGCTTGTGTTCTACCCCTTGAAGCAAATGGGCATATGTTTTACTTTGAAAATCAGTGGCAGGGTGGTTTGCCACTATCCAATTTTATGAAATTGCTCTCAGTTCTGTAATGTACCCATCATGGTAAAGCCTAGCCAGTAATATTGTCAATTCTTTGGAGTTTTAAATGGGCAAAATTACTATTTACAAACAATACCTCAGTTAAGTTCTCTTTGTGGCTACCTCTTTGGAGTACCAGTGCTTGTTGCCTAATTCCCAAATCGACATGGCAGAGCAGCCTAAAAAGATGCCTGGTGGTGGTGGGGGCAGGGGGGTAGAGGCTTTATCGTGAGATCCAAGGGCCGGGATCGTAATCTGTGATCATCCCACATGTTTCACCCAACCATCCATCTCCTAGATTAACCAAATTTAGGGGATGAAGTTATTGACGAGCGACAGAAAGATTTTTTTAGGCAAGAGTCCAACAACCACGATGAAGTACTCCCCTGGCGGTGCCTGCTTGAAGGGAGTGTCTAGTGGGAAGGTGAACGAGAGCTCTGGCACAGACATGAGAGCACCTGCAGCAACAAAGGACACAGGCATAGAAGTGTGCGGGTCTCCAGAACCAATAGAAAGATGCCTTGAGGCAATGGTTTTGAGGTGGGAGTCCTGTGTGTAGGCAGTACCAGATACACCAGCATGCTCCCGTCCATAGGGTTGTGGGTGCTGCCTTGATGATCCAGGGTTGACGTGAGGTGGTTGGGCCCATATACGCTCAGTATGGTATGGGCAGAACCATGTCATGCAGATTGACTTATCACTGCCGGAGCTTTCCTCGTGGTCACATGAGACCGTGAGAGTGACAGAGGTGTGCAGCAAAGCCCTCTAGCTAAAGAAACAGAGGAGTTGGAGCTGCACTCCCAGACAGGTAAAGAGGCTCTGTGCTGATTCGACCCCAAGCACAAAAAATCAGACCTGGCAGACCGTCCCAGAAGAGGATGCAAACAGGTCCTCAAAGTGAGGCCGTCCACTCCACCCCCATCCAGGAAAAGGGATGGCCATGTTGGACTCAACGCAATGGCAAAGGCCACTGGAATAGAAAAAGGATTATCTTTCAAGGCTACTAGAATCGAAAGAGAACTATATTTGAGAACATGCAAACTAATAGAGGACTGTCAATAAAATAGAGAGACTCAAGGCTCACTCTGGAAACAGGTAACTAGGGGTGGGTGTAACTGGAATAATTCTCTCTAGCGTAATTACTCATAATTACTGCACAAGTACGTGTAATTATGCGCAATTTTGTGAGAAGCATAATCTAACATTTAGCAGTATTTTCTTGTTGTAAAATGCACCCTTGCATCCAAAATGGGCAAGAGGATGCATTTTGCACTGATAAAATAGCACTAAATGCTACAGGGCACAAACAACATAAGCCAGCATCCGTGCACTCTCTCTGAGTTCCATGCTCCTATATTCCTGCAGTACGATATTTGCCCCAAATTACTTTTAACTACTCAAGCTGGCGTAATCGCATAATTTTGCATTGTAAGAGTAAAGCGTAATTACTGAAATCACTCAGGTTAATAACAATTTCGCCCAGGTCTACAGATAGCAAGATAACAAGAGCGTGAGCAACAATACATTCCTGACAAGACAGTATTGAAAATGGGCCCAAATTCCTTCAAAATAAATTACCCACTCAACCTATCTAAAGCACAGACCTCTGAAAGATCTACCTGTAGCATTCATTTCTGACACCTATTTCTGCATGAACAAAGGATCCTTAAAATCTGACCATATCTTTTTCACATGCCACCCAGCCCAGTGGGGAGCGTCAGTAAATCCCCACTGAAAACGTTAAAGTCATCAAAATACCACATAGTCTAAAATGATCAATCTCACCCTCCCTCTTTTTTCATGCTGAAACAGTGATCTCAATATATAAAAATGGTAATAGACGGTAAATATCCTTTACATCACCGTCAATTCCACGATGTGCCTTTACACTGCAGTCACAACCCCTATGGGATGTGGAGGTACTGAAAAAGATAAACTACCTTCTGCCCATCGGGACAGACCTCCAAACCAACACCACACATCCTCACCTGAAGTCTCAGCAGGATGGGAGCACACCAGCCCTTGCCCACCACGAAATACGAACTCACAAGACCATCTGATCCAGCAGCGCAGTCCTTCTCCTCCTCGTAGTTTCAGACAGCAGATTTGAGTTGCTGTGTGATGGGTTACATATTTATTCAAGGTCCTGGGTACATGCAGAGGGGAACCTATGACCAATGGGGTACAGGGTGCCACACAAAAGCATGACAGCTTCCTCCAAAGTGTGGCATTTTCTCTGTCCCACAAAGCACTGCGCTTTAAAATTTAAGATGGAGAATTCTTCTCCTTGGGAGTAAGAACTAGCTAAATGAACCCAAAGGTGTGTCTCATTTCACCTAAAACTTCCTTTGAGCCACCTGCATATTTCACTCTTGGGGCTGCCATCTGGCAGGGCGGTACAGGTAGACGGGGTAGGCCTGGCTGGCATTCCTTACTGTCCAGCTCCCTCTGAAGCCCAGTTTGATCTAAACAGCCTCCACCCTGGTCTGTTCTCTGCAGCTGCAGAGACTCCCCCAACTGATGACCTCTGTCTCTGTGCAGGCCACTTATCACCTCATCAAAGCAGTTTGGCGAAGCCTGTTAATGGCTGGCCAATCAGGAGGCGCTGCTAGAAGTCTGGATTTTGGCTCACAGAAAATAAAGTTCTATAATTTCTTTTCTGTATTAGTAATGATAAATTCAACAGTGGCAAGTTGTTGAGCTTACAAATTAATGTTAGCCCACTCCAGTTAATAGTTAAACTGTATTACAGTATCCCCATGTTAGCCTATTGAGCTGAAAGTGCTACTAAGGGGAAAAACAAAATTAGTTGTTTGTGCCTCACCAGGGCATATAAAACATCTCTTAAAATCTCCCTACTTATTTGTACATGACACCCTACCCTGGGGGCACCTAGGGTAGACCTTAGGGGTGACATATCTAAAAATAAGGTCGTTTAATACTTTGGAAGTACCTTTAAACCTACAGTCGAATTTACATGCAATTTCAATTTAAAAGCAGCTTCCAAAGCAGGACTGACTAAAATTACAGCAGGAAACACAGCAGTGCAAACATAAGTGTCTCAAAGCTGCTGGGGCTCTAAACCTACATGGCCTGCCGTATACTAGGAACTTATAGGTAGGTTTTCAGTGTTAATTGCAGTTACATCAAATTACCATATACCTTTTTAATCAGATAACTGGCCCGGGGCCTGGTTAGCAGAGCCCCAGGCGCAGTCATAGTCAGTCAATCAGTATCAGTCAAACAAGGAGGGCGATCAGGGAAAAAAAGATAAATTCTTCACACCCCCACATTGCACCCCTCCCTAAGCAGCTCACACTCTTTCCAGCAAATGTACATCCTCACCTCTGATTATACCCAATTTTCAACTCTGGGAGCCAAATGAGCAAGCATACAAAATTTGAAGTGCAGTTCTCCAGGAATACAGAAGACCGACTCCCTTATGACAGAGAAGACCGACCTCCAGCACAAGGAGGACCAAAGCTGAATTAATTTTTGTTAACAGGATCTGGCCTTCAGCCCACGTGGTTTCTGGGGTCCAAAGAAGAACTAACCATTGGGCCCATTAAATAAATAAAACTTTATACCTTTTGCTCGCTGCATCGCTAACTCGGCGATACAGCGAGTGCAAGGTAAATAGTTTTATTTATTTAATTACTTACTTTACTCCTGTCCCTTGTATGTCCGAGTCCACTACCCCCCACACTGCCCCGCCCCAGCTCTGCCCCACAGCACTCCCTCTGTGAGCTGCCACTGCTGGGGAGGCAGTAATTCTGATTGTAAATCCAAGGGAGTATGCTCCTTAGGGGTCTGTCATAGTCTTGGGGGCCCTTTCAGCTATTAAAGATTGTTTCGTTCCAGCATAATTAGGTGAAGTGGTAATGCTGAGATTACTGGTCAAGTATTCCTAATTCCATGGCCAAAGCATGCACGCTGGACCACACCTAATTCTGTTTGCCATCACAGTGACTTGTCTACCATGTTAGGATGTCTGTCAATTTGTTTATATAATTTGTGTCTAACTGCCTGTATTGGGCTTGTTTCTAAGCTTCTCCAATATTTTCATATGAGGGGAAACACATGAGTAGATTGTGAGACAGTTTCTTTGGGTACCATGGCAGTAGGTGTTTACGGGCTTTATCACTGGTGGATACTGATATTTAGCATAGATGTTGCAGAGTTTAGGACTATTTAATTTAATGAAAGGCATATGGCGTAATTGTTCATTCTGCAATTTTGTCTGTGGCAATAGCAAGCAGTCATGGCTTACTCTTGGCGGTGCTATATAGGGATTAGAACTGAAATACAGTTTGAATAGTAATCAAGGTTTGCAAAGCGCAATACCTGGGAGAGTTTGGGGCCAGATGATGGAGGCCATTTACCGACCGGGAACGGCCGATTTCGGCCGTTACCGACCGGTAAATGGGTATTTGTGATGTAGGGGCATTATTTTACAGATTCGGTAAATTTACCGAATCGGTAAATTTACTGAATCTGTAAAATATCGAATGGGTAATTTTACCGATTCGGTAAATCCAAGATGTAGGTAGCACTGTTTACAGTGCTACAGGCCTTCAGTATTCTGTATTTTACCACACAATCCTATTGTGTGGTAAAATACCGAATTCAGGTGTGCATGCACATCTGTGCATGCACACCTATGCCATGTGATAGACAGACATGCCCTTAGGGCATGTCTGTGTGCCACATGGCGCACATGCCTGAATTTGGGGTGCTAGAGGGTGTCAAAGTGACACCCCCTGCACCCTTGCTGGAATCGGTATTTACCGAATCGGTAAATACCGATTCGGTATTGCCCATTGATTCCTATGGGCTTCAATGCCCATAGGAATCAATGGGCATTACCGAATCGGTATTTACAGAATCGGTAAATATCGAATCTTAACGATTCGGTATTTACCGATTCAGAAATACCTACATCCCCCCCCTCTATTTTACCACTTCTTAAATACCGAATCGGTAACATTCGGTATTTAAGAAGTGGTAAAATAGAATTACCTACATCTAGCCCTATATCTTTAAGATATCCCAATTTAGAGAAGAGTGATATTGTATGAAATTCTGAAAATCCTTTGCCGCTGGCTCCCTTTGATGTTTAGTCACCCTCTGAGGATTGGGACCTGGGAATACCTGGGTGAGGGATATAATAAAACAAATCACTGAAAAAAGCAAAGGTTGAAGTGAAGTTATGGCTAGCTTTGGTTATAACAGCTCAACAAATGCTTAAACAAACCTCTGAAATTCCCCTAAAACTTCATAGTTAAAGTACAGCAATGGTTATTAATTATACCTGAACAAAATACTGAAATTCACGTGGTATAACTAGGATCATAATCTATAACTTGCAAAAAACCATGCCAACCATAACTTCCCATAGCATCCCAACTGCAATGCTTGTGACCTCACAATATTGATACCAATAAATAACACTTAAAAGTATTTGTAATCATCTTTGTCACAGTGGTGAGGGAAATGTTAAATTATTCTCATCTGTAAGATAAATTAAAGATTTGTTGCTGTTGCTCTTAAATGAAGAGTCAAGTCAAGTGTTAACCCTTTAAACCCACAAGGCAATTTTATTAAATACTTGTATCTCAAAATCCACTGAGCAGGTTCACACTAAGCTTACAGAAGCTCACCTTCTGAGTAGTGTTCTACTTTCAGACCTAATTTAGTGTAATCCCGTTCAGTGTTTTTTGCTACAGGCAGAAGCACATTTTCCTATAAAAGCTAAAATGGAAAAACACAACTCTCTTCCCTTCTCTTTGCTTTACATTTGTTTCATTTTCATGAAAGGGTGCAAAATTAGGCTAGCCAATCCACATCTGATTAAAAATTCATGCATATCCGTCTGTTTGGGGAGGTGGAAACTTAGGTTCAAATCAAAAAATGCTGTTTCAGTGACTGAACCAAAATTACACAGTGGTGACTGTGTAATAAATATATATAGGTGTGTGTGTGTCTGTGTGTGTGTATGCCTGCGCGCATGTGTGTGTTCCGACATATGCAAAAATTGTTCATGAGTTCCTGTTGTAGGAGACCCACCAGTGTTATGCATAGCCCCTTCTGTCATAACTAGAAAACCACTGGGTGGGCCCATTCACGGCATAAGACGTAGTGCTACTGCCAATTTGTCATAAGCCTTGATGAGCAATATAATCATCCCAGACTTCTGATGAGCACTTTGGGACTGAGCTTTACATGCCTAATTTCCCCTTGTATTCAACCTGATCAAACATATTAATGCTACATTAAAAAAGTAGAGAAAACACTTCAATAATTTGACTGACACAGTATAATTTAAAAATAACAAAATCAAACACCTAGCCATTCTTTTAGAATGTTATGTTACTAAAGACAGCAACGCACTGTTTTTGTTAATTGTTTTCCTATGTGAGACAAATGTCGAATCAAGTGGAAAAACAACTTTAGAGCCCATTCTGTTGACTTTCTTACCCGATTTGTCCGCATTCTGGGTTCTATTTCAATGGTGGGCGGACACCGCAACGGCAAAAGGGACCGCCTGCCATAGGTTTGACGGTCCCACGATTCAAATTAGCATGCGTCCGCCACACTGGCGGGCGCATCCCGTGTTTTTTACATTGCGGTGGGCAGTGCTGTTAACAGCACCCGCCGCAATGTAAAAAATGCATGTCGTGCATTTGCATGCACAACGTGACAGGCACCGCACGGCGCCTGCCACCTTGTGCATGCAAATGCAGGGGGTGCCCCCCACACCCCCCCCAACAACCTGGGGGCCCGCAATGGGCCCTCAAAAGCAGAAACCGCATGCCTTTCCATGGCGGCATTGCCGCCATGGAAAGGCTGCTCTCGGCCATGATCATAATATGGATGGCAGTGTCTTGCAAATACCGCCACCATATTATACACGTTTTCCTCCCGGTCGATAAGTCGACTGGTGGAAAAGCGGCGGACGGTCTTTCCGTCCGCCGTGGACCCCCAGCCATACAAATATGGCGGGGATAAACCAGGCATTGATGGCGGGCAGCTCGCCCCCGCAGGCTGGCGGTGGCAACCGCCGGTGGTGGCGATCCGCCCGCCATCATAATAGACCCCTCTGTTCTTGGTTGTTAACAGCACTTGATTGATCCTGTTACTACTATCTACCACTGTTACTGTCTAGCACAAAACCGAACAGAATGTGACTAGCAACCAATCTTAATTAATGTATTCATAAAAATGTGGACAGAAGCCCTTTTTATAACTGCAACAACTGAGGTTCATATCTAGTAAAACTGTGTCCGAGCACTCGCATGATGCAATGCGATGCAAAAGCTATTGGAACTAATTTACATTGGTGAATACCTACTCATGTGTATATTTACTACTACACCTAGGTGTAATTCTATACTTATTTGATATTCAATATTTCCATTTACACCTAAGCGTAGACTTACACGTGTTCAAGTTTCTCAGATCAGGAGAGTAAGTATCCTACAACAGGATTTACAAATATAAAGTTACTGCTTGTAACTTTACACATGCAGGTGCAAATCTCTGCGGAGAGCACCCAAAGGTAAATTGTAGGGAAAATTCTAAAGTTCATAATTTTTTTTTAAAATAGTAAAAATATGTAACTGTTTAATATGAATGCAAATTAATTTTAATTTTTTTTTTACCGAGCTCTAATAATACTAACTGTTACCGCACATTAGCTCATCAAAGTAAATTTGCATGTAATAATTATTTCATTAAAACAATATTTAACTAATTTTTGAATAAATATTAATAAACAATAATTTATAAATTCCCTACTCTACATTTTTATTTGTATTTACTACCTATTTGTATAAAAATATTTTAATTGATATCAATTGTTTTTCAAATATTTAAAGTGTAAAATTTTAATTTCTATTTTAAGTAAAGTTTCTTATTAAATTCTTCAATAATAAAATAATTATTTAGGACTTATGTTTTAAACACATACGCACACACACATATATATTTTAAATGTTGAATTAATTTAATTGATTTAACAATAGTTTACATGGGGTATTATTTTTTACCTTGCATTCACTCTTTTATTTGGGACAGTGTTGCTGTAGCAGTGAGAGGGGTAATATGTGGCGCGTGACATGCCCCAATCCTGGGCTGGAGTATATTTACCTTGTTTTGACACCTCCAGCTACAGTAACTTTAGAAATGTAATGTTTGCATCTTACTCTTTCATGGCTGTGTGTTTGTATTATCATGCCCCTTCCTAAAATCCTTCTTTTATTTACTTTAGCCCCTCCTATGCAATGGTAAGAATTCCTCATTTCCCAACCAATCCTGTTTCTATCTTCCCACATTTACTACTGAAACATTTACATACCTGTGCTGTGATCACTATAACTATTGCGGAGATCTCAGCACTGAAAAGATAAGATAAGCAGAGGTCTCTGTATGTAGGTTTGTGAACACCATTTTGCACCACCTAAGTATTATTACTGAAATAACTTTTTGTACTACAAAATGCAGCTTGTGACTAGCCTCCAAGTCTATTTACTTATCACAGTAAAAAGGCCTGCTAAGATGTGTTGCATAATGTGACAGCCCATACCCACTTAAGTAAAGATAGACCTTTTTGAGGCTGTTAATAAGCCAAAGGAAAATGTTTTACTAGCTATTCATAAACTGATCAGGGTTTCAGAAGAATTATCCAATTAGACTCAAATGGGATTGATTTATTCATACATGTATAACCATTAGCATACCAGTGTAAGGTCAAGGCTATTTCAGGAGGCTTAAGTAGTATGCAAATTAGTGGATGAGAAAAGAAGTTATAAATGAACAAGATATTCTAATGAATTCTGAGTTACCAAATGTGTATCCATCTAAATGAAGTTACCCTTTGGCCTGAGGTTGTGTGTTGAATGTATTTGGAAATGGTTTAATTGAATATAAGTTACTTTGAAAAAAACATTGTGTACAGAAAGTTATTAGGTCTTTTACAACACGATGGAAAGCTTTAACATAATATGCGTGTTTATGATTTTTTAAAATGTATATTCAAGACCAACAAAATACATTTTAATGCATATTAAAAGAACTCTATTATTGTTTATAGATTCACGAGAGCTTCAAAAGGTGTGGCATTTCGACAGAAACTTTATGTTGGCAGAAAGAAGTAGCCCTTTGGTTAAAAGATGTGGTAAAGATGCACAGCGAAACCGGTAGGTTTCACCAATGGTCGAATCTCTAAAAGGCCAGTAGACCTGGAGCAGAGTCAAGCACACGCCAGTTGAGCCAGGAATATGACTGATTGTACATTAAGCTTTCCGAGACCTCTCCACTGAAATACATGCAACCAAGGTATGAACATTGCTTTAGTGTAAAATAATTGCACATTGAATTGTGAACTATTTGTAATTGTCAATGTACTGTATCATTAGTTAAATGAAATGGCTAACAAAGTTTTAAAATCCTGGACACAGTTAATCCTGAGCATCCTCGGTGTATTATTGTTAATCAATTTTATATACATATTGATCCTCAAACTTTTTTAGTCTTTTTGAGGTGTACTCTTAGGTGAATAACGAGACTCCCTCTTCCAGCTATCAAGTATTAGGAGAAAAACAACAAAACCCAAAATCCCTCAAACGAAAGGCTGTTGGCACACCCTGGCCCAGCCATGCCCTGACTCCAGAGATCTATTTCCTGCACAAGAAACTCACCTTCATGCATCATGAGTGTACTGCCGGATTCATCCACTCCCCCTATCTCACAGAGTTCCCAATGCCCAGACCTAGCTACCCCTCCTCCAGCCACCAAAAATAATTCAATGTACAACCCCCAAACCCCTCCCCTGGAGCCCAGAAGGCATCCAATGCCCGATCCATACTACCCTGCCCCTGACCCATTTGAGTCACAATCACCACAATGAAACCATTATCTCCTTCTTAATTCAGGAAATCCCTGTCTGCAATTCTGATCGGAGCACACCCTGCAGCTCTGGTACCAACAGTGCCAGCAGCTATCTGGACAAAATGCAGTCTGACATGCGTGGGCAATGCAGTTAGACAGATAGATAAATATGAGACAGCTGGAGAAGCAGTCAAAACTCCAGTGGGACTTGGAAGTCAGGAGACCAGTGGAACGTAAGAATAAAACATACAATATTGTGCTTGTGTGTGTACTGCTGTGTGTCTACATGTGTGTGTGTGTGTGTGAATGAGTACATGCAAGAGTGTTGTGGACATTGTCCTGGGCCCACCCTTGGTAAATTGATGGTCCTGTAACACTTCTGGTAATTCCTGACACATTATGGCCACCAAAATTGTTTCTAGCACTTTGGTGGGTAACTTTGACTTACTGACTCCATCCATGGCATATGGTGCACACGCATGGCATAATGGTGGACGGACACAGCAGTAAGGTGGTAATTGTTGACATATTGTGGGAGGCCATTGCTCAATAGTGCCCATCATTAGCATAATGTTGATTCCAGCCCAATCATGGTATTCTCTGCTATAGTGTGGAAATCTCTGTTGGTTCTTGCAGAGTTTGGATCTTGGCAAGTTGTAGACATCAATGACACAGGGTTGGCCCTAGCAGTAAGGCGATACATCTTGCCATGTCGAGGCCACCCGTTGCCGAATGGAGGCAGTTCTCGGCATATTGTTGGTGGATATCCAGAGTATAAAACTATTTTCTTGCTGACATCTACAAAGTAATGGTAATTCCTGAAATATTATGGTTATTCATGATAGGAGGATCTCAACCGTTGGCATAATGCAGGCTCAAGCATAATAGTCATTGCATAATGACAATAGCTCTTGTTGCATTGTCGGCATCTATGGCCAGCCCCTGCATTACAGTGGCAACTACAGATATGGTGAATGTATGCATGTTATGATATTGCCAACCCTGGCACAATCAAGGTTATTGTTTTTGATGGCATTTTCTGTGATAATGTTGTAACTAGGGTATGAGGATATCAAAGCAAAATTTTAAATAATTTTAAATATGTTAAAGTTGAAATAGACTCAGAGTAAAAGGAGACCTATGCAAGTGAACCCTTTGGATCTACTCTAATGTACATATTTATCCAACACTCTCTCCAAAACTCCTGAGGCAGACGTCTTTTGTCGATGTCTGGTCTTTGAAGAGAGGGCAGAGAGCGGCCAAACCGATTTAATATGTACATTCTTATTTTACTTGCATGTATAATTTATATAGTCAAAAGAGAACACTTTTTGAGAAAAAACTATGCCTGCCTTATTTTTTATTATTATTTTTGTTAGAACAGCATTATATATTCCTTTCTATTGTACTTGTATAAATGCACATATGAAGACATCAATGAACACACAAGCAACACAGACTGTGGCACATATTTAGAAAGCGAAGTACGCATGCAAACCTTAACATACATAGTGACAGAATGATGGGTGAGTATGTGTGTGGATGGATCGATGTATAGATGGAAGTGGTAATGCAGACAAGGTGGAGAGATGTTGCAGATAAATAGATGGACGAGTGTTTGTGAACATATGAGTCGATGCATATGTTTGTGTGACTGTATCAATGGTTTCACCACTTTAGTTTTAGGATGAAGAGTTGTAAGAAACAGGTAAACTCTCAAGACCCAAACCAAAGTCCTATTTTATGAGTTGTGTTGTAATCACGTTTACTCCTGGATCACGATTTTTTAAAGCCGATTCACAAACATTTCCTGTGAGTATTTGTATCTCTCTCCTAGCTTACATAATAATGTATTTTCATAAATACAACATACTTGTTCACAGAGAGAAGCTATTTTTTTTTTTACTGAAAGCATAGCTTACTCATGGAAATTGGTAAAACCCATCTAAATTTGTCAAGTGTGTCAATAATTTACTTTGCCAATCCTTGTTAACTTTCTTCTCTTTATCCTTGTTTATTTTTTAGTTGCATTTGTGGGTTTAAATTATGGATATCCCTTGCACCTTATAAAAAGAGCCATACGGTATAATACGCTATAATGCAACTGTAATAATGTGCAAGAGATATCCATCACATTTGTGGTTGAATAGCATGTCCACCAGAATCTATATCAGGCCCTATGTCTTTAGGTTACCTTAATTCAAATATCGTTGTACCTTTCCTTTGTGCTAATAGGAATAATATCTTTTTCTCATGTGAATTAAAACTAACAATGGTTTCTATATCTGTCCTAAATACATATATCTGCTTATAAGCACTGTACTCTTCAAGTAAAATTATACAGCTTTTCTATTTTTATTAAAAACATTTATTGCAATCATATGGGCGCCACATGGCATGTTTTCTTTTTTCTCTTTCTTTTATATGTGCAGCATATGCTTGCAATAAAATAAACAAACAGCACAAAACTTAAATTTTTCAATGTTTGCAAACCTAGGGCCTGATTTAGATCTTGGAAGGACTTCCATTGTTCGTCCATGGTGGAGTTCAAAAGTACTCTGTGCAGCTGATGAATTCCCACCCGCCGTCTTTAGATGTAGACTGGCTGATCCCCTGTCTGCATTAACAGACTGTTTTCCATTGCTTAAGCGGCTCACCTCCTTCGACGACGCAGACTCCTCTGCTGGACATCAATACTCCATTGCCATCAGGGTGATGGGATTGTGCTGAGCCTGTTTAGGATTCTCAGTTGTGCTGGCGATGTCCTAATGGCAGATTCATGATGGAGGGAGTCCGTCATGGGTTTGCTCACTATTGTACTATTCCTGTGGCTTTGCGATGAATGCTAGCATCACACACCGGATGTGCTTATACTAATTGATTTCACCTGCATTCCTTCAAGCATCACATGGAGGCCCTGAGGACTGGTGGTGGCTCTCCCAGCCTCCCTTACCACTATATCCCTGTGAGTAGATGGTCTTGCAGATCCTACATCCTGAAGGCTTGAAATCCCTGGTGGAGTGGAGACAGGTAAGTAATACTTTTAAATGTGTCACTAAACTTAAATGTAGTTTTACTGTTAACTTATCTGTTGCTAATGTGTTTTGCCCCTCTTTTTAACATAAAGCATAGCAGCCACCTCACTCACCCCAGCCTCCCAACCAGCCTAACTAACTGCCCCAACGCAGGTCCCTTCCTCAACCCAAATCCAAACTCCCACACCAATCCCAAGCACACTCACATCTTTGTAGGCACCCACTCTAACAGATAGAAGCAGCACAATCACAAAAACACATAAACACACAGAGAAACACCAACAAACACACACATAGCACATGCACACGATTGAATCTACAGCCACAAGCACCACAATTACAACACCCATAACCACCACTACCACCCCAATCACAACACTCATCAAAACCAACACACTTACACAAACGCACACCTACACACAAAGAACACCAACCATAAGCAAATGCACAAACTCACCAGATTATCAAACACCACCAAAAATACACATCCAAATATACACAACAAACACCAGTCCCACATGCAACTTCCAAGCATACACCCACTCCAGCTCAATCTACCTCTAAAGGTCACTCCTTTACCACCTCTCCTACTCTGAATGCTTTTTTCATATTTATTTTATTGTAAAAAAGTACAAGAGAGAATTTGTTCAATTATTATTAAATAATTTTGATTTTACAATTGGTTTATTGTAACTAAATAATTGAAAAAATAAACACATATGCATTACACATTATATAAAAATTGCAAGAAAAAAAAACAAGTAAAAAAGAAGCTTGCCTTTGATTCCAGTGAATGTGTGCTATGTAGCCATCTAGATGTGTGATGGGGATAGGTGTGCCTGGTTCAGTAACATTGAACAACAACTGTCACACAGTTATATGTGTGAGATGAAATGATGAAGTATAGGGTTCTTGCTCCTGAGGCGAAAAGCCGGGAGTTGCAGCATTTTAAATTGTGAATTGTTGTGTTTTTAAAATCACTTTCTTTCTTATGCACATTGCACTTTGAAGGCGCCGTGTAGCGGATCTAGCGCTCACGTGACCCCCTTCATCGCCGCTGGCCACGCCCTCCGGTAGGCCACGCCCCCTTCCCGCCCTTCTTAAGCGCTGAATACTCGAGCGCCCAGTTGGTTCTTGCTCCTGAGGCGAAAAGCCGGGAGTTGCAGCATTTTAAATTGTGAATTGTTATGTTTTTAAAATTACTTTCTTTCTTATGCACATTGCACTTTGAAGGCGCCGTGTAGCGGATCTAGCGCTCACGTGACCCCCTTCATCGCCGCTGGCCACGCCCTCCGGTAGGCCACGCCCCCTTCCCGCCCTTCTTAAGCGCTGAATACTCGAGCGCCCAGTTGGTTCTTGCTCCTGAGGCGAAAAGCCGGGAGTTGCAGCATTTTAAATTGTGAATTGTTGTGTTTTTAAAATCACTTTCTTTCTTATGCACATTGCACTTTGAAGGCGCCGTGTAGCGGATCTAGCGCTCACGTGACCCCCTTCATCGCCGCTGGCCACGCCCTCCGGTAGGCCACGCCCCCTTCCCGCCCTTCTTAAGCGCTGAATACTCGAGCGCCCAGTTGGTTCTTGCTCCTGAGGCGAAAAGCCGGGAGTTGCAGCATTTTAAATTGTGAATTGTTGTGCTTTTAAAATCACTTTCTTTCTTATGCACATTGCACTTTGAAGGCGCCGTGTAGCGGATCTAGCGCTCACGTGACCCCCTTCATCACCGCTGGCCACGCCCTCCGGTAGGCCACGCCCCCTTCCCGCCCTTAGGGCCTCCTATTTCAATGTGCAACTTCAGAACGTGCAGCGGACGTGCGCAGCGGGCGCGCCGTTCGCGCGCCAAAGGCGCGCCTAAGGCAAGCCCGTCTGCGCCCGTCCGCGGCCGGACGGGGTTAGGGGCACGATTCCATGCCAAATTCACATCATATTCTTCTGAGGAGATCACTACCCTCCAAGGCCAATGGCCACTCTCAGAATCCGTCCGCAGGCACATTGCCTCATTAGGGCTCGCCCCTTCTTCTACCCCAACATCGTCGCCGCCTTTGCCGGCCTCACTGCTGCACTGCCCTTCCCCGCCTGATCCCCACCCCCCTACTCCCTCATTGTCCATTCTTTTACTCAACACCAGGTCAGCGGTCAAACACCATCATGAGCTGTTTGTCCTGCTCGACTCCGAGAAGCCTGACCTACTGCTCTTGACCGAGACCTGGTTCTGTGATTCTTCCCTCCCAGTTCTCTTGGCTACCCTCCCCCCCTCCTACGTTGCCTTACGCGCTGATCGTCTGGCGGGCAGGGTAGGCGGTGGAGTGGCATTAATCGCTCGGTCTGAGTTGAACTTTCAAACCCTTCCCTTCCCCCCCATCCACCCCACTGAATTCCTTGTAGTTCGTTCCCTTTCCTCCTCCCCCCCCATCACTTCCCTTTTGATGTATCGCCCACCCCAGTCTTCGTCTTTGTTCTTACCGGCATTTCAAGACCTACTGGCCACCCTGGTGGTCAACTATGCTTCGGTCTTAGTGCTAGGCGATTTTAACTACTGGCCCTCTGACCCTTCTGAGTGTTCTGCTTCGAAGGAATTCACAGAATCCCTTCTCTCTCTGAACTTTGTTCCGCACGTTTCTGTCCCCACCCACTCTCACGGCCACATACTTGACCAGGTGTGGACTCTCAACCTTCCAATTTCCCCGGTGACTGTTTCTCCCTGCCCCTGGTCCGACCATGCCTTTATCTTTTTCTCCATTCCTTTCAAACGGGCATCTAATGTCCCACACGCCAAAAACACCTGGGCGCGGAATTGGAACAGAGTTGATCTTTCCTCCTTGACCTCTCTGCTTCAGAACTCCATTCCGACCCTCTCCGGCCTTTCATCCGACTCTCAAGCCAAGGCTATTAATGCCTGGCTGGCTGAAGGTTGTGACTCAAAGGCTCCTCTGCGTCGCATTTCCATCCGACGACCTAAGGACTCTAACAGGTGGTTTAACGACAACCTAAAAAAGTTAAAACTGACCGTTCGACAGGCAGAGAGGCATTGGAGAAAAAATTATTGCCCCTCACTAAAAACCCTTTATTGCACATCACTTGCCGAATATAAAACAGCAATCCTCGCCGCTAAAACCACCTATTTTTCAACTAAAATAACGTCAGCCGAAAATAAACCTAGAGAGATCTTCGGTATAGTGAATGACCTAGCCTTTTCCGACAGAGCTTCACCCCAAATCCCCCCATCCCAGCCTCTGTGCGACCAACTAAACACCTATTTTTTGGATAAGATCGTAACCATTAAGGCCAACATCCCTTCCCCCTCGTCTGCCTTCATCGATCCTTCCCCTCCCACTGTTCAATATCATCTTACCTCCATTCCCCCCCTCACTGAGGAAGTATTCCTGGAGTTACTTCCCAAAGTAAAATCGGGTTCTCCGGCAGACATATGTCCGGCACGAATCCTGCAACAAATCTACTCCTTCTGTCCTGAACCCCCCATTACTTTCCTCAATAGTTCCCTAACGGAGGGAGTAGTGACCCCTGCGCTCAAATCAGCCACGATAGTGCCCATTCTAAAGAAGCCTGGCGCTGACCCGTCCATCTCAGCCAACTACCGCCCCATTTCCCTGCTGCCCTATCTGGGCAAGGTGCTGGAGCGCCATGTCACCGCGCTACTCATTACCCATGTAGAGGCAAATGGGGGTCTGGCTTTCCCGCCAGGCCGGCTTCCGCCCCAGGCACTCGACCGAATCAGTCGTGGTATCGGTCCTAGACAACCTCAGGAAGGGAATGGATCACAACAAACACCAGGCGCTGGTGCTCCTCGATCTCTCCGCCGCCTTTGACACGGTGGACCACACCATCTTACTGTCCCGTGTCAGGGCGGCTGGAATCAAGGGATCAGCCCTGGTCTGGCTTTCCTCCTTCCTGAGGGACCGCACCCAGGCGGTCCGGCTAGGAGACTTCACAACCACCTCACTCCCTGTCACTTGTGGTGTCCCCCAGGGTTCCTCTCTTTCCCCCCTACTGTTCAACCTTTATATCTTTCCTCTCATTTTTGCTCTTCAGCAGCTGGAGGTCACCGTGTTCAATTATGCGGATGACCTCCAGCTCATCTTTGACCTGTCCTCTTCTCCCCTCTCTGTATCTAATTTCCAGTCCATTATGATTTTCATCAGGGACTGGATGAACCACAACCATCTCAAATTGTACCCGGACAAAACCGAGTTGGTTCTTACTGGTGGTTCTTCCAGTCCCTGGAACTCTCTTTTCTGGCCCTCTTCTCTTGGTCCCGCCCCCACTCCTTCAACCACGGTCAAAACACTGGGTGTCAAAATGAACAACCATCTCACCCTCCATTCACAAATTAGCTCTGTAGTCTCCTCCTGCTTCCTTACCCTCCGAACCATCCGCACTGTCTCCCGCTTCTTTTCCCCCCAGGCACTCAAGTTGATTATGGCCGCTCTGGTAATATCGCGGCTGGAATATGCCAATGCCCTATACAACGGCATCCCGGCATACAGCCTGCAGAGGCTCCAAATGGTCCAGAACCAGGCGGCCCGGCTGGTCTATGGTCTCCCACGTTACCACCACTCCACACCCCTCCTCAGGGAGCTCCATTGGCTTCCTGTTAAGGAACGCTCCCTTTTTAAAACAGGCTGCATGGTATTCCAGGCTCGCCAAGGCACTGCCCCCGCCTTCATCTCCTCGCTGATAAACGAATATGTCCCCACCAGAGAGCTTCGTTCCTCTTCTAAGTCTCTCCTTCAAATCCCACGTTTCAAACGTAAAAAGTGGGGTGGAGCCAATTTCTCCACCTTGGCTCCTCTATTCTGGAATTCCCTCCCCGACCACCTCCGCTTTGCCACTCATTATGTTTCTTTCCGCAAAGATCTAAAAACGTTCCTTTTCAAACAGGCCTTCGTGTAAACTGGCCTGTTCTTGCCCTACGATAGGCTTATTTTGCCTCAGTTGCTGGACCCTTCACTAGCGCCAAGAAACCGTACGGTGAACGTTGCGCTTTATAAATGTTTTAAATTGGAAATCGGAAATTATAGTGTTGAGAGGATTCTCTAGAAAACAGATGTTGAAGTGAGATATCTAAGTTTCTAGTGAGATTGTGACATTTAAATCCCACTTGGAGGTTGTATGATAAAATATAGATTTGAAGAATACAGAACTACATGCATACTGACTCCAGAATATTTACTACCAACATATCGTCAAGGTAAGAACATATAAAGAATTAGAACACTAGAATGTGAGAGCTCAGTTAAAGGCAGTGGAGATGCTCTGAGCCAATAATGTGTGTGAAATATCTTCTTCTCCCCTATTCCAATACGAGCATTTCTGTTTCTTAATTTTTAATTTGGAAGATTATACCCTCAGTGAATAAATGTTCTTGTAGCCTTGTTGCCTTTCTGCCCGAGGATATACAGGTTGTTGAATATCTCTTCCTCATTATTGACCATTGCCTGCAGCTCAGGCCTTTAACAACCAGTATAATCTTTGGCAGTGAATTAGTGCTATAGTATAGATAAACTATTGTTAACTCCACATCTACTTACTTTGACAACACATTATTTGCCGATTTTGAGGATTTAATATACAACAACCTCTATATTTTGGTAAAGCACCCATTTGGTGTAGACGTGATGCATATGTGTGGTGTGCGGACAAGTGTATCTGCTGCAAAGACAATGTTATCAAAAGAAGTCAAGTTGTATTAGTTTCTGCTGTTGATAAGTGGAGTTGTGATGACGAGAGAACCCTTTAGAAATTAATAATGTGAAAAAGAAGAAAAGTGTTAGACCTGATACCATTAGGGTGGTCTTTCCTCCTAAGTTTGCCTTCATCTTACTCTCTTTCTGACCTCGTTTTTGTTGGCCTTAGGACTCTGAGCACTTTACCACTGTTAACCAGTTCAAAAGTGCATGGTAACATTGTCTCATCCTCAATTGGCACATTTACTTTACGTACAAGTCCCTAGTAAGGTGCACTACATGTTCCCAGGGCCAATAAATTAAATGCTACTAGTGGGCCTGCAGCAGTTATTGTGTCACCCATTTAAGTAGCCCTCTAACCATGGCACAGGCTTGTATGGGCAGTTTAAACTGCCATATTGACCTGGTAAAATAAAGCTTTTGCTAGGCCCAACCCTTCCCTTTTTATACATATAAGTCACCCCTAAGGTACACCCTAGACAACCCAGATGGAGGGTCAAATGTATTTAAATGGCACACCATGTACTTTTACGTTTTGGTTGTGAAAAAACTCTCAGATTCGTTTTTTACTCCATTGCTTCTTTACCAAAAACACATGATCACCTAATTTGAGGACATCCAGACAGAACTTCAGTGCCTGCCAATCTGCTCCGTTTGGGACCCGGACCCGGGCCCAGTCTTTGAGGTCCTGCTAAAATGGTCCATAATGACAATTTCACTTGCAATGTAAAAGACTATTGCAGAGTACACTGAAAATCTGTGTACTATTGCCTTACCCCTTATTCGTGTTTGATGGTTAGCCACAATGTTACTGCACTTAATATCTTTTGGGCTATCTTATTGATGCACTCTTACTTTTTTGTGAAAACCTTTGCTGGGGAATTTCTCTATTTATTACTTTTCTGTGACATCCCTTGTTGGAAAATTTCTTTATATTTTACCTTTTGTTTTGTGCTGGATCTTTTCCACATTCTCGTCTGATCTCAGAAGTTAAGCAGGTTATTTTTTTAATTCTTTTATATTAAACAGTTGCTCAGTGTATGGTAAGCATAAATGGGTTATCATGTATAAAACAGACATCATAAAAGAGCAAAGTACAGTATGAGTAGCATGACCACTTGGATACACAGAGATAAGAATTGTGCATACAGTAGTTATCAATGCATCATGACAGAACTTCAACAGCAACCACATTTCCTCACTCAAGGTATAGTTTAGCCCATTTCTGAGGGCTCCCTCTATTCCATTTATCTGCAACAGCTGTCCCAGCTTTTCTCCCATTCCTTTGGGCAGCCCGACTCTGGCATATCACATGTTTAGCCCTTTGGCACCAATCCAAATCAATCTCCCAATCTGTAACACGTGGCAGCCCACTTGCCCCCCCAGGGCCATGCTATATATTTCTTGGCAATCCCAGAGGCCTACATAAACCATGTCTTTTGGAATTTAGGCCATTCCTTTTTGCCAGTTATATATAGCAGATGTCACCTGGCCACCAGCAGCACATTGAGTCCAGTGCCATTGGTCATAGTGTGTATCACCGCGCTCCAGTAACATTGTATATCTGGACATTCACAAAGTATGTGAAAAAAGGACCCCATTTCACCACAACCCCTCCTGGTACATAAGGCTGTGTCTCACTTCCTGAGGCGATGCAAAAGCGTCCTGGAATAGTATGATCTATGGAGGATTCGCAGTTTAATGAGGTTGAACCGAGCCTGTATGACCAACTCTCTGTGGCTCTGCATAGCCTCTGCCCAATCTTCCTCTTCTATAAGTCTATGGTCATCCACACATACAGCAGAAAAATGGAGATCCTACGATGTAAGGTGGGGAGGCTTGCCCGAAGCCTGCCAGTAGACTTCTGGCCCTTAGCATCGGATGGTCCACTGACACCAGTGAATACAGTGCGGAATCTGGGGGTCAGTTTTAACGAAAATTTAAATCTGGAGACCCACGTTAACAAACTGGTGGGCAGTTGCTTCACTCTAATACGAGGTCTTCGGAAGCTGTTGCCTTTGTTACCTGCAAAAGTACCATTCTTAGTCGCCTGGACTACTGTAATGCCCTGTTACTGGAATCACCTAGATATCTGATTGCCAGGCTACAGAGTATCCATGCAGCAGCAGCTAAGTTAGCACTCTCTCGAACTCGCCGATCTTCAACAACACAAGCATTGGCAGACTTACACTGGCTACCAGTACCTCAGAGGATTTTATTCAAATCCTTATGCATCGTGTTCAAAGCAATACATGTCAGGGCCCTAAGCCACTTCAGGACAAGTTCCAGTGGTACGAGCTTACCCGGACCCTCCGTTCCTCTTCCACCAACCTTGTTAGAATACCCAGGATAAAGAAAGCGACCCAGGGCGGGAGAGTGTTTAGCGTGGGAGCGGCCCGCCTTTGGAACAGCCTTCCATTCGAAATCAGCAAAATGCACTAATTGTTGCTGTTCCGCAAGAAAATCAAGACCTGGCTCTTTCCGAGGGTATAATCCCCCAGGTGCAATAGTAATTTACTCCTGTTGGTATACCTTCCTCCTGCTCTCACGGCTGATTGCTTCCCTTTGACCTATTCTCTCAGCGCCAGGATGCCCGTAGGGTTACAGTGCGCTCTACAAATGATGCAAATTAAAAAAAAAAAATGTCTCCCTCCCACAATTCCCACAGCTTCTGTGGAGGTTCAGGGGAGTTATTCACCAATATATTATAGCTTAAGGACACCACACTCTCCGCCATGGGGTCAGTAGGAGCTGTTCCTCTAAAGGCACTGACTCTGGTAATTACTCCCCCTTCCTGTATGTGGCACCTCAGAGCATGACCCAATTGTAAATAATTAAAGCATTCCGACTCAGCCATCTCATACTCCTGCTGTAGAGCCTCAAATGTGAGTAATGCCTTTCCTCTCCATACATCTCCCAAGTGTTCAATGCCTATCAGTTCTCATTTGGAGACCCCCTTTAGGTCCCAAACCTCTTGCAGGAGGTCGCTGTTCCACAAGGGGGTACTGTTTGTCAGTTTATAGACCCACTTAAGAAATCTAGTGGCTTCTCGCCATGTCCTTATCAGTGACTGTGTATAGAGCAACAGGGCCCACTCAAGTCTTTTCTGACAGAGCAATGAGGAGTACCCCCAAGTCCCCATGGCAACCCTATCTACCCAGTATGAAGGCTCAGTATTGCCCCAGAACATCCAGTCCTGTATTACTATAAATTGCGCCACCCAGTAATATTTCGTTATATCCGGAACCACCAGACCCTCCTTCATATACTCCTCTCTGAAGCCTCCAGACTGAGATTCTTGAGATGCCCCCATCCCATATGAGTTGCCGGTGTGCACCGTCGACTTTCTTAAAAAAATACGGGGACATTTTATATGTGGTGTTATGTAAAACATAGAGCAATCTTAGGAGGGTCCTCATCTTAAAGAGCACCGCACTGCCCATCAGGGAGGCCAGAAGTGTTCACCAGTGGGCAACATCATTCTGGAGGCAGTCCAGCAGCAGGTAGAGGTTTTGTTTCAGAAATTCCTCAGCGTCTTTTGTAATGTAAATGCCCAAATATCGGAAGCCATCTTGCACTATCGGGGCTATACATCTTGAAGTCAATTTGTGGATACCACCCTTTTGGGGAAACATTAGGGATTTGTCTCAGTTTATTTGGTAACCAGAGTATCCCTCAAAAAGCTAAAAGATGTACAAGTTCCTATCCACTGTGGAGCGGGCTCTGTGGCATATAACAGGATATCATTTGCATATAGGGGAGATCTTCTCTTCCCGCTCCCCATCTCCATGAATACCCTGTATAAGGGGTCCTGGTGAACCCATGCTGCCAGATGCTCAAGAGTGAGTGCAAGCGTCATTGGGACAGTGGCCAGTCCTGACCGGTGCCCTCATCCAGAGCAAAGGGTCGCAACAGTGCATTATGGACCAGCACCTGTGCCAGAGGAGTTTGCCATAGAAGCTGGATCCATTTACGAAATCGGGGATTGAAGTCCAACCTTGCCAGGACGGCAAAGAGATAGCTTCATTGAAAGCTATTGAATGCCATCCACACATCCAATGAGAGCAATACCACCTGTTCAGTTCATGTAGCCTCAGTCATATGAAGTACTCCATAGATGCTCCTCAAGTTTAGTCAAGTAGCCTTGTGTTCGCATAAAGCCAGACAGATCTGTGTGTATCACTGTAGTTATAACATGCCACAGTCTGTTAGCCAGGGTCTTGGCCAGGACCTTTGCCTCTAAATGTAACGAGATGAGTGTGTAGGAGCTACAGGCTGCAGGTAGTTAATTTTTCTTGGGGATAACCACTATTGGAGTGGTTATTTGATAATCTGGCAGGCAACCCAACTGCTGGGTCTCAATGAACATATTTAGTATGTGGCCTGCTACCGCATTTGCCACATACTTAGATAGATCCACCAGTAGGCAACTAGGTCCTGCTGTTTTTTATGACTGTAAGTCTGGGATTGCCTGTTCAACTTTATCCACTGTTAGTTCTTGCTCTAATGCTTCCCTATCTTTATCCAGGAGTGTCAGTAGGGAGAGGTCTTTTAAGAGGTCACCGCAATCTTCCTCCGTCCTAATGGTCGTGGACGTATATATGTCCTCATAATATGCTGCAAATGCCTTTGCTATTGCTGCCCTGGTCATATGGCGTGTAACTTCTGCATCTTGTATCTCTAATACTCAATTCCGCTCCTTATCCCTTCTGTCTAACCAGGCTATTCATTTACTGGTTTTGATGCCTATATCATACAATCTGTGTTGTGTTGCTGAAGGCATACAAACAAGCTTTATGTTCCATCAGTTCCCTCAGTTCGTGTTGCTTTAGATGGAGCTGATGTTGTAATTGATGGTCAGCCCTCTCCCCTTCTAACACCCAAGTTTCCAGAGCAGCAATTTCTCTCTCCAAAGCTTCACTGTGTCTTTTGCTCATTCTTTTTACCCCAAATCATCGCCTGTATATGGCCACGCACGTCTGCTTTGAAAGCCTCCCACAAGACACAGGCCGATATGACCGTACCTTCATTTTCTTGATTTTATTGGTCTATTCATTCTCGTAGTTAATCTCAGAAGGGTTCCTCTTTGAGGTACCAGGGATCTATTCTGTGAGGCAGTGTTGTGTCCCTTGTAGACCCACATACGATCACCTCTATGGGGGGGAATGGTCAGAAGTACCACAAACATTGTGTGTTGCACTGTGAAACCGGTAGGCATATATCTATCAGGTGAAAACATAGTCCAGTCCAGAGTTACTGCCATGTACTGCAGAGAGATAGATGACCTGTCGTAGGCTCAGGTTGTGTTTTTGCCACAGGTCTAAAAATCCAAGAGCCTCCACGAAGACTCATAGTAAAATAGGTTCACTGTCTGCTAGTGATTTAGTCTTTATCCGGCACTGTGTCTACATTGAAGTCCCCTACTACTATAAGGATCCCAGGGGGCAGGTCCAGTAAGATAGCCCCAAATGGGGGAAAGGTCTTAGCATGAAACTGTGGAGGTATGTAGACCCAATAGATGCTGTGCCCCTCCCAAGTAACCATCTGTGTCACAAAGTGCCTCAGTGGGTCAGTCTATGTGTGCCAAAGTATATAATGCATTGAGGTTCATCACAATATGCAGGCACATGTGCCCATAGGGTGTTCCCAAAATGATCCATTGCATTATAATGGTTGCCCTTCAAGTAGGTCTCCTGGAGGAGACCTTTATCCAGGGCATGTATTGTAAAACTACTGTTCATATAATTTAGTTTCCTAGGCTATTAACATTTCTTGTTAGCACTTTCAGTGCTAACTGAGTGTAGAGTACCAATTAGTGTGGTGAAGTGTGGAGGACTGTCCCTGCATATCATAGCAAAGGAGTTATCCTACCCTTCCTACCCTTTCCCAGCAGGTCCTCTGTTCCTGTTGGCCATGTGTTCCCATGCCCATTGAGCTGAGTAAAAGAAAACACAAGATAGACCAAAAACTAACATGAAACTGATATCCTCAACAGTGTAACTCCCCCCACTGTGCTACCTTGCACAGTAGGCTCAGAACTGCCCACCACCTCAACATACAGAGCGTCTGTCATCCCAACAATAACATGCAGTTATTTAGGGTTGGTCATCACTGCCACAAGGGCCGAACTGGTTTGATCATGTTACTGTACCCCTTTAGCATATCATAGGTTCCTTGTCCACTTCAAATATAGCTACATCATCGATCCTCCCTCTCCTACCTCACAGAGTCCCCAAAGTCCCATACCAGAGGAGGTACTGCCAATTTCAAAATACCTGACTGTCCAATGGGTCATCCAGCTTCAATATGCAACCTGACATAGCTGCCAAGCTGTGGAGTCCAGTTTTCAACCCTCTCTCCAGGCCTCATCCTCAGCCTGTCCCTCGTTGTGAACAGGTTCCTCCTCTTCCAGCCGATCAAGTGGGCGCCCTTTCCTTGCCTCTCAATGACACCAATAACCAACAGTGTGCCACCCTTCCAGCCACTCCCATATCTCCTTTAGAGAGATGGAGTGCCACGATTTGCCTACTGCCACAACTCGTAGCCCCACTGGATAGATCATAATGTACTTAGGTTCTTTGGCGCGCATTGCTTTTTTAACTTCTTTGAAGCTTTGGGCTGGTGCTGTACTTGTAGGGTGAAATCCGCAAAGGAGCGCACCGTGGCATTGTCATAGGTCAGGTGGCCAAGGGAATGGGCTGCCTGTAGGACAGCGTCCCTGTCGTGATAGTTAAAGATCCTGGCTATGATTGCTTGTGGAGAGACTCCAGGTTTTGGCGGTAGGACAGGTTCCCTGTGTGCAGGTTTAATGGAAAAGAAGTTTGAGTAGCATTTGCGGCATAGAATATTGACAATAAGGTCTGCTAGAATGAGGTCAACACTGGGCCCCCTCACTCCCTCAGGGACCCCCACCACCTTGATATTATGGCTGCGAGCTCTGCCTTCCGGGTCTTCCAGTTTTGCTGCCATAGTGGCATGCTGTTTTGTGAGGCATTGCACCTGCTCCTGCAGACTGTAGTAAATTATTATATGATTCAGCTGTGGTGACTTTTTCAGAGATCTTTTTAAAGTCTGCCATAAGGAATTTGACATTGACAGCCACTGCATCCAGTTTTGGTTAAATGGTAGACTTGAGGTCACATATGGTGGCCATGATGGCACTGACAGAGGGCTCCATCATTTCCATTTGTTCTGCTTGCCACCCGGGCACCACAGAAACTGGTTTGGTACAGCATATGTACCCATTTTGTTGCTTTGTGCTTATACCGCACCTTTAGGCCTCACTGTAGCCCCGAGTGACACAGTACCAATGTCCTCCCTACAGAGCATGTCAGACCCCGTGGACGACAGTGTCTTTGGGTGCCAAGCGACACCGTGTCAGCTGATCGTTGTCTGGCTAGATCTTCCCATGGTGTCTAAGGTATCTCCAAACCCAGTGTGTCTTCTTCAGGGCCCCCATCACAGGTCTCTCATTTAGGAATCACCACTGCTCCTTACGTTTAAGCCTTATTTGTGCATCTCCTGGTTCCCAGTTTGATCCCCTGCCCGGTGTCCAGCCTGAGTTGGGTCATCAACACAGTACACCAGTGGGCAACAGCAGCCGGGGGGGGGGGCATTGCACCATTTCCTGTAATTATCGGTAGTCATGGTCTCCTCTAGTCAAATCAGGTCCGGATTCATGTCCCTCCTCTCAATATCCAGGCTGAGCTCAGCGCCAAGTCACACAGCTCAGTACTCACAGCAATATCTAGGTCCTGTAGGTTGTTCCTCAGTCAGTACATCAAAGGCTTCTCTGTAAGTTATCACTGTGCACTTTCCACAGATCAGCCATTCATTCCCCCCTCGTATTTCCAACTCTCTAGTCCAGCAGTCTTGTAAAGAGGCATAAATAGGGAGGGGAGGGGAGGAGAAGGTAGAGATTCAGACACAGATCAAATCAGACTTTTAAGCACATTGCTTCAAGCTCCCACTGTATGGCAGTGACCGGCAGGGGGTCGTCACTCATTGTCTTGGCTGCTCAACCCACTCCCCCGGCACCACTCCAGTATGCCAATTTAGCCATCGCCTCTCTACAACACAAGTGCAGCTGTAGTTTGTAGTCCTGAAGTCAGGACCTGCGGATATGTTGAGAGAAAGGGGTTTCCGTAAAAGTTTCAAAGATGCCAAATACAAACGTTCAGGTGGTTGAAAATGATTTATAAATCAAATGTTGGTCAGTACGGTGTGACGAAACACGTGTCGGCTGGCTACTTTTTCTGTACTGGCCAACATTTGATTTATAAATAATTTTCAACCACCTGAACATTTGTATTTGGCATCTTTCTCTCAACATATCCGCAGGTCCTAACTTCAGGACTGCAAACTACTTTTGCGTGTGCACAGGATCTGTTCTTCAAACTTTTGGTGTAGGCCTCCCTAAACTTTCGCAGGGGTTATCTTTTCCTTTGGGTTTGTGTTCCCCTGTCCTGTTCTGCACCGCGGGCCCTCTGCACAAATATTTAAGAAACAAGATCAAACTGCACAGAGTGCCATCACTTCCTGCTCCCTAAACTCAAAACCCATTCTTTTCCAAAAAAACAAGTGCAGCTGCACACTTCATAGGGAGGAATGAGGAGCCTGGTGAAATCCTCAGATCTGGGTCCCTTCTGCTTTCCCATTTGTCCGGCGGCCCTGGTCACCTCTGCAATTTTTTCACTTTGCTCTGTAAGTCCCA
This sequence comes from Lissotriton helveticus, assembly GCF_964261635.1. Lineage (NCBI taxonomy): Eukaryota > Metazoa > Chordata > Amphibia > Caudata > Salamandridae > Lissotriton > Lissotriton helveticus. The sequence continues at coordinate 686,225,297 of NC_136072.1, read as the reverse complement.
AACTGCCATGTGTGTCTCCCCTCCTCCAGATTCACTTACTTGGGCCACACCTCTGGCCACATTTAGTGCCCATCCATGCTGCGGGCATACACGGTCTCTCGCTCTGCCTCTGCGAGATCTCACCAATTCAGCCGGGGGAGGCAGGAGGCCTATGTGCTCACGGTCGGCTATCAAGGGTCTCTCCAGGGAGCGATGTGGTCCTTCGATGGTAGGGAGAGGCAAATTATAGCCTCCTACTCAGGACAGAGTGGGCTTCACAGTCCACTCATGATGCCATGCAGCAGTCTTCATGATTAAGGGAGAGAAAATATTCACTGGTACCGGGCTGTCAGGGATTAAGGATATTGGCCTAGCGGAGCTCCCTTAGTGTGCATCATGGCTGGTGTCAAGCCATGCCCTCACCCTTTTTCACATTTTTTAACAAACTAGCATTGTACTCCTTGAGATTGAACAGCTATGGAAATCTCAGTTGAAAGTAATGTAGAGATCGTTTCTGAAGATATCTGTTTGTTAGTAGCTGAATTTGTATGATGTGGAAGCTTGTTTAACCACTTGGGCGCTGATGACGAGCTTAGCTCGTCATCAGTTGCGCCGCTCGCACGCTGATGACGAGCTTTGCTCGTCATGTAACGCGGCTTTTTTAAAAAAGCCGCGCAGCGCGAAAAAAGCCGCCGCACACATGCGGTTAAAGGGGAAGCAATTAATGATCCCATTTCCACTTCCCTTGCTGATGTGTGCGCCCAAAACAGTAATAAAAACACACACAACAGGAAGGAAGGACGAAGTAGGGGCGTAGTGGTTAGAAAGCTGCAGATTTAGTACGGGGCAACCAGGTTTAAATCCCACGCTTGGCTCAACATTTTGTGATTCTGGGCAAATCACTTTTCAGTATTGGAGCCCCACATCTGAAATACGCTTCCCTCTGACATTAGATCATCAACTAATTATGTGGGATTTAAGAAACTCTCAAAAACCTGGCTATTTAGACAAGCATATGGCTAACGTGGCTGAGAGTTGCTGCTTCTACTACCTTAGCGCCAAAAGACCTTATGGAGTACATGCGCTGTACAAGAAAAAATAATAATAATAAAATAAGCAAAATCATTATTGTGCCTGAAAAAAAATATATAGAATAGAATCTGGTTTTTAATGTAAAGCAATCTAATGCCTGGGCCATGTTTGTGCTATATAAAACCGCAAAGTAAAATAAAATAATAACATCTGTTCGAATTGCAAGTGCCCTCTGTATGAAAAAGACATCTGCGCAATACATAAGTGGCTACTGGGTACAATATTCTGACAAAAATATAAACAGCGTTTGGCATGTCCACTGAGTTGAAAAAAATAGTAGAAAGGTTGTAAAGTACCTATTAACTGATCAACCAGTTGGAAAACTTAATTTGGTGTCACAAATCATCAGTTCCATTAGCATGCTCTTTAAACATTTCGTTTCCTCACTCGCATACTAGGCAAACAAAGAATAAAGCTTTATAAAATTAATCACACGTTTGCTGCATCCCATTATGTATGCACAAGTGACCTGACTAGTTATTTTAGAGCATCACAGAGGTCAATGAGATGTAAATTGCTTTGGTGCATAGGCACAGACTTCTTTTGAAAATAATCTACACACAAAATGAAAAAATAAGCGCAGTTGATTGCGTCGAAATATGGTATGGAAAGATAAGCGCAGAAATACAAAAAAAATGCAAGGGCACCCTGATTGTGCCTTGGTGCAACTTTCCATTCAGGAAACAGGTCAAATGGTTGGCAGTGCCACTGAACAGCACATCTACAGCCCCCCAATGCTAGTTGATCGTATTGTTTTATTTGTAAGGCCCAAAGATTGCCCTATCACAAGAAACGCAAATGCATCAATTTTTCCAGCAAAAAGAAAATGTTACCCTTGTCTAGCAAAAAGTGGACTGCGTTATGGACTTAAACCTGTAAATGCCACCCCAACAGCTTCCAGATTCCGCGTCATTAATTGGAATATAGTTGTTCTGCACCCAAATAAAGTGATCCCATTTCTGGATTCTGGATTTATATTGCCTTTTCTAGTGCCACATCTGAATAAGTTAGAATGCAGATTTGATGACAGCGCATACCTTTGAATCTGTGTAAAGAACCGTATAAATCTTTATTAGGATTGTTGCATTTATACTATGTTAATTTTAGTGCACAGTGAGGGTACTTTGTGAAGCTTTTATCTAGGGCACATAATATGTACCTTTAGTCTCAGGGGCTTGTAAATGGGCCCCTAAGAGAGAATGGGCAGCTAGTAGTTTATGAATTAGCACAAAGCAAACGTCTGTGAGTTAAACAAAACAAATACACTTAGAACAAGTATAACGCTTAGGAGAACATTCCAAATGAATACGGGAAAGAAAATGGCACAAACCGCCCACTGAGTACTATAACTGCAATTACTTTTGTCTCTGGGAAAGGTTTGGCAGAGCAATCATGAACAGCCAAGGAAATCACTTTCCCACCCCTAAGGCAATCATCAACACTTTTTTCATTTGATGTTTTTTTTCTAGTAAATAAAGTATTTCAAAAGGTCATTGATGGTAAATATTTTCGACAAACCGTTACTGTCACGAAAATGGTAAAAGCAAATGTATGAATTACTAAAAGACACGTTTCAGTGCATTACACATTAAGTTATCATCAGGCCTACATTATGAGTGCTCATGCGTTCCCTGTCGAGTAGAAATACCTATTTTGTAGACAAATACAATGCCTTTTGAATGCATCATGGTGCATGTGCACAACAAATTGGTATTCAGGGAAAAAGAAAAAGAAACACTGAGAACAGTAACACATAAGGTCTGATTTACTAACGCTCTGCCTCGGATTTGCATCAAAAAAGGACATAAACCTGGTAAAAATGGGATTTACTTTTAAGCTCCGAAAAGTAGCCCTAAAGTAAAGCGATGTCGCACTATCCACTTCTTCGCATTACTTTGCGTCAATGACACGTACATGGGTGGTAATTGGGCATTCCTATGAAACTATCCATGATGTTTGACACAAAGCCCCATCTACTAACATTTGTAGACAAGACTGTGCATCAAAAATGAATGCATAATTGAAGCTGATATAAACTTTAAGAAATGATTTTATTGCTGTAAACTTTTCCATTTCTGCATCTCTGCTGCACTGTACAGTACACATACAAAGTGGGAAAAATAATAAACTTAGTTGTAGGATAGTATTTTGAACTTGAAGGGATCACTTCCAATACAAAAACCTGTGCTTGATATCACAAACACACCTCTGCAATATAAAGATGCTTGCATTGGCGCACAGCAGTCAAAAGTGAGCCTCTGCTGGGAAAGAGAAAGGTAGCTCCATATCTTAGTAGTTATGGGACTGTTCTGCTCTCTCTTTCCTGCAATGCAGCACAATAACTTTGGCTATTGCTCTACATTGTGTGAGAAGTTAGTCTGCACCTAAGTGCTGCCAAATCATCAGCTTATTTGTTTGAAAATCATTAAATGTATTTTTGAAGATATCACAACTCCATTCATCGTCTATTGTGGGAATGTATCATGGGGTAAAACAATTCTCTAACTACTTCTCTTCAGTTTTCTGGATTGATTAACTTCATTGTTGGCCTTGGGTGCTGTATGGGTACTGAACATTTACAATTCCTCTGCCACTGCCCTCCCTGTTATGGCAGGCAGTCTGCCACATCCCCACAGTTAACTTCCCACTTGGTCTGAACAGTTAGGAGGCGGGGGCAATAACAGTCTCCCAACAGAGCTTAAAGTGCTCTGTAAAGTATTGACAGCCCCATCAGCCCCAGTTGTCCATTCATTAGGGTTGGCAGAGTAATCAAAGCCATCTGTTGCTTCAGGAAGCTGCCCCATGTTAACATTTCCACCTTGCCCATTATAGCATATGACAGACTCTGCCCCACCTGTAAAATGAACCTCTCTTGGGCTGCAAATTGAACCTCTCTTGGGCTGCAGCAAATTCCAAAATGTATTATTTTCATTAAAAAACCCAACCCATAACTAATCTCAAAATTATTTTGCCTCTTCTCTTTCTAACTAACCATGGAGGTCCCTACGGTAACTCGTCTCCATTGAACACATCTCTTTCTATTATTCTCTTCCTATACCTTTCTCGGGCATACCATGTCAGTTGAACCAGATAGGGGCTATTCTTGGAGAACTCTTGCTTCAGCATACAAAGGTTGCTGAGATCTTCAGGCATGTATACATCCATTAATAATTGTTTTTCAACTGTGAAGCCACCTCATATAGCTCCAGTTCAGTGAATGCAAGTTGTCCCTCTTCACAAGGCCTCTGCAATGTCTGCAACATTTTCAGTATGTTTCTCAACTGCTGCTGAGGCCCCAGCACAAGTATCATTATACTATTTATATCATAACACTTCCAGGAAGAGGTGTGGTGCCGCGGCCAGGGCAACTGATGCTGAAATCTGGGGATCACGGATCGATCCTCGGGGTCGGCTGCAGAGTAGCCCAGCACCATGTTACTCTTGGCAATAGTTTGCTTAATCTCCCCGACGGCCCCCAGCGCCTGGAGACCCTTACAGGTGATTGTTCGTACTTTACAAATGTGGATTATTATTATTGTGTTTTCCCTTTTCTGACAGGGTGCACCAGGTCAGTCAGCCGGCCCACTTCACCTCAGACGTTGTAAACCTCATCAGTGGAGTACCATTAGGATCCTCACTCAGCATTACCCTGTTCAATGCCTACATGACCCCAATCACTAGCATTGTCTATGCCCACGGAATCATCATCATATCCTTCGCTGATGACACTCAACTCATACAGTCACTCTCTGAAAAGAGGGTCAAAGAACTGGATTAATTTCTCAACCAACATGACCAAAACCACACATGGCAAAAAGCCAACTGCCTCAAACTCAACACAGGCAAGGCAAAAGTAGTAATCTTTGGCAAGAACATCTCATTCTGGGACTCCACCTGGTGGCTTGCTGAACTTGGACCTATATCGCTGCCAGTAACCTATGCAAAGAACTTTGAAATAACAATTGACAACCAACTCACCATGAACTACTAAGTGAATGCTTCTCCATCTCCAGTTTCCACACAGCTAAGATGGCCAAGAAGATCTTCAAATGGCTCCCTACCAACACTCGCAAAACTGTCATCCAAGCCCTTATCACCAGCAAATTGGACTCCAGAAGAGCACTCTATGTCCGACCAGAAGACTTCAGATTATAGAAAACTCAGTGGCCAAGCTCATGCTCAACCCACCATGCACATCCCTTCTTCAAACTTCTCACACATTCATTCACCCCATGTACCTCAACAACTGCATATATTTCCACAAATCCATCAGACATTTCCGCTCAGCTGGACTGCTACTCGCACACACCCCTGCATAGGCAGAACCAGATCCAGCAGTCCCACCTTCTCCTACCTAACCTCTAAATCCTGAAACAACTTGCCCCTTCAGATCTGAGCCACCTCAGTTCTTGAATTGTGCAAGAAACTGAAGACGTGACCCTCCAGCTAGCCAGTGCCTTAGCATGGCCCATACAACTCAGGATACCCTCCTGGTTAAGTTGTGTGCTAAACACATACACACAACATATCCAAAGAGACATGAACTATCAACAAAAATGGCAGGACCAGTCAGAATTTTGGTAAGTTTTTCAGGCCAGCCTTGACACTTCCAATATTAATGTCTACTAAATCTTGGTCAGTATGTGTTTTGATGAATCTCTAGATAATCTCAAGTCTGATTCAGGTCAGGAAATATTTGTGTCCGCCAGTGACTCCAAAGAGACGAGCATAGACTTTCACCAATTAGTATCCAGGCCTGAAAGTTTTACAAACTTCTGCAAATGTTTTAGCAAGTGCTGTGAATCATGTGTATTTAAGTGTATCACACCTGCTCACCGTGACCCCATGTGAGTATCAACTCCTATCCGTCTTTCCCAGTTTTGCATTGTGTTTGTTGTCATATTTCTTTTTTAGGAAATTCAGTTATTAGTTAGGCAGGATGTGAGGCATGCACAAGTAATAGGTTCACTATTTGCCCTTACTGGGAACCAAGCACGCCATTGTAAGATTTGATTCTCTGAGGGTAGCAACATGGAGCAGCCAAGGCCAACTCAGGGGAGGTGGTGTGGGCTAGTAATTACTGTTCACTGGAAAACAATATTAACATTCAATAAATGATTATCCTATTAGTGCAACACCACCCTCCCAGTGTGTATTAGTTAATAATAAACCCTTGTATCAACACCCTGGGTCCAAGCCCTCCCGAGGAGTAATTTCTCACCGGGCACATAACCCCATGCTCAATCCTCCCTGGTAGGGAGGTCAAAGGTCATCAATAACAAGGCTAGTCTGACTGTTCTTTGGAGAGACTCACTGGTCCAGGGGTCAACTATGGCAGAGTCCTTGGTCATTTTGGGCATCAGGGAATTTACCCATTTGCCCAAGGCTGTTGCAGTGCCAGAGTCCAACAGCAAAGAGCACAAGCAGCACAAAACAGCCCTTTCTCTCCATTGTGTAAGAGTTTTTAAAAGGGTTGAAAGTTCTAGAAGCCAGCCACCCCTAGCTAATACTAGAGTGCCACATCACATCTACATTCTTGTCCTGACCCTCCTGCAGAGCATGCTGGGACATTTCAAGATGGCCTCATCCAGGAGTCATTGCTCACTTCAGATCTTGGGTTCTCAGCTCTGCCCTTGCTGACATCAATGCCAGGGCCTTTCCTGCCAAAACGTCAAAGAGGAGCACCATTTTGTGCTGGTTCGAGTTGTCTGGGTTTCTTCCTTCATTGATTGGGACTTGGTTGTCCCCAGCCCTGGCACACAATGACAGGTAATTAACAGATGCAGGTTTTCATCCCCATCCCTTCCTCCTCAGGAGCTAACGGAAGTACTGTTATTTACGCCTTTGTGTGTGGTGGCATTTGCTCCTTCTGCTGCGGAGGAATGTAAATAAATTGGCCTAGCAGAGTGACAAAAGGCCTGGGTTCTGATCATGAGCTGAGACATGATAATACTGGATGACACATAAGATGTACATGTATGGTCTTGGGACCTGTGAATATGAACAGCACGTTCCTTTTCCACCACCATTTCATACCTCATTAGAATTTGTATGCAGGGGAAGCAAATCTGCGCTCAAAGGAAGATTTTCCCCTGTGTCTATAATGACAAAACACTGAATCACACTGCTTTTTATCTATGAGTGGCACCTAATATTATAAGGCCTAACCCTGGTCAATATCTAACCCAGCCGAATGCCCTCTGTGCCAGGCTACTTGTGCGCAGTTAACGGGTGGCGAACAACGGTAGTCTCACATGTGTAGCTTGCACACATGTGCACACACATGTGCACATGAGTTCACTTGTGGACAGTCAAGTGCTCCTTACCCTAGCTGCGTCACAGCAGCCTTATTCCTAAAAGGCAGACACTTGTGGTAAACACGTGCAGTCAATTTGCCATGTGAGTAGCCTCATGCATGCAGCCTCAACACATGTGCACACATGTGTGCACATGTTCACGTGTGGTCAGACAAGTGCTGCTTACCCTAGTTGCAGCGCAGTAGTCTTATCCTAAAAGGCGGACACTGGCAGCGAACACGCACTGTCTATTTACCATGCGAATAACTTGGGTGAGGCACATGTAGCGAGGCTCACCCAGAATAAAAATATTTTTTGTAAAGCAAACAATCAGGGCATACTGAACAAGTGGAACCCAATTGCATCTTTTATAATAAACCATTAACTGCTGATAAAGTACTGTAAAACTGAGATGCATTGGTGAATGGATCTTCTGTGGCACGTAGTGGGTGTGCAATTAGTGTGTTAATTAATTAATTAATCAATTAATTAATGTGCTCATTACCTAAGAACACCAACATGCATTTCTCCAATGCTGCAGCAACATCTGTGAATATGAGGAGAATTTGCTTTTCCATACCAATCTGTGATTTGGATAAATGTGCCAAACTCATCCCCAAATGTCATGTGCACTGAATTATAGATTGATCAAATATTTTTGTTCTAAAGCATTTTTTTACTTAATAAAAAGTGTTCATAAACTTTGAAAAAGTCTACAAAATAGGTCTGCGAAATCCGAGTAGCAGGCATGCCAGTGGAATAGAGTTTACCTAGTTTGTTTACATGATTTTGATTCCCATTATGTGCTTAAGAAATGTATAGCTTTATTTCTTTTTTATAAAACGACTGTAACTTCTGCATTTACGAGTGGCACGTTCATGAAAGCATAAGCAAGAATATTTGCCCTTGAATTACTTATCTAGGAAAGAATGTTCGCAGGAGTAAATATATTATGCGGAACGTGAGATATTCCGGAGTTTGGTGGAACCGTTTTGGGGTATAAACTGGTGCTGATGGCATCTGTCAGATATAGAACATGTGCCAATATTTTATTTGACAGGCATTGATAAAGATCAATTAGAAGTAATGGAATATTTTAAATAGCGTGTTGGAAATGAATCAGCATCAGAAAATAATCAGCCAATGAATCACTGCGAAAATATAAAATATTAAATGCAAAGTTCTTGTTGTTGATATTGTTTTTTGCTTTTAAAGCAGTGCCCTTGCTTTGACTCACACTTTCCATGGTATAGATGCACTCAGATGGTAGTGTTCCTTTATAGGGGATTGGCCACTTATACACACATGCTTGCTCTAAAATATATGGCGGGTGACAACTCTGCCAGACATCAGGAAAATTGTAAGATATACATGCAAAAATAAATTGTTGAAGTTAGTGAGAAATATGGTCCATGAATCTTAACCGCATGCGTGCGGGCGGAATTCCGCCCGTACGCTGAGATTTACTCATTCGCATGTTAGGTGACGAGCTGGGCTCGTCATGAGCGTGCGAGGAGGCTACGCCATGACGAGCCCAGCTCGTCATGAGCGTCGAAGGGGTTAAGGACATCCGTTAAGCTATTACAGTACTTGAAGGACATTTTCGATGCCAAAATAATGGTGCACAATACCTAATTTATTTATTTTTTTGTTAAACTTTTTATTAAAGTTATTAATACAACAATATCCTAGCCCATTTTTGATGGCATTTCCGATTTCTAAATGTGGCCTTCTCCGCTATTGGAAATACTTTTTAATCACTCTGCAAAGAATTCTCCGAAATTGCCAAAAATATTCTTTACAATAATGTATTATTATCTCAGCCCAGTAGTATCCTAGAGCATGGTTCTGAAGACCATTTTCATGTGGAAGTCAGACTTGCTCATTCACTTAATCTTATGAGTAAATATGGGCGAAATTTGCGAATTCGTGTTCCACGAATTCACGCGAAATTGAACTCGCAATTCGCAAAATCTGCGAATTTGTCCGAATTTTTCTTTTTTTGCGTGTTCACGAGGGTTTTTGCCAGTTCGCGAGGATTTTTTACAAGTTCGGGAACGCAAACTTACTTGTGTGGTCGCAACGGTCGCAACCATGTTGTTTCTATGTGTCCAGCCTGTTTGCAACCCTGTGGTTTATCGCGGCCACCCTCTGGTTCACCACTGCCACCCTCTGGTTCACCACTGTCATCCTCTGGTTCACCACTGCCACCCTCTGGTTCATCAGAGCACCCTCTGGTTCATCACTGTCACCCTCTGGTTCACCCCTGTCACCCTCTGGTTCACCCCTGCCACCCTCAGGTTCATCACAGCAGCCTCTGGTTCACCACTGACACCCTCTGGTTCACCCCTGCCACCCTCTGGTTCAGCACTCACCACTGCCACCCTCTGGTTCTTCACAGCACCCTCTGGTTCACCACAGTCACCCTCTCGTTCACCCCTGTCACTCTCCGGTTCACCACAGCACCCTCTGGTTCACCCCTGCCAGCCTCTGGTTCATCACAGCACCCTCTGGTTCACCACTTACACCCTCTGGTTCACCCCTGCCACCCTCTGGTTCAGCACTCACCACTGCCACCCTTTGGTTCATCACAGCACCCTCTGGTTCACCACTGACACCCTCTAGTTCACCCCTGTCACCCTCTGGTTCATCACAGCACTCTCTGGTTCACCACTGCCACCCTCTGGTTCACCCCTGCATCCTCTGGTTCAGCATTGTCACCCTCTGGTTCAGCACTGTAACCCTCATTTTCACCACTGCCGCTCTGTGGTTCATCACTGCCACTCTCTGGTTCACCACTGCCACTCTCTGGTTCACCACTGTCACTCTCTGGTTCACCACTGTCACCCTCTGGTTCACCACTGACACCCTCTGGTTCACCCCTGCCACCCTCTGGTTCAGCACTCACCACTGTCACCCTCTGGTTCATCACAGCACCCTCTGGTTCACCACTGTCACCCTCTGGTTCACCCCTGTCACCCTCTGGTTCATCACAGCCCTCTCTGGTTCACCACTGCCACCCTCTGGTTCACCCCTGCCACCCTCTGGCTCAGCACTGTCACCCTCTGGTTCACCACTGCCACTCTCTCGTTCACCACTGTCACTCTCTGGTTCACCACTGTCACCCTCTGGTTCACCACTACCACCCTCTGGTTCACCACTGCCACCCTCTGGTTCACCCCGGTCACTCTCTGGTTCATCACAGCACCCTCTGGTTCACCCCTGACACCCTCTAGTTCACCCCTGCTAACCTCTGGTTCATCACTGCCACCCTATGGTTCACCACTGTCACTCTCTGGTTCACCACTGTCACCCTCTGGTTCACCACTACCACCTCTGGTTCGCCACTGCCACCCTCTGGTTCACCACTGCCACCCTCTGGTTCATCACAGCACCCTCTGGTTCAGCACTGCCACCCTCTGGTTCACCCCTGCCACCCTCTGGTTCATCACTGCCACCCTGTGGTTCACCACTGCCACTCTCTGGTTCACCACTGCCACTCTCTGGTTCACCACTGTCACCCTCTGGTTCACCACTACCACCCTCTTGTTCACCACTGCCACCCTCTGGTTCATCACAGCACCCTCTGGTTCACCCCTACCACCCTCTGGTTCAGCACTCACCACTGCCACCCTCTGGTTCATCACAGCACCCTCTGGTTCACCACTGTCACCCTCTGGTTCACCCCTGTCACCCTCTGGTTCATCACAGCCCTCTCTGGTTCACCACTGCTACCCTCTGGTTCACCCCTGCCACCCTCTGGCTCAGCACTGTCACCCTCTGGTTCACCACTGCCACTCTCTCGTTCACCACTGTCACTCTCTGGTTCACCACTGTCACCCTCTGGTTCACCACTACCACCCTCTGGTTCACCACTGCCACCCTCTGGTTCACCCCGGTAACTCTCTGGTTCATCACAGCACCCTCTGGGTCACCCCTGACACCCTCTAGTTCACCCCTGCTAACCTCTGGTTCATCACTGCCACCCTATGGTTCACCACTATCACTCTCTGGTTCACCACTGTCACCCTCTGGTTCACCACTACCACCCTCTGGTTCACCACTGCCACCCTCTGGTTCACCACTGCCACCCTCTGGTTCATCACAGCACCCTCTGGTTCAGCACTGCCACCCTCTGGTTCACCCCTGCCACCCTCTGGTTCATCACTGCCACCCTGTGGTTCACCACTGCCACTCTCTGGTTCACCACTGTCACTCTCTGGTTCACCACTGTCACCCTCTGGTTCACCACTACCACCCTCTTGTTCACCACTGCCACCCTCTGGTTCATCACAGCACCCTCTGGTTCACCCCTACCACCCTCTGGTTCAGCACTCACCACTGCCACCCTCTGGTTCATCACAGCACCCTCTGGTTCACCACTGCCACCCTCCGGTTCAGCACTCACCACTGCCACCCTCTGGTTCATCACAGCACCCTTTGGTTCACCACTGTCACCCTCTGGTTCACCACTACCACCCTCTTGTTCACCACTGCCGCCCTCTGGTTCATCACAGCACCCTGTCACCCTCTGGTTCACCCCTGTCACTCTATGGTTCACCACTGCCACCCTCTGGTTCACCCCTGCCAGCCTCTGGTTCAGCACTGTCACCCTCTGGTTCAGCACTGTCACCCTCTGGTTCACCCCTGTCACCCTCTAGTTCAGCACTGTCACCCTCTGGTTCCCCACTGCCACCCTCTGGTTCACCACTGCCACTCTCTGGTTCACCACTGCCACCCTCTGGTTCAGCACTGTCACCCTCTGGTTCACCCCTGTCACCCTCTGGTCCAGCACTGACACCCTCTGGTTCACCACTGCCACCCTCTGGTTCACCACTGCCACTCTCTGGTTCACCACTGCCACCCTCTGGTTCATCACTGCCACCCTCTGGTTCACCACTGCCACCCTCTGGTTCACCACTGCCACCCTCTGGTTCACCCCTGCCACCCTCTGGTTCAGCACTGTCACCTTCTGGTTTACCACTGCCACCCTCTGGTTCACCACTGCCACCCTCTGGTTCACCACTGTCACCATCTGGCTCATCACAGCACCCTCTGGTTCAGCAGTGCCACCCTCTGGTTCACCACTGCCACCCTCTGGTTCACCCATGCCACCCTCTGGTTCATCACTGCCACTTTCTGGTTCTGCACTGCCACCCTCTGGTTCACCACTGCCACCCTCTTGTTCACCCCTGCCACCCTCTGGTTCAGCACTGTCACCCTCTGGTTCACCCCTGCCACCCTCTGGTTCAGCACTGTCACCCCCTGGTTCATCACAGCACCCTCTGGTTCAGCACTGCCGCCCTCTGGTTCACCACTGCCACCCTCTGGTTCACCCCTGCCACCCTCTGGTTCAGCACTGTCACCTTCTGGTTTACCACTGCCACCCTCTGGTTCACCACTGCCACCCTCTGGTTCACCACTGTCACCATCTGGTTCATCACAGCACCCTCTGGTTCAGCAGTGCCACCCTCTGGTTCACCCATGCCACCCTGTGGTTCATCACTGCCACTTTCTGGTTCAGCACTGCCACCCTCTGGTTCACCACTGCCACCCTCTTGTTCACCCCTGCCACCCTCTGGTTCAGCACTGTCACCCTCTGGTTCACCCCTGCCACCCTCTGGTTCAGCACTGTCACCCCCTGGTTCATCACAGCACCCTCTGGTTCAGCACTGCCACCCTCTGGTTCACCACTGCCACCCTCTGGTTCACCCCTGCCACCCTCTGGTTCAGCACTGTCACCTTCTGGTTTACCACTGCCACCCTCTGGTTCACCACTGCCACCCTCTGGTTCACCACTGTCACCATCTGGTTCATCACAGCACCCTCTGGTTCAGCAGTGCCACCCTCTGGTTCACCACTGCCACCCTCTGGTTCACCCATGCCACCCTCTGGTTAATCACTGCCACTTTCTGGTTCAGCACTGCCACCCTCTGGTTCACCACTGCCACCCTCTGGTTCACCCCTGCCACCCTCTGGTTCAGCACTGTCACCCTCTGGTTCACCCCTGCCACCCTCTGGTTCAGCACTGTCACCCCCTGGTTCATCACAGCACCCTCTGGTTCAGCACTGCCACCCTCTGGTTCACCCCTGCCACGCTCTGGTTCATCACTGCCACTTTCTGGTTTAGCACTGCCACCCTCTGGTTCACCACTGCCACCCTCTGGTTCACCACTGCCACCCTCTGTAAATTATGGGGGGAAAGCACACCTGCCCAGCCTCAACTGAGATGAATTAATTTGGGGCTGGTTAATGTGTCACTGAATTTGAGCTTCAAGTCTGGCACCTGCTGGCTGCTTCCTTATCTGTAAGTGCTTCCTGTTGCAGTTTAATTTTTTTTACAGCAGCATTGTGCCATACTTGTAACTATTCTCTGACCCTGCTTTGAGGGTCAGAGCAGGGCCAGAGAATAGTTGCAAGTAGGCAACTGAACTCTGGAGGGGCCCCTCAGGAAGCACTACAGGGAATGGTTACAAAGAAATAGCTTGAACTTTTGCACCTGCTAAGTGCTTTCAGTTTTGCAAAATTCTTTCCGCGCGATTTCGCGGGTATTTTCTGCAATTTCGCGAGATTCGCGGATCGCGAAATTGCAGAAAATCCGCAAATTCCGCGAGCGGAACGAATTTTACGCCCATGCTTACTTATGAGTGCAAAAACATTTTTATAATCTAGTAAAGGAGATTTTGTTTCTGAACAAAAACAAACATGTATGTATGTGGGTATTAATGATTGTGAACTTTAACAAATTCATCCCCAGCCTCTTTCAATAAAGAAATGGTCTGATTTACTCCTTTTAGTGGCAGGAGTAAATCGTTTTCGGATTGTGAATCGGAAATGAGCACCTCAAAAAATTGGAGTGGATTGTAACAAAACAAAAAAGTTAACAAATGCATATGGACAGGTGCTGCCAGTTATTACATGGAATAAAAACCATGCGTTAATTTTTACATGGGATAATGGATTTCACAAATAAGATCTAGGAGTAAGCCTTACACCTACTACTGTCGCAGGTGGTGGGTCATAACCTAGATATGTTTTTGTAAATTCCCAAAAAATAGAAAATTTTCACACAGGAGAGGTTGGAAAACAAGCTAGTCTATTGACCATTTTTGTGTTTTCAGATGTCGATGCCGTAAGGATTTGTTCTTCTTGTACACTTTTAACTTGCATCAACAAGCATCATACTGGCAAGTCTGATTTCCAAGAATTTCACATGCTGATCAGAAACTGACCTTCATATGCTTTTCGGTTTGAGATACAACATCAGAATGTTATATCTCTGGTTATTCTGCTGGAACAAATATGACAGCTCATCAACTGAGTACATTGCATTACATTGGAAGCAGCTAGGCATGATATAGCAAAATCTCACTACTTAAATACGCTCGCTTTAAAAAATGTAATACATTCTAACTCCTACACATTTATACCTTTGATAGGCGTTTATGTGAGGGTCAATGTTTAATTTATTTTCCAACATACAAATGTATATGAAGATTATTTTGGGCATTATTTAAAATATATTGTAAATATTCTAGAATAAAAATGGACATGTAAAGGTAATTATATAAAACAAAAGGAATATGTATTGATAAGTCTATATTTGTAGGTATATATACATAAAAGCACTATGTGGCCATAGTTGAGACAGAACTGGTACTCACTACTATCTTTCAGCTGTGTGAGTTTCAAGTGAAATCAGACTCAGTAGCTTTTCCAGCATGTTCTAGCTTACGTGATTATACATAAGTGTGTGTGTGTGTCCGTGTGTGTATGTGTGTGTGTATATATATATATATATATATATAGGTGGGCGCCAGTAAGTAGTTATATTTAGGACCTAGTTTCCATAGGGAAAGTGTCCAAACAAGTTTGGTTGTGCATAGGAAGTTTCTGGGTGATCTGTTAACTGGGGGCTTAGAAAAAAGTGGGTTCAAAAAAAGCACATTTTTATATTTTAATACCCATAGGAAGGCAATGTCAAACCTACAGCGCAAAACTGCTGGATGGAATGATACCAAATTTGGCAGAAAAGTACATGTTATTATGCAGATTGTGCTTTTTGTTATTTTATTGAAATCCTTCAGTAGTTTTAAAGATATTTAAGAAGACAAAGATAGTGATATCTGTGGACGCGAGGCCTTCGCGAAAAAAGACAAGCTTGTGCAGGGACCTCATACCTCTCATTTTCTGCCAACACTTCAGCTAGGATGTGTTGCCAGCCATCTTGGAACTCGGCTTCATGTAAAAAATTTAAAAAAGGGCAGGGCAGGGTAGGAATACCATGACCCCATAAAGTAGGCCCAGAGGTCCCTCTCTGGGACCCTTACAGGCCCAAAAAGTATTTTTCTGTGCTGCTTACATTTTTTTTTAAAACAAACACGTGTATCCACGCTTGCTTTTAAATAACCCCTGACTGGACCTAGTTCTGGGGGCATATAATAAAAATAGGAGGGAGCAGGGCCAGACTGGCCATAGCGGGCACCAGGAGTTTCCGTGGTGGGCTGCCAGGGTGGGGGACAGTTTTCGGCCCCAAGGGGGTCCTTTTTGTTGCTGGGGTTGGCAATATCAGCCCCCAGTAACAAAATCGGCTAGAACCAGCCCAAACTGCTGGATGGAAAGACACCAAATTTGGCAGAAAAGTACATGTTATTATGCAGATTGTGCTTTTTGTTATTTTATTCAAATCCTTCAGTAGTTTTAAAGATATTTAAGAAGACAAAGATAGTGATATCTGTGGACGTGAGGCCTTCGCGAAAAAAGACAAGCTTGTGCAGGGACCTCATAGCTCTGATTTTCTGCCAACACTTCAGCTAGGATGTGTTGCCAGCCCTCTTGGAACTCGGCTTCATGTAAAAAAAAAAAAAAGGGCGGGGCAGGGTAGGAATACCATGACCCCATAAAGTTGGCCCAGAGGTCCCTCTCTGGGACCCTTACAAGCCCAAAAAGTGTTTTTTTGTGCTGCTTACATTTAAAAAAAAAAACAAACACGGGTATCCACGCTTGCTTTTAAATAACCCTGACTGGGCCAAGTTCTGGGGGCATGTAATAAAAATAGGAGGGAGCAGGGCCAGACTGGCCATAGCGGGCAACGGGAGTTTCCGCGGTGGGCTGCCAGGGTGGGGAACAGTTTTCGGACCCAAGGGGGTCCTTTTTGTTGCTGGGGTTGGCAATATCAGCCCCCAGTAACAAAATCGGCCGGAACCAGCCCTAGCAAACAGCTCCGCCATACCCCCTTCCCCCTCCAGGGGAACCGGGCAAGCACTTTGCCAGGGCCAGTTTCGGTTCCTAGTCCGGCCCTGGGAGAGCGGACCCATGGGGCCCCCCTCCTAAGGCTTCTTATTATGTATGTGGGCAGGCCCAGAAGGCCTGTCCACAGCTTCAGGGATTGCCATCTCCCTTGGGCATATGTAAAATAATGCTGGGGACCCACGTAGCACCCACAGCCCCGGGGACCGCCACATTCCCAAGCATCTCATTAAATTGTATGGGGGTGCACAGCCCCCATCCCCCAGGGACCACCACCTTCGCAGTGTTACATTGAAATTATACCTGGGGCTAAAACCAATGCTGCAGGGGGGTTCATGGCCCCCTTGCAGGAGCCATGCATGGCCCAGGGCTGCTGCTCCCTCCAGGGCCAGGTCCTGCTCCCTCCTGAGGTGTCCACACTCGGGAGATAGCTGTTTGCTATGGCTTGGAAGGAGCTTCACGCTCCAGCCAAGCCATAGCAAACTCTGCTACATTTTGTGCAACCGAGAGTAGAAAAATGCTCTCACTTGCACAAAAGGAACAGCATTGCTTTTGGCAGAGGGAGCTGCATGTTCCACAGCTCCCTCTGTCCAAAAGCAATGCTGACCCCCGCTGGATGCGGGGAGCCGTCAGGGACCACTGGAGCCTTCAGGCTCCCCCTCGGTTGCCAACGTGAATAACTAAGAACCCGGGGTGGTACCAGGGTACCCAGTATTTTGGCCAGGCCCCTGGGTCTGGCTCCCCATGGCCAAAATAGGCCTGGGAAAGGGGCAGCATGGCCCCCTCCCTTGCTTTACAGAACATAAAATTAAGGGCATGTCCCAGAGGATAGGGTCCCGGGGCCCAAATCAGCCCAGGGAAGCAGGGACATGTGGTTCCCATTCCTTTAATTAAAAAGAAAAAAATGTTAAAACATTAGAATCACCGGGCCCGGGGGATGGGGCCTGGGGTCATATACAGCCTATGGAAGTGAGTCACACGGCCCTACTTCCCTTATAATTAAAATCTGAATAAATTTAAACCTACCAGCAGATGCAGGAGGCTTTCTCAAAGCTTCAAAATCATATGTACAAACTATTTATATAGAAAAGTTCATTGTACGTTTATTTTTTTATAAAAGCAAGCTTTTTGTTTTAAAGACACAATATTTTGTGACTCATTCAGCAAATGAGAGCAAAGTGAACTGAGCAATTATAACACTGAGTGAATATCAGTTGGAAAGATCAGCGCCACTTGCTTTGGAAGGTTGGGCAGCTACTAAATAGCTATTCCAGTCGAGGGCCTTGTCTTGGATCCCTGCGTCGTGGAGTCTTTATTATTAGGGTGCGGTGAGAGACTGTGTTGAACGCCGCTGAGAGGTCAAGGAGGATGAGGGCTGCTGTTTCTCCTTTGTCCAGTAAGGTACGGATGCCGTCTGTTGTGGCGAGGAGTGCGGTTTCCGTACTGTGTTTTTTTCTGAAGCCTGATTGGGAGGAGTTGAGGATGTTGTGCTGTTTGATGAATGTGGCGAGTTGGCTGTTGATGGCTTTCTTGATGAGTTTCGCTGGGAACGGGACCAGGGAGATGTGTCAGTAGTTGTTGATGTCTGTGGGGTCCGCCAAGGGTTTTTTCTCAGGAGGGGGTTGATCTCAGTGTGTTTTGAGTCGTCAGGGAACAAGACGGTTGCCAGGGAGAGGTTGATGGTGTGGCAGAGCTCTGGTGCGATGGTGTTGGCGGCTCTGTTGAAAATGTGTTAGGGGTAGGGGTACGTGGGGGCCCCAGAGTGCATTGACTTCATCATATTCAGTGTGTCTTTGGTGGTGAGGGCTGTCCAGTTGTCGATCACTGGGTTCAGGGTATCAGGGGTGGTTGGTGAGGGTTCAGAAGTTGTCGTAGTTGCTCTTGATTGTTTGGTGGAAAAAGGTGCTGAGTTTGCCACAGAGGTCTTGTGAGGGAGGGAGATCGGTGGACTCGCTGGTGGGTTGGGCAAACTCCTTGATGCTGTTGAAGAGTTCTTTGTTGTTGTGTGCATGAGTGGAGATTCTGTCTTCAATCGCTTATTTCCTCATTTTTCTGATGAGTTAGTGGTGGGCGTTGCTGGAGGCTCTGAAGTTGTTGTGGGCTTCTGTGGATTTGGTGTTCCTCCAGGCCTTTTTGAGGCGGCGGCAAGTGCGTATGGACTCTCGAAGTTTGGTGGTGAACCACCTAGCTTTCTTGGCGTGGGTGTTGTTGTTTTTCTTGAGGGTAGCTATGGTGTTGGCGCTGTCAGAGATCCATCTGTGCAGTGTTCAGGCTGCGGTTTTGGGGTCGTCGTTTTCCATGATGGTTGGGGTGGACTTGCTGAGCAATTATGTTAGCTGGTCATTGGTGATTCTGGTCCAGTTTCTTTGTGGGAGCAGGTGCTGGTGTCTGTGGATGTTGGGTGTTCTGAAGGTGAAGTGGATGCATCGATGGTCAGTCCATGGGAGTTCGGTAGTGTGGCTGAAGGTGATGGAGTTTCCTGTTGTGAAGAGGGGATTGAGGGTGTGTCCTGCTGAGTGCTTGGGTTCAGTCACAATCTGGCATAGTCCAATGTTGTGGAGGTTGTCCAGGAGGGATGTGGTGCTGGGGTCCAGTTGGTTATTGAGGTGGAAGTTGAGGTCTCCCAGTAGGTTGTAGTTGGTGGATGCAATGGCATGAGGGGATATGATGCCCGTGATGGAGTTGGTGAAAAGTCTGCGGGGTCCAGGGGGCCGGTAGATGAGGATTCCTTGAAGGGTGGAGGTAGGGCTGGCCAGTGTCTTGAAGTGAAGGGGTTCCATCAGGTCTGTGGGCTCGTCAGGGAGTGTGCTCAGGTGGAGGGTGGATTTGTGGACGATGGCAATTCCTGCTCCTGGGAGGGTGGGGTGGTCCTTCCTGGAGATCTTGTATCCCTGGGGAATGGCGATGGCAATGTCTGGACCTGAGGTGGTGTTGGTCTATTTTCGGTAAAGAATGCTATGTCTGGGGTAGTGCTGTCGAGGAGGTCCCAGATTTTGGTGGCATGTTTGTGGAGGGATCGGACGTTGAGGAGTATGCATTGCAGGGTCTTGGGTTCGGTTGTGTTCTTACGGGCAGGTTGCGCTGGGCCCCTGGGCTTGGTGGTGCTGCAGGTGTGCCGGCAGCAGTGTCAGGTGAAGGGTCCGTGGGTGTCAGCTGGTGATGCTAGCTTGCAGTTGTTGTTGCGGCCTGAGTTGAGAGCATGGAGTGCCGCTGAGTCATAGCATTGGCGATGCAGAGATCCAGGGTTCCTGTCGATGGTCGCGGTCGCGTCGCGGACGGGCTCAGGCGGGCTTGCCTTTGGCACACCGGGGGCGCGGCCACCATTAAGTAGGGGTCGGGGAGGGCCGGACAGCTGGGAAGCAGGAGCGGAGTGGGCCGGGTCGCACTGGTCGTGCTGGGGGGAGAGGCCACTCGGGAAGCAGCGGCGGGGAAAAACAGGCTGAAAAAGACTAAAGGAAAAAGGCAAAAAGAGAGCAAAAAGTGCAAACAAGGCAGCAAAAGGGCAAGAAAGAGTGAAGGAAAGACACAGCGGACACAGAAGGAGAGTGAAAGGGGGAGATTGAGATGAGGGTAAAAAATGAGTTAAAAACAGAGTAAAGACACAGAAGGAGAGTGAAGGGGGAGCTTGAAATGAGTGGAAAATGACAGAAAATGGAGGGAAGACACAGATGGTGAGTAAAGGGGGAGATAGAAGTGAGGGAAAAAACGAGTAAAAAAGCGGAGTGAGAGAATGGAGACAGAGGTCCACTGGACCATCAGGGATGAGGCGCAGGTGAAACCTGCTGGTGGAGGAGGGCCTCGAACACCACCACTCGAGAGTGCATGGGCTCGGGGGAAGGCCTCACTTAATGCTGGAACTGCGAGGGAGGGAGAGCAATTTCACTGACAATTAGTCAGTTGGCCACATAAATCACCTTGTTTATTACATTTTGCCTGACCCATTTCAGAACAAACATTTACTTCATCATAGGCATTATCCACAGTCTCGCTTTACTGATTGACTTAACTTCAATGGGCTTCTCTAATGAGTCCCAGAGCAACCTGGCAATCATAGTGCAACAGCCTGCATTAAAACCCAAATGGGGAGGAATAACTTAATCCATAAAACGGCCCCACAATGAGCCGCCAAGATGTTGAATGAGTCCATAATCATTAGGCTTGTCTCTCCACATGTTGGGGGGTGTGCAAATTCCGAGCCCTGTGGCCCCATTTCATCCGCTGGGTGGTGCAGCCTTCCTCTGATGCCTCCGGTGCTTGAGATTTCTTTTGCTCATAGATTTTTAAACGTGCTTCTTCCTTCCCACTGGCAGAAGCACGCTTGGCCCACCTCCACTTTTGAAACGTTCTCACATTACCTAATGATAGACTGCAGATCCCATAATGCATCATGCTGTTCTCATGGGTGAACGTCTCCTTCAGCCCTGATTGTAAAGTTGCTCAAGATGAATGCAGGCTGTTTTTAAGTGGTCAAGTTCAAAACCACTGCGTTGTTTATGGCAAACAAAACGGCCTCTTTGTCCCTAATTCCAGCCACAATTTCCAGATGGTAGCATACATGGAGACAACGATGCAGTGATCATGCCTCCCCATGCAGTCATGGATTGTTCCATAACAGCAGTGCCTCTGCTTCCTTCGGTTTCGCGGCAGTTCATGGTTTCCAATGTTTTGTTTTTGCCACTGTATACCAAGAACATTTGTTAGAAGGGTCCCCTGCGTGCTACTGGCTATACGCAAAATATTTCTCATCATCTCTTCCGTTTAAAGCAGACAAGGGGACACAGCGGGGTTCCAAGAAGCTGTTTTATTTCTCACTTTGGCATGACGCATTTCGGCGATAAGCCTTCCTCTGATACCTCAGGTACTTGAGATTTCGTTTGTTCACTGATTTTTAAAAGTGCTTCTCCCTTCCCATTGGTGGAAGCACACTTAGCCCACCTCCGCTTTCAAAACATTCGCACAGTACCTAATGACAGCAGATCCAATCATGCATCATGTTGTTCGCACAGGAGAATTTCTCCTTCAGCCCTGATTGTAAAGTTGCTCAAGGTGATTGTGGGCTGTTTTTAAAAGCATGGTCAAGTTCAAAACCACTGCGTTGTTTATGGCAAACAAAACCGTCTCTTTGCCCCTACTTTTAGCCACAATTTCCATATTGTAGCATACCTGGAGAAAACAATGCAGTGATCATGCCTCTCCATGCAGCCGGGGACTGTACCTTAACAGCAGTACCTCTGCTTCCTTATAAATATGTTATGAAATCCTCAGATGTTTTGTTCCTAACAACTTTGTCACTGTTTCTTTTCTATTTTTTCCACATTGGCTGATGATGCTTTCGTGGGGATAAGTTAAAGCGGTGCAAAGAAAAAAGAGGGATCCCAAAATGCTTTTTTTTATTTATACATTTTCCATAGACTTTTCCACCAGACATTGCTACAAAATTGCTGAAAGGTTTTCCGTTATATTTGGCAGGAATATAGATTATAGTGTGGGACGAGTCTATTTTCTTTTTTGATCTGAATTTGTTCAGTCTTTTTCATGTAATAATGGACATAATCTTAGTGATATATTGGGCTTCGGTATACCGCAATACCTTCGGGCTATACCACTGTAGATGGTGATGATGAAACACAATGTTATTGGTTGATGAAACCCTTACAAAATGAAAAAACAGCCATATTGTTTAGCTCACGCTTTGCCTTTGTTCTGCACTTTAAAATATAGCTTAGTACTCTTTTTGTAATGTATATGAAGAAATAAGGCAGTTTAGCAAAGTCTGTATAGTAGCAAAAAGTACTTTTATTGATTTATATATATTTTTTTAAGTTTCTGATGTACCGCAGTATTTCCTCTAAGTATCTAGAAAGTACTGTAGTAGTTATTGAAATCTTAAAAAAATGATATATGATAAAATTAAATTCGCCATACTATAGGGTGGCTCTTAAATGAGCCTACTTTTTTCAAACTGGATTTATATATGGTTGTCAAGCCATGTTTGAAATGAAAATATGTTTTCCATAGGTTGAAATATGTACACCATTAGGTTGAAACAGTGCAGCATTGCAATATTTTATATTTAAATGAAAAATGGAAAACATTTTATGACTGTGAAAGAATGTGGACACCACCCTGTTCACATTTGTTCAAGTCCGTCCAAACTTAGCAACAATTACAGTAGACCACATCCACTTTTGTCTCTGACAAATATTTGAGAACACAAAATGTATGTTTGAAAACATAGACATTAAGATAGAAAATGTCTCCTTCATCTCAATTTCCAATTTCACTCCAGTTACCTGTCCTATATCATTGCTACCAGAGTGGATAACCAAAAAGTGGGCATGGTCACAATTACTAACAAAGGAATGTAAAGAGAGTACCTTATTCTATTTCAAACCTCTTTCATCAATTGATGGAATTTCAACTCCTTTCAAACCTATACCATTTTCAACATCAACTTTATTAGTATGGGGTCTTGCCCAAAAAATAAACCTGCGCCCAACCAACCAACCAGCCAAACTCTAACTATCCTGCAAATACACTGACATAGAAGAATAATCAATTTAGGGTCAGATGTATCAAAAAATGTTTTGCGATTCCCTAATTACAAATCTTTGTGATTTGGAATTTGGGAATTGCAAAACGGCATGCATAAAAGTGTATAGTACACTTTACGCGATTCCCAAGTGGTCACAAAGGACCTACCTCTTGAATATTATTGAGGTAGGTCACAATTTGCAACCCCATAGGAATGGCAAAAATCACAGGGATGGTGGCCTGCTGAGATCAGCAGACCACCATGTCTATGATTGCTTTTAAATAAAGATTTTTTTTTAAAAGCATCCCGTTTCTCTTAAAGAAAAATGAGATGCTTTACAAGAAGACAAGTCTGTGGGACCACTGCCTGCTCTTAAAAATGCGTTTACAAACATTCACAAAGGGGAAGGGGTCCCTTGGGGACCCCTTCCTATTTATGAATGGGTTGCCACCTACTTGAAGTAGGTTGTAAAATGCGAATGTTTTGCAACCGCATTCACAGTCACAAAACATTCATGCATACAGTTAGGATTTGCTAGTTGGAAGCAACGCCCAAAACATGCCCCTTCCACAAAGAGAACCACAAACCCATTTTACAATTCGGTAACAGGTTACCAAATTGTAAAATTGGGTTTGATATATCACAAAAGCATGTTTTGCAATCGCAAACGGGCCGATTCTGTGAATTGGCCCGTTTGCGAGGAGAAAAATGCTTGATGCATCTAGTTCATAGAGGCAGACAAACTAATATATAAAGAGTTAGTTGATTGGACATATGGAAACTACGGTAGGCAGACAAAATATTGATATTTTAATATTGAAGGGACAGATTATAGAAGGTAAGTAATATCAATTTTATTAATATCAAAGGGACAGAATTTCGCAGGTAAATAATATCGATTTTGTTAATATCGATGTAAGTAATATCGATGTTAGTAATATCGATGTTACTAATATCGATTTTTAGATGATTTTTATGTATATTACTATGTATTTAATATGTATTTTTTTTAAATGTAATTTAAGCAAATTTTGTATTTTAGGACCGTAGCGGGTTGTGAGTTTATAGGAGAATAGGGTGGGAAGTAATTTAATTATACAAAATTAATTATTAATTTTTAGGAACTATAAATTAATTTTAATTAATTGGTAATTCATTTTAATTAATTGGCAATTCATTTTATTTCAATTTATTAATTGATCATTATGTTCTGTAGCTGGTAATGGGTTTATAGGGGAATAGGGTGGGAAGTAATTTAAATGTAATTAAGTAATAATTTATTTTTATTAATTGTTTTTGCTAATTATATATCATTGTTAATTATTAATTGTTAATACATTTTTATTAATTGTTAATTAATTAATTAATTAATTAATTAATTGCTAATTATGTTAAGTGTATTATTGTATTGGAGTTTGTTATGAGTTTATAGGAAAATAGTGTGTAAAGTAATGAATATGTAATTAAGTAGTTATTAAATGTATAGTTGGGTATTGATACTTAATTTATTGGATATTAATTATTAATTAGTAATTATTAAAAAGTATACTTTTTTGGGGATGAAAATTAATTTATTGTTGTTTAATCATTAATTGGTAATTAAATATTACTGAATATTATTTATTGATAATGTTAATGTATACATTAATAAGTAGTTTTAATTGGCAATTAATGTTTGACAATTAATATGTTTGGTTAAACAAATGATTTAATTGTTCAACATTAGTTAATTGATAATTAATTTTTAATAATTAATATGTTTTTGTTATAAGAAATATTTTATTGTTAAATGTTTATTAATTGGAAATTAATATGTATTAATTATTATTAACTGGTATTTATTATTAATGTATTGTTACTTAATCATTCATTGGTAATTATGTTTTTAATAATTATGTATTGGTATTTGTAAATAGTTTAGATTCATTTAATAATTACATTTTTTTAATATTTTAAAATAATAATTTATTTATAAGTATGTTAGTTTTTAACTTTTACGCTATCCAATACTTTCCACTACTGTGGCACACCTGGAGTGGGAATAGTAATTTTTACCCCTACGCTATCCAACACTTTCCCTACTGTTGCACTCTTTGGAGTTGGAATAGTACTTTTTACCCCTACACTATCCAACACTTTCCCTACTGTTGCACTCTCTGGAGTTGGAATAGTAATTTTTACCCCTACGCTATCCAACACTTTCCCTACTGTTGCACTCTCTGAAATTTGAATGGTAATTTTTACCCCTACGCTATCCAACACTGTCCCTACTGTTGCACTCTCTGGAGTGGGAATAGTAATTTTTACCTCTACGCTATCCAACACTTTCCCTACTGTTATACTCTCTGGAGTGGGAACAGTAATTTTTACCCCTACGCTATCCAACACTTTCCTTACTGTCGCACTTTCTAAAGTTGGAATAGTAATTTTTACCCCTACGCTATCCAACACTTTCCCTACTGTTGCACTCTCTGTAGTTGGAATAGTAATGTTTACACCTACGCTATCCAACATTCTCCTTACTTTTTTTATTTTGTTTTACAATTTCATTTATTTTTTCTTTATATTATCATTTCACGTGTATAGATGTATTTGTAATTTATAATAATTGTAATTATTTATAAGTTATTAAAATAATTACATCGATAATTATGTTGCGATATTTTCGTATGTCGATATTTTTAGTATCGACATTTTGTCAGACATTCGTAAACTATATCATACGAATAACTTGTGAAAGGAGGAGAATTATTGGCTCGAGTACATTTTGACCACTAATGTACTACAATACTATGAAAAAACAAAATGAGGTAAGAAGATACACTAGTCTGCAGCAATGACATTTAACAAGTATTTGAAATAAATTTGAAAAACACAGTTTGGGTAACATGACAATGAAAACTAATATAAATGTAGATAAGAAATAAAATTGAGAAGTAAAGTATTATAGAATTGGTGATTACATAAAGCGGTCTATAAACACATACCAATACTACTAAATACCACCAACAACTATATAGACTCTGCTGCAATAGAGCTCTATTTCTTCTTAAAAGTCATAACAGAGAAATTGAAAATGATACCTCATCAGTTCCATCTATATATTTCCACATAAAACAGGCACATGTCTGAAGGCCACCATCCATGCGGAAACTGGTCCGTATGTCCATTAACGGCAAAAACTTCGACCATAACACTTAAATCCGGAAGAACATGGACATTGCGGCAGTTCAGCAACTGTAATACCACAAATGTGGTATATAGACTTCAATGCCAATGTGGTCTAGAATATATCGGACTAACAACACGCAAAATAAAACTAAGAATACAAGAACATCTTAGTACGATTAGAGCAGGAAGACTTACAACCAAGTTAGTCCAACACTGCCACAGGAATAACCATACCTTCACCTGGGTGATATTGGAAAAAGTAAGTGGAGACGCACAAACAGTGGAGAGATTACTTACGATAAAAAAGCCAGATGGATTTATAAGGAAGGCAGTGAGCAAATGGATTGAACGAGCTCCTTGAATGGAACAAACTGCGTTAGACTTGTTCTGCGATGTTCCTTTATATCAGTAAGGGTGTCTCACAATAGAAGTTTAATAAATCTAAACTGCAATTGGAAATACACATGAGACCATGAAAACAATAGTAAGGTGCATTGAATGTATCTGAACTCTTAAAGCATTATTTGTGTAAATATACAACTCTACACTGTCCTCTAGTCCATGTATGGTGCTGTAGTATACATCATTCACCACATAACATGATCGATAATAAAACTCCATTCCAATACTTTTTTAATATTCACTTAATTTTAATGTGTATCGTTGGAAAATGGTCCTGACCCGATATCATTCATTCGATTTACAGTGTTAATGATATTCCTACATATGTAGAGGAAAAAGATTGCAACTGTCTATACATCGCGTGATCTCGCGAGAGAAGGACGCTATGGTAGAGTTGCAATTCTATCTAATGAGGTATTGCCCTACGCAAGATGGCCGCCAATCAACGCGAGAGTATGACATCCCTCCTACGATCTCGCGAAAAGACGACGCTTGAGTATAGTTGTATTAGAACACTATGAGTTTGATCTCAATGCAAGGTGGCCACCAAATAGCGCGAGAATAGCGCATCCCACCTGATTGGTTCAACAAACAGTGCAAGAACGTAAATATAGAACAAACGGATTCGGAAAGTGCTTGAGGGATGATAGAACGCCGACCGCGCTCCTATTACCGGTAAAATAGAATAAGGGGGCTATTCTGGCTGGGTTTATATACGATATCCACCTATATGAAGAAAGAGGGTAAGTGAGGATTGCTTACAGTTGTGTGATGTTGTCTTTGCAGCTAGGGATAACGGAAGGAGTGGCTAGGTTACTCATAAATGGAGATAACCAAAAAACCTTTTGTCTAAAGACCTCTTGGATGGTATGAGAAACTTTTGCCGATAGAGGGTAAATATGACAGTTTTTTTGCGTGGCTTTCACAGTGGCTTATTCAAATACACATGTGGTGCATTTAAGTAAAACTCATTTTTTTATTCTCGTTTTTTATTTCCATGACAGTAATTTGAAACCCTGGTGTCCAATGCAGTGGCATAAAAAGTTGTTGCCCTGAAGAAATTGCCTGAATATCACCATGGCAATGAAACATGTTGGCAAGGAGAACATGGCTCTATAGGTAGTAGCCATTTTCACTTTTTTAATATACGCTAGCAGCATAGAAGAACAAGAATAAAGTTATCTGTTCGTGCTGTGTGCGTGGTTTTGTGTATATATATGGGTTATGTTGTGTGACATCACTGTCTTTGTATGTTTTTCTACTGCACCTATTACTGGTAACACAATTGGTTTTCATTTGGACACGTTCTCTTTAAGCCCGATAGCACCGATGATGATAACAGGGCCGTCCTGGTGAGTACCTACCAGGGGTCCCATTGGTGGTGCGCCCGTGAGGTGTTATCGCGCTTCCACATATTTTTTTCATCACATTTGGGTGTGGGTTTCGCTTCTGTCTGGATAGGGAGCGGGCTTGTTTTTAAGATGGGCTATTGACTGGTGTATTCCCTACCCCTTACTGATGAGAAGTGGGAGGTGTGTCTGTTGAGAGAAAAAATTGCGATAAGCAATACACTAGCTTTTTCAAAATTTAATGCCCTAAACCGACCTGGGTCATTAGTGTTTTGATGACTTTCTGAGTGGAGGGCGACCTAGGTCTGTGTTTCCCTCTCAGCTCCGTGTTTGATGTGCATAGTTGGTATGGCGGCTCAGCCGTGAGAGCAGCCCCTGGTGTCTCCCGCAAAAAGTTTTTAAAAAAAAAGTTTTAAATGGATTACGAGTTTTGTTTGTACCGCATGTAGATAACCTCCCACTGTTCAACTCCCGCAATTAATATAGAATGGATAAAAATTGCTTGGCATTCACAGATGATCAGATTGCCGCAATCTTAGCTGGACCATCTCTGTTTTCTGACAATCCCTTAGGAGGAAGAAGTTCAGTAAGGGAGGAATGGGAAAAACTAAGTAATCTTAATAAAAAACACATAGGAATTGCCCTACATGGGGCATTAATGTCAGAGTACTACACAGCAGGAGTAGCCCCAGCAAGCCTACTAGTCAGGATTGAACCTAGGATATTCTTAGACGATAATACATTTCGATTAGATTGGAGCTATATCGCAAGCAAATGTACAAGGGATTGGTTAATCCTTATAATTAGCACGGCCCAAAGATTGAGTCAGGAACTGCTGAAGGAAATTCTAGAACTCGAGGAGAGCATTAGTCGTGACGACACTCTCGCTGATGTAAAGGAACATCTTAGTAAAATACAAGGAGATCTAGAAGAGTATAAAAACTATATGGTAACCCAGAAAATCAGAGGACTTCAACGTAATCTGCAAAGATACACACATGAATGGGCTTTCCCATATGTGAATGACTCATATTATCAAGGTGACTCTGATCAACAGCAACAACAATTCACTGGACAACGGAGGGGTCGGGGTGCGAGACAACAACAACAACAAAGACACACTCCAGTGAACTGGACATTTGATAATACATCAAGTGAAGACGAACCAGAACCGGGACCACAGACGAGTAGAGTCAGGTTTAATCAGCAAGATACCAACAACGCAGATCTTGGAACACTGCTGTGCACTTTTTTAGAGCAGGGCCAAGGAGGAACCAGGGGGACTGGCCAACAGGGACGGGGGAGGGGACGAGGCAACCGCCCTCCACCACAATGGCAAACTTACTCCCCTCGGCAGACCCGAAGCAGAGGGAGGAAACCCCTGTGATGAGTATTGTTGTTAACCTATCAAATTATTCCTTATCTGTGAATGAAGAACGAGTCCTGAACAAAGGTTTGGCATTTGTCCCTACCCCGACCCACGACACTTTCAAATGCAGAGTGGAATTTCACGAAACCGTAAGAAAGATCAAACTAAAGAAATTCTTCACTAAACAACCAGTAGAAGAAAAAGGAGGTTTCCACACCAGTCTGAAAAAGCCCTCTACTTTCTGACCTCCAGGTGGATCAGTGGGACCAGAGGTAGCAGTTTTTGAGGCAAAGGTGCTGCAAGATATCGAATCTTTTGAACTAAACGATACTAAGAGATTATTTAAGAATATGTCCAGAGCTGATTGGGAAGCAGTACAGTCTCTTCAAAATAATGCTGACATCCCTATAAAAAGTGCCGACAAGGGTGGAGCAATTGTCGTGCTAAATACTTGCGACTATGAGGCAGAGGTGTATAGATTATTGAACGTACGTGCCAATTATCAACCACTGAAAAAGGATCCCACGGGTGATCTATTGGAAACTATTAAAGAGCTGGTGGGAAATGCCAAAGAAATTAAGTGGATAACATCTAAGGAGGCGGAGTTTCTTGTGAATACCAACCCTAGGACTCCGGCCTTCTACATTTTACCGAAGATACACAAGGCGACCCGGCCTCCTCCGGGTCGCCCTATTGTGTCAGGAATACAATCGGTATTGGAACCACTGTCGCAGTTCGCCGACTACTTTTTACGTGAATCGATGATTACTCAAAATTCCTTCGTTAAGGATACGATGGATATACTGAACGTACTTAATGATATGACATTTGATCCATCTATGGAAATACTAGTTACCATCGACATTGAGTCGCTATACTCCTGTATCCCCCAGGAGGCTGCCCTACTGGCAGCTGCGCGAGCACTAGCAAAACAAGAATGGTTTTATGATGCCCCCCAGAGTTTTGTGCTACAATGTATCGAATTGGCACTTACCAGGAATTTTTTCTGTTACAAAGAGGACATGTTTCTGCAGGTTACGGGAACCTCTATGGGCGCAACCATGGCACCGAGCTTGGCCTGCATCTATGTAGGCCAGTTCGAGGAGCACATCATCGATTCTAACATCAACCCTTTCAAAGGCAATCTCCGCCTTTGGAAGAGGTATATAGATGATGTGCTATGCGTCTGGACTGGAGAGGAAACTACATTACTTGAGTTTCTTAATTGGCTTAATAACCAGGACGAAAGTCTACGCTTCACTTGGACATATAATAGAAACAGGGCAGTGTATCTGGATTTGGACATTGAAGCCAGACAAAATGGTCTTACAACGAGGGTTCATCAGAAGCCCACTGATAGAAACTCTCTGCTCTCATATGAGTCATACCACCCCAGGGCCTTGAGGGATAACCTACCGGTGGGTCAATTCCTCCGTTAACGGAGAAATTGCTCTTCAACTATAGAATACAATGAACAGTCAAAAATCCTGAGTAGTAAACTGGAAGCTAGGAAGTATCCGGCCAAGGTGATCAAACAAGCCAGAAAAAGAGCTCTGAATACTCCAAGAAGTGCCTTGTTAGAGACAAACATAAAAAAGAGAGATGACTGTATCCCAGTCGTTATGACATTTGATCCTCTTGCGACAAAAATACGACAATCAATCAGAAAACATTGGTCTATTCTATCAAATAAAGAATTCAAGATGCCTCCACCACGCTTTGCCTTCAAGAGAGCGTGTAATTTGAAAGACAAACTAGTGCATACTAGGGTGAAGCCATCTACTGTCCTAAAGACTAGTACACTGCCTAAAGGCAACCATCCATGCGGAAACTGTTCCGTATATCCATTAACGGCAAAAACTTCGACCATAACACTTAAATCCGGAAGAACATGGACATTGCGACAGTTCAGCAACTGTAATACCACAAATGTGGTATATAGACTTCAATGCCAATGTGGTCTAGAATATATCGGACTAACAACACGCAAAATAAAACTAAGAATACAAGAACATCTTAGTACGATTAGAGCAGGAAGACTTACAACCAAGTTAGTCCAACACTGCCACTGGAATAACCATACCTTCTCCTGGGTGATATTGGAAAAAGTAAGTGGAGACGCACAAACAGTGGAGAGATTACTTACGACAAAAGAAGCCAGATGGATTTATAAGGAAGGAAGTGAGCAAAATGGATTGAACGAGCTCCTTGAATGGAACAAACTGCGTTAGACTTGTTCTGCGATGTTCCTTTATATCAGTAAGGGTGTCTCACAATAGAAGTTTAATAAATCTAAACTGCAGTTGAAATACACATGAGACCATGAAAACAATAGTAAGGTGCATTGAATGTATTTGGACTCTTAATGCATTATTTGTGTAAATATACAACTCTACACTGTCCTCTAGTCCATGTATGGTGCTGTAGTATACATCATTCACCACATAACATGATCGATAATAAAACTCCATTCCAATACTTTTTTAATATTCACTTAATTTTAATGTGTATCGTTGGAAAATTGTCCTGACCCGATATCATTCATTCGATTTACAGTGTTAATGATATTCCTACATATGTAGAGGAAAAAGATTGCAACTGTCTATACATCGCGTGATCTCGCGAGAGAAGGACGCTATGGTAGAGTTGCAATTCTATCTAATGAGGTATTGCCCTACGCAAGATGGCCGCCAATCAACGCGAGAGTATGACATCCCTCCTACGATCTCGCGAAAAGACGACGCTTGAGTATAGTTGTATTAGAACACTATGAGTTTGATCCCAATGCAAGGTGGCCACCAAATAGCGTGAGAATAGCGCATCCCACCTGATTGGTTCACCAAACAGTGCAAGAACGTAAATATAGAACAAACGGATTCGGAAAGTGCTCGAGGGATGATAGAACGCCGACCGCGCTCCTATTACCGGTAAAATAGAATAAGGGGGCTATTCTGGCTGGGTTTATATACAATATAAACCTATATGAAGAAAGAGGGTAAGTGAGGATTGCTCACAGTTGTGTGATGTTGTCTTTGCAGCTAAGGATAACGGAAGGAGTGACTAGGTTACTCATAAATGGAGATAACCAAAAAACCTTTTGTCTAAAGACCTCTTGGATGGTATGAGAAACTTTTGCCGATAGAGGGTAAATATGACAGTTTTTTTGCGTGGCTTTCACAGTGGCTTATTCAAATATACATGTGGTGCATTTAAGTAAAACTCGTTTTTTTATTCTCGTTTTTTATTTCCATGACAGTAATTTGAAACCCTGGTGTCCAATGCAGTGGCATAAAAAGTTGTTGCCCTGAAGAAATTGCCTGAATATCACCATGGCAATGAAACATGTTGGCAAGGAGAACATGGCTCTATAGGTAGTAGCCATTTTCACTTTTTTAATAGACGCTAGCAGCATAGAAGAACAAGAATAAAGTTATCTGTTTGTGCTGTGTGCGTGGTTTTGTGTATATATATGGTTTATGTTGTGTGACATCACTGTCTTTGTATGTTTTTCCACTGCACCTATTACTGGTAACACAATTGGTTTTCATTTGGACACGTTTTCTTTAAGCCCGATAGCACCGATGATGATAACAGGGCCGTCCTGGTGAGTACCTACCAGGGGTCCCATTGGTGGTGCGCCCGTGAGGTGTTATCGCGCTTCCACATATTTTTTTCATCACATTTGGGTGTGGGTTTCGCTTCTGTCTGGATAGGGAGCGGGCTTGTTTTTAAGATGGGCTATTGACTGGTGTATTCCCTACCCCTTACTGATGAGAAGTGGGAGGTGTGTCTGTTGAGAGAAAAAATTGCGATAAGCAATACACTAGCTTTTTCAAAATTGAATGCCCTAAACCGACCTGGGTCATTAGTGTTTTGATGACTTTCTGAGTGGAGGGCGACCTAGGTCTGTGTTTCCCTCTCAGCTCCGTGTTTGATGTGCACATGTCGTATGGCTGTTCTATAAAAAAGTACCTACGAGTTGTACTTAGTTAATTCAGGAGTTATGTCAGTATGTGCCCTGGCATGGATTATTACCTTTGTAATAATCTGCTCTAAGTATTTTTGTCTTCACATATAGCAAAATATTTACTTGAATATATTGACAGTTGCACATGTACAGTATATATGGGTTTTTTCACAATCCAATTAATTTGTATTTACCAAGTGTTTCATGATACTACTACCATATGATCATCTTGAAATGTAAATGTTATTAATGATGACACAGTAGTGTAACAGAAATGGTAGTTTTGTCTGAAAGTACAAAAAAAAGAAAACCATGATTGGATTTACTTTGTGTTATGTTTTTAAATACAAGTAGATATCACTGTTGTAGTCTATCATTAACTTACCATCTACTATGAAGTCACCATAAGGCACATGTTTATCGTACCTTACACTTATATTTATCACTATATTATTGAAATGTAGTCTTTATGATAACTGAAAAAATATGGTTAATATTGGTAGAAGCTCTCTATCTTTTGTGACATTTGGTTAGTTCTGAAAATATCTCTTCTTCCTGCATTTGTTTTACTGGGTCAATGGGGCCAACCAAAACAATAGTCTCAACAGCAGGCAGGAGGAACCCTAAGACAAAAAACCCTAAGACTGTTGGGGAGGACACTGGTGAGCCATGACAAACATGCAATGGATTGTCATTTCTCTCTAAAATATTGTGATTCTGCTTCTAAAGATGTATTGGCACCATGGTAACAGGAACAGATACTGCTGGAGAGATAGATGCACAGAGTGTTTGTGGAGGTGCTGGTGGAGCAGAAGGAGTAGAAGGTGCTACTAGAGGGACTGATGCAGTGGGTGGTGGTGGAGGTGCTCTTGAAGCAGAAGAAGTCAAAGGTGTTGCAGGATCTGAACAAGTGGTCACAGCCCAAATTCCTGCTTTGGCCTCTTCTATCTCTTCTGACGCTGCATTTCAGCACATGCAAACCTGACAGAATGAATTGCCTGCAGATGGTTTCTCATTCCTGTGATACCAAAGGAGTATTGTTTAATAGTCCGACAAGAAGTAACTTGGTTATACAGATTGCATGTAACAAGTTTGGAGTTTACTTTTTTCCCTTCTGGTGGCAAACAAAACACTTCTCATATGATGGATTCTTTCAATTTCTTCCTCCATGTCACCTCTTTTTCCTTTTGTCCTAACAGAGGACTTTAACAAATTGAGGACTGTAACAAAACCAGTCAACACGGAAATGCGATCCAATTGTTTTAATTGTCAAACAGCATCGAAGATGGCTGTAAATTCTGTGAGATGCGTTACGGCTGATGAAACAGTGTTTAGCAATCCAAATCATCGCCATTTTACACGCTCTTTAAATGTTGGTTCAACAGAGAAAATAGTAGACTACTTTACTTTCCTAGCCAAAATTGTAAAGTCAATAAAGGTATTATATTTAAATGCAAAGTATTGTGGCAATGGCCTTGATTATTTATAAATATTCCACATCAATGGTTCATCTTTTAATCGTAGGCACACAATAAGTTGTCACCAATTTACAAAGAATTATTGTCAATTTAAATATACATGGTGCAGGAACAGTCTCATCCACCTTAAACTCAATGTGAGCAGAGCAACATTGGAAAAACAATGAGAGAGAAAGGGTTTAAGGGAATGCTCCTGGTCCCCTAGACTAGTATCAAAAAACAATTGGAGGAGTACCCCCTGGAGGCACCTCAATGCCACCGCCAGGGAGATAGAGGTGCACAAAAGAAAGAAAAGGACAGATTCATCCTTTGTTAGAAGACCCCTCACTCACCAACCTAGTTGGTGACTTGTTTCATCATCGGGGTCCCACCCGGATAGCCGAGTGCCATCCGGCTGTGCTGCGACACCTGACTACAGTGGAACGGGTTTGTGTTTTTGGATTTCTTGTGTAGGTGAACAAAAATGATTACAAATTGTCCAGTTTAAACTCACTAAAAAATCATTTTATTCCGGAGTAACTGGGCAACAGTAAAAAATATCAGTGGGACACCATGCCAGATTAAGTTGGCCTGTGGAGTCACAAGTTAAGTTTGTGAGATAAAAATTGGTCTTCATGTTTCAACCTCCTTTGTAATTGTTAGGTTTTTGTCAGGACCAGTGATGGTAGCCCGGGCGGTATACACTCACTAAGGTGTACCCTACCCTTGACTATGTTAAAAAAAAACACCTGGTACTCACAGTGGTGGTAAATAGTTCTTTTCCGGGTTCCTAGAAAAGAAAATTTGAAGCGCTAAAATAGCATGCCTCATGGGCGTCGGGGTTGCAAGGGCAAGATCCTGCCACGATTTGTGGTGAATCAGTGTCGCTGTTTCGCCTAACATGCAAACCTCCTCGGCGCCCCGTGTGAGCAACATTACCAGATGAATTTTGTGCTGCATGTAAATAGTTCATCCTCAATTTCATGCACAAACCGGTCAAAAGAATGCTTGTCACTGACCCTCTCTACAATGGTACCCTGCTCCTGATTGCTTTATTTCCAATCAATGTCTACTTTATATTATTTTTTGTGCTATCTAAAATGTGATTTTTGTGCTTAGCATAATAAGACTGAAATGCATTATTTGCATATGTATTGAATTATGATACTATACTCTTCCATGTAGACTGAAAGTTGTACATTATATTATATATTTCTATTTGTGGTGGTATCATGTGATGTTGTATGAGTAACATTCTAATATGGCACTCTTTATCATGACCAAGCGGAAATGCGTTGAGCTTTCTGTCTTTGTGAGACTCAATAGACACCTTGCATTTCTTGGAGTGGGCAGGAACCTCTCTTCATACCAGTGGAGAGGAGTAAGTATTGTTTGCACTGAGGAAAGCTAATATCTGAAGGCTAATACTGAAACCATCCCACAGGGATGTGGCCTGTAGTAATTCAACACACAATTTTCTATTCACCTTAATCGGGTTTACCTCTTAACAACTTCACATGACCCGCCATTTTAAATCAAGAGGTTGATAGTGATACATTGGCCCCTGCACAGCCATCTTCTGTCAGACCCTATGAACAATGCTCTGTAGTTTAGTAAAATACACCACACACATTCATGAGGTGAGCATAATGGCATACAACCTTAGAGTAATGCTGGACCAGTATGAGATAAACCACCTCTAAGTGAGACACTTTTACATCATTCAATAATCTTCAATGTCTTAAAATCTTTGATGAAGACAAGGAGTTGTGATGCGAGGTCTTGCACCATCATCGAGGAAGCTTTGGGGTGCTCTTAGACTTGCGATGCCATGCCTTTGAGAATGGGAAGAGATTTATCATGCTGGGTTGGTGACGGCATCGGGCTGAGTCAGCATCAAAGAATCTGATGGTGTTTGTGAGGATTTGCACTGAGATGTGTCAGCCTCAAGGATGAGCAGTGTCAAGCAATGCCGGAGATGATGGCTATCTGTGTCGCACTGTGTGTAGATTTGTGGACATTGTCACCATCGAAGAGGCCTGTTATGTCCTTGTGGCTTGAACAAGGGCCAGCCAAATTATACCTTCAGGCTGGACACATCAGGGCAGCTTAAATCAGCAGAGAATTCCTGGTGCAGCAAGCAAGCCTTGGCAGAATATGCAGTACTTGGTCAGCAAGCAGGTCAGCAGGGCAAATCTCACAGCTGGGCAGTAATTTTCCTGGCAAAGTCCACAGGCCCATCAGTGATCTGAAGCATTAGTGCCAAGTTTGAAGTATAAGATGTTTTTAGCATCCTCCCACTACAGAGGTGTCTGGAATTTCCAGCCTCCTTTGCAGCCTCCTTGCACTGACCCAGCGTGTCCATGGGCACTAAAGACTAGTGTGAAACCCTTTGTGAGTGTGCTGAGGCAGAGGCTTTGTGAAGTGCAAGTGTGGTACGTGACAGCTCTGCCCCTCTATCAAGGCAGAGATGACCTATTCCCCCTTTGTCTCACTGTGTGGGAGCAATACACAAAGACCAACTGCCATCTACACCTAATCATGTGATCCAGGATACAGGCTGCAGGCACCAAATGGTTGGGCCCTTATTGGTCAGCTAGATTGGGTCTCTTTCAATACTACCCAAACAAACTTTACAAACTAATAGTCTTAAGAATGTGCAAAGAGAATTGTGAGACAAAACATTTTGAGATCCAAAGAAAATTGACGTTCTCTATTAACATTTATAAACAAAACCAGAGAGAGTACTCACAATACCATTTAACTATTCTTAACCGGAAACAAAGGTGACCAATCACTGTTATTCTTAGCTCTGTGAACCATTTTTTTAATAATGACTCTTTGGGGTTAAAAATTGATTTAGTTAACGTGGGATAGTCATTCTATACAGATGCCCCCTGAAATGTCATATTCCTGCAAGATGCTCCCCAATAATTTTTCATTGACATATTTAAACCTCTTGACTGGCTGCGTTCTGTGAAATAATGATACATTAAATGTATTACATTATATGATATTGGTAATCTCCTTTCCCCGAATCAATTTATTTGAGCTGTGGATCTCAAAAATGTGTGTTGTACAATTCGTTTTGCACAATTTGTAGTCTATCATGTTGTATGTAATTTATGTTGATCATTGATAGATCTAGCAGAGTTCTGTGTTATATGGTCATGTTTACAAAAATGTACAAAGTGGCCCATCTATGACATGTTGTATGTTGTTTTACATGCAAAAATGATTAAAGTTTGTTTATGAATTTTCTGAAAGTGGCATTTTCTTAATTATGACTTAAAATCCAACATTAAAGAGGGCCTTAAATTACAATTCTTTAGCGACCAAACTTGACATTCCTAACTGCTCCCTTTTAAAGTTCATCACTTATTAAATGTAACAAGGTAACTCAATGTTATCCTATGGGAGAGGCAAGCCTTGCAGTAGTCAAAAAAAGTAAAGGTTTTTAACTAACAGGACCTGTAAAAGGTAAAAACCAATGTCCAACTTTAAAAATGTACTGCAACCTTCCCTATGAACTTAAACTAAAACTATGAGCGTTTTAGGGACTACTCTTGGTGTGACATATGTACTGCAAGGTTTAGGACCTGATCAAATGTTTATTTTACGAGGTCAAAATTGCAGTTTGAAACTGCACACACTGGCTGCAATGGGAGACCTGAGACATGTTTAAAGGACCACCTAAGTGGGTGATACAGTGAGTGCTACAGCCCCACTAGTATCATTTCATTTATTGGCCCTGGGTTGAGACTGGAAAAAACGTTTATAACCTTGAGCTTCATCCACTGAGACATATAGACACATTAGCGAGGTTCACAGAGATTGCACTGTGACTATCCCTTGAACAACCTGAGGCTTAGTCCCAATTTTCAGGCTTAAACCAATATAGTTCAGGCTTGCTCCTAGAATGCAGATGTAAACCTGTAGTACTCAAAGACTATGATACACATGCTCACAGCCAAATCTTTGTGAATGAGGCCCATTCACAAAGATTACCTGGAATATACATTACCAGTGGGACCAAGTGACCTATACACTGGCACAGAAGGATGATTACAATGGAATAACAGTGACCCATCACTAATATGAAGAACGTTGGCAACTCTTCCCCTGTGGCATAACGACATTGACACTGGGAAGAGTAGCCACTTACAAACAGACGGAGGGGCACATAGACTGAGACGGGTAATGCATGAACACTATAACAAGGAGAAAAAATGGGACTCACAAGAATGGCAGTGGATCAGGTAAACAGATAAACTAAACAAGGAGGCTCATACCGTTCTAGATGGTGACTCATAGTGAAATGTCACCAACATATCAGCCTTATGAAAATAACAATTTACAACATGCTATGAGGATAGAGAAACAGCGAGTAGTAACTTAAAGGTAGAAATAGTTACTTGAAATAGATGAAATAGATGAAAGCAACCTTTTATTGTGTATTGCATAAATGGATTCCAAATTCAGATCCTTAGGCAAAACTGAAAGTCTGTCCAGCGCTGATGTGTGAGATCTTCAGAAGAAATTAAAAACCTTTCAGTGTAATACGCTGAGGGATACACACCTGATCTCAAAGAATACTGTGTGCTTCAATCCTGTTCTAGACCTTTGCCCCTGCTCAGCAGGAGTTGGCTGTTTGGCCTGCCTGTACCAAAATGTATTGTGGATGCATCTGACTCTTGCAGTTCCTTGGAGTCTGACAGTGCCTTATTTGTAAAAAAAAAGAAGTGCAGGTGCTGAAAATGTTGCATTGCAGGCCACAGCTCACTTCTTCCTCCGGTGAGCCCCACTTTCAACACTCTCACTGCCTCAGTCTCTATCTTCTAACCTTGGTCTGTTGTCTGTCCCCTAAGTCTTTGCTCTAAGAGTCTATCCTCTAACCTCTCTAATTGTTTTCTATCATCTTTGTCACACCTGGTGTGTTACCTTATTCCCTGTATTTCTGATTTGCCCTGTATTTATTCTAGCCCTGCCCTTTTTCCTGTTCACTTTTATCTTTGCTCTGCTCTCTCTCCCCTCAATCTTGGCTCTTTACTATCACTCTTCTAGCAGTGATTAGCTTTGTCTCCGTTTTATCATTTGTCTGCTTTGTTTCCTCTGTCCTGTCCTTTACATCCTTTCATTTTATCTTCTCTCTTCTTAATGCTCTCTTCTTCACATCATGGCTGCTTTCACTTTGTATCTGATTTGCTCTCCTTTGCTTCTACTTAGCTCTGTCTTATCTCTCTCCTCTCCTGTTGTTTCTTTCTCCTCTTTACTCCTGCTCTCTCACTCATCTGTAACACTGCTGCTGCCTGTGACCCCAGTCGTCAGCCTGTACATGTCCCTGCTATTTTGAACTCTGCGTTTTCCTGTTGTCATTCCTAAAGAAGTGGAAGATGGCATGTGTTACTTTCTTACCTACACCGAGTGCAAAAACAATATGTACACCAAATGAAAATGCTTTTTTTGCATATATTAATCAGTGGGTATGACTGGGTTTATTGCGTAACAGATGGCTGCTCGAGCGCAGCAGGTGATGTCACTGCTAGTGCTGCCTGTAATTAGTATGTCCAGGGATGGCGACGGCATCGGCATCCATTGCTCAGCTTGCTGTGACCCTGCCTGCTACAGCACAAACATTGTCCCCAGCCATAATGCTGCCAATGCCAGTAAGTATGGCTGTGGTGCCTACTGGACTCACGCACGCTCAGCAGATACCATGCTGCGGTGCAGCGCACAGATTCTACAGGTGACGCCATGGTGCACAAAAGTTGTGTCGGTCCACAGCCGCATCGAGCACGTTGAGGATAGCAGCAATGCAGGGCTGCAGGATATGCTACTCTGGCTACGCAGCAAGTGGAAAGTCCACACTTACTTTCGTTTATTCTTCCTCAAGAGCCCTCACTCCCAAGTTCCAAATGCACTCTCGCAGCTTTCTTGCCTCAACTCCATCATGAGCCAGCCCCCAGCTACAATTATACAATAGGAGGTTCAGGCAGTGGCAGGGTGCAACAGACTCAGGGAATAGAATGCAAGCCATAATTTGTCGATGACTTCTTGGAATTGTGATCGGCGTGATGACATAATCGCTAACGTGGTGATACACAATCATGCCTGGCTGGACAGGCGTATGCTGGCCTGTCTATGAACATTTTACCAGCCAGTCACCATGAATGTATCTTATTCTTTTTACTTTGAACTAGCAGCCCGTCCCGACGTTGTCCGGGTATGAAATAGAATGTGTGTAATGTGTGTATTTGGCAAGGGCAATTTATTTTAAAATCTCGTGGTAGAAAACATGTTTTGTTTCATTAGAATAGGGACCGAGAAGGGCCAGCTGCAGCCCTGGTTGATGTTAGCAGGCACATGTAATTAGTGTAGTGATCCGCCGCCTGAGCCCGGCTACAGCCCTGGTTGATGTTAGCAGGCGCGTGTAATGTCGTTGAAT
This sequence comes from Lissotriton helveticus, assembly GCF_964261635.1. Taxonomy (NCBI): domain Eukaryota; kingdom Metazoa; phylum Chordata; class Amphibia; order Caudata; family Salamandridae; genus Lissotriton; species Lissotriton helveticus. The sequence goes on along the minus strand of NC_136072.1, from coordinate 686,183,986 downwards.
AAGAGAGTTATCAGCTGCGGGTAAATCCGTTTAATGAGAGAGTTCAGTGACAGCGAGTAGGAGAGGCTGCGGTAATTGTCCCCGCAGACACGCTCATTGGCGTGTTCCCCTGCTTGAGGCCCAGATGCAGGCCTGTTTGATGTTACCAGGTGCGTGTTCCCCCGCTTGAGGCCCAGCTGCAGCCCTGGTTGATGTTATCAGGCGCGTGTAATTAGTGTACTGATCCACCGCCGGATCCGGGTAGAGCCCTGGTTGATGGTAGCAGGCGCGTCTAATTTCGTTGAATGAGAGAGTTCAGTAACAGTGCGCAGGAGAGGCTGCAGGAATGTTACTAACCAGGCCTCCCGCTGAACGCGTTTGTCATGCCCCCAGCACACGGCCACAGCAGACGATCTTCTGATTAATGTACGACCCACATGGCATGAAGGACGGAATGTAGCACATGCCCCCAGCGTTTCTCACGCCCCCAGCGTGCCCCTTGATGCGGCGCAATTGCGATCACATGGCATGAAGGCCGGACACATGCCCCCAGCGTTTCTCATGCCCCCACCGTGTCACGCCCCCAGAGTGCCCCTTGATACTGCACAGCAACGTAATTGGCACTTGTATGTACGACTCACATGGCATGAAGGGCGGACACACGCCCCCAGCATTTGTCACGCCCCCAGCGTTTGTCACGCCCCCAGCACACGCCCACAGCCCACGATGTGATGGCCGTACCACACGCCCCCAACGTTAGTCACGACCCAGCCTGCATCCACAGCACAACGCAGACACGCCCACAAGGGACTACTTTGCTGGCACGGTTCTTTTACCTTTTAAATGTATATTGTGTCCTACGGTACAATTGTATGTCTTGCACTGTATGATTGTGATGAACACCACTGTTTCTTGAAAAGTTAATAAAAACAATTAAAAAAAATAAAAAATAAAAAATAATGTATATGGTGGCCGTCTGCATAGCCTATGTCCTTCTGCTGCAACTTCCCTTTCCAACGCTGTATTGAGTGTTGTGATAGGTGCTGGGGTTACTGAGATTACCCGCCTCAAAGGTTTGGGCTCTCTCTTTATAATATTAGTATGGATTTGAACAATTAACATTCAGACCACCACCTGCAGGGTCAGAAATTGTAGCCCCGGTCCTGTGAAAGAAGTACCGGTGCTGAGCACCTGAAAGCACCTGCTCAAATTAAGCACTGGAGTCTGAGTGAACCGAGCCAAGATCCATGCATCCGATCGCCACATGATTTTGATTTAGGTCTGCCAATCCATGACTGGCCCATGAGGGCCACAGCAACACAAGAAGGCTTTGCTTTTTTGTATTGTGGATAGATTATTTCCACACACATTGTTCCTGGAGTCTGAGGATGCTTCATTGCCCCCTTACACCTACTGAAACGTGCTTGGAGACACAGGGTTGAGCACCTTACAATTCATAATGTTGCCAGCACCAGATATATGTCAGTTTGAGCCAGCCAATTAGGTCTGAGGGTCCTCATGGACCCCGCAATAGACATAGCAACTGTCAAGATATTTCTAAAATGCAACCCTCCGAAGACCACCCTAATCCTTTCTGTAATGCAATAAACCCAAACACTAATAAATGCATTTATACCAAACCCACAGAATCTTAATATTGTCTTAACATCTACTTCTCTATAGCTGCATTACACATCCTTTTCAGAGTTCGTTTTTCGGTTCTATCAGAATCAATCAAAAATCAGGATGCCTGCTTTCTTTTCTCTCCTAAGCAGATGTTTTTCATTTTTATAATCGCACATTGGCAACAGTGTAAATCTATTTAGTGTTACAAAATCCTGTATAATGTGAAGTGGGTATAATGTCATCTGTTTACGTTTTCCAGTGAATCCTTCACCCAGCCTTAATCCCCGTTGACAAGTAAGACCTGTTTTAAAGCGCCTGCAACCTACCAGATATGTGTACGGTCATGGGTGCAAGGCAGAACGATCAATGGGGCCGATTACGATGGCGGATGGACAAAGTCTGCCCGCCATCGCTGCTGGAAAAGGGACCGCCCGCCATAGGTGCGGCGGTCCAACAAAACGAACTAGGATACGCCCGCAACACTGGCGGGCGCATCCTGTATGTTTACATTGTGGCGGGTAAAAATACATGTTTTACATTTGCATGTACAACGTGGCAGGCACCGTGCGGTGCCTGGCACCTACTACATGCAAATGCAGGGTTGTACCATAGGTACCCCCATGTGCAGCACCCCACCCCCCTTGGGGCCCACAACTGGCCCCCGAAGGCATTTTCCGCCTGTCTTTTTGCGGCTGGAACTTTGCCGCAAAAGACAGGCATCATAATGCACATGGCGGTGCCTGCACAGCACCGCCGTCATAGCCGCATTGTACCTGGACCCGCAAGGTGGACAGAAAAGGCCCGCCTTGCGGGACCACGGCAGGCGGTCTTTCTGTCCGCCGAGGTACCTTTCCCCTTCCCACCGCCATCCTAATTGGCGGTTGGAATTTTAAGGGTGATGGTGGGAAGTCCACTGCCGCCGGGCCGGTGGTCCTTACCTCCGGACCAGCGGTGGCGGACTTCCCACCATCGTAATCGTCCCCTAAGGGTTCTATTAAACAATGTCCATTGAAAATACACAGGGTGGAATTTATAACCTTCCACCAAGTAAAGCCAAAATAATGCTCCCTTGTTGGTCTCTCTGATAAGTGCCAGATGTTTGTTCTTTTTGATTCTGTGCTAACAACAAAAGCAATTTAAGATTAGTAATAAACAAAAACTACTTGGGGAACAACAGGAGTGTTTTATTACATTTGCAATGAGTGATCAAGATTTGTTTCTAGTTTTAATTTGTTAAGGGAGAATCTATTTATTTTTCCTATTGTGAATGGGATTTGCCGAAATTATATTTCACTTGGATGGTAGTAAATGTCCAGCAGTGAGGCCAATTTACGTCTGAATAGAATTGATTTTCTCAGCACAGCCAGTTGCATTTCTGTATCATTTACTCAAACTCCTCAGAGTAAAAAAATGCACAGCGCTTATGAAATAAGGGCTTGTACATAGCTGACGATACATACAGTGTTCAAAATGATAAAACAGTTTAAAAGCATAATAATATTTTATTATTATTTCATTTGAGGCTCGAGAATCTAGAATTGCATTTTGCTTTGCAACAACTCTAGGCATTGTTTTGGGATTTAATTACTAAAGACGCAAATCCATCTTATCTGTCTTGTAGTCCAACTGCTCTCTGTGGGAAATTGGATTACTATTTGGAGGCTTGACTGTCTACCCACCTCAAGGAAGAATCACAACCCTAGTCAGGGTGAACCTTCAAAGTCATTTATATTCACCTGAGCTTGACTCTCTGGTAGTTATGGCAGTGAGCAGACAGCCTTAAAATAGGGCAATGAGTAAAGTATTTATGCATTACAAAAATAGGAAAGGCAAAACAATAAAAATCCTGAGCTGAATTAGAAAAATAGAGTAACATTTTTAATATACAAAATGACACCAAAAGGAGCCCACATTTGTGTCCTGAGTACTAGAGAGAGTAGGTCCAGTCCTCCAGTGATCTATTCAGGTCACAAACAGCAGGTCTTGTCCTTTTCTTATCTACCTCAGATCCAGGAGTACTTTGAAGATGCCACATGTATGCCTGGCATGAGCTATCAGTGGTAAAGGCTCCTGGGGTAAATGTTCCCAGGGCCAAACCTAGCCCCTTTGGACATTTTCAAGAAGCCAGAAGTCTTTGGCCACATTAATCGTGGGCTCTGAGTGCTGTGGGGAATGTGTGGGGAACGTACTGTGGTAATCTCACATCTAACACAAAAATCCCACATCTAACACTAAAATTCAGTTTGGGGCAGCCACTATACCCACAATAAACTCAGGCAGAAGTCTGGTAGAGCAAAGCAGGGCTTACCAGCAACTAGACAGTGGACACAAAAGAATTGTTTTGGCGTCCTGTGCTCGCCCCTTGAAGTGTGTCTCAAGTGTTATACATAAAACTCCAGCAGACCTGTCAAGCTAAATTTGACACTACAGCAGGATTCTATACTGTAATATCAAAATGAAGCCCACAGTGATTAGAGCCTGCCTGGCTTGGGCAGACAAAAGAAGGGACCTGCTCAGGGGTCAGTTAAAATTTGCCTGTGTACTTTCAGGGCCTGACCTGACTAGTCATACTGTCAAGGGAGCAACAAGACCTTCCCACACCCTAACCTTTGTTCTCTGCTCTTGCAACTGTTTTCACACCTCTTCAATTGCTAATTATTGGCCAACAGAAGTTGGCAAGCAAATGTAAATGGGCCTCTAGAGGTTCCAGGCAGGGTACGGTAACTTCCTAAAAGTACCTTTTCCTTGATATTTATCACAAATCCAACTTCACCATTGAATTAAATTTTATTAACTGTTAAAAATAGTTGTCTAATTATTCTTCTAGTTGTTTCCGAAAAAGAATTAGCATTATTAAATGTAGCAATGTAATTTAGTGTTTTCATATTGAACAGCCAGTCTTGCTACAGTGAAAATAGCTATTATGGCTTTTTCACTGTCAGGACATGTTCATCATTAAATTCCTACATGTTCTACTTTTACATACAATGCATCCTGCTTTATGGGCAAAAATGCCTAGATAGGGGTGACATAAATACTTAAAAGGAAGGTTTTGACCCTTTAAAATGAGTTATTTTGACATGTCAGATTTGCAGTTCAAAACTGGAGGAGCCAGGTAACAAACGAGAGGAATGCAATCACGTTTGCTCTGTAGTAGATGGCACAATAAGTGCTGCAATCCCCTAGTGATATTTAACTTATGGGCACTGGGTACTTTTTGCACCACATACTAGGGACTTACAGTTAAGGCAAATATGCTATGCAGGTGTACACCAATTTCATAATGTTTAAATGAGTACCACAGGCACTTCACCTCTGGTTATCAGGTGAAAAGTGCACAAAGTTCTACAGACAGGAAACGTATACGGTCCAGCAAAAGACAAAAAGTATGGTGTGATCCTGCAGAAAGAGCAAATTTGATACAACACATTTATTTTTAATTCTCAAACTCATTTACGGGGGTTCATTCTGAAATGGATATCAGTGAATTAAAGAAGAAAAGAAAACAAAGGCCAAAACAAGGAGGCCTGGTTTGATCATATCTTTAAAATGTGGAAAATAATCTTGCATCCTTTGTTGCATAACATTGACCACCAACAAAAAATGTCCAATGAATATAGCAAAGGTGGGGCAAAGAGGAATTACATAATTGTGACTAACCAGATGGAGAAATAGTGGAGAGGTTTCCTTCCTGCCTTGGAATATCAACATACAGGTTTACTGGACACCAGAGTGGAAATGCCTGGGACCCCTTCTATGGCCCCTTCTATGTGAATGTAAGGGCCCCAACTGCATCTCTGCAGCGACATGGCAGTGCCTCCAGCAAATATCATTCTGTATAAGTCCTGTGAGTAGTTGCTTTTGCTCTGGGCAGTGTTTGCTTTTCCTCCTCTATCTTAGAATGCCTATTCGAATTTGAACTATGAAGGAAGCTGATGGAAATGAATTTCTAAGAAGCATGCCTCATGTAAATCTGGGTCAGATGGCCACATAGGTTCCCCACCATTGATAGCCTATTTTAATGACAGTCAGGTGTTATGTACAGGGTGATGATTATGAGATGGTGTGACCCATGCCTACAACTGTGGTAGTTATTGCACACTTGTGCAATGAGATCCTTTTTTGTTTTTGACAAAAACACCAGCATTGTCTCAAAAACGAGCAAAAATTCATGCACTTGACATATGTTTACTGAACAATTTGGCAGTCATTGACAAGGTAGGCAAATTAAAGCTAGAAAGTTTGATAAGTATTTGGATCAAGCAAATGTGAATATTTGGGTCATGAAACTTTGATCAAAATGAGGACTGACATTCCTTTAATTATTCAGGGCACTTCATTAATAGAAAAGAGTCACAATGGCAGTACGGTAAACAGTTTTTTTACATAAGTTACATGGCCTGATTCACAAAGGTAAACTTACTCTTTTGTGTTTATGATTGTTTGCTCTTCACAAAGTTGTTTTACTGGTAGTATCTTTATTACAGCAGAGTCTCTACACTTAAAAAGATAGGACTGTTCTCTTTAAAGGTGTGGAAACACCACAGTCATAAACATGCTACCAGAAAAATTCCTTTGTGAATAGCAAACAATTGTGAACTTACACAAAAAGTGTAAATTTACCTTAGTGAATCATGCACATAGTCTGTACTTGTTCCATCTTTGTGGCAGCATCCGACCAGTGATTTAGAAATAGGAGAACAACAAAAGCTAATGGTCACCTCGAAGCAACCTCTAGCAAGGCTGGTGACCTGTGAGATTGTATGCCATATTGCACACAAGCAACATAGGCATAGAGTATAAACTCATTTAGATAACTTTGTACCTTGCAGACTACTTTGTGCTTTAGAGCAGAGTTGAATGCCATATGATGCTTTATTTTTAAACCTCTGTAATATTATTCTATTCCACGAGATGCAACATTGCTCCATGAAGTCTCCAACAGTATTATTATGCACTTTGTCTTGTTTGTACTTAATGTTATCATATATGTATTTGACATGTAAAGGTTTTTATCAACCATACAATAAATTATTAACTTGCTTACTCTTTTAGGTAAGTATCCACCAGAGGAAACAGCCAACAAAACTGCAAGGCTATGTTCATGGTGGAACTACTGCCCATGTTCCCAACAGAATAGCTTGAGAACTTTTCCCTATCGAAAACTAGGGTTGCTGTGCTTCTTTTGGGGATCCATCAATAATGGATAAGATTGACCGAGGGTTTCTATTGGCTGTGCTTTATTTGACTGGGTCGTGATAAGCTACATGTTTATAATAAAGTGGCTCGATTGCAGTGTTCCAAGTTTTCCCGTTTGAGGGCAGTTTTTATTTTGGAAAATCTATGCAGAGAAAATATCCCTTTTCTTGTGAGTATATTAGGGCGCTTCACTTCATTTGATTGTTTTTATCTTCAGCCATTTAGTTCTATGTTCATTTGTACTTTTTAACTACCATTGCAGACCTCCTATTGACCAAAAGAGAACATTGCAGAGAGGCCCAGTAATCATAAAGTGAATTCCTTAGCTGGAGAAGATCCCCAAAGCCTCAAATTAATTGTACTGCAAGATGCTGAAAAAACTAGAACCATACACAAAAAACTAAATCCTGTATTTTCATACTTCAGATTGAGCATGGCATACTTTAATGAATCAGAATACTTATGTATTTTCAAAGATATCCCTTTTCTGTTTCCCATCCCATTTATAGCCCTCTGTATTTCCTTTTCCTCTTTTTCACTTCATGTGCTCAGTTTTGATTATTCCAATGAAAACTATTGGAGTGGAGTGACCTCAGCAACTTGCAAAATCTGAATTTACTGGCCATAGCAAAGGAAGCATGAGTCTAATTTATATTTGTGGTGTTCTTCTCCGTGCGCGAGCTGTGAATGCCACTGTTGGTACCTGCTCCTAAAAAACATATTTGCAGCATATCCTTTATCTTCCTTGACACTAAGGTACCATCTCTGGGATTTATCCAGAGGATGTTCAGCGTCATGGGTCAGGCCAAGAAAAACAGTCTTTTGTTCAAATAGTGATGGACTCTGCTGCTTTGACGGCCAGTTCCATATTCAACTATATGGTCAAGTAGTGAAGGGCGAATGGAGTACAAGGAATAAACTAAGAAAAATGAGCTAACTGGTGGAGACCCCCAAACAACCGTGCATGGAAAACATAACACATGGCCACCAAGTGCAAACTGCTTAGCAGGTCTGACAGTCTGCATCATCGAACTGATGGACATAATCAAACACTTTCTTCACCGGAGAATAGGCTGCGCATTGCAGGCAGACAATTGGTAAATACAACTGAGTAAAGATGTTAACGGAGACAAACATCACAATCAAAAGTGACAACAGAAAAACCTTTCTTATCCGTACTATAAAAATATTATAAAGAGAGAGCCCAACCTTTGAGGCGGGTAATCTCAGTAACCACAGCACCAATCACAACACCCAATACAGCGTTGGAAAGGGCAGTTGCAGCAGAAGGACATAGGCTATGCAGACGGCCACCATATACATTTAAAAAAAAAAAGATTGTTATTGTTTTTATTAACTTTTCAAGAAACAGTGGTGTTAATCACAATCATACAGTGCAAGACATACAATTGTACCATAGGACACCATATACATTTAAAAGGTAAAAGAACCATGCCAGCAAAGTAGTCCCTTGTGGTCGTATCTGCGTTGTGCTGTGGGCATGGGCTGGGGGCGTGACTAACGCTGGGGGCTTGTGGTACGGCCATCACATCATGGGCTGTGGGCGTGTGCTGGGGGCGTGACAAATGCTGGGGACGTGACAAACACTGGGGGCATGTGTCCGCCCTTCATGCCAAGTGAGTCGTACATACAAGTGCCAATTACTTTGCTGTGCAGCATTAAGGGGCATGCTAGGAGCGTAACACTCTCGGGGCATGACACGCTGGGGGTGTGAGAAACGCTTGCGGCGTGTGCCCGGCCTTCATGCTATGTGAACGCAATTGCGCCGCATCAAGGGGCACGCTGGGGGCGTGAGAAACACTGGGGCCGTGTGCTACATTCCGCCCTTCATGCCATGTGGGTCGTACATTAATCAGAAGATCGTCTGCTGTGGCCGTGTGCTGGGGGCATGACAAACGCGTTCAGCTGGAGGCCTGGTAAGTAACATTACTGCAGCCTCTCCTGCGCACTGTTACTGAACTCTCTCATTCAACGAAATTAGACGCGCCTGCTACCATCAACCAGGGCTCTAGCCGGGCTCAGGCGGCGGATCAGTACGCTAATTACACGCGCCTGATAACATCAACCAGGGCTGCAGCTGGGCCTCAAGCGTGGGAACACGCACCTGCTAACATCAAACAGGCCTGCATCTGGGCCTCAAGCGGGGGAACACGCAAATGAGCGTGTCTGCGGGGACAATTACTGCAGCCTCCCCTACTCGCTGTCACTGAACTCTCTCATTAAACGGATTTACCCCCGGCTGATAACTCTCTCATTCAACGACATTACACGCGCCTGCTAACATCAACCAGGGCTGCAGCTGGCCCTTCTCCGTCCCTATTCTAATGAGACAAAAAATGTTGTCTACTGCGATATTTTTAAATAAATTGCCCTTGCCAAATACACACATTACACACATTCTATTTCATACCCGGACAACGACGGGACGGGCTGCTAGTGTTACATAAAAAAACAATGTCTACACACCTGTAAGTGACGACAATGAGAAACAGGCTAAGTACCAAAACAAAACCCTAAAAATACGGATTGCTCTGATACTCTGGGCTTTACTTGTGCAATTGTACTATTGTACAACTCTAGAGTTTACTAATACAAATGCCATTTTGTAGATGTCAGTGTCTGAAGCCTCCTTCAAACTGAATTGAACGACATAAGCATGGCAGGCTGCTATTAAACCTGGAAGTTTTATTCAGTACCACACTGCATTATTTTCCACAAGGTTGAAAGCTGCAGGGTAATATGTACATCAGACGTACAGCTGTTGAATGCAATGTTTAGCATGCTCACTACGTTTCTAACCTAGAAACACAACTGCTTTATGGCCTCATTATGAGCGCTCGGAAAATACCAAGGCATGTGGATTTTGTTGCAGTAAGCAGTAAAAAAAGCATTTTATGCCCCATTTTGCAGCCAAAAGATGTTACAGGAGATACTTATCTAACACAATAAAATCCAAATAACTTGGATTATATTAAATGTAATAATAATTGTGCAATTCACAGGGGCATTCGTAATAAGGCCCTTGGTGCAGAACAACTCCTCACCTTTTTTGATAATCAGGTACCACCTGAAACTCTGCTGATCCTTTTAATTTGTCCCACTAACTGTAGAAAACATGTTTATTGCATTCTCCTTCAGAGTCGTCAGTCTACATCCCAACTGGACTTAATTTTCACTAAAGGTGTAGAACTTAATTCCTTTCCAAGGAAAATGTTTATCCAAGCAGCTTGAGTCTACAAAATATAAGATAGTGTGTACACCATCAGGAACATATGCTTGAATTCAGGGTATGGAGCCAGTAGCACCTATCTTGTAGTTAATTCAGACATCTTTAAACCCAGGCCAGGTAGGCGAAGACAGCCTGATGGGGGTCCGGGTAAAACACCGTCCAGAGGCGGGAGGCCCTCCCCCACCCCCATTTGCATACCGGCTAGGGCGGCGGGGGCAATGGTTCACCCCCCTCAGCAAAGGCGAGCCCCCCCCCCCGAATCAGGGGGTGAGCTAGCTAGGGCGAGCAGGGATAAAAGGGGGCCAATGGCCTGAATAAGCATATACATCCCCCCTCGCTATAGGAAAGAGAAGAAAGGTAGAGTAGAGGCTCAAGTACGGTCCTTGGGATGCCACACGGCAGTGACCCTTGTGAGAAGGGAGGGCCCATGAAAGGGCGACAGGGTGAGTGGAACGGCACTTGCTGCCCGGGCAGGCTCAGATGGACACCCTCCAAATCGGTAGCAAGCGGAAGCCTAGACCTGTGAATCGAAGTCCAGAAAATGGGCCCCTCCCAGGTTATTGAGGAGGCTGGGTCCACAATGCAAGAAAAGTTTAAGGAGCCTTAGCAGGAGACAAATAACATGAACTATAAATATGTATATGACCATGAACAATTGAATTGTATAAAGTTATGTTTGATGAATAAACTATGACCTTTTCAGGCACCCAAGAAAGTTGTCAGTGGTGATTTAAGGTAAAAGCGTGCAGTTGGTCGAAATGGACAAAGGGAGTGGGGCAGGACGAATAACCGCCTGGAGGGGGTTTAGTGTTGAGGGACATGCTCCAAGGGACATTTTGCTACCTGATGTAAAATCTGTTGGACTGCATATAACTTATAGCTGTTGTACTGCACATAATCAATTTCTGAATTAACAGTGCCTTTCTGTTTTTTATTTTATTTCAAATGTAGGCATATTTTGTCAACATGTCAATAAAAAATACGAAAATGGAAAGTAAATTGCATGTCTCAAGAACCAGCTTGTCCTGCCCTGTATCGCTGTCTTTGGAAATGTATGCTGAAAATGGAAGAACTGTGGACAGTTCTTCTGGAACTAGGGAAATACAATTATCTTGGAGTGCTGCATATTCAAGAACTCTATCATTGTAATACACGTGGGCCTGTTTTATCTAATGAATGTTCGCCAATTACTATGCAGATAAAAAGGAAATGTCAGGCCAAGAGGACATTCACAGAAGCGCAAACCAATCCGGGGGAAATGGTATCAATATAAGGGCTAAGTGACTTGAGAGGCCTGGAGCCTGTCTTTGCTCGAATATATATTTGTGAATAGGGAAAGCAAACTTTATAATGCGATTAAGAGTTCAGTGACATTGACAAATTTCAACTAGGATTATTTAATGTATCTGCATTGTATACATCACCGATCGTGTCATGTTCAGAAGGAAATCTAATTTGAGTGAACTACATTAAAGCTACACAGCACTGATATATATATTTTTTTTAATATTTCATATCATTAATCTGAGATTGTTGGTTAGAATGAACCTTTGCCATTAGCAGAGACAGTTTTCAACTACAAAATCACACATTTTCTAATCAAGAAAGAATGTATGATTTTCTACCCTCATATGTAAGAAGCAGAGAGCCAACCTACCCTATGTCTGAGACAGTGCCTTTTTGGGGGGGGGGGGTTATGCAGCGCAAACTCGAACCAAAGGTATCAGTGAACTTCACATGAGCACCAGACAGACACAATAATTTTATTAGGCACCTGGGGGCAGATATACAAGCCCCTTGCGACACTTTTACGCCTCTGTTGCGTCTCTTTTGTGACGCAGCGGCAGCATAAACTATGCGCCACGTTGCGACTTATTTAAAACATGACGCATCTAGGCAGATGCGTCACATTGAAAAGCCCTGCGCCACATGAAACCTGTGTCAGGTTTAATGTGGGCGTTCTGTCGCAGGGTGGGCGTTCCCTCGCAGGGAAGTCCAGTAAAACTGATGCAGTGAAATCTACAAGATTTCACGGAGTCAGTTCTAAGACGCTGCTGCGTCAACTCCTAATGCCTGCTTGAAGCAGGCGTAAGGAGTGACGCACCACGTTAAGTATGGATGGCCCCTGTGCATTGCAGAAGTTGCGTCACACTTGAAACCCGACTCCAGCAATGCGCCGCCCGTACACCACAAGATGTGTCACGCATCTGCCCCTCCTTGCACCATGGTGCGCCGCATTGTAAATGCGATGCATCCGTGGTGGTGCAAGGGGGGATTGCGTGATGCATCTGTTCTGGCGCATCCCTGCTGACTTGCAGAGATGCGCCAGAAGTTGCAAATCTGGCCCCTGGAGATTATGTGATTTGCCCAGAATCACAGGATGTTGAGCGTCCCTGCCGAGATTGGGACCCGTTCCCCAGCTTCCAGGTTGACTGCTCTAGCCATTGGGCCACATCCTTTCCCCTTAAGATACTTTTAGCCTTCGTGCAAATCAGCATTAAACCAAGTATACGTAAATTGCCTTATATTACCAAGTTCGTTCAATCGATTATTTACATATGTAATAATAGTTTTCACCCAACCATTATACTGACATACATTTTAACCTGAGAAGGGCCGGTTTGGGAACGCAAACCAGCCTTGACAATTACGTCGAACCAGCCCTGGGGTGTGGGGAGGGGTGGGTGGGGAGAGAGGTGCTGCTGGGAAACACTGATGCTGCGCTTTTATTACAGGGGGCCGATATTGCAGCACTGCGGCAAAACCGGCCCCCAGTAACAAAAACTACCAGCACCCGTCTAAAACCAGGCTCACCTATCTTGCCCACCGGGAAAACACCCGGTGCCCGCTACGGCCAGTCCGGGCCTGAACCTGAACTAAATGAATGCTAAAATGCAAAATGCATCTTCGTCCAGCATAATAGTAGAGACTGATTCACTACCCTTTAAAGCATTCAAGTGGATTTCAAATGGATTCACAGAAGAGAAATCAATGTTTTAAAGTATTTTGATATATTTAACTACAGTAGAAAGTTCTCTGTAAAAGTATTGCTCTCAGGTCTTGCTGTCATATATTAGCTTATAATTCACTACTAGTGCTCTGCTGAAATAAAAGTAAAATTACTTTAGAAAAGTACAAAATGTGAAGCTTCCTGCTTTCAAACTGCAGTGGCAATTTAAAGCACTTCAAAGGTGAGTCAACATTAAATCATAAACGAAAATCTCTATTCGCACTAGGAAATAACAGGGTTGCAATGAGCAAAAACGTATATTTAAGATGGCGTCTATCCACTTCTGCATTCATGTACCATGGGGCAGATTTATGAAGGCCGTGCGCCGCCGGTGCGTCATTTTTAACATGGGAAAAAGTGACGCACCGGCGGCGCAAGGCCTTCATAAATCTGCCCCCATATGTTTTATAATATGAATATTAATGAATATGAATAGAGGAATTGAAAAGCATCGCCCATAAATGGATTTGTGTACTTCTGTAACAATAATACTGAGACCACTCGGTGCTGATAGGGATGCCACCAAAAAGATTTAAATGTAATGCGGTATGATGGAAATTGTATTCAAATCCTACTACTTATCAATCTCAATAAAATAAGGGAGCGCTTGTAAGTGTATCCAGAATTCTGCTGTCGGAGTGTACGTACAGCACTGATTCACCTATGCTGGCGTACTACTGCATTCATACCAAAGGCTTCATACTCATCCTATATCGAATGGTAGTGACTAGACGCCTATTTCACAGAGGTAAATCTATATATGTCGCTTTACTCCTGTGTAAATCTATTACGAACTGTAAGTATACACTGTTTTACTCTTCACCATGGTGTAAGTCGTTCTATTAATTCCTGCAAGTGGACATTTTATAAGGAGACCTATTGGTACATATGCCGCATTTCAAAGTTACAGACAGGTTTCAAAGACGTGGTGCGCAATTTGCACCCAAGTTATGTTGTGGTATGAGAAATTATTTTTATTGAGTGCACAACCACCTATCAGGGGCTCTCATCCCTGGGAAGTGATTAGTATACCAGCTGTTGGTTTGTTAAATTGGGGCAGGATTTTTTTTTAATTACTCCACCAAAATTCGTGATTTCCTGAATTTTTCATTAAGTGAAAAATTCTAAAATGTATGCCTTGCACCATTCCAAATAAGTTTTTTGTCTTGAGTTAACATTTTGCAATAAAAAGTCTCATGATACACCAGTTATTGGCTGGTTTGTGTAGATAATGTCTTGCCAAGAGACATTTTCTACTTGAACTATTCTCCTACCTGTGTCACTGGAGAATTTTGAAAGTAAAAGGCGCACATTGGTAAAAAAAAAATGTGTGTGATACCGGCAAAAGATTTTCACTACGAAAGCATCATTTAGGGAAATTTTAATGGAATGTTACAAGATTTTAGGGAAACAAATGCTCAATGTTACCCAGCTTTTATTTAAAGGCTTCTAAGTACCCAGGTTTGTAATGCTTTGCACAAAGCCAGAGCAATTGGTATTTCCCTAAGGTATCTGGTAAAGTATTCTACAACCTGAGTCACGCATAGTTAAAGAACAGACACCGCACGGAACTTATTAAGGGAACAGATCAATGGTTCATCAAGGTTCTCTCAGGAATATAAATCGTAAGGCATTTTTTTTCTTTTAAATAACGTCAATTGTCCCCACAATGCCTTACATACCAAACAACACACTTTAATCGAGAGTCTTGGTGAAAAGTTTAGAGAATGTATGCTTTAAAGAAACACTATTTCACTCTTTCTTTCTGAAACTTCTATGCAAAATAAACTCACAAGATCCCACTTGGAAATGTTACAGCAAAATGTCTTCTTTTCCACTGGTCATGATTTGTATATATGTATGTGGTATTTGTCATTGAACTATTCAGCTTTTTTTTCCTTTGGAAATTGTTAAAAAAAACAACATGAACATTATTTAGGGGAGTCAGTTTTTACATTTTAATATTCCTGGCACTTACATTTTGACCTCTAATTCCAAGGTCCTGGCGATCCATGCTGTTAGACCTGGCATCCTTGCCATGGTTTCCCTCTAACTTTTTGCCTTTGGGCAAGGGCGGCTCCTCCGTAATGGCAGAGGAGAGTCGGCCCACAGCCTGTGCCAGCAGATGATAAATATAATGATAATAACACAATTTTTTTATCATTTTATTTATGCTGTCCGAGCCCCTGCAATACAATAAGTATAGTGAAGGGCCAGGCATGGCAGGGAGGAGGAGTAGTGTGCACTCATAATTGCACATATGTGTTTGGTCGGCCGACCTAGGCTGGCCACACACATATACTCACTTATTTATTTCTCCATTTATAGAGCGCATGGTTACACCACAGGTGTGTCCCCGTACTAAGACAGACCCTCTGAAAAGGATGTGACTGCATTTGCATGCCCTACAGAGTTGTACAAACTATCCGAGAGTTACCTTTATTCAGTTTTAGCGAACTGCCAAGTTTATAGCTGTTTACGGAATCTACTTTCATGGCTCTATTCTTAGAGTCATCGGCAGGGTGTTCCATGTTTTTTCTGCGAGATAACTGAATGAGCGTGGCCCCATTCTTGCTCTAAGTATTCTCGGTACAGTCACCAGTGCCTTCCCCATAGATCTCAAACTCCGTCCTGGGATGTAATGGGTTATTAACGGTTGAAGGTACATTGGGCCGTTTTTTAACAGAATGCGGTGGCAATGGCACATTGCCTTGAAAATGACTCTTTTTTCCACTGGCAGCCAGTGCAGTACTGTCAGGGCTTTCTTCGTGTTAGCTCTTCTCGGAAGGATACGTACTAATCGAGCCGCCGCATTCTGCACCCTCTGTAGTTTGGATAATCTTTTTTTTGTAGCGCCAAGATATAGTACATTTCTGTAATCCAATTGATAGGTTAATATTGCATGTACTATGGTTTTCCTAGCATTAGGTGGTAAGAGATTAAAGACTTTCCTCAGGATTTTCATGACCTGTAGCATTCACCTACTACCTTCCGAATCTGATTACCGAATGTCAACTCGGAATCAAACCAGACTCCGAGGTTTTTTACTTCAGTTTTAGGGGTAGGTAGTTGGCCCAGTGATTCAGGCCACCACGCGGGCGACCATATGGATGGCGCCTTGCCTACAACCATTATCTCTGTTTAACTCTCGTTTGGCTTGAGGCAATGGTTCTGAGATCTAACAAGATCAGTGCGGCCTTTTGTCCTTTGTCTGCATATTTTCTCAGTGTTTCTGTGGCCAGGAGTAGTGCTGACTCTGTGGAGTGGGCCATTCTAAAACCTGATTGAGAGGGATCCAATAGGTCATTCCTATTGATGTGGTTTACCAGTTGCTTAGTGTTTACTTTCACTGCAATCTTGGCCATAAACGGTAGTAGTGAGATAGGGCGTACATTTTCTAGTATTGTTTGCTCTAACAAAGGATTCTTTTTTAATGGCCTAACAATAGCACAGCTGTGTTACACCAGGTTGGAGAAAAGCCACAGGCTCTAATTCACCATCTGAGCAGCAAACAAGGCTGCTCAGACCAATCCTGGTGCTGCTCTCATGTGAGAGCAGCATCTGGATTGGGTTTGGAGCCTGTGCCCCGAGTGCCCATCCAGTGGCGTAGCAAGGTCAGGTGGTACCCAGTGCTGAAAAATTCTTGTCACCCCCGGCTTGACAAAATGGCAAAAATTTGTGTTTAAAACACATATTTTTCCCATTTTGTCACTCGCCTCAGTGATGACACCTGGGGTGGCCTGCACCTTCCCACCTGGGCCCATCCCCTTCTGGCCTACAAGGGGATCCACGAGGCAGGCATAAGCGGGAGCAGAGCAGCAGGTAAGTCTTCCTCATTTTTTACTTATATTTTATTGCTCCTCCCCCTCGCCAACCCTCTGCCCTCTCTGCCCGTGACTGCCCTTCCACTTTAGTTAGGTGGTGGGTGCCACTGCCTTTGGACTTCCTATTTTTGTAGGATTAAGGACCTTACACACTTTACTGCTGCTAAGCAGTGCTAAAGTGCTTGCCCTCTGTCCCTCAAACATGGTGACATTGGAATATATCCAATTGGCATATTTAGTTTATATGTAAGTCCCTAGTAAAGTTACAATGCATGTTCACAGGGCCTGTAAGTTAAACAGCTACCAGTGGGCCTGCAGCACTGATTTTGCTACCCACTTAAGTACCCCATTAAACATGCCCCAGGCTTGCCATTGCACAGCCCATGTGCAATTTAAACTGCCATGTCGACCTGGCAAAATAAACCTTTTGCCAGGCCTAAACCTTCCTTTTTAATACATATAAGTCACTTCTTGAATGGGCCCTGGATGCCCAGAGGGCAGGATGAAATGTATTTAAAAAGTTGGACATAATATTTTAAGTTTTACATGTCCTGGTAGTGAAAAACATTTCTTTTTCACTACTGCAAAGTCTATCTTTCCCTTAGGATAACATTGGACTTGCCTTATTACATTTTATAAATGTAAATTCCAAATGCTAAGAGATTACCAGTTCCTCTTTGGTCTCTCTGAAATCACAATTTAAAATCCTAACTTATGGTGAATTTGGATTTTAAACTACAATTCTAAAAATCCTACTTTTAGAAATTTGGCATTTTCCTGTCTTATCCATTTGGTGCCTGCAGCCTGTCTCTGGTCGCATGAACAGGTGTACCTGGCGTTTGGGCTTTGTGTGTTCCTCCTAGACAGCCACACATAATGGGAGCTTAGGTGTGACTGGATGGGCCATCACTGACAAGATCGGAGGGAGGAGCTGGGCACAGCCTCTCTTACACTTGAATAGCGTGTGTCCTGCTTCTTCACAAAGGGCTGCATAACCCTTGTAGTTAGTCTAGAGCCAGGGCCAGGAAGGCAGGGCATTTGTGAACTTCAAAGGCATGCCTCTAGAAGGTTCTCCCCACTTCAAAGGCAAAACTGTGTACCTCACATGCCAACTCTTCAGTACACTTCTGGACCTGTGGATACTCTGCCAGGAAGTAGGACTGCGGTGCTGTTACAAGGACTGCCACCCCGCTGGACTGCTGCACCAAGGAAACTGCTATTCTACTGAGCTGATCTGCTGTCCTCTTGCCTGGGGAAGAAGAACTAGACCTGCAACTTCATCTTGAATCCTAGACCCCAGAGTGACTCAAAGGGATGGCCTGCTGTGCTCCTGGTGTGAACCTCATGGACCTAAAGGCCGCTGGGCATGTCTTCAATTAGTTCCTGACCACCAAGTGGTGCCTCTCAGGTTCTGGACCCTTGGTGTGGCTTGCAAGCTTTTAAAATCAAGTTTTTGGGCTCTTTGTGAATGGGCCAGTTTGTACTAGAGTCATACCCTTCGCATTGAAATGCAGGACAAGCCACTGAAAGCCCTTCTCTTTGCACATCAGCATGGACAGCCCGCAGGGGATTGCAAACGCGAAACTCCTGCCTGCCCATCTGCGACGCCCTGCCTGTTCTTCGTACCATGCCGACTGCAACCCACGACGCGTTCCTTGCGATCCTCTCCAATGTGAACGGAGCACTTGGCATAAAACTAGAGAAAGTAAAGCTTTAGAGGGACTAATCTGGGACTCCAACCGACCCACACTCCATTGAGGTCGGCCTGAACCTTTGACTTTGACCTGGTCCAGCGTGACCAGAAAGCAGTGGTTGTCGTTTTTTTCTTTTCTGTGCTATTTTACAGTTCTGTCTTTAAAAATTCTTAACTCTGGTTCTACTGATTTCATTTGTTTTCATTTTGGTCTTCTTTATTTATGAAATTAAGTCCTAGTTTTTTAAGCTGGGGTGAGATCTTTTTTGTGTGGTATTTTCACAGTTTTTCCGTGTGAAGTTTTGCACAAATACTTTACACGCTGCCTCTAAGTTAAGGCTGACTGCTCTGCACCAAGCTGCTAGGGGGTGAGCACAGGTTAATTTGGGTTTGCTTGTCCATTACTCTGACTAGGATTGTGGTTGCTGCTTGACCAGGGCTCAGACCCCAGTCAACCAGTAACTCACTTTGTAATACATGCATGACCCTTAACTTGACCATTCGACAGCAATTGTTGTGTGTACAAGAAAAGAACAAAAGGCAAACATCATAAAACACCTTTCTTTTAATCAGATATAACATGTCTCTTTGTACAGAACAGTAATGTATTGGTCTTCTGCTCTACTTCCTCCACAGTCTGTGACTGCCACTAAGCTGTCTTGCTGGGTTGACAGCCAACACTAGGCTCATCTTTGACCTGAGAAGACCTAGACCTGAGCAGACATTCCTGCTTTCCTGTCTGTCAGTACTGGTGCAGTGTGCAATTTCCCAGATCAAGCACCATGCAGCAGTTAATCAATAAACTGATTGGAAGGGTGAACAAGCATGATGAAGTAAGCAGCAGTACCTTAGTTTGTTAAATGTCCGTCATAACCCAATTTGCCCTTAAATAACTGAATCCCAACCGCCAGTTCCTTGACCCTGGACAGCAAAATGTTTGAGCGAATATACTGCACGTCTCTCGAAAACACCCACCTTCCCATGGGCAAGTAAGGGGGGACTAATTACTTTTCCAAATTTTTATCTAAAAATATAGAACATCAGATATCGCCTTGAATTGTTCGAGCACCTTCATTTTAAATTAGAAGCACGTGGAGCCTGCCTCAGGAACACACTGCCATCTGATATTAAGCTTTCCATTTAAGAGTCAAAACAATGTACATTTCCTCACTGTGAAATTTCCCAGGGTCTATTTCAAACAGGTTAATCTCTGGCTTCTGCTATTTTAAGCTCTGCAGTTGCAACACTCATACTACCTGGTTGGCAATGGATTTCAAAACTTTGGAGCAGTCTTTCCTGGGATAATGGCTGTTGTGGCGTGCTGTTCTTGACTCCCTTAAACCTGTCAAATGAGCCCGCAGATACGTGTGACATATGTAGCAAGTCCTGGCTTTTTAGCCACTAGCACTTTACATTTTGGGTCTTGTAGTTTGTTTTTAAGTAAAGACTCAAAGATCCCAGAATCTAAATAGTTGTTGGGAGAATGACAGAAATAGCTTAAATATTCATAGATGACACAGGGCCACTTGGCAGCAGTGATCTGAATTTCCAGGCTCCGCAGTGGCATAACCCAGGACCCTGCAGCCCTTGCGGCACGGGGCCCCCAACCCTTCTCTGGGGCCCCCATTCAGTCCAATGCCCATGGATATAATGTGAGATTTGGTAGACTGGGGCCGCCTCATCATATTCTTCGGGGTGGGGGGAGGGGGTTCTGGTGCATCAATGTAACTGCAGGTCCCAGCTTTTGGCCGGTTGGCAGCAAAGCACCTGATTTGTGTGTTGCTTTATATTACATGTTCTTTATATTTTTCTTTAAAAAGAAGATCTGAAGCTTTCAGCCACAAGAATCATGCGTATCCTTTAATGACCCTCTCGAGGAGTTCTAACCGTGCTCTCCTGACTCCCAGAAACCTTGCCTTGTCCTGAGCATCCTGGGCTCCTCCTGGTTAAATGCACAGCCAAAGGTTGCAAGTGAAAGCAAACTGCTGCTGCCTTTTAAAGCATTGCTGTGGTAAACTTCGTTCCTTTATTGCTGTGTCACACTTCCATGCAAATATATAACACTGTAATGAAGATTAGACAACAGTATTTGTCTAAATGGAAAGGAAGGCACAGTCGGTATCTCTGACACGTTACACTAAACTGCAACACACATAGGTTGTCTAGCATCGAGTGTGTACCTGGGCTGGCCTTTGCATTTTAAACTCTACCTGGGCATCTGCGCTTTGTGCTTCGACATCCAGCAGCTTTACCTGGGCACTTGGCTCTATATCTGCGTCAGTGATGTCTTTGCCTCGGTATTTGAGGCTACAATGTGACTTATGATGACTGTTTGGCATCTGGCAGTTACAAATAGTCATATGACTCTGTATACCCCAGAATGGGTAGTAGGCATAAGTATATGACTCGGTATACCCCAGAATGGGTAGTAGGCATAAGTAAGTATGACTCGGTATACCCCAGAATGGGTAGTAGGTATAAGTAAGTATATGACTCTGTATACCCCGAAATGGGTAGTAGGCATAAGTAAGTATATGACTCGGTATACCCCAGAATGGGTAGTAGGCATAAGTATATACTCTGTATACCCCGAAATGGGTAGTAGGCATAAGTAAGTATATGACTCGGTATACCCCGAAATGGGTAGTAGGCATAAGTATGTGCATCTGTGCACCTGGAATAACATGGGTCACCCCAAGCATATCATAGGAGCCCTGAATTCTCTAATCACTTTCTTTTTTTTAATTTTTTTTATAAGACCTTTATTGCACAGTAACGTCAGGACACAGCTTAAGGCCTACAACCTCTGGGGCCGGCCGCGAACATTTCAGTGTTAAATTTACAATGTAAAGAGTTACACAGCCGTTTCGCCGGCATCCCTGGGGCCCAGCGGCAAATATTCCTAGTGTGCTTAACTGAGCTGTTATCATTGTCTGAAATTACATAGGTCTGTTTTTTAACTGTAGAACCAAACATTCCTGGAAAACAAGGGCACAGCAGTAGAAAAACACAAAGCGATCCCAGAGGGTAAATAGACATGTAGCCACAATCATATTATCGTTAATATTAGTGACGCATTCCGGAACCGTTCCCAGTTCCTCCCTCTCTTGTATTGGTCGAGAGTTCTCCAAAGCTGCAGAGCTTGTCACCACCCACCGCCACAGGATAGTTTTAATTCTCAATCCGACAAACACTCATCTGATTCCTCTCTCGGTGGTTCACAAATGTTTCCCCTATACCTGTTCCACGCCCCCTAGATCAGACCCCATTTCTTTGGGCAACCCCTCTGGACAAACACTGCCTTCTCAGCCACCATTGCGTCATCCATGTCGTTGCACCATTCTCTCAGTTTGGGTAGTACAGGTGATCCCCACAGTTTAGCCACATTGCGCTTCGCGACCATCAGGCCCAACATTACCCAATCCTGCTGTCGATGGGTTAAGTCCGTAGCTTCCCATATGTTCAGCAAGCAGCAGCGCGGGTCGGGCCGCAGGGAGGTATTCACAGTCTGAGAGATAGTTCGCATCACCGCTGTCCAGTACCCTGCCAGCCTCCCACAATCCCAAATGGTGTGATAGAACGTCCCCCATTCTCCGCACCCACGGAGACAGTAATCTTGTTCAGCCTTTCCTATCTTGTACAGGACCATCCTGGTATAGTATGTACGGTGCAGTACTTTCAGCTGCACCAGTTTAAGCCTGGAGGGAATCGCAGACTCGCGCGGTGACGAGAGAGCCTCCTGCCACTCCGAGTCATCAAGGTCACCTATATCTGCCACCCAGTTGGAGCGTAGTTTGGACAACATGTCGGGGAGATTGTTAACTAGTTTCCGGTAGGTGTAGGAGGTGGCTTTTTTTGGACATGTGCTCCGTTAACAGTCTGTCTTCTAGAGGGGTAGATTCCTGCAAATTCGTACCCTCCGGAATGGCTGCCCTCAGCGCATGCCGTATCTGCATGAACCTGTACTGCTCGGACCTCGCCATACCATATTTGGTCTGTAGAAATCCAAAATCTACAACTTTGTGATTTTTCAGAGGTCCCCCACCACTGAAATTCCTATGGTGTCCCATGCCTTGAACCCCTTAGTATTGCCCATGTAACCCAACCTGTGTGAGTCCCACAGGGGTGTCATCTGTGTAACGGTGTTCGCGCATTGAAGATGTCTGTGTGCTTTATACCAGATTTGGATCGTGTGACGAGTCGGGCCTATTAGCTCAGACGGAATGGTGCGGCTATAAAGGTTTCTCAGCAGGCCTCTGGATTCGATATTCTGCCTGTCCGCCATGTAGGCTGGTTCCGTTTGTGGGGCGTGCAGCCAGAAGTTGATCTGTTTAAGGTGGGCAGCCCAGTAATACAATTCAATACTAGGAAGCGCTATACCCCCATCGTACCAGTCTTTCACCAGCTTGTTCTGAGCAATACGGGCCGGCTTCCCGTCCCAAAGCAGATTAGAAACTGCCGCTGAGATGGCTTTAAAGTAGGAGGGGGGCACTGGAAACGGCGAGTTCTCAAGGAGGTACAAACAACGGGGCAGTGCCATCATTTTAAACAGAGCGGCTTTGCCCAAAAGAGTGAGTGGAAGGGAGCCCCACACCTTGACATCTCTAATAAACCGTTCCAGGGGGGGGTTCAGGTTCAAAACGTGGAATTCGTCCGGGCTAGGAGTGACGTAAACTCCCAGATATTTAAAGGGGGCGTTAGTATAAGTTAACGGACAGTCCCTCGGTAGGGGGGGGGGGCAACCAGCAAGAATGAATAGAACTGACTTCGACCAGTTAATTCTATATCCCGATATCCTCCCGAACTTCTCGCAAACATTAAGTAGTTCCGGGACTGATTTCCTCGGGGAAATGAGCTAGAGCAGGACATCATCAGCGTATAGTGATATCCGATCCTCCCACGTCGGTGACCATCGGATACCCCTAATGGATGGTTCCCATCTGACCCAAATCGCCAGCGGCTCCAGGACTAATGTAAACAGCAGAGGTGATAATGGGCAACCCTGCCTCGTCCCACGCCCGAGCGGGAAGTCCCTGGAGATGTATCCATTAGCCGCCACCTGAGCCAAGGGGCCGGTGTAGAGCAGGCGGACCCACGCACAAAATTGGGGTCCGAAGCCCATGTGGCGAAGCACAGCGAATAGATAAGGCCACTCCATCGTGTCAAACGCCATAGTGGCGTCCAGGGAAAGCAATACCGCTGGTTCCTGTATACACTCTCGGCGAGCCAGTACCGCTTGCAAACGTCGCAAATTATGCGAGGTATTACGATTCTGCATAAAGCCGGACTGGTCCGGTGTACCAGAGTGGCAAGGTGGGGGGCCAACCGCAGCGCCAATAATTTGGCGAGGATCTTTGGCTCCGCATTGAGCAGGGAGATAGGGCGGTAAGAAGTACATTCCTCCGCTGCCTTACCAGGTTTGTGGATCGGGATGATTGTGGCCAGACGTTGATCATTCGGTAGCATACCCACTTCTAGGCTGTCCCTGAACATGTTAAGGAGATGGGGGGCTGTCGTCTGGGCTGTTTGTTTGTACAGTTCCACCGGGAGACCGTTGGGTCCCAATGTTTTCCCAGACGCTAGTGCCTCCGTCGCGTCCCTAACCTCCTCCACGGTAATATCGGCCTCTAATAAAAGCGCTGTCTCAGGTGAGAGACAGGGGATCGCTAGATCCTTAATGTAGTCATAAGCCTCCTCCACCGAGAACCTCGCCTGGGGAGCATAGATCGCTTCATAGTGATCAGCCAGCAGGTCAACTATGACACCGGGGTCAGAGGTCGCACTTCCGTCAGGTAACGTCAATTGTGCAATGACCCTTCCCGCCCTTTCTTTTTTATCGAGCCAAGCCAACATTTTTCCTGCTTTATTGCCCAGTTCGTAAACCCTGTGTCGGGTGGCCTGAATCGAAGACCTAACCATTTCCTTCTGATATGCCATCCATTCTATTTGGCACAGCCGGACCGCCTGGGCGGCTCCCAGAGACGGATTGGAGTCCTGTCTAGAGATGGCCGTTGTAAGGGCCACCTCCAGGGTGCTAAGTTCTTGCTGTTGCGTTCTCCTGTGGGCCGTTACCGACGCAATCGCTTGCCCCCGTAACACTGTTTTAAACGCTTCCCACAGGGTACTCAGGGAGTCTACTGAGCCCGCATTCTCCCGAAAAAAGTGCTCAGCAGTAGTGGCGAGGGATTTTTTCAATGGGGCGCTTTGCAGATAATTTGCGTGAACCGGAAACATACGGCACCTATGGGAGCGGTGGTTCGTGTATGTGAGTAGCAGCGGGGAGTGGTCGGAGATCCCTCTGGGGCAGATTGTCACCTCCTCCACCCCACGAAGCCCCTCACCCGACATTAAAATGTGGTCAATCCGTGAGAGGCAATTATGTGTAGCTGAGTAGTAGGTGTAGTGTCTGTCGTATGGGTGTTTGTATCGCCAGCAGTCCGTCAGTCCCAAGGCGTCCAACAGACCGGAGAGTCGCCCGCCTCCCCGCGCCGTCCCAGCCTGTGGGTGTCTATCAAGTGCATGGTCCACAACGTCATTGAAGTCGCCCCCTAAAACCAATGTCGCCGTCGGTAGGGCCAGGAGGAAGGAAGCCAGGGCAGTGTGAGCTGCGGCATGCAGGCCAGGTGGGATGTAGACAGACACGAAGTTAAAGAGCTGGCCCTCCCACTGTACCGTTACTGCTGCGAAGCGGCCCTGAGTATCTATCTTAGTTTGTTGGCATATCAATGGGAAGTTTTTCTGTATAAGGATCCCAGTCCCCCTAGAGCCGGATGAGAAGTCCGCATGAGTGATGAAATTATACCCCCATCTGTCCATCGCTCTAGAGGCCGTGCCCACTAGATGGGTCTCTTGCAGCATGACTATCGCCGGTTTACAGCGTTTCAAATATTGTAACACTAGGCCTCGCTTCACTCTATCGCCCAATCCCCGAACATTCCATGTGAGTGCCGTAAGTGTTGGTGAGCGGGAGGGGTGTGTCATGTGGAGCTCAGGTGTAGCCTTTGAGTGTGTCGCCATCTAACAGAGTGTGGTATGTGTCCAGGAGGAACGATCCCAGCGGAGCATCGTCACCAATTAAAGTGTCACCCTCACGCAGTGCATTGTAGCCTGTGCTGTGCCATAAAGTACAACAAGAAAACAAGAAAACCAGAGCCAAAACAACCAGCAAAACCCCCCCACCCCCCTCCCTGCCTCCCTGCTGCACGGGTCTGAAACCGCCCGCCTCCCCCAACTTAGCAGAGCGCTTTGTCCCATCCCAACCCATTGTACTTGCTTGTCGGGGGTATGAAGCTCTGCAACACGACGGCAGCTCCATGTGACCTCAGACGCCCGGCTCAGAGCGGGGCCCAAGTGTTCATAGTCAGTGTATGGCCCATGCCTGCTGGCCTCCACTCCTCCGATTACTCTCTCTCCTCCAGACCCGGTTCTGCAAATAGGTCTTGGCTATGGCCCTGCGATGTCACCTGGTCCGATTGTTGTATTGTTCCTCTATCGCGTTGACTTCTGCCATCCCGTCTAGGTGCCTCCACACGTCTCCACCCGTCCAGCCAGTCCCTTGCTGCTTCTGGTGTGTCAAAGAACCATGCCTTGTGATTGTCCACGACTCTCAGTCTTGCCGGAAATAACATGGAGTATGGTATGTCCTTGGCCCGCAGGCTTTTCTTGACGTCGATAAAAGTCTTTTGTCGTCGGGCCACCTCAGCTGTGTAATCAGGGAAGAACGCTATCGTAGAGTTTAACACCTTGATTGGGGCGGAATTTCTGGCAGTTTGAAGTATGGCATCTCTATCTCTGAAATTAAAGAGTTTAGCCAGCACCGGTCGTGGCGCCGCCCCTGGCTTTGGCGTCCCCCCGGGGACCCTATGCGCTCTTTCAACAGAAAAGAAACGGGAGAGACCCTTCGGCTGCAACTTCGTCGTGATTAGTTCTTCCACGTACAAACCCATCGAGCGTTTGCCCTCCGACTCCGGTATGCCCAGGATGCGGACGTTGTTTCTCCGTGACCTCCCTTCTTGATCGTCCAGTCGTTCTTGCAGCTTCTTGGCAACCGCTTCCAGTCGTTCAGTGGCCAACTGCAGCTCAGAGGTGTCCTCTACCAATGATTTAGTTACCACTTCCACCTGGGCCACACGCTCCGTTATTTTGTGGAAATCCGCCCTCAGCAGCCCTACATCCGTAGAGATTGCTCCCACTGTCGCCTGCACACTCGTAAGCATCTTCATTAGATCCTCCAATGTCACTCGTTTGGTGCCCTCACCTTCCGGACTCTTGCCCGCGGAGGGGCGGCCCTCCGCATGATTTGCGGCAGTCTTGTCGAAGGCATATTTTTCCAGCTTCGCCTGTGCTGCTGCGCTCCTGGGACCTCTGTTCGCCATAGCTCCAGTTAGCCAGCATGTGGGGGGGTCGCTTCACAGTGCAGCTTCAGTAACAAGATGGCGCCGATCGCCAAAGCTCCACCACTCCACTAGGTGTGCAGGTCAATAGCGCTGTTGGGCAGGGATCAGCATGCAGTCCGACCTCCTCCGTCTCGTAAGGGACTCTGCTGGACCCCTAAGCGTACGCTCCTGTTCAGCACCAGGTGACCCTCCGTCTGCTGTTATCGCCACCGCCCCTCGCTGTGCACCGCTGGGCCCAGAGACGAGAAGCAGCGGGCACGGAGGCCGCGGACGTGCTCTTGGATATGGGCGCTCACCGGTTCCCGTGGCGCAGGGCAAGAGCAGCCGCCCTCGCACCCCGCACTCAGGGACCTCGGCACGATATTTGAGAATGCTGCCACTGCCTGACCTGGGGGCCGGTGGCCCTCCACGCTCCTTCCTCCCAGCCAGTCAATTGCGTCCTCCGCCCCAGGGCGCTCCACCCGGAGCCAAGCAGTCTTTTACTCGTGTGCCCTGAAGAGCGTCACCGCGCGCAATGTCACAGGTCAGCCAGCCGTGTTTTTATTCATGTATCACTGCCAGGCAAGGTGAGCGTTCAGAGCACACTCTCCCCCTCCCGGCTCCGTATCGTCTGTGAAGCCGGTCACGGGCCACTCGCAAGGTATCCGCACCCCAGGGCAGCGTGGGCGTGTATCGAGGTTGCTCAGGGGGAGAACCCTCGTCCGGTATGGCGCTTCGCTGCTGGGGGACCAAAACTACCTTCGGCGTGTTTCGCCGCCACCAGCGGTTCTTTCCGGTCCCGTCGCCCGTCTCACGGCCACTTCCGGTCGGGCTGTGGTGTTGCGGCAGGTCGGCGCTTGTACACGCGGCAGGGCCCCTTCCAGGCCGTAGGAGTTCCACCGGTTATCTTCGTTCGATTTTGGCCGGGGAAGCGTCAGCCGGCGTCGCTTAATGTCTTCACTCAGAATCCGCGTCTGATGGTACACTAGTGGCGGATTAGCAGTCGGATCAATGTCAAAGGAGCCGCCTCGGTGTCACAGCACTCGCGCTACGCTGCCATCACGGTCGGCTCGTAGCCACGCCCCTTCTCTAATCACTTTCAGTTCAGTGACAAACAATGATATTTTAATTTAAAGACATGTCTAATTCTGTTCTGCACCTAATCCTAATTCAAAGTATTCGCTCAGCTACCGAAGTTATAAATGAACTCACGTTTCTAAGTGTTATAATAAGAGTAGCTCGTACATTTTGAAATATTGTAAGGATTAAATGACGCGGTATTTTAGAACGTACTGGCATGAGCGGTCTGGATTAATGTTCATGTAAAATGCTATTTTCGTTTCCCATCCCTGAGGTTAAACATCAGCAATCTTGCATAGGTCGACTGGAGGTGAAATGCATCTCGTCAAGTGGAATCCACGGCCAATTAAATCCTGCCAAGGATCCGGCTCTGAGAGTGGTCCGGGTCAGCCCGCATACATCATCCGCACTCCCGCACTGCCAGCCTGCTACTTCCTGTAATTTGAGGGTCCCGCGACATCTACACCTCCTGTCACAGGGCTGCCCCTTAGCATATCAAACCAGGATTTAACAAGCTCAGGGCCTGATGCCAGCCCATCGTACTCACCCAGTCTGCATCCCGATTCAGCAAGCACAGGCAAGGCAAGTACATGAAAGACTTGCACACCTATGTGTCAAACATATTTTGTCATTTTTTTTAAGTATCATAAAACGAGCAATTCAGCGGAGTTGCATTTCCTGTCATAATCCATATTACTGTAATAGGTATAGAGTGCAAATGAGCGCCTTAGAAAAAATTAAATTGCAATTTGATATTTAAGACAGCATTATTCTTTTTTTGCACCCTAAGGTTCATTACACTAAAAGAGCATCTATGCATTTATCTGCACATTGTGAAGCTCATTTTGTTTTCTAATTTACAGTAAACTGATTCTATTTTTTTTTGTGCAACAAATTACTAACTGCTTTTTGATATGTATAATTTCGCACTAAATTCTGCTTTTTGTTCTTCATGTCTGCTACCAATACTATCTCTCTCAGATGAAAAAGCAAGACACCATGTATTTAAGCGCTTTGTGAGAATGGTGCTGTGTGCCCAAGTATTATAAGGCATAAAATACCATCTGCTGCATATTTTAAGGATATTGCTAGTCACCTCAGGGACCCATGACCTCATAAAGGAAGTTGGCATTTAGCCTCAATCCTTTAAATTGTCATGTAACGCCTCCATGACTTGCAATATCGATTTATTAATGCACGCAGGGAATACATTCTGCTATATATGAAAACCCCAAAGCCCAGAAATATTGCACTGATGCAAAGCAGTGCACTGGTATTTACTTTGTAGCACAAAATATATTACGGTGGAAAGGTTGCCTTTTCTCAGTGCAGAAAGTGCTTTGTGGTGCTTTGCATTGTTTTGCATCAAGGGGTTGTTAATGGGGAGTTGAGCGCATAGGTTTTGACGCAAAGCCTAATCTACTAAAACTATTTTTCAAGCAGGCGTTAACAAGGGAAAATGTTTTAATTTCTCAAAAAACACAAACATTGCCAATGTGGTGAAGTGCACAGCACGTGTCCCAAAGTGGGACCTTTGGAGACTGGGTGGGCATAGGAATTTGTATTGAAAGGGTGTGCTTTCACTGTAAATCCTAAGGTAGACAGTGCACCATGGTGCAAGGCTGTGCGTCGTACAGTTCAGCCTAATTAGCTCACAAGCACAGTGGGGTGACAGCAGAAGCCAGCCAACCTTAGTAGATATGGATCTCCACCGAGTTTTTCCCCTTGCCAATGCCTTACAGCAAATTAGGTTGCTGTGTTGCATCAAATAAAAAAAATTGTAAATCTTCCCCATAGGCCCTTATTCTCTCTCTCTGCAGTGTTACTAGGAAGGTATTACTGCTGTACGAAAAACACTCAGGGGCCTTGTTCCTCTCCGATGAGGTACTTCCTCCCCTTTCTGATTTCTGCAGGCTAGATCAGGCAATAACATGGTTATCCCAAATGTGTTCCCTGTCAAACCATTATGGTGTTTTCTTTCTTCACAAATTTTACCAGATTTTACCTGTTGAGAATTGTGGCCAGCCCTGAACGCTATATTCACAATCCCCTCACCTATGCGAGACACAATATATGGCTGGGCTTTATGCTTCTGATTGGAAATGAAAATAAAGATTATATGAAGAAAAGGAATTTCAAGACTCCTGCACTTTAATTTTGTTTCAAATCCCATGAATTTGATATTGTTTATAATCTATACATGTACTATATTTGATGATATGCTCCTTTTCATTATTTCTTTAGACACAATATGAGGCACTGTCATTTTTAAAAAGGTATGCTTTCTGGTTTTGTTATGGTGTCACTGCATTGATACAAAAGCAGAAACATATCACAATCAACAAATGCAACACCATTTTAATCAATAAAGATGGTACCAACTTTCAATAAAATTCATGAAAAGATGTAGCCTTTGGTTGTTGATAAAACCATTATTTATTAGGCTTTTTATTGTCAATGAATGCGTAGAAGAATCTTTTTTTTACTTTAAACCTGCCGCCACTGTACCTTTGGAGCAAACCAACAAGAGTCCTGCACTCCAGAACCTCTGTGCAAAAGCACAAGCCCCAGAAACACTTGAAAAATTACCTGGTAAACCTAGGCCGACATTCAGGTATACTCTTTTGGGTGGCTGCTGTACGCTTGGCACACCCCCAAAGAACTAAACAAACATTGTTGCCCATGCTGGGACAAAGCCACAAGTTAAGGCCCACTCAATGGAGCTGGGGCGTGATACAGGGATCAAGTTAGACCAGCTGAACAAATTACTTTAAATCTTGGTTTAAGATTGCTGCGAGATCCTGCGTCAAGGATGCATTGTGCAGTAGCAGTTCTAATGGGCTGCGATGTGCGGATCTGCACTGAGAATGCATTATGCAGCGGCTATTCCATGGACTGCAGGCTGTGATGCATGATCCTGCTCTGGGAATGCATCCCGCACTAGAAGCTCCGGGACCCACATGGGAGCCACATGGCTGCGATATGAGGTCTTGCGTTGTGGATGTATTGTGCAGCAGTAATTCTGAATGGTTGCATGACTCCAATTGAAACTCCAGCAGATAGGAGACATTGTTCAATTCCGTTGTTTTACCACCCACCACCCTGCCCCTCCCCCGCACCACCTCCCTGCCCCACCAAACTCCCTCCACGGGCCACGGCTGCAGGGCCGGAATGGCTACTGGGTGTTTTGGCATGCTGCCGAGCTGAAATAGAGGAAGAATTGGTGGGTACATAAAGAAGCAGAGATAGGTAGAAAAAAAGAGGACAAAAGATAGAGAGGGACAAGGTAGAAGAGATGAAGTGAAGTTGGGAGAAATACAGGTGGCAAAAAAATGTTATGTAATTTAATTGCCAATTGCCTGAGAGCACAAAGTTTAAGGTTGAGTAGGCCAGGTGTGCATACTGACATTTTTGTAAATCAAGTATTCCGAGGTCTCAGATTACAAAAAGGTTACATGTTACAAACTTAGAGTATGAAAAAGGGGAAAAACCCCACTCTCTGATACCTAGGAAACGTGGTAAAAAGATGTTAGACCCGTCAGCCTTAGGGTGGTCTTTTCCTAAACCTTTTACCCGACTCTTCCATTTTTGCAGATCTCGTTTTTGTTGGCCTTGGGACTGTGAGATCCTGTTTTGGGAGTCACGGTGCAAGTAGGGGCTACTCAGTCCCAGCCATGGGGGTTGAGGCTGTTTGCCAATAGTGACTTTAGGTCTGTCCTGCAATGACTCTTCAATCTAGGCCAAGTACAACCCTCTCCACATTTGACACTCAAATTAGCGAGGGAGAGCGCTCACAGCCTTCTCAGGGCGGTGAGAGGTCAGGAGCTCGGAACTCAACAGCCCACAGACACAAGAACTGAATGTTCAGCTCAGCGCTTATCTTTTATAGAAGTCAAAAAATTATGAATCTCACAGCAGAACTAACTACTACACAATCCAATAAATATATCACCCAGGCTTGTTGTTAGCTGCGGTTTAACAGTGAGGCACTGCACAACCCCTCCCTTTCTGGTAACCGCACTCTTCCTGCTATGGTCGAGATCCTGCTGTTTACCATCCTCAATCTGCTATGTGCATAGACATTGTTTAGACTCAGGTGTAGATTGCTCAAAAGATTCTTATGAGTTAAATGAGAAACAACATGTATTGTGTGGGTCTTTCACAAAAAGTCAAAATCGGTAGAGAAGATTTGCCCCTGTGCACATCAGTATCTTGTCCCTAGGTGTAGGATAAGGCCTGTAGTTTGCCTGCTAATTGCCTGTGTCAGTGTGGGCTGTGCGGTGAATGTTGGCTGCATTCTGGACCTCTTGGCGTTGACTCTGTTTCACAGGATACCATTGCAGATGCCTCACTGAGGCAAGACTTCATAGGGAAAACTGGGTGAAAGGAGGGGGAGGGGTAGGTTGGTGGGTTGTAAAACAACGGAATATGGATAATTGCAGGTAAGTAAACAATTTAATAAATAAAACGAATTTTGTAGCGCACACTGCATCGCGGGGGAGGGGCAGGGTGGTGGGTGGTAAAACAACGGAATATGGATAATTGCAGGTAAGTAAACAATTTAATAAATAAAATGAATTTTGTAGCGCACGCTGCATCGCTTTTTGTGATGCAGGGTGCGCTACGAAATTCGTTTTATTTATTACATTGTTTACTTACCTGCAATAAACCATATTCTGTTGTTTACTACCACCCACCCTGCCCCTCCCCCGCACCGCCTCCCTGCCCCACCAAACTCCCTCCACGGGCCGCGGCTGCGGCCCTGCTTATCTCACTATCTCACCTGTCTGTCTTACTTACCTCTCTCGCTAGTCCATTTTCTTTACCTTTCTGTTCTCTTTTCTCTCATTTCCTAGTCCCCTTACCAGCCGCGGGCCGTGGAGGGAGTAACGGTGGGGCAGGGAGGCGGGGAGGGGGAGGGGCAGGGTGGAGAGGGCTAAAAACCGGCACATGGATAATTACAGGTAAGTAAACAATTTAAATAATAAAACGAATTTCGTAGCGCGCACTGCATTGCAAAATGCGATGCAGTGCGCGCTACGAAATTCGTTTTATTATTTAAATTGTTTACTTACCTGTAATTATCCATGTGCCGGTTTTTAGCCCTCTCCACCCTGCCCCTCCCCCTCCCCGCCTCCCTGCCCCATCGTTACTCCCTCCACGGCCCGCGGCTGCCCCTTACTCCGCAGAGCCAGAGGTCACTGTCTCTCCAGGAAAAGAGGGTCATTCCGATTTCACCTATTGAAATGGTAAAAATCCTCTGAGCAGTGCTTTTATTTTCTTTCTTTTCGCTTCAGCGTGAACGTCAGATGGGAAGGGGAATTAGTTGTGATAATTAATATCTGGCAATTAGAACTACAATTAAAGGACTATGTGTAGATGCCTTATTTAATTTGTATGCATTATTCAACGAAACATCTACCAAACACCCCTACTGTGTCTTTCCGACAAAGAGAGGAACAAACTCGTTGGAAACGGAATTCCCCTAAAATGCGGTAAGACAAACCAAATCAATTACCCAAAAGAAATGGCTTCATCACTGTTTTCTTTTAGTACTAGGCAGATACCAGGCAGCTTGAGCTTTTGGCTATTTTTGTGTAACCCCTTACGGAAACTTGAATGTATAATTCAATATTGTTTGGGATCATGAATGTCTGAATTATTCAAAAATAGATAATAATTTAAAATTATTACAAATAGTAGACTCGAAAATATGTCTTGCCCTAGGTCCCAAAAATCCTTCTTAATATAGTACAGCAACAGTAGAATAATACTTCATAGTCCTGCACATTTCCTCAATTGTGATGATCCTTCATGTGGAAAGTCATATATGCCTTCGCTCTTTCAATTTATTTTAAGCAGACAAGCTGGCAAGCTTCCATCAATCCATCACAAATTTCATCATGGATTTAGGAAATCTCTAAAAACCTGGCTGTGTTCAATTGAACTTGCTATGCCAGTTACAAGTCTTTAAGCATTCTGTCTAATCAACAGCATGAGATTGTATTTGAAGCGTAAGTTGTGGTTAAATAGTAACCTTAAATAAATAAAATAAAATAAAGAAACCCTGACAGGGTCAACAATCGACAGCGTTCCCTCGTCTGAGCTTTTCTGTCCTTCTTGCTGGATTTTCAATCAGCGTCAATAGGAAGTGACATACCTCGTGTCATTGCACTTTATGGGCCTCATTTATGAAAAGTGACGCATCGCTGCGTGAAAACAGTGAAGCGTATCTTTTCACTGTACCCTCTTTGCGAGACCAGTGATGCGTCATATTTACAGTATGACGCATCATGGCACAAGGAGTTACAGTTAAGTCAGTATTTCTGACGTATCTGTACGGCGCAAAAGTGACGCATTGCTGGAGTGTGTCACAAAAGTGACGCAACTCCAGCAATGTGTCCTTTCACATGGGGCAAGCCCCATGTGAAAGGGCCTGCGTCAGTCTCACGCCTGCTGTGAGGCAGGCGTAAGAAATTGACACATTTGTGTCCTAGAAGTGGCGCAGTGAAATCTTATAGATTTTACTGCGTCACTTCTATGACCCTGTCTTGCGTCAGAACGCCCCACCTGCATACATTATACCTTGCGTAGGTATAATGTAGTGCAGGGGTTTACAAAGTGACGCATCTACCTAGATGCGTCACTTTGTAAGTATGGTGCAACAAGGCACATTTTTTACGATGCTGGTGCGTCACAAAAAGCGACGCACCGGCGGCGTAAAAGTGACGCACGGCCTCATAAATGAGACCCTATGTGCGCATCGTTCTTACTCTAATAAACATGGTTCCCTCACACCTCTCAGTGCTCACTGAAGTGAGTGGAGGTAAATTGGATTTGGGGAAGGATTCCAGAAGCCTGGGATCTTTCATATAACTTAATTTGGAAAGGGTCCAAGACTGTGCCATGAAAGTCATATGTAGCTTCCATAGTCTTAAATCCAAAGTGCACATTTTTCTGTCCATCGACACATCTCACCTATGGTTTCCAGTCAAATTCAAGCATCCGACAATGCATGGGTGGCATGGCACATATACTTAGCCCAGTGACTTCCTAGGACAGCAAGCAAAATTTCCATATGACGCAACGTACAGGCAGCTAGGCTGAAAACATTTTCTGCGTCACCTTGGATCGACTCACAGACCAATTGCACTCTCTGCTCCTACCAAATACCCCCTTTTCACGCCTAACTCCAGTTCCTCCCTACCACTGCTGCGTCTACTAATGTTATAATATCATCGCATAGGGGTGCACTCCATCAAAGTAAATATTTTCAGGCTTGAATGGCATTTCCATTCTTTCCGGCCTACTCTAGCAAAGTGGGAACTGCATTTCTATGTTTTGCAATTAATCAGCAACATCATGCACAAATCGAGCCTTTAGCTTAATAGCCATATACGCAAGCACCAGTGTCATTGTCGTTGTACACGTGGCACTACATTTCCTCACACTTTACTTCAATGGAACTGCTCACTGTTACTCGAATTATTCATGCAATACACATTTTGCTTCGATGCAGGCTCACTACAGCCCCAGCTACATCTGAGTGCTTATTGGGAACTTTCACATTCACAGGTCTGCGTCCCACAGACTCAGCTGTGGCTCTTCCCTTTTGGATCAACTTAAGTATCTGAATTTCCCCTGGATGTGCCGAAGTATGACCCTTTAAAAATGGCATGCATTACTGAAATTATATTTCAAGCTGCTCATCAGTATTAAATATTATACATGCACATCCTTAGCATTTTGTATTTTTTGTTTCATGCTTCCTTCCCAACAGCGAGATTCCATTACCATGCCTGGTTGGCCACCTTCATTTAACCTATTTGCCACCAATTGGGCACCAGGGGTTGTATTAAATACATTGCACCAGATTAGGGTATTTTTGCATCAGGGGCATGAGAGTTTTTCTTCCTAATGTAAACCGACCATCTGATGCAAAAAGACAATTTTGCACTAACTGGGATAAAATGTTGCTTGCACCCTGGTCACTAACTTGTAGGTCGAGCCTAGCGCAGCGCGCATACGCTACTCTAGGAGAGGGCCTCTTGGAATCATTGCAAAATTCCAAGAGATTTCTCCGTGTGGGTCGGACTCCTCCCACACATTCCAATGGCCTTTGCGTCTCTTTCAATAATAAAAGTGCATGTCCCGCCTTTCCTCTAAACTATCACTCCCTTGGCCTAGGGGTCTTGGGAGCGAGCAGCAGCCTGCAGTGTGCCAGCTGCATACCTTAAATTCCTTGCATTGCGCGCGCGCCACTCGTGGGCTTGTTTTAAACATGGAACGGTCATATGACACTGCGCTCTCTCCAACTCTCAAAACAGCCGCCAGGAAATGACTGCCTCGGCAGACTTTCGGCTCCCATTTCAGGTTCTAACCGGGACCAGCGCAGATTTTAAAAATAAACTGCCCCAAAGTGCCCTGAAGCCAGTCACTACATGAAGAATAAGTAAACATAACCTTTCTTCCAAATGGAAATCTCCAGAATGCATTTTTTGCAGTTTTGGGTTCACCGAATTATATATGAATTAGTTAATTTTCTTGCACAGTCTGCACAGTAAACAAAATCATCTCTTTGAGCACCCAGTTATTGGCATACTAGTGAACTGAAGTACAGGGACATAATATGATTTGTCCAGGATCACACAATGTGACCAGGTGAAGAATCTGGGGAGTCAAATCTACATGGAAAGCTTTTTCTTCCCTTCTTCTATGCTGGATTGCTGCAAACATCCTCATAAAAACCACACTTGACAACCGTAAATTAAAACACCAAGACCTACTTAATGCAAAAGTTCTGGCACCAGCTTTAACTCGGACAAAATGCAACCTTCAATTGTGCTTTCCAAAAAGAGGAAAATAAAATAAAATGCATGTTACATTGTTGATTGCAATCAAAAAGAGTTTCGTTGGTAGAGATGCGCAGGTTCTGCTCTGCTGGGGATTTTGGAGAGAAGCTGGTCTGTTCTCCTTGCGGAGTGTAGAATAATAAAAGGTAACACCCCCTCACCCCCTCCAGTTAATATATTGCGCTTCCCAGGCGCGCAATGCCCATAAGGTTCAACAGGCTTCAGCACCCCCCCCCCCGTCGTGTGTGTGCCTGGGCTGCTTCAGGGCACACACACAGACAGTTTTTGGGCTGCCAGCTGCACCCGGGTACTTCAAAGGTCTTTAATAGACCATTTATTTGCTAACAAGGTTTTGTTGTGTTTTCACCCCTTCTTAGAGACCCTGCATCTCCGCTCTGCCAATTGCTCGAAGAATGAGCCCCCCGAAATTTGTCTCTACTTGTGCCTCTGGCACTTCCTTCAAATGAAGCCCCCCTCCCTCCTCTTAACAGGACTCTGGCCACACTTAGCACTGTGACAGAGGCATACCTTGGTGGTATAGCGCCATTACGGGCGGCGGGGGTCCGGCTATGGAGCTGGAAAGTTACAGCCACCTCATCCAGCTGCCAATCTCTGTGTTGATGGGCTTCGAGAAAATAAGTTGGAAGCTTGCTGTAGCCCCCCGACCCCGTGAGGATGATGTCCACCCAAAGTTGTTCTTTGTAAGCACTGTTAGGCACTCACACCAGTAAAGAAATGAGCTAACAACCTCCACAAACGTAGCTATGTAAGAAAATGTGCAAGAGTCACAGGAAGGACATTTTTTATTTTTAAAGCTTTCTGGTTTTTTGTAGCTTTATAAAGCACAAACTTGACACGAATGTTTTGGAGCACTTTACATGAGTACCAGTTACAATACACAAGGCCACATTCACTTTTTATTTTTAGGCATTGGGGGATTTAGAGATTTGCCCAGAATCACAGGCTGTTGAGCTTACTCCGAGATTCGATCCTGGTTCCCCAGTACCAAAGTTAGTAGCTCTGATATAACCCCACGTAGATCCTCTCCCTTACCTTTCCCTCACCTATCAAGGGGTTTGCGACCACTACATTTTTTTTCTGTATTTGCCAAACCCATTTTATATTTATCCCCCCTACTCCCTTCTTTCCACCATCTGCTTTGTCTCACTCTCTCTCATCCCTTTGCTTCTCCCTCTCTCCCCCTATCACACTTTCCTGGTTTTCTTTTTCATATCCCTTTATGTTAAATTGCATCTCTTACCAAACTTCCTTTTGGCCTTTTGGGCAGGTCAAACAATTATGCACACTTAAGAGTGTGCTTTGCACTCCTCCCCTGCCTCCTGAACAGGCCAGCCTGGCCCACCCGCTCTCCCCACACCCGAGCAGGAAGGAAAACGAAAACAATAATACACTGCTCTGGGACGACGCCGTTGATTGCGGGTTAAAAGCGCCGCTAACGTGAAGGCTTTTGTACCCATAACAGCTCAAGCTTTCTTTGGGAAATATGCTATATGGCACGATTATCAGACAGACCAGTGTTTAAGTATCCATTCACGCTTGCCTTCCCTGCCAAGCTACCATCTGGCCTCAGGAGAAAATTGGATTCTAATGGGAGCAAAAAACAGGGTCGTGGCCAAGGTCATAGGTCTTGGTCTCCGTGACCCCATTGATGAAAACAAAATAACAGTAGTAAACTAAGGGTGGACGAGCAGTTTTCATTGGGGTTAATGTGTTGGGATTGTGCACATGCAGAAATATTTTTAAAGATATGCTGCTATGCGTGGTTAAGTGTTAATCAGTAGTTTTTTTATTGTGGCTTCCAATTGTGATATTTTTCTCCAATTAACTTTGTTTAGAGAAATGTGTGGTTAACATAATTTGTAACTATATACAAATGGGTAATGTAAGAATGATATAAGAACTGCATGCAGGCTTCCTCTCCCAGTCTTTAAAATTCTAGAATCTGTAGCATGGTCTCTCCTTACCTGAAACACAATACTGTTCCATGGACTAACTTCATTTTTGAGAAACGCTTTTTGCATAAAAGCACATTTACTGCAAAGCGTTCTGCCTGGGAGATATGTTTACACTGCATCAAATACCTGACATTAATATGCATTTTACTATTCCTCTCTCAAAAAATCCTCACCCATGTAAGTGAAAGGAAAAATACAGCTCAATTCAAAACGCCACAACGAAGCTTTCCAAAATGGCATGTAATTTGAAGGCTAAATATATGGTCAATTGTGATGGGGTGATTATCGATAGACCTGACCTCATGTTAGGCCCCGGTACCCCCACGGTAATGAATGGCACACCACACCACAGAGTATCAGTTTCTTAGGTGCACTGACATTGAGCAGCTTGCACACATTTATTTATAACCTGTGGACTGAGTCCAGCCCACAGGGTGCAAGTAGTAATATTTTACCGTACAGCCAAATGGCTCATTACATTCCTCATAACCTATAATTGAACAAACAAAATAACATTTGGTATACACACATCACCGTGTTGGCGTACCCTCATTACTCGGCTATTCATCTAACAGACAAAGACCTTCATCTTCTGGCTGGGTGTATGGTTAGCCCTAAGGAGATACAGATGTTCTCTCTTGGCAGCTGGTGGTAAAGAGTCAGCCCTTGCTCCACTAAGCACTTCATTGTGACCCTTAGATGCACATGATGTTCCTACAGTGTATTGGAAAAAATTAGGACATCGTCACTGATGTTGATTACTCCCACCAGTCCCAACAAGGCTTCAGGTATCGCATCCTGGAACACCTCGGCTGCCAGGACACTCTAAAGCTGAGTCGCTTGAACCTTCTCAATCCGACTTGGGTAGAAAAAGTCATTATGTATCAGCTGGATTCCTCCAGCATCAACTGGTGATATCCCTGAATTACATCCACTTTCGAGAACCACTTGGCCCTATTTATGTCAGCAAAAACTTTGCCTCCCTCTTCGGATTGCCTTGTTGGGTAGCCTTATATCTACACAGAGTCTTATTGCCTTCGGCTGCTTGGGTTTTGAAGCAATAACTAAGAGTGACACCCACAGTGTTGGGCCTGCTACTTCCTCTATTACACCTGCTTGCTCCAACCTTTCCAACTCAGCCTCTACCAGTGGGATGGGACACGTTGGTGGCACAGAGCCACTGCTCTAACAGTCGGGTCAAAGTGGAGTTTGACTTGCACATTTTTGAGACACCCAAATCCCTCGAATAGCTCAGGAAATGTTACCATGATGCCATCGGCATGCGACCGATAAACTTATCTCACTAACATTACCAGACCTAAATCTTCCATTGTGTGATAGCGTCTCAGTGTGCCAGAACTCTTTCGGGTAACATGACATTTTGACTATGTCTTCTCCTCCCATGCGTGATTTCCACCTCTAGCATTCCTTTCAAGGGGATAGAAGTAGTGCCTCCGGGTAAGCACTAGTTCTGGCCTCAGGTCTATCTTAAGGAATTGTTTGGAATCGAAAACATTCACGGACATTCCCGTGTTAATAAGTGCTGCTATCGATACACCACCGATTCCTACTTTGCACGTAAGTGTTGGCCTCAGTTTCTGATTAATGCACCCTGTGAATGAGATAGTAAATTCCTCCTCGTCATCATTTTCCTCCTCCTATAACAGCCTCATCTGGTGTCGCACCATTTGTGTCAGGTGGCTGTCTTCTTTCTCCACCGACAGATGCCTCGCTCTGCTGTACTTCTTGCTCTTCATGCCCTTGTTCAACGTTCGATTCACACTCTGACACACATTTGCAAAATGGTTTTGTCATCCAAACTTCAAATACGGTTTCCCCCTTGCGGGGAACCCTCTTGGAGGATGACTGGAAAACCCACAATTTCCACACAGTTTCTCACCCTGTTTGGCACTGGCACCATCACGTGTCCTTCCCGGCCACCGTCACATGTGCACAGTATACAGGAAGGCATACTGTGCACTTGTGAAGGTATATGAACAGTATACATTCTCCAGATATATGATAGTATATGCAGCATTTGCATATACTCAGTATGTAGTTCACTAGTATATGCACAGTATGTACAGAAGGTCTCTACAACATGCGAAGGGTGCATAGCCTCCGGTCTTTACACAGTATGAAGACATCTACTATGTGCAAGGGGTATACACAAGGTGTCTAATATTTGCTTTGTGGACATAAAGGTATGTTTTTCAGTCTTAAGTTTGTGTGTGCATATTGTGCAAATAGTGAATAAAATACTACAATGATTTTTCTAACTTTCATCACTTAAATCTTTTGTGATCTGCAGGTCAAACGTTTGAATCACAGGCAGTCAAAAGCAGCCTGCCATCTTTTCAAGGTAAGAAAAATGAGTACTACTAAATTCGGTAATAGTAGCGCCTGTTATTTACATCACATAAGCACTATGAAATATGATATGAAACATAATATAAAAGTAAGCTGTTATTATTACATATCAGATGATAGAGCACTAGCCATATATAATATAGCACATACCTATATACTCTACATATATCCAAGGCCTGTATAGTGTGCTTACGTGGGAAGTCTATAATTTATGAACATTACACAAAGAAATTCAACTGTAGAAGAAATGCATCAGAAATAATAACACAAAATGATTCCCTCCTACATTGAGCGAGGAGGTTGCTTTGCTAAACATAATGAAACAATAACTACATCTGTTCACTGTGGAAAAAAACACCAAGTTTTAAGGTTTGTATTTTCCTAAAATTTCATTTTTCACTTATATACATTACATTTCTGCCCTTTGAACCGTCTGAACGATGTGTCACATTCTAATACAGACATGAACGTCAGGCACCTATCCTAACAACTTCGTGACCACATAGTTCGAGACGATTCTGAATAAAAAAAAACTCATTTTGGGAGACATGAACAAACAATTTGCAATAGGTCGTTTTGTGGCAAAGTCATCAATGGAGCAGCCTTGCTCCAGAGCTTTTTGAAATAAAATAAACTACAATTCAATCACAAAGCTGCTTTCTGACCTGACAGAATAATCAAACTTCACTAGTTCTCAGCATGGGAAAGCCTTGGGACCAGTGTCTTCATTAAAGAAGGAATCACACTATCATTACTGAACCCATCTTCTGCCTTCGAAACAGTGTATCTCTCACACCCCTTCTGAGGCTAGAACATCTAGGTATTCATGGTATCATCCTGACTGGATCGCCTTCTATGTCTTAAACAGATGAAGTATCCTCTTGCTCCCGCCCTACTAATCAACTCCTTTACACACTGAGTTAAAGCAACCTTTCTTCATCTCTCCACTCTTCTGCAATCTATACCTCAGCCCACCACTGGAATTCATTAGGTCTTTCAATCGGTGTAGAGTCAAAATATCGAGTTTTTAATTTCGACTAGACATAATATCGAGTAAAAAATATAGAATGGACATAATATCGACTAGACATAATATAGCCTACCAAAATATCGACTAGAAAATTTTAATATCGAATAGAATGGACATAATATCGAATCAAAAATATAGAATGGACATAATATCAACTAGACATAATATAGACAACCATAATATAGAATTTTGGGTAAGTTAATATTAATTTTTATTTTTTTGTGTAATATAATTCTGTAGCGGGTTGTGGGTTTATAGGGGAATAGGGTGGGAAGTAATTTAATTATAATTAATTAAATATGTTATTTTATTTATTGTTATTCATTCAGAATTAATTGTTAATTAATTATTAATTGGTAATTCATTAAAATGTAATTGGTAATTAATTTTAATTGATTCATTGTTAAATATTTTAATTTTAGTAATTTATTTTCTGTAGCGGGTTGTGGGTTTATAGGGGAATAGGGTGGGAAGTAATTTAATTATAATTAATTAAATATGTTAATTAATTAATTGGTATTTATTTTGAATTAATTGGTAATTAATTTTTAATTGATAAATAATTAATTGTTAATTGATAATTAATTTTAATTAATT
Organism: Lissotriton helveticus; assembly: GCF_964261635.1. Taxonomy (NCBI): domain Eukaryota; kingdom Metazoa; phylum Chordata; class Amphibia; order Caudata; family Salamandridae; genus Lissotriton; species Lissotriton helveticus. The sequence goes on along the minus strand of NC_136072.1, from coordinate 686,141,125 downwards.
GTTTAATTTACAATTATATGAACAATATTTTCTTTTCTTTAGCGGGTTGTGGGTTTATAGGGGAATAGGGTGGGAAGTAATTTAATTATAATTAATTAACTATGTTAATTAATTAATTGATTGGTATTTATTTTGAATAAATTGTCAATTAATTTTTAATTGGTAATTAATTAATTGTTAATTGATAATTAAATTTTATTATTTGATTAATTGATAATTATGTGAATAATATTATTTTATTTTTAGTAGCGGGTTGTGGGTTTATAGGGGAATAGGGTGGAAAGTAAGTTAATATAATTAATTAAACATGATAATTAATTAATTGGTATTTATTTTAAATACATTGTTAATTAATTTTAATTGGTAAATAATACATTTTTAAGTGGTAATTAAAATGTATTAATTGTTTAATTTATAAATATGTGATTTATATTCATTTATTTTCACTAGAGTTGGGATATTAAGATTTACCCCTATGCTATCCAACGCTTTCCCTACTGTTGCACTCTCTGGAGTGGGAATAGTAATTTTTACCCCTATGCTATCCAACGCTTTCCCTACTGTTGCACTCGCTTGAGTTGGAATAGTAATTTTTACCCCTACGCTATCCAACGCTTTCCCTACTGTTGCACTCTTTGGAGTGGGAATAGTAATTTTTACCCCAACGCTACCCAACGCTTTCCCTACTGTTGCATTCGCTGGAGTGGGAATAGTAATTTTTACCCCTACGCTATCCAACGCTTTCCCTACTGTTGCACTCGCTGGAGTGGGAATAGTAATTTTTACCCCTACGCTATCCAACGCTTTCCCTACTGTTGCACTCTCTGGAGTGGTAATAGTAATTTTTACCCCTGCGCTATCCAATGTTTTCCCTACTGTTGCACTCTCCGGAGTTGGAATAGTAATTTTTCTCCGTACGCTATCCAGCGCTTACCCTACTGTTACACTCACTGGAGTTGGAATAGTAATTTAAACCCCTACGCTATCCAACGCTTTCCCTACTGTTGCACTCTTTGGAGCGGGAACAGTAATTTTTACCCCTACGCTATCCAACGCTTTCCCTACTGTTGCACTCTCTGGAGTGGGAATAGTAATTTTTACCCCTATGCTATCCAACGCTTTCCCTACTGTTGCACTCGCTGGAGTTGGAATAGTAATTTTTACCCCTACGCTATCCAACGCTTTCCCTACTGTTGCACTCTTTGGAGTGGGAATAGTAATTTTTACCCCTACGCTACCCAACGCTTTCCCTACTGTTGCATTCGCTGGAGTGGGAATAGTAATTTTTACCCTTACGCTATCCAACACTTTCCCTACTGTTGCACTCGCTGGAGTGGGAATAGTAATTTTTACCCCTACGCTATCCAACGCTTTCCCTACTGTTGCACTCGCTGGAGTTGGAATAGTAATTTTTACCCCTACGCTATCCAACGCTTTCCCTACTGTTGCACTCTTTGGAGTGGGAATAGTAATTTTTACCCCTACGCTACCCAACACTTTCCCTACTGTTGCATTCGCTGGAGTGGGAATAGTAATTTTTACCCCTACGCTATCCAACACTTTCCCTACTGTTGCACTCGCTGGAGTGGGAATAGTAATTTTTACCCCTACGCTATCCAACGCTTTCCCTCCTGTTGCACTCGCTGGAGTGGGAATAGTAATTTTTACCCCTACGCTATCCAACGCTTTCCCTACTGTTGCACTCTCTGGAGTGGTAATAGTAATTTTTACCCCTGCGCTATCCAATGTTTTCCCTACTCTTGCACTCTCTGGAGTTGGAATAGTAATTTTTCTCCGTACGCTATCCAATGCTTACCCTACTGTTACACTCACTGGAGTTGGAATAGTAATTTAAACCCCCACGCTATCCAACGCTTTCCCTACTGTTGCACTCTTTGGCGTGGGAATAGTAATTTTTACCCATATGCTATCCAACGCTTTCCCTACTATTGCACTCGCTGGAGTGCGAATAGTAATTTTTACCCCTATGCTATCCAACGCTTTTCCTACTGTTGCACTCGCTGGAGTTGGAAAAGTAATTTTTACCCCTACGCTATCCAACGCTTTCCCTACAGTTGCACTCGCTGGAGTGGGAATAGTAAATTTTACCCCTACGCTATCCAACGCTTTCCCTACTGTTGCACTCGCTGGAGTTGGAATAGTAATTTTTACCCCTATGCTATCCAACGCTTTCCCTACTGTTACACTCACTGGAGTTGGAATAGTAATTTAAACCCCTACGCTATCCAACGCTTTCCCTACTGTTGCACTCTCTGGAGTGGTAATAGTAATTTTTACCCCTGTACTATCCAATGTTTTCCCTACTGTTGCACTCTCTGGAGGTGGAATAGTAATTTTTATCCATACGCTATTCAACGCTTACCCTACTGTTACACTCACTGGAGTTGGAATAGTAATTTAAACCCCTACGCTATCCAACGCTTTCCCTACTGTTGCACTCACTGGAGTGGGAATAGTAATTTTTACCCCTACGCTATCCAATGCTTTCCCTACTGTTGCACTCTCTGGAGTTGGAATAGTAATATTTACCCCTACGCCATCCAACGTTTTCCCTACTGTTGCACTCACTTGAGTTGGAACAGTAATTTTAACCCTTTCGCTATCCAACGGTAAAAATATTGTATATGTTTTGTGAATAATATGTATATATATATATATATATATATATATATATATATATATATATATATATATATATATATATATATATATATGAGGTACGTGGTGCTCTCAAGTCGAAATGATCAGCAACAGCAGCAGCAGTCGCCGTCGAACAAAACAAGAGCAGCGAGACCCAAGGAAAGTGCAAATATCTTTATTGAGTGCTAGCCCAGCACCAGTCCGCCATGACGCGTTTCGGCTAGAGATAGCCTTGATCACATTTAAAATATATATATTGTTTTTAGTTACATTAATTCTTTCTCAATTTTACGTTTATTTAAGTATTTTAATATGTTTAAATTAATTTAATCTATTATATTACTTTTAATTTACTTTTAAGACATTTAAAAAAATCGATTTTTTACACTCGATATTTTGGAGTCGATATTTTTGTACTTACCTGTTTGAAGATAGGAAGTCGATATTTTTGCAGGTGATATCTTTACTTCTATATTTTGTCCTCTCGATATTTTGTCTGTCGATGTTGTGTCAGTGATCCCTTTCAATCAAGCATGTTACAACTCTGCAGATGACACCCATACCATCCTGAAACTCATGAACCTGATGTACCTATTCTCCTTTGGTCTAAACTACTAATTACGAGCCCTTGAAATTGATTATGCTTCCCTGCCTGAAATTCAGCTTATCAAAACTGAGCTTCTCTCTTGCAGGAGCTGAGTGATTACCCCCACTTGACCATCTGGCTCCAGAAATATGGATCATGTCCAATGACACATAAGAAACTTGGGAGTGACTATGGTCTCTGACCTTTCCCTAGTGCCACAAATGAAATAAGTTACCAAAACTGCCTCCCCACAATGCCGAACCTGTGAAGCATTTTCTTCTTCTAGGTTTCCCTAAGAACGTATAGGTCACCATCATCCTAATGCTGTAGATGACATGAACAGACTTTAATTAGATCCCCATTTTATATTTTAAGAATACTATGGATAATTTGGGATACACCAGTCATACAACTACCACACCTAAACAAACCTATTCAACCACAACACTACCTTCATGCAAGCACTCTGCTGACCATCCATGAGCAGATGCCCCTAAAAGGCTCTCTGCTTTATCCACAGGGCCATCTATGGCACTAGACAATCCAATGTCCAAGTGAAACTTTCGTGGTACATGAAAAACAGGAACATCAGCTAAAGACCGATATCCTCACTGTATGTTCCAAGCTTCAAGAAAACGTGCAATGGTGGTACATCCTTAGCTGTTCAGGCAGCCAAACTCAAGAATTCAAATGTGAGAAATATCTACCAAGGCCTGGAGTTCAGTGAGGCGGTAGAAACCTGGCTGTTCACAAAAGGATTACCCACTTTTGTAAATTCCTCCAAATCAGCACCAGACAATTACTGCCTCGATAAAGGAAGAATCAATCATGCACCCATGACGTTCACTAAACCATTTTGAATTTCACATACTGATAAAGCATAGCTACACATTCATACTGACATAAGAAAACACTCATCAGGTCCTCATGCATGATACCAAAAATCTTCCCACATTGGCTACTCTCAAAACACACACTCTACCAACTTAGCATAATGCACAGAATAGCAGTATTGAGTTCAGATCCCAGCACAGGTGACTCTGTAAGACTTTCATCCTTCCCTGGTTGTTAAACTAAGTTATAGTAGCAGTTCCTCTTTACATTGCTTGTCTAGAGTGTGGTATAACATGCTATAAAAACAAGCTTTTAATGTATTACCTAGAGAAAGTTGCATGTCAGATACAAGGTTAAAAATAAAGATACACAATACTCACACTTTTATGTGGCTTAACATATTTTAGTACTGTGAAATAGTCCTATATATCTCACAACTTTAAAATTACTGGTCCTTATTTGGGAGCAATGGTTAAGCATGCGCTGCTATGTAATAAAAACAAAAAACTCCTTCTCCTGAGTATGATAATTGCTAAGTATTGCTAAATTCCCTTGAGGGCATTTATATTTGTGGAGGGGACTAAAGTATTGCGTAGGTTACCAAATTTACACCTCAATATGTATCAGACCAAAAATTAGCATGAAGATATTGCAACCACAAAGGATTAAAAGTTTCATTCATTTATTATTAAAATACTTTAAAAGTTGTAATGACACATAATTACATTGAAAACAATTTTATGCATATACGTCTTTGCTGTAAGCCAGCTCAATTAAAAAAACTCTGATTTTTATAAAAAATGCCGTAAGACACAGATACATCAATCTACATATACATCATATTTATTAAACATAAGGAACAAACTGCGCTGCTGCCATTGTGATAAACCTCATTTGTCATTGCAAGGTTAGGATCTCACAATCTTTCAATGTACCAATCCCAGCACAAAATGGCTGTATCACTGCATATCTAATACTGGGGAAGTTGATGTCTAGAGAAGGCAGCACACTAGTACAGAATGCACCTTAGTCATCCTGTCAAATGATGATCAGTCCAAGGATGTACATGTTACACAGGTTGCCCATGCTATGTCAAACAACCTTCTCATCTTAGATAAATACTGGAATTGTGCAACCTCCTCTAACACTATTGGGTTCCAGTACTTTATTAAGCAGGGATATTAACACCTATCCAAAGATATTTCTGACTGCTAAGAAAATGGCCTGTTCAGTGATGGTGAACAGTATCTCCTAAGAGGACCCCATGATCAGCTGGTTTGGTGATCTTTCAGTCGTGCGACTGGGGCACTTATATTTGAACTCAGACTCATAGACACAAAAACGGTAAGTCTATGCTTTCTTGCCTTGTTCGATAGCTCAGAGATTATTGTTATTGTTATTGTGGTTTTATATCGCGCCTAATCACCTGCAGGTCTCTAAGCGCTTGGAAAGATGGTAACAGACAATAACTTGACAAGGTGGAAGGTGGAAGCAGAGGCCGTAGCTAGATTATACTGTGCTCATGCTTCTACTAAACAGTAGCGTTTTTAGGCTCTTTCTAAATCGTAATACATTTCCTTCCCCACGCAGCACCCCAGGCAGCCTATTCCATAGCTGGGGGACTAACACTGAGAAGGCTCTCCCTCCCTTAGTCGCTAACCTGTAGCGAGGGCAGACCAGTAGCTGGGAGTCTGAGGACCGAAGTGTTCTCATAGGGCAATACAGCTGCAAGCGATCTTTAATGTAGGCTGGGGCCTTGCCATAAATTGCCCTATGGGCCGTACATAAGTTCTTGAATTCCACTCTTTCTTTAATGGGAAGCCAATGCAAGCTTTGAAGTAGGGGAGTGGCTTTAGATCTCCTCGGGAGTCTGAAGATCAACCGAGCAGCGTCATTCATTATGACCTGAAGCCTACTGGTCAGAGTTTAGGTAAGCCAAGGTAAAGGGCATTACCATAATCAATTCTGGAGATGATGGTGGCTGCTACTATTGATCGCATCATGGGTTGTGAAAGGACAGGAGTTAACTTCCGCAGTTGCCGAATGATGTTTGTACAGCTGCCCACAACCGAAGAGATCTGAGGGGCCATTGACAGATCACCATCCAGCTTGATCCCCAAGCTTTTTACAAACGGGCTTGGTTTTGGAGCAGGGCCTAACTCCGTGGGCCAATAGAGATCACACCAAGGTGAGGTAGTGGATGAAATCACTAATACCTCAGTCTTGTCTGGGTTAATTTTGAACCGGTTATCCGTCATCCATTGCACTGTGAACTGCAAGATGTTCTGAGCTTGGAGTTGTGCGGCCATAGTGTCATCGACACTTAACAGCAATTGCGTGTCGTCCGCGTAGTTAAAGACTTTACAGCCCATGGTGGCCAAAGAAGCAATCAACGGTTGCAAATAGAGATTGAATAGGAGCGGGGACAGGGCAGACCCCTGTGGTACCCCGCACTCTAGAATCCCCATCTCAGATGTTTCATCCCCCAGTTGTATCTTTTGGGTCCTTCCTGTAAGGAAAGATTGCAACCATTGAAAGGCCAAGCCCTTAATCCCAAAATCCTTCAGTCTTTCCAAAAGCAAGGCATGGCTGACAGTGTCGAACGCCGCTGATAGGTCCAACAAAATCAGGGCGCTCGATTTCTTGCAGTCAGCCATGCTTCTCAGTTCGTCCAGCACCGAGAGCATCACCAACTCGGTGCTGTGATGAGCTTGGAAACCTGCCTGTCGCTCATGGAGTAGATGATAGGATTCCAGATCGAGGGACAGGGATTTTAACACATGCTGCTCAAGGATTTTTGAGAGAAAAGGCAGCTGGGAGATAGGTCTGTAATTCTTTAACACCGCAGGGTCCGACCCAGGTTTTTTCAATAGGGGTCTTACACGCGCCTCCTTAAGTTCAACCGGTAGGTACCCCGTATCTAGTGATCTATTGAGGAGGGAGATGATACATTCCTCCAATAAGGGGCGCGCAACACGGAAGATCTCAGGTGGGCATGGGTCAGCTGAGGAGCCAGATTTGATTTTACCCATCAGCTGTTCCAGAGTCAATGCATCCAACTCTGGAAACACTTCAAGGGAGCAGTCAATCACATTCTTAGATGCTGATACTATAGCAGTCCCCATTTCCACACCGTTCTCTATCTCCTGGATGATGATCTTCACCTTCTCCAAAAAGTAAGCCTGAAAGGTGTTACAATCAATGGGAACCTTGGAGTTATCTGGTTTTTTACTCAGCTCTGCCAGTATCTTAAAGGTCTCTTTCTGAATATTCGCTGCCTTACTTAGGCGGGACTCAAGGTATTCCGCTTTGGCTTGGGTCATAAGATTTTTATATTGGTGAAGGGAAGCTTTATAAAGTTTCCTGTCAGTGTCCTGCTTGGTTTTCCTCCACACTCTTTCCAACGCTCTAAGCTTTCTTTTTGCTTCCCTTAAGGGTGGCGTGAACCAGGGAGCCCCTTTTCCAGACCCCTTTATTCGCTGTGTTCTCACTGGCGCTATTTGGTTAATGGCCCGGATCATGCTTCTCGTTAAGTCAGAGTATTCACGGTCCAGGCTACGTCCCGGATCTACGACCTGGGGTGTTACCGGGAGCACCTTAGTCAGGGACGCTAAATCGACCTCGGCCCATTTCCGGGTTTTCCTGAAGCCAAGCGGACTGCGAGTAATGCAGATTTTAAGGCGGGCCTCACAAGATATCAAATGGTGATCAGACCAAATGCAAGGCACTACATCTTTAAGGGTTAGACTGGCATCTGTGGTCCACACAAGGTCGAGAGTGTGGCCTTTTTCATGTGTGGGGACATCCACAATTTGTTTAAAGCCCACCGCAGACATTAAGGTGTCAAGCTGGCGCGTGGGCAGATCCCAGTTGGGCTTATCCCAGTGTAGGTTGAAGTCTCCTGTTACCAGGATTTTCGTATATCTGGAGCATAGGTCAGATATAATGGGGCAGAATAAATCATGGAAGAGTGGAGTTGAATTAGGTGGGCGATAGACTGACAAAATCACCCAGCACACATTGTGCACAGTGACCTTTACCCCAAGCAAATCAGTCAGGTCAATTGTCTCTGATAGCAACTTTTCAACTATCATAGTCTTCCTATAGAAAATAGCTACCCCTCCCCCCCGTGATCCCCCTGGGCGGTTATGCCACATTACATCATATCCGCTTGGAAGGGCGGCAATGATATCAGGCATCGAGTTCTCACCCGTCCAGGTCTCCGAGAGAGTCAGGACATCGATGTCATTGTCCTGAAGCATACTGTAAACCTCTAAATGATGGCAGTGGAGCGATCGAGTATTAAGGCTGGCTATTTTTAATACAGGGTACTGACCCGGGGGGGGAATAACCTTATCGGGGTGCAATATAGCATATTTTTTAAGCCTCAGTAGGACTGCCTGATCTACGAGAGGCTCACCTCTGTTCAGTGTATATAGCTCCTCCATGGAGTACATGCGCCGCTGGCCAGTAGTCCCAGCCCCTGCGCCCGTCTGTGCGTGGACGGGCGCAGACGGGCTGGACTCTGGCGTGACTCCGGCGATGCTCCGGCGAACCTGCAGCGCGTGCCCGCTGCGCGTCAGCATGGCCCGTTTTAAATACCGGTCTAGCGTCCTTACGACGACTAGACCGTGCGCAGCTTGTCTGAGCTACACCCCCAACCCAAGATGGCCGCCACAGTGCTGCCTCGAAGGGACAGGGACCCGCACAAAACGCGGTGGAACAACAATTATAGTGCCAGTAAGTGGACGTTGTATTAAAAGCAAAAAAACGGCAGCAAAACAAATAAACGAACTGCAAATCAAGATATTTAAAAAAATATAATAATGGCTCTTGTGAGCGCGCCACGCTCTGTATTCCTTCCTGTAAGTAGAGACAATATTGCTTTTATCAGGTATATCCCACAACATCCTTTGCTTGAGGGTGGCAGAAGGGGGGGCTACCTGCATGGATGCCTGAAAGCTGCCTATAAGGTTTAACAAACTCAATGGCCAATAGATTAAGGTCTTTATCGCCATATTTTAACTGTTTCCCTCTTCCTTTTTCTATGGCTGCCTTGCTCTGTACTAGCGATACAAAAGGAGATGATGGACGGAGCGTTTGAGCAAATCAAACACTCACCCCCAGTCAACTGATCTGGGTTTAATCCATCACCATTCTTTAGCTCACTCAGCCACCCCAGTTCAGACATGACCATATGCAAATCACCCTGTGCCTCATGGGAACAGTCCAGCCCGAACTGCCAAGCCTTGTCTTCCCCGGGCCGGAAACAAGCATCCTAGGACCGGTTTCGGATTCATAATCCTCATCAGCCAGGCTATCTTGAATCCAGTGGCCAAGTGAGCAAGGGACTCACGTCTGAGCATACCCTGCCACACTTAGTGCGAACAAAGCGATACTAAAGGGGATGATGGACGGAGCGTTTGAGCAAATCAAACACTCACCCCCAGTCAACTGATCTGGGTTTAATCCATCACCATTCTTTAGCTCACTCAGCCACCCCAGTTCAGACATGGCCATATGCAAATCAGTCTGACCCTGTGCCTCATGGGAACAGTCCAGCCGAACTGCCAAGCCATGTCTTCCCTGGACCGGAAACAAGCATCCTGGGACCGGTTTCGGATTCATAATCCTCATCAGCCAGGCTATCTTGAATCCAGTGGACAAGTGAGCAAGGGACTCACGTCTGAGCATACCCTGCCACACTTAGGGCGAACAAAGCGATACAAAAGGGGATGATGGACGGAGCGTTTGAGCAAATCAAACACCCACCCCCAGTCAACTGATCTGGGTTTAATCCATCACCATTCTTTAGCTCACTCAGCCACCCCAGTTCAGACATGGCCATATGCAAATCAGTCATCTTGTTTGTTTTGCTGTTCACCCTATGTGGGAAGGGTATGCCCAGACGTGGGTCCCTTGCTCACTACGCAACTGGAGTCAAGCTATCCTGGCTGAAGACGGCTGATAGCCAGAAACCGGTCCTAGGATGTTTGATTCCGGTCCAGGAAAGACATGGCTTGGCAGTTCGGGCTGGACTGTTCCCATGAGGCACAGGGGCAAGACTGATTTGCATATGGCCATGTCTGAACTGGGGTGGCTTGGTGAGCAAAATAACGATGGATTAAACCCAGATCTGTGACTGGGGGTGAATGTTCTGCCATTGTGCAACATTCCGTCCATCATCTTGTTTGTTTTGCTGTTCACCCTATGTGGAAAGGGTATGCCCAGACGTGGGTCCCTTGCTCACTACGCAACTGGAGTCAAGCTATCCTGGCTGAAGACGGCTGATAGCCAGAAACCGGTCCTAGGATGCTTGATTCCGGTCCAGGAAAGACATGGCTTGGCAGTTCGGGCTGGACTGTTCCCATGAGGCACAGGGCCAAGACTGATTTGCATATGGCCATGTCTGAACTGGGGTGGCTTGGTGAGCAAAATAACGATGGATTAAACCCAGATCTGTGACTGGGGGTGAATGTTCTGCCATTGTGCAACATTACGTCCATCATCTTGTTTGTTTTGCTGTTCACCCTGTGTGGAAAGGGTATGCCCAGACGTGGGTCCCTTGCTCACTACGCCACTGGAGTCAAGCTATCCTGGCTGAAGACGACTGATAGCCAGAAACCGGTCCTAGGATGCTTGATTCCGGTCCAGGAAAGACATTGTTTGGCAGTTCGGGCTGGACTGTTCCCATGAGGCATAGGGCCAAGACTGATTTGCATATGGCCATGTCTGAACTGGGGCGGCTTGGTGAGCAAAATAACGATGGATTAAACCCAGATCTGTGACTGGGGGTGAATGTTCTGCCATTGTGCAACATTTTGTCCATCATCTTGTTTGTTTTGCTGTTCACCCTATGTGGAAGGGTATGCCCAGACGTGGGTCCCGTGCTCACTACGCCACTGGAGTCAAGCTATCCTGGCTGGAGACGGCTGATAGCCAGAAACCGGTCCTAGGATGCTTGATTCTGGTCCAGGAAAGACATGGCTTGGCAGTTCGGGCTGGACTGTTCCCATGAGGCCCAGGGCCAAGACTGATTTGCATATGGCCATGTCTGAACTGGGGTGGCTTGGTGAGCAAAATAACGATGCATTAAACCCAGATCTGTGACTGGGGGTGAATGTTCTGCCATTGTGCAACATTCCGTCCATCATCTTGTTTGTTTTGCTGTTCACCCTATGTGGGAAGGGTATGCCCAGACGTGGGTCCCTTGCTCACTACGCCACTGGAGTCAAGCTATCCTGGCTGAAGACGGCTGATAGCCAGAAACCAGTTCTTGGATGCTTGATTCCGGTCCAGGAAAGACATGGCTTGGCAGTGCGGGCTGGACTGTTCCCATGAGGCACAGGGCCAAGACTGATTTGCATATGGCCATGTCGGCCATGTCTGAACTGGGGTGGCTTGGTGAGTAAAATAACGATGGATCAAACCCAGATCTGTGACTGGGGGTGAATGTTCTGCCATTGTGCAACATTCCGTCCATCATCTTGTTTGTTTTGCTGTTCACCCTATGTGGGAAGGGTATGCCCAGACGTGGGTCCCTTGCTCACTACGCCACTGGAGTCAAGCTTTCCTGGCTGAAGACGGCTGATAGCCAGAAACTGGTCCTAGGATGCTTGTTTCCGGTCCAGGAAAGACATGGCTTGGCAGTTCGGGCTGGACTGTTCCCATGAGGCACAGGGCCAAGGCTGATTTGCATATGGCCATATCTAAACTGGGGTGGCTTGGTGAGCAAAATAACAATGGATTAAACCCAGATCTGTGACTGGGGGTGAATGTTCTGCCATTGTGCAACATTCCGTCCATCATCTTGTTTGTTTTGTTGCTCTGTACTAGAGCAGGTGTGCTGGTCTACATCTCCTTCCTTTGGTAGAAGTTTAGGATGCAATGGATCATGGAAGTTCCCGCTTTTCACAACTGATACTGCTAATCAAGGAAAGATAGTCTAACAGCGTTTGTAGCAATAAAATGCCTTTGTTTGTTAATGTGGCAAAATGTGAACTTGTGCCTCACAAAGGGCTTCCATTTTGTTCTCTCAGTTCATTTCCTTATACTGTGCATTCTTGTCATTTTTTGACCACCGCAGAAACATAAAATGTTTCTCACTATCACCACAATTTGAATACATGCACTAAAACCATGTGACTTTACCACATGTGCATATATCAATACTGTAATAGTCACACACATCCCTACATCAGGCACAGTCCATTACAGGGAATTAGTGCAAAAAAAATCATAATAATAACATTAGTTAATTTCATGATACTGTAAAAGAGGTCCACGTTTCAGGTAGCTTTATGCAGCAGGATAATAATAATAATAATAATACAGATACTTATAAAGCGCGAACAGCTACCTCAGGTGAGGTGTCCCGGCGCTGGCAAGTCCTACAGCCAAGAACGCGTAGACCTGTGGAAGATCAAGATTGTTGCATAAAGAGCCAAGTTTTTAGGAGTTTCCTGAAGCTATCTTCTGTAGTGGCAGATTGGATGACAGGGGGCAAGGTATTCCAAAGTTTAGCTGTGCCAACAGAAAAGGACCTGCCTCCAAGTCTAGCTTTCCTCACGCGCGGAGTGATTAGCTTGAGCAGGGAGTTAGAGCGGAGCTCTCGTTCTTGGAGGTAACGGGGGAGTCGGAGTTTTAGGTACTTGGGACATGAGCCTTTTAGTGCTCTAAAAGCCAAGGTAAGCACCTTGAACTTAATTCTACTGGCCACTGGCAACCAGTGCAGCTCGTGCAGATGCGAAGAGATATGCTGCCTGAAAGGGACCCGTTTTATCAATCTCGCAACCGCATTCTGCACGATCTGTAGGCGTTGCACCGCTTATTTGGGCAGACCAAGAAAAAGGCCGTTGGAATAGTCGAGCCGAGATGAGATTGTTGCGTGAACAACCTCTGCCACACACAGGCTAGGCTTATTCTGGACGGTGATGGAAAAGAGAATTGTAGTATCTTGAACAATGATGGAAGAATGGCATGTTCCAGTGAAGATGGGATAAATGCAGGGCCAGACTGGCCATAGTGGGCACTGTGTGTTTTCCCAGTGAGCCGGAAAGTGGGGGCGGTTTTGGACCGGTGGAGGTCATTTTTGATACTGGAGGCCAGTTTTGCATCAGTGCTGCAATATCGGCCCCCAGTAGCAAAAGCAGCAGGGGCTGGCCCGACTCAATTGTCTGGGCTGGTTTATGTTCTCAGTCCGCCCTGGAAAAATGCTTAGTGCACTCAGCATGGTGACAGGATTGAGCTCGTGGATATTCCATATAATGATGGTTTAGAACTCTCGAGTAGTTGTGGTAGGATACAGCATTAAGGTACCCTAAATGGTCATTAGATCATATGCTCATGATGATGGAATAGATATTTAGTAACAGGATACAGCTTCTGAGTAGTACATAAGGTGATAGGATGGGGCACTATGGTCTTTCTTCAACAGAACTTTGGGCTACTTTATTTTGAAAAAAGTAGAGCCTTGGGGGAACTCTGTCTTCAAATATGAAACTGTCTTAATTTTTGAATATGACAGAGCCTTTGAGCATATGGTGCTGAGCGTACGTATAGGTTTGGTGTACTCTGCATTGTGATAGAGCTTTGTGGTACTATGTTTTTGAAAAAGCATAGAGCTGTTGGGTACTCTGCTGGGATAGGAAAGCACATTGGCATACTCTGCATTGAGACTGGACATAGCCTTGTAAAACTATGTATTGAGGTAAGGTTGAGAATTGGGGTATGCAAGATTGTGATAGTGCCTTGAGGTGCTCTATGTTGTAATTGAAAGAACCTTGGGTGTATCTGCATTGAGATATGATGGCGTCTTTATATATTTTGTCTTTTGGTATTGGTATGATCCTCCACTGCCTCTGTGCACTTGAATGTATTGACCTTTACAGAGAGTAATGCTAAAAATGTGTAAACCTGCATATAGTGCATGTGACAAAATGAAGACATTTAAATGTGCTAAATTCTGAGTCTCCAAGAGCCCTATTGATATGCACTCGTCTGGTAGAACTGTTATGTGGTTTTTCTATTGGTTGTCGAATATGCTCAGATAAATACAGCCCATCACCACTTGTTCCTTCTTACAGGAAAAATACTTTAGCAAGTTCCAAAGACAAATTAAATGAAAGCTTAAAACATTTCCATTTTAACTAAAAGTTAGAACATTTCACTCTGGAAATGAATGCAAAACTATGGAACTGTCTTCTAGTTTGAAAGCAAATAGTTATTTTTTTCTACATTGTTTTACATGTTGAAGCCAGTTGATCTGCATACTTTCTGTTTCTGTAAACCTTTAGGGCTTCATATACAAAGTTATTTTACAGTCAGGTACTATGCTATTTGCAAAATCACAGTGTCTGCAACTACAAAATGCCTTTTGGTAATTGTGGTTGCAAGCCATTGAAAAGTTACCAACTTTTCAGAGGTGTCTGCATCTGATTTGCAACTGGGAAACTGTTAAACATTACAATGTGGTGTCTGTTATTTTTAAAAGGATGCTTCTAGTGGAAGGTTCTGAAAAGCAGATGATCTCTTCTACAGGGCATAGTTTTCATTGCTGCAGCAGGTGCAGTGGCACCAGAGCTCAGATGCCTCAGTGGCCCAATGAACTCTGATTATCGCTGTATTTTATAATTCGAACAGCATCCACAGGGCCAATTTCTTTCTTTGCACTAGGGCCTATGACACACTGGCTATGCGACTGCTCTGCTACTGACCTTTTCCTCACAATAACTGCAATGGTTGCAGTAGCTCGCTTACATGAAAATCATTAGTGTTTCTGAGTTGTTTACACATGAAAGCCAATTTATTTTATCATAGGAAATATGTCTTTCCATTTCTATGATTGGAAAATCATCACTTCCACTCGGGCCAATTGCAATATGCCAGCAGATCCGATTAGATTGTACCTCAAGGTAAGCATTTAACACCTTCTGCTTCAATTAAATCATTTAAAGTTTATTTAGCATAGTCTCAAGCTGCATCGTGTTCTGGATTCGCTCACCTGTCTGAACTACTCTAGCCTCAGGTCAGACTGGGCTTTCTGCTTGGCTTCAAGACAGACTCAGTCAGACACATGTTTCAATTACTGCTGGTATGGTGAATGACAAGATGCAGGCGTGAGATAAATCAGCGCTGTGACAATGCACTTTAGGTCTCATTTATTGGGATTTGACGAGGGCAACACAGCAAATCACCTTGCTGCGCTGTGTGGCTGTGCTACGTCAAAGCGAGGAATGTGCCATATTTATCTAATACTGTCCATTCATGTCCTTTTCTCCAGTGCTGGTACAGTTTTGGCCGCCAAGCGCCAATGCAGGCACCCTAGCACCTTCCTGCACAAAAACAAGCCTGAGAGGCGTTTTCCTCTTTCTTTGAGCGCTGCAGATGGCAGCACACACGAAAGAGGAATAAACAAGGAGAAATACGTATTTCACTGTGTTACTCCTCACCTCGGGATGCATAAGGTTTTGGTGCTTCCCCAGGTTGACATGGTCTTGTAATTCTGAGGACGCATCAGAATTCATGGATGTTGCGTAGGAACATCCACCACAATGCACATGGAAGGTCTCCTGAGCGCAGACTAAGGCTACGCAGCGATTTGCGTTGCCTTACCTTACTTCTTATCCACGAGGCCATTTAGAGCCACGCAAAGTGGCTTTGTGTGACCTCATAGAATTTACTTTGTAGTTTGCGCCACCAAAGCGTCACAAAAAGTGACGCTCTGGGGGCGCAAGGGGCTCATAAATATGCCTGTTTGTATTCATGCAGCTGCACTACCCGGCGTGTGTGACATGAAGCCAGCAGTGTGCAGAACTGAAAGGAAGGCATGAGAAAGATGCTCCTCACGTGGCACTGCGCAGCTCTACTGCTGTTGCGCGCTATGGGGCAGATTTACAAACCCCTTGCACCACTTTTGCGTCATTTTATAACATGGGAAAAGAGCCGCAAAAGTGGCGCAAGGAGCTTGTAAATCTGCCCCTATGTATAAGTGGAGGAGATGCGCCACACTTTCTGTACAGGAGCAGCAAAATACTGTATATAGGACTGTGGACAGTCCTCCCACAGCTTGGAGAAACATTCAACTCACAATGAAGATTAACAAATAAAAAATAATCCAATGAGACTTTAAAAATCACGCTTAATAAAATGATGGCAGCAGATTTACGAGGGAATACTGAAATATGACCCAGGTATCCACCCCTTGGCTAAGGCTGTGGCAATAATTGTTTACATTTAATTAATAGCTTTTGGCAACACTTACTTCATTTTCATTACACCCGAGTGGAGACCTGGCTCCTTTAGCAAGCAGCCTTCTACAAAAATCCTTGATAGGTAACAAGTAAAGCAATTCAAAGGAAATGTATGACATATAAATGACATTTTCAAGGAGGAAAGAATCGCACAGGTACCGAGAGGCATGATGAAAAACGATGAAACTTGCACAGATCGTTTACCCCAACACATTAACAAGGCAGAGAATTTGTAAGAATGCAATGTACATAATAAAATACAAAAATTTTCGAGGACAGAGAAAGTGTTGTTTTCTTTGCTTTGCGGAATTGAAATATTGGTGGCTGATTACGTCAGAGCACTTGCGAATAATTCCAGATCAAAGAACCCTATCTGGAGAAAAAAATAACTTCAGTCCTGGCCCTATGTCTCCTAGGACTTTGCATAGGCAAAGTATTAAAAAGCAACAATTTCCCCTCTCTTTCTCCCATCTATACCTTAGAGAACATATTTTCTGTTAAATTGTAAAAAACTATTTCATTTTTATATAAGTTTACAAGGACAGTTAGCATAGGTCATATGATCTCTATCACCATAAATAAATATATGGGGTGGATGTAACGTGCATAATTAAGTGTAGAGTAATCATGAGGAATTACCTAGGAATTTTGTGAGATTGCACTTGAATTAAGAAAAAAGTGTACGTTTGCATTTAGAGCTATTTCTTTGTGCGAAAACGATCCCTCACATCAAAAATGGATGCGAGGCGCATTTTGTGTTAAGAAATAAGGCAAAGTGCAACAGAACATGAATAGCAAATGGCCACTTACATTCTCTAAATGTGCTCTTGCTGTAGAATTGTCCCCCAACGTACTACAGGCATTTAGTGAGATTTTCTTATTTCAAAATGCACACTCATGTCCAAAATGGATGCGAGGTTTCATTTTGCACTAAGAAATTAAGCTAAATACATCAGAACATGAATAGTGAGGATGAGCGGCCGATCACACTCATTAAATGTGCTTTCACAATGTTATGTTATATTGATTTCTTTAGTGCACTAATTGCCTGAGATGGTATCCAGGTGCTTGGGCCGGTTTGTCGGTGTGTGGTCCCAAAGGTACTTTACCGAAATGCCAGGTCTTCAGCTTCTTGTAGAACTCAAGAGGTGAGGACAAGGCTCTGATGTGTTTAAGGAGGTTGTTCCATATCTTTGGTGCAATATAGAAGAAAAAGAGACCTCCAGTTTTGCTTTTGCATATGCAGGGACTGTGTGCAAATGAGAGTGAGGCAGGTAGAGAGTAGATGTCTAGTGGGTGGGTGAAAGTGTATATAGCTGTTCTGGTTCTGTGGACCTGTGTTATGTATGGATTTGTATGTGTGTGTGAGAAGTATATATTGGCTCCTCTTGTGAATGGCTGCCAGGGATGCTTCTTGAGGTGTGAATGTGATGTGGATGTGGCCTGGGAGGTGGAGTATGAGTCTTATGGCGGTGTTCTGGATGGTCTGGAGTCTGTGTAGGAACTGTTGTGAGATACCGGAGTAGAGAGTTTTGCCATAGTCCAGCCTGTTGGTAATAAGTGCTTGTGTGACAGTCTGTCTGGTGTTCTGCGGCAACAATTTAAACATCTTCCACATTATGTGTAGGGTGAGGAAGCAGGAGGTGCACATTGAATTGAATTGAGCCATAATGTTAGGCTTGTCATCTAGGATGATACCTATATTTCTTGCATTATCTGTGGGTATGGGGTTGTTGGTCCTAGCTATGACAGCAACCTGGTGGAGCCCCATGGGGAGGTCTTGTTGCTGACGACCAGTACTTCTGCCATGTCGGAGTTGAGCTTCAGGTAGTTGCTTTGTATCCTGTCTGCTACCATGGTCATGGAGTTGGTGAAGTTGGTTCTGGTGGTGGTTGTCCTGTCTGTCAGGGAGAGGATTAGTTGGGTGTCATTGGCATAGGAGATGCCAGTGATGTCTTGTGATTGGATGATGTTGGTAAGCAGTGTCATGTATATGTTGAAAAGGGTGGGGCTGAGGGATAATCCCTGTGGGACGCCGCATATCAGTTTCTTGATGTGCAGGGTGACAGGATTAAGGAATAGTTCCATTTCAAAGTGGATGCTTGTATGGCAATCTTATGGAGTCTTCTGAGGAAGGTGTTGTGGAAAACAGTGTTGAAGGCCAGGGAGAGGTCGAGCAGGATGAGAGTTGCTGTTTCTCCTCGGTCCAGGATGATTTTAATGTTTTTGGTGGCCATGATGAGTGCTGTTTTATTTCTGTGTTTCTTTCTAAATCCTGATTGAGTAATGCCTAGATGATGGTGAAGTTCGAGGTGGGTTGTAATTTGCTTGTTGGTAGCCTTTTCGAATGCTTTTAATGGATAGGGGAGCAGGGAGATGGGTTGCAAGGTGCTCAGTTGATTCAGGTCAGCTGTGGGCTTCTTGAGGAGGGCGTTGATTTATGTAGGTTTCCATTCGCCTGGGAAAGTGGTGAATGTGTAGGAGGTGTTGATGATGTGGGTCAGAGTGGTGCTGACGTTGTAGCTGTGGTAGAGGCATGGGTCAATTGGGGCCCCTGACTGGATGGTCTGCATGATTGTGCTGTGTCATTTCTGGTGAGCGTTGTTTATTCAGTCAGGTGGCAGTCTTGGTGGCAGTCTTGGTTGGTGCTGGGTATTTCAGAATGAGTACTCTGGGGTTGGGTTGGTATGCAAAGTTGCAGTTTCACTAGACCTCCCTAGATTATGTCTCTCACCAGGCTCCATAACCTATATTGTCACACTGTTCTGATGACATCCCAAGGCCTAGCTACTCTTGTAAGTTAAGAGAGTGGGAATCAGTTGTGTGATCAGAATGGTTCAAGGATCCGGCATCCAAAGGCAATCCCTCCCTCCTCTCCAGTGGATCAACTTGGTGATTGGGTTACCTATGATACCTGCCTCTTGGATGTCTATGATCGTCCTAGCTAGCCAACATGACTTGGTACAGCAAATATCCTTCACAAACAATTAGACATTGATCCAGTGCTCAATCCCCTCACAATATTAGTAGCCCTAATGGTGACCTGTGTGAATCTATATACTATATACTGTCCTCTCCGAGGTCTTCAACACCATGTTACTTTCAGGTGGGGGCCCATTTTGATATTTGTAATGGGGAAGCATATCTGTCTGCACCAAGGAAATAACTCAGTGGCTCAGGCTAGGGATAGTGAACTTCTCTGTAGCTCTGCTAATCCTCAGCAGGACCATCCCTAGCACAGGCCACAGATAAAAAATTAACCTCAGATGCACACTGTGAAGTGCAGAGCCCCAACTGGCTTAAAGGCATCTTCTTAGTCCCGCCTCTCCACTTAAACACTATTAGTCGCACAGACCATTGTGGCTTGGAGAGGCTTCAGACACACAGATTTATCTACCAGACCATTCACCCTCTCAGACCAGGCACAGTGGCAATCAGGTTGCTCAGGGGAGCCTGTCCTTATTATACACTGATCACACTCTGCCGGCAAAAAGCGTGACAGCAAGAACATGCATATAGTTCACATTCACCCTTCTAATAAAGGCAAACAAATCAGTGACTTATTCACCTGCTTAGCCCTTAGAGTGGGCTCACAACTACAAAAAGAAGATACAAATATCCATCAGAAAGTATGAGATTCATGATCCAGCTACATGACAAAGTATTATTTCAGAAGGGTATTGCAACATTTTTCCTAAAAAATATGTGTAGAGCTTTGATTATTCAAGTTCTCTAGTTGTTTCAGCCATTATCCACTGAAAGTATAATTACTAGACCAACATTTTCATATGAGTAAAAACACATGCACAGCACCACGTGACTTGACAGATCCTACAAATAATCAAGTGGTTAATCACAGTGTAAAACTGTGCTCACAACAGCACCAATCAAGCCAACTCTGTAAATGAGCAAAAACGTCTATGCAACCATCCAAAAAAAGACTGTTGTTGATGTCATGGTTTAGAACCTACTGGAGACCTTTCTGCAGTCTCTCTGTACTTCCCTTTTGCAGTTTCTGAAAGCTGACCCATGTAGACTTTCTTAGCGGAAGGTTTAGGGCTTCTCAGTTTTCAAGACACCTTGAGATTTGCAACTTTTTTGCTTCAATGTACAGTTTCTAATCAGCACTTCAGTGCTAATCAATTTCTATTTGGCGTTAACTTCCCGAAAACACAACTGCACAAAACATCCGCCAAATAAAGTAATTCATTAGTCAATTTTTAGGTCCAGACAGGGCAGTGCATGCGCTGCTCTGCGAGGCATGCTATATTCAAGTATGGAGTTGAAGCTCCGCTCCCTCTCCATCCATATTTTTGATTGGCTTGTGTCATTGTCCTTTGTAAATGCTGAGTTTGGATTTGTTAATATTCTTGTTAGTCACTACTTGGTACTGCCTTGTCTTCATTTGTAACCTCCCATGTAGACTGGCCCTTTTACTTCTATTGTTACACTGTATATCTTATCTAGTCTGTAAGCACTATTTTCTTTAATGAGCTTCTCCTACTGCAGGCACAAGATGCTTTCCTGCAACATTCAGTGTGCCATGTGCTCTTTCATTTTCCAAACAACTCGGAACAATGGAGGCTACTTCTTTGAAATCAAATAGGTCTTGCATTTACAAGAGTTTCAGCTATTGGCACTGTAAATGACAATGCCTTTAATGTATATGTTAATTATCAAACAGACAATATGCCATGTGTCAGGGCATTTCAAGATAGCAGTCTGAAGCAGGTACTGTATAAATAAAAAACTAGGAGACAGATTTCTGGTATGACAAGGGTAGTGTCCTACAGCACCCAGCCATGCAATACATAAAGATTCTCTTGGCATCCTTTTTACCTCCTTTCAAGTGCACAAACGTGTTACATGTGGCTCAAACTGATCTGTCAGGTAGGATTTTACACTACAACAGGAAGACCACAGGAAGACCACAGCCCCCAAACTGAAAATTCTGCAAAGTTCAGAGGAGACAACGCTCCCATTTACGCTAGACTATTTTGTAGCACCTGAAAGGAATTTTCACACCTGATTCTCACCCTATTCAGGCTAAAGCACATGCTAATTAGGCTTCTGAAAGCTTAGACAGGTAGTCACTTCAGAGTAGTTGCTTTTCCTTCCTGTTTATCAAAAACCCACCTTCAACTTTGAATTGGATTTGTAATTGCTATTAAAAATAGTGATTTACATTTACTGTAGCTAGGCTTTTTCACTAGTTAGCAGTAATAGTGTTTCAATCTGTACTCTGGTTTGCTACATAGAATAGCTAGACCTGCCACAGAGAAAATAGCTTTTTGGGCTTGTCATTGTAGGAACATGATAATATTAATTATCTACCTGTCCCACTTTTAAATGCCATGCATGCTTTAAATGTGTTTAAAAGGGAGGTCTTTATTTGTCAAAAATGTTATCGGGAGAGGTCGCACTACAGCTTTTACATTACAGCAGTCATAGCACTCCATGTAGGTCTGTAGCCATGTTTCAATTGCTACTGTAGTTATGGCTCAATAGGTGCTGCAGCCCCCAAGTGGCATTTAACTTTCTGACCCCGGGAGGACTTTCTACACCATATACTAGGCAAGTGAAATGTGCCAATCAGGAATATGGCAATTTAACCGTGTCTAAATAGGGAGCACAGGTACTTTATACCTGGTTAGCAGAAAGTCTGATTGTCCTACATACATGAAGAAAAGGCAGAGGTCACTCGGGGGAAACAGTTGGAAGATCTTTTAATTTCAAACAGCCAGTGCATAATGCATTTCAGCCTCTACGGCCTTCCTCAGATGCAGCTGTGTGTAAAGAATGACTCCACCCCCACCTTTGAAAGTTCAAAGTTTCTCCCATTGGCGGAAGTCCGCTGACCAATGGTCATTTGTTTTCAACTCCACTGTAGTTCTGCCACAACTACAGCTCCCAGAATGCTGTTTATCCGGGTAAGTGTTGTTTGGGAGGTGCGGGATGTCAAAATACAGAGTCTTTACTAACATGTAGATGTCGATCTCCCTCCGGTCCCCTTTTACGCTCCAACCTCGTTGCGCGTGTGCCCACCGGACTGTGAGCCAGAAGTACAGTGCCGCATCCGCTCCAGTCCCCTGGGGCCCCCTTTGCCTCTTCTAGGGTGCACCTGACCCCTGTAGTGCGGCCTATACAGTGGCCTCTCAAAACTATATTAAAGGCATCCCACTCCGTACTCTGTGAGGTGGCCGTCCCTGCGTTATCCTCAAAATATTGTGTGATTTCTCCCCTGATCTCCTCCTGAAAGACCTGGTCCTTAAGGGTGTCTTGTCAATGACAAGCTGCACCACACAGCAGTCCATGATGAAGCGTACACTTCGAGGTGGGCCGAAGTCGATTCAATAACTTGAAATACAGGAAAGCTGCAAGCAGCGGGTGCCAGTCACACTCCGGCCTCTTTGCAAAGTGGGGCCTCCAACGCGCCTCTGGCTGGCGCAAACACATCCAAAACGCCCACTCCGTGAAGAAAAGGCAGAGGCCACTCGGAGAAAAAATAAATAAATAAATATATATATATATATATATATATATATATATATATATATATATATATTTATATATATATACACACACACACACACGCATATATATTAAAATATATATAATGTGATCAAGGGGCCGAGGTCCCGAAACGCGTCATGGCGGCGTGTGTTTTTTTCTGCACTTTTGATGAATAAATAAGTTTTTGCAATTTCCTATTTGGGTCCGGATTCGTTTTTCTGTTCGGAGGTTTCTTGGGACTGAAAACGGAGTTCTTCTCATATATATATGTGTGTATATATATATATATATATATATATATATATATATATATATATTATATGTATAATTACTTGGCCAAAATGTTTTGGGCCAACAACATTTTTTCTCTATATTTTTGGGGAAAACTGTGCTTTTAGTTTTGTCATTTGTAGGTCTGTCCTATAGTTTGTTTTTTGCCAGATACGTTTGTGCCTGATGCTTATGTGCAAGGGTATGCGTGTAATATTTAGTAACGTTTTTTATATCCGTATTTTGTGAATGTGCAGTTGTTGTGTTTTCACCTCGGCTTTTCTATATTTTGAACATCTTAGTTTCTATTAGATATAATCCTCGCCACCCAGAGCCTTGCTTGATTGATTCAAGTGTGCTTTACTATTCTGTAGACCATTTTGCAACGTTCAACTTAGGTTCGAAACATAGTCCTGTCTCCCATCACTGTTGTGTTGTGTGCCAGCTTTGCTGTTCTGTTTGCTCTCAACAGCCTCTGGGCTCTGTGGCCTGCCAGATGTCTACTGACTTTTTATGCACTGTTTGGCAAACCTGTCATCTAGAAACCTTGCTCGCAGATCCTCTGTCTCACATCATCTGTTTTCATAGCACTGGAACAAATATTCATATGAGGACAATGAATAAAGCAGGATGCCAGGAACTCATTTAGTTATTACTAGAAGTGGAAATTCATTATTTTATCTGCCATTGCAGCTCTGGCTTCACACTTTCTATTTAAAGAAAGGTACTTTTAAGGGCATCTTACTCTTGACAGGAATTAAGCGATAATGTATTTGAGCAATGCCATTAAACACAAATACATTTTCTCCTTACATTAATGACATTTATTTTCCAGCTTTCCATAATTCAGAGGTAAGGGAGTGGGTATATTGAAGTTTAACCATTACACACTATAGTAACTTTAAAAGGTACATTACTTTTAAAAATAATATTACATTTGAAAACACATAATACAAAAAAATCTAAAAAATAAGCTTAATATTTAAACAAGAAAATTGTAATGTAGGCAAACATAATACATGACACTAACTTTTAAAATGTAAAAATTAAAAATATGAAATAAAACCATTAAAAAAAATATCAGCAAAATGATTTAACGGAGGACTCAAATATACTACTCCCACTCAAACCTGAACAGCAATGGGGAAAGTATTGGACTTTGGAGTGGTCAGATTTTCAATTCCCACACTTTCTAAAGAAACAGTAGAGAAAGTGTCAGACTTTAGAGTGGTCAGAGTTAGGAGGAGTTAGATTTCCTATCCCCTTTCCAGCTTGTGCAACAGTAGGGAATGTCTTGGACTTCAGAGAGATCAGATTTACTATTGGCACTCCAACACAAGCAACATTTGAGAAAGTGTTGGACTTTGGCTTGGTTAGATTTTCTATTCCCACTCCAACATAAGCAACAGTAGGGAAAGTGTTGGGCATTGGAGGGGTCAGATTCAATTCCCAATGTAATCTGTGTAAAAGAAGATGTTTTAGACTTTAGAATGGTCAGTTTTGCCATTTCCACTTTAAAGTAAGCAGCATTACTGAAAGTGATTGCCTTTGAAGTGCTGGATTTTGAAGGGGTCAGAACTAGTATTCCATCTTCAGTAAAATCAATAGTAGGGAAAATATTAAACTCTAGAAAGTTCAGATTTAATTTTCCCTATCCTATATTAGTACAAAATGACTTACATATACATGAAATAAATAAACATGCAATATATTTCCATAGACATGTACAAAAATGTTTACATTATATAATTTATTTAAATTATTGCAATCCAAAATCACAAAACTAACATTTACGATTATGCAAAAAAGTGTATAAAACAAATATGGCCATAAGCAAATGAAAAAATATGTAATATCCCTTTTTCTCTAACATTTCAGCAACCAGAAAACAAATTAAATAAACAACAGAAAAAATGATTTAAATAAAATAATAACACCACAAAATTACCAATTATACAAAAAGCTAACATAATGTCTTTACTTAATATTCAAACTATTTAGAAAATAGCACCTTCATAGAATTAATTAACCAATTAAGAAATACAAAAATACCCTATTTTAAAATTATCTATTAAATGACTCATAAATACATAATACATTATCTAATTAACAAAATAGAACTTTCCAATGTGCATAATCAATTAAAAAAATAAGTAGTTATAAATGAGGTAAATTACACAAGTAAGAAATGAATATATGTGCACCAGGAAAATAAAAGCAAAGTATAAATAGAGGGTAATATTTGCAATGAAAGTCTGGCATAAATAATACTTAAAAGGACAGTAAAATCTATATCAATTTTGTTTGTTCAAGATGGCATTTTGGAGGATGTCCTCCTCACAGATGTCTAGATAATTGTAATGTGAAGAATGGACTATGGACAGGCCCTCCTTATAGGATTCTAGAATCTGAAACCCCTAATCCAAGCTCCTACCAGACTGCTTTCAGAACTCCCTGACTGAGCCCTATCATTTTTCTCCTAATTGCTTGGTATGTATATATGTAGCATTTAATATACAGACCCTGGGTATATAGGATACCACTTTACAATGGGCTAACAAGAAATTAAATATGCCACTTAGGGCTAAATCAATCAAAACATGTTTTAGAGGAGAGAGCTCATGCACCTTAGCACTGATTAGCAGTGGTAAAGTGCCCAGAGTCCTAAAGCCAACTAAAAGAAAGTCAGAAAAATAAGAGGAGGAGGCAGCAAGTTTGGGGATAACCCCACAAAAAGGGCCAGGCCCAACACCCTTTTTGTATATATTGCCATTTTATAGCATAATCCTAGTTGGGGATCAATGGTGAAATAACTTCCCACTGAAGTTTGTTGCATTCTATAAGATAGCAAGTTTAATGTCATTAAATATACCACGATACCTCTTTAACAAGCTTGCACTCTCAGGAGGCCGTCCTAAACTAAAGCCCTCTTTACGAGTGGCACGCATGAAATCTCCTCTTATGCAATTACCAATAATTCACTAATTGCAGGAGTAGGACTATAATAAGGAGTCTACGTTTTTGGGGAACAACATGTGGGAATCAGATTTAACTTGCCTATTCCTGCATATTTTTCCTGGTGTTTCATCCAGAGACAACTTCTTGCAGCACTAGTGAAATGCAAGTGATCAGTAATATTCCAGTAAAACTCCTAATTCTGATGACGTCAATACTTCTGTTACTGGCCCTACTGGAATTATTGGGCCAATCAAAATGAGTGCCTAAGGACAAAAAAAAGATATAAACTCGCATGTAAGCATTATGAAATGTTTGGCAGGCTGTTTCCCAACCAAAAAAGCATACAGCTTTTTTCTAAAACTAAGGGCCTGCTTTAAACTTTGGACAGCACCCCCCATATTTAAAGGTGGTGGTTTTACGTCAATGGCCCCAACCCCATCGGCCCATTGTTGTAGGTTTTCCAATGGCAGAGCTAGTGGAAGCACAGCCATCGGAACCATGACTGTCCGCTCGACCCAAAATAGAGCAGGTAGACAATCAGTTTGGTGGGCAGGGTACATTTAATATGGACAACTTCAAATCAGCCCTTAAGTGCCCTTCCTCATGGGAAAGAGAAGGAGCACTCGCTCTATAGGTGAGTGAAAGACAAATTGCAAATGCACATTGATAGTGGGCGAACTCAAACAAAGTGTCCACCGTAGGGACAATTCACAGAAGTACATGTGGAGTATCAGATTTAAATACATAAACGTATGAACTGCATTGATTTCCCAGGATACATCAGAGTATCTGTGAATACGTGAAACCGCTGAAATGTATTCAAATCATTACGTAACTCTAGGAAATATACAATTTTCTAATTTTTCTCAAAAAATGTATGAAGCTGATATTTGATTACTACACACTTCTACTACTTAAATTCAGTGGCGGCTGGCATCTACTGAGGAGGGGCAGGCAAATGGGTGTGTGCGTGTGGGGACAAAGAAAATAAAAGATAAATAAAAAAACAGTTACCGGATCCTGACGGGCAATGTCGTCACTCTGACCTTTTCTACTGGGACTGCAGGGCAGGCCCCAGCAAACTCCCTCAACCAATCCTCGCCTGCTCACTTGCTGTTTACCAGCATGTGAGCAGTACCCTGATGGCCTCTCTCACACTCCTGAGGGCACTGGATGCCAGCACTTGCTCTCAACCTAGCTGTTCTATGACAGTGTTTTGTGAGGTTTAAAGTTAGCATGTCTGGCTGTCCATTGCAAGATGGCCTGCCAAAAATACATGGGAACTTTAAACAAGTGCAAAGGCAGCCCTCTGCCCACCACTCCTCCCTCCTGTCACTCAGCAGGCCCGCCTCGTCCTGACGCTCGGTTCAGGACAGGACGATAACAAATAAAATGGTATTGAATTGCCATTATATTTTTCATCTTTAGGGCCTTGGAGGCACTTAGGAGGGGTCACGCTCCTCCACTCCAGTTGAGGAGAGTGCCCTGCTTAAATTATTCTCCTAGGTATATCTTCTGAGTAATTGTGTATGACTGGTTTACTGACATCTGTAAGGCCCGGTTTCCTTTTGCACTAAACAGCAACTCAAAATGGATTAGTCCTAAATTAGATGCTAATTTATATTCATGCTTTTTTTCAACTGTTAGAAAAGTTGTAGTTGTAATTTACTGGTAGAAATTTATACAAGCTATGTAGGAGTTTCATAAATCAATGATGACCTTTTAGAAACTTGGAAACAAGGAATATTTTATGACTCTTAAGTGACATTTTTACAGGTAGAATTCATTTCACTAATGTTGCTAAGATTTATTTCCTTTTTTCTTTTTTGGACAACAGTGACATGGAACCAGACTATTTTTTTCTACAAAACCATGGCCCAAAATGCACTTTTCCTCAACAGAGTATCCCGGGGTTAGTAATCAATTAGAGACTTGAAATAACACTAAAACAGCAGTCTTTACAGAGCTGGGTGTTGCTGAAATATTTCTTGTATTGTATTGCCATTTATATAGCACTTTTTAGCCATAATGAGGTGCCAAGGCATTTGTTGCCCAAAAATGCCATATAGAATGTACTGTTGGCCACCAGCTCTCATAATCTCAAAGCTGCCATATTTTAACGCTTTAAATGCATGTTAAAACATTGAAGGGAATGGAGTGGAAAAGGGCCAGAAATGGCTTCTTGAGATATTCTGTTCCAATTTTGTTTGACTTTCCATTTCTCCCTTTTTAATTTAGAACATTCTACCCTCAGTGGGTAGCTCATTCGAATTGCATTATAGCTATTCAACCAGTCATTAAAGCCCCTCCCCCCTTATTAAAGGTCCCTGCTGATAACTTGGGTAGAGACCCTTTAACAACCAGTATTACATTGGCAGCAGGCTATAAAGCTATAGTGGAGTATGGTAGTCCATATTGTCATAAAGTAGTGTAAGCCCTACACAACAAACATATGCTGTTTGGCATTTCATTGTCATAGGTAATGCAGTGTGCAACGTGGCAACATTAAAATCTGGTAGCTAATGGCCTGATTACGAGTTTGACAGTCTTACAGTGGTACTGCCGAACTAGCAGTCCAGAGAAGACCCCCATGGCAGCAGACTCCTGCCCGCCAAGTCACGATTTTCCTGATGGGCCGGTGGTGGTCTTTCTGATGTCAGTGAATGTTTTGGCGATACATATGTGTATATTTTTACTGCTCAAGTGTTGAATGTACACAAATACACGACTCGTGAAAAAATACCCACTATCCATTACTGAAGCTGGACCATATCTGCCCAGTGCAGTGAATGGATACATACTGTAAAATAGACTTACCTGGATTTCGGCACCAGCAGGATCATTTTCTTCAGGGGTCAAAATGCTGCTAGGGAACCTGGAGAAATGGATACACATTGGAGACTGAAGGGAAGAAAAGGAAATGGGTGAGTATGTACCTAAAATCCTTCAATTCTGTTAACTTGAAGCAGGCATTTCCACTCGTCGGAAACCTAAATCAGATGGCAGAGAAACTTCTCTGTACCACACTCTGGCAGCTGCTTTCCCCCGACTGATGCCGCAGTTGTCTGCGAATGGCTGTTGGTGTTGGCGGTGCTCCAACAATCTTTCGTTCTGAAAACCGACAACACTGTATACAATGGTCAAACCGCCAACTGCACGGTGGTAAATCCAGCGCTGATGTGAGGGCAGAGGTGCGACCACCAAACTAGTAATCAGGCCCTAAATCTGGAGTTACATGATGTAATGCATTCCAAAGGCAAAAGGTTTCCCTTAGCCAGTACGTAATTTGAGCTGATCGTTGGAAGTGGGACCCACTGGCACCGTTTTTGGGGATCGGGTGTATTTTTAATCTTCAATCTTTCACCTAGAGCAAGAAAGAGAAAGCCAGCAAAAGAAGGAAGACGGAGTAGGAGAAAGAAGGGGGTGAGTGACAAAGGGAGAAACAAGTCTACAAGTGTGGGATAAAGGGACATGGTCTACCATAGGCAGGGCTAAGCATACACACCTGCGCAGTGCCAGGATACCATCATTTACAACAAGGGGTGGTGAGGGACAGAGTCTCTGAATTAAGCAGAATACTCTCACCCAGTCAAGAGATCAGGGCTAGATCCAACACCGTTTTTTAGCTCATTGCACCATCCCAGTTTCAGAACCTGGCTGTATGCAAATTAGTCTGTTCCTGTCCCAGTGCATGATGGGAACAGGGCAAACCAAACTACAAAAGCCAATTCTTACACTGGGAAGGAAACAAGCTTCCGGGGACCGGTTTCTGGCATTACAGCCGTCTTCGGCCCGGCTTGCTTGAATCCTGATGGTGCAATGAGCAAGGGACTCATGTCTGAGTATACCCTTCCACGCTTAGGGTGGACAAAATTATTTACAACAAGGGGTGGTGAGGGACAGAGTCTCTGAATTAAGCAGAATACTCTCACCCAGTCAAGAGATCAGGGCTAGATCCAACACCGTTTTTTAGCTCATTGCACCATCCCAGTTTCAGAACCTGGCTGTATGCAAATTAGTCTGTTCCTGTCCCAGTGCATGATGGGAACAGGGCAAACCAAACTACAAAAGCCAATTCTTACACTGGGAAGGAAACAAGCTTCCGGGGACCGGTTTCTGGCATTACAGCCGTCTTCGGCCCGGCTTGCTTGAATCCTGATGGTGCAATGAGCAAGGGACTCATGTCTGAGTATACCCTTCCACGCTTAGGGTGGACAAAATTATTTACAACAAGGGGTGGTGAGGGACAGAGTCTCTGAATTAAGCAGAATACTCTCACCCAGTCAAGAGATCAGGGCTAGATCCAACACCGTTTTTTAGCTCATTGCACCATCCCAGTTTCAGAACCTGGCTGTATGCAAATTAGTCTGTTCCTGTCCCAGTGCATGATGGGAACAGGGCAAACCAAACTACAAAAGCCAATTCTTACACTGGGAAGGAAACAAGCTTCCGGGGACCGGTTTCTGGCATTACAGCCGTCTTCGGCCCGGCTTGCTTGAATCCTGATGGTGCAATGAGCAAGGGACTCATGTCTGAGTATACCCTTCCACGCTTAGGGTGGACAAAATTATTTACAACAAGGGGTGGTGAGGGACAGAGTCTCTGAAATAAGCAGAATACTCTCACCCAGTCAAGAGATCAGGGCTAGATCCAACACCGTTTTTTAGCTCATTGCACCATCCCAGTTTCAGAACCTGGCTGTATGCAAATTAGTCTGTTCCTGTCTCAGTGCATTATGGGAACAGGGCAAACCAAACTACAAAAGCCAATTCTTACACTGGGAAGGAAACAAGCTTCCGGGGACCGGTTTCTGGCATTACAGCCGTCTTCGGCCCGGCTTGCTTGAATCCTGATGGTGCAATGAGCAAGGGACTCATGTCTGAGTATACCCTTCCACGCTTAGGGTGGACAAAATTATTAACAACAAGATACCATCATGGCTGACAGTTCACTTTACAAATACACATAACAAGATAGTCAATTGGAAGACGAAAAAGGCATGAGGTGAAATAAAGATTAGACATCCTTGTTATTTGGCAACCCTGACATTCAGCATTTGCGCCAGAGGTTTTAAGAAAAATGTTGGCCCTGAAAAGTATTCTTTTCCATGTTAATCACGGTCCATTGGTATAATCTGTTTAGATTTTATCACCGTGATTGTTGTGCTTTTAACAGTGCAGACTCAACAGGACAGATCTTTTTACAATGACCGGCCAACATGCTTTAATCTTATTTTGAGTACCATGAACAATGAACAACAAGGCATCCTAGAGTAAACTGTTTACCCAAGATGCTATTTTTGCAGCAGGACTGTTAAGCTTTGTCAGTACAGGCTAATTTTAATATAAGGGTCAAATGAGAATACCTATTTCCTGCTCAGGTTTTACTTCACCAATCTAGTTTGCTAATAATTTAGGAACAGCCAATGCCAACGGATTACATACTGTGGACACATTTTCAAACACAGCCGTGATTGGTGTTCTTCCACTTTTTTGTACCATATTTTTACCATATTGGGTAATGTGCACAATTTCCTTGCTCAAGTAATCACTAACACCTTTTCATGCAGAAACTGTTATTCAATGGATTTAACAACGAACATCACATAACGTTTCAAAGTACAACGGTAAGCTGCAGTTGCAAAAACTGCTATTAGCTAATTTATGGAACCTGTAACCCTATAACACCCTTGTGCAATGTACAAAAGTCATTCTGCTGTAAGGAAATGTCTTCCAAAATCACAAAGGGGCTTTTGCAAGTAATTACAATTTACAAACAAGACGGGATGAGAATTGCTCGCTCACATCTGATTCAAAAGTTGCAATGGTGTATATCAATAGTTTAAACCCGCAGTTGTGGTTGGAAACCATTGATCACTTGCCCACACCCGAGTTAGGGTGTTTCTTCAAGGTCTCCGACATTTCTTCAACAGGCATTTGCATGGCCAAGCAGAATGCTTTTTGATTCATACATATTCATGAAGAAAGAGGTTCTGAGACGTCTGCAAATTGGAAA
Organism: Lissotriton helveticus; assembly: GCF_964261635.1. Classification (NCBI taxonomy): domain Eukaryota; kingdom Metazoa; phylum Chordata; class Amphibia; order Caudata; family Salamandridae; genus Lissotriton; species Lissotriton helveticus. The sequence continues at coordinate 686,109,037 of NC_136072.1, read as the reverse complement.
TTCAACGGACTAGTGCACAAGCCGCATGGAAAAATAAAGCCCCAATCGATGTGCAATAATTACATACTGGTTTGCAAACAAAGTCCAGTTCATGTTTTAATTTTTAAACATCTGTAAACGAGTGGCAGCTCAGCAGGAAAATCATAATTCCCCTGCCAAAGGGCAATTGTTTACATTTTATTTTTTTTAAACATGCCTGTTCTACTTATTGCTGGCATATTTTGTACACCCTTTACACTTACCCCTGGTATATTTTAATGCATTATCTATTCATTGATATTGGTATATCAACTGTGTAATGATACATTTTTGAAACATGAACAAGTGTGTGGTGTATCCATTTTGAACTCTGACATTAGACACTGTCATTAGGCTATCTGTAAAATTAACATTTGGCAATTTCTTTTAGCTCCAGGAAGAGCTGGCCATCATCATTAACCTGCTCTTCCAACGCTACAATTATAGCTCTACCAAGTTATATAAAGAAACTGACTTCAACCTGAAGAGAACATCTTTTTTATGGCATTACATTTTTTTACAGGACATAAAATCTTGGTTTAAGATATTTATTTTCAAAAACAGACCACTTCTCAAGTTGAAAATCCCACCTATAATGTCCTGAATTCTGTCAATTGAAAGAAAGGCAGAGGTCATAAACGACATGTTCAATTTGTTTTGATTCTTTAACTGGGATTTTCAATTCACATGAATTCTTCTTTATAAAAAGGCAATTTCTTCTGTTGGTTGTTTCTAGACCTCTGAAATGTTTTTCATATGTATAGTATCGGGGTTTGGCAAACAGACGATTATTGAGCAAGGGTATGGTGAAAATGTAGATTTATTTCTTAAGTACAGAGCTCAAATGACCCACAGCAATCAGCAGGCTACTGGAGTCAGAACAAACACTAAGGGGCCGATTCCGATCTCGGTTGGAAAGCATCCTAACCGAGCCGGATCCGGGTTGTTTTCTGACCAATCCGGGCTCCTGCAGTCCGACCGAGCGAGTACGATACGGCCATATGCTGTCGGACTCGGTTCGGTCGTACTCCAATCGAAGTCAATGGGAGCCGATCGTACGATGCATACATGGGCTCCCATTGACTGAATGGGTACGTTGCGGACAAGTGCGCCCCCTACAGTGGGTATGCATTGGTGCCATCCCCACCATACATGCCTGTGTTGGGAAGACCCATGGGTCTCCCCCTGTGTCCGAGTTGTAAGGCTGCGGGTAACAGGGGGTCAAGCCCAACTCCGGGAGCTATTGCGAACCGGAAGCTCCGACTCGATCCGGCTGTCAGAATCAAGCATCGTACTGGCTCGGTCGGAATTCACCTCCATTGCGCGCCACGGTTAGCTTATGGCCAAAACGTACGGAGCGGTTCAGACCCGGAAACGATTCAGACGGAGATTTTGCGCTTGTTCGCATCGTACTTAGACGTTCGTACCCGCGTACGAACTGGGCGGAAATTCAGCCTCCGAATCCGATCCGCTAATGCTGAACCCGTTTCGGTGCCTTTCTGACCGAGATCGGAATCGGCCCCTAACTGTCGTTCCCTCAGTCACCAACTCCCAAAATTCCATTAGGAAAATCAGAATTTAAAATTCTCAACATTCTATAAAAACGCAGTAAAGATACTAACCTTGCCTAGCACACCACAACATGCTGATGAAATTCGTGAAATTCACAAATGTCATGTTATGTAAAATGGGCAAACTTCTGTGAAATTTGTGGCTGTGGAATTCTCCAGAAAATGCCTCACTGTGCCAGAACATGTCTCATGCAGGACATTTTCTTCTCGAACTAGTACATCCTGGTATTTCATGTGAATTATGAGGACAAGGTAAGGCCTTGTGTTCAATTTTCACAAGCGATATCACAACATTTGTGTTGGAAAAAGTTTGTGATATTTTAGTAACATTTTGTGACACAAATTTCGCAATATTGCACAAGCTTGGTTATTTCCCCATTGTCAGTGAACATGGTTTAAACCATTGTCTTCGAAATTTAACCTCCACTCATTATTCTTTGAATTCATATTTTAACTTTCTTTACCAGTATGTTTGAACAGCACAGAGTGATGAAAGATAGGAGTATTGGTTCTGTCTGTGAGATTACTTTCACCTCCCACCTCCATTGGGATGTTGGTGTATGGCTTTAATTGGGTTGGAAAGTATGGTTACCTAGAACTGATTTGTGGTGCTTATACTTCTAAAGCAATAAATATCCTTACTGGCACCTTCAATATGAAGTGGAATAAATCTTGCTTTGTCTCAAACTGAAATAGTGACCTACACCCTTAATAAAGATCTCAAGAAAGTTTATATTAGATTGGTGTGACACTTACGGGTTTTTAGGTTTCCTTTGTCTCGCCTCCTAGATATAGATAAAGTTGCTACTGATCAAGAACATTACTCACCTAAACCCCAGCCCATCACCTGGGTCATGCATGATGGTAAAAATGCAAGAAAGTGGCCCACTTGCTCCACAGCAATCTTTTCTTGGCTATGGGTTAATAATGAGGCAATTTGTGATGCAATATATACACTAATATGGTACCTCACAAATTGTCATTTTGCATGGGGTTACAAAATGACCTGCCTAATGAATACTAATCAGACAATTAGCAATTTGCGACCCTTGATATTGTCTGCTAATGCAGAAGGGAGATCTGCAAGATAGAGGGCTCCCCTACCCCTGCATTTGCATTCTTAACTCGACACTGTCTTATAAACGGACCAGTGCTGCTTTGGGAAGACATCAAAGGGAGCATTTATTTGTCTTCTGCACCACAGCTGCAACACTGTTGCTCCCCCTGAGACCCCTACACAATGTCCCATGGGAATATATTCCCCTTTGCGAATCAGATGCCGCCCTCATGAGGTGACAGCATCTGCAGGGTGTAGTCACGGGGCGACAATGGCCGGGCCCTTCTTTATTTCGGTGTGGGCCCCCTAAAAAATGACAGGTTTCATGTTGCTTAACAACATGACCAGGCTTCCCACTTCCTGATCTTTTAGTGAATTCTTTGCCTAGCTTTGTGGCTGGTTTTAGCCTTCCTCGCCCACAAGATGCAAGCAATTAAAAGGTTGCACCTGCTTTCAATTTTCACCAATAGCCGGATGCCATACCCTTTCAAATGCATCTTAGTTCCTCGTTTCTCCAGGGCTATAAGAGCGCACGTCCACCATGGGCGTCTGTAAGTAGCCCCAAGTCTGGTCATCTAAACACATTCCTGCCCTGTGAAAGCACCAGCCGCGGTCGGTAGTAGGAGTTCCTGCAGGGCGGTGATGTGGGGAGGGGCAGGGTGGGGGGTAGTAATGTATGGATTACGGAGTATAACAGGTAAGTAAACATATAAATAAATACATCTAATTTTGTTGTGTGCACTGCATCACCAAATGCGATGCAGTGTGCGCAACAAAATTCGTTTTATTTATTTATATGTTTACTTACCTGTTATACTCCGTAATCCATACATTACTACCCCCCACCCTGCCCCTCCCCACTTTAACTGCCCTGCAGGAACTCCTACTACCGACCGCGGCTGGAAAGCACGCTACACAACACGCCAAGCAGGACAGTGCCCTTACAGAAGAAGAGAGCTGGGGGGCTGCTTACCAGAACACGGAGACAGTTTGGAAGCCCCAGTGTGGTGTGCCTGCCTTGTGCTTGAACTCCAAGTCTTGGTGGGCCCAAGAGAGATTTTCTCAAACCAGCAGCAACAAGTGAGGCAGTGAGTTAGTTTACTTTTTGTATTAATTTAGAGGGGTAGAGCAGCCGTGCAGAGGGTAGAGGTGAATGTTCCCCAAATACGTGCAGTTTTCTATATTCAAATCAGTTTCAGGTAAACAAATGCTGTAACACTTGTTAAGACATTTAAATACTGCCACAAAAACACAAAAATGAAAGGATTATTTTTCGGGGAGATGAATAAGAATGTTTTTTTCTCAGCTGTGCATGGGGGTGAAGAACTCAGTGTTGTTTTGCAGAGTTCTGGTTTGCCAGCATTTCCACACTTAATGAAATTGTATTCTTGGTGTACATGATCACTGTAATGGAGTTTGTTATCACTGGACCTTTTAAAAACTTTTCCATTATTATGTTTCATGAAAGAAATGGTGTGTAGCTGAAGTTTGTTTAAAGGAAGCGTTACTGATGCTTCTTTTAACCCCTCCGCTACGCTGAACGTTCCGCGCTGGTGCAGGACAATCTATTGCGTGGGCGGGGCCGCGACGTTCAGCGGACGTGCGCAGCACTACCGAGGTAGTGCACGCGAAGTCTACTGAACGTGCGCCGCACTTAACGGGTTGAAGTAACTACACTTACACGATTTCTGATATGAAACTAGAGAATGGTAAAGTTCTGAAATCCCACGGTCAAAGCAAACTGTAAAATAGTGTTCACATGCATCAGACATGTAGTTTCAATACATGTGGAAATGCTGTAAAGATTGCTCGGTGTATTATACACTAGCTCTAAATTATTTGTGAGCCCTCCACATCATATGCGGAAATCTTGATATACTACATCAGCCTTCCATTCTCCTAATGTTGATACATTTAGTCCCTATATATTTCGTAACCGTGCCATCTGGTTTATATGGAGTTAGAGATGGCAAGATTGCAGTACTCAGCTCTGCACAAACACAAGCTTTGTATTGTTAGAAGAAAATATCCTCAGTAAAATGTGCCCATGTGTGAGAGGGTCAGTGGCTCAATGACACTGCCCACCACTTGTACAGCATTGGCCATGAAATAATGTTAGTAATTTGCTGGATACTGTGCACTTCTGTGGCTGCAATGGTGATATAGGGGCACGCAAGATAGAAGAATATTTCCATGTGTGGCAATAGTGATTGTTGATACAGTTTAATAAAAATAGAATGCTTGTATTTCAGAACAAAATTGTATTTTGATTTATAAGCAATCACCTTGCGATTTTCAGAAGTTAATTTATTACTCTAAAATTAATTGCAAGGTTGTATTAAGCAATATTCATGTATTTTCATAAACTGAAAAACGTATGTCTGGGGAAAAAAATTAACAGTTACACAAATATATATCGAAACTGTATTCTTTTGAAACTCACTATTTCTGTCTGCAGCTCTACTCTTTCTGGACTAAGAAATGTCTGCAGTTTTTATTTTTCTACCTTAAACCCTCAAAGAATATTTTGAGTCATAGAATGTGATTAGAAGGAGCAGCCAGGAAGTAAAAGTGCAGAAATAAAGAAAGATGCTAAGAAAATGGTTGGCCATCTGAAAGTCATAATTTTAGACTAGCTGTATGATATATAGAATTTTAGACCACAGAGAAATTGTATCAAACATTTATTACTTTGCCCCAAGTTTTTGGGGCAAGTAATCCTTAAACACAACTCTGGTGGGTCAGTCACACCAATTGCTTGTCACCTTGAAACTGCTGAAATATTTTGAGAGTCTAGCTTTGTTGCACATTTATGTATGAACAGTGGTGTAAACAAACTCGATTTGGTTTATGTTTTGTGAAAACGTAGAAGGGAAAATATTCTCATACGCTCTACAGGATATCAGGCTTGTTCTCTATGTTTACTCCGTCCAATTCGGGGTCAACATTTATCTCCCAACACTTTCAAAGATCACTAGCCACCATTACTTGGAGGCAACCTTCTACTACACTGGAAACCATATAGTTCACCTGCAGAGCTCACTTACCTCTGCAGTGTAGGGCATGTTTAAGATTTTTTATAAGGGCTACCTTTAGTGCGGAGTACCACCATGCCTGCATCTGCTGGAGGCTGCATTGTGGTTTGGTCAAGGTACAATGTTATGCATGCATTTAAAGCTGTTTGCAGAGCTAATAACTTTTAGATCAAGAAAGGCTAACAAGAGACAGGCTGCAAGGGCGTGTGCAATCATGTTCCTGCTTGACTCTGTCTATGCAGACTGTTACCATCAAAGACTACTAAAGAGGCCGACCTCTCCAGTGTCACCGGGCCCTGTTGCGGACAGCTACCACTATCCCTGAGCAGAGTCTCTGTGCTCTGCTCCATTTCTGCAGCAAGTTAGGTCTAGCAGTGACAACCAGCAGCTGTCCTACTCTGCCTTTAGGCCGTCTAGGCCACCAGCGCAACATGAGTTTCACATGGGTCTGGAGTCAGGCAACTCACAGATCCTGATCATGACCTCACCCACAAGGGTTTGTCCACTCCCAAAACCTGACTACTGTGCTTGCAGCTGAGTCAGTGCATCTGAGACTGCAGCTGGATGGACACCACTCACCAAAATGCCTTGACCAGATTGAGGACCATCATCATGAGTGAAATGACCTGCTGCCCACAACCAGCTGTGGTGAGGGAGTGGAGAATAAATGCTTAGGGAGCAATGCCTGATGGAATTCCCACTCCCAGTTTTGTGTTAAGTTATCAGTTGTATCATTCACCCAGTGCCTCTCTTGAATCAAATTTTGATTTAACCTGCTAATAAGCATTGCAAACAAGCAGTGATTGCATTGTTTGCATCTGTCCCACAGGATTGACTTTTTACACTTCCAGCAGTAACACTCATTTTTGAGGGTTGGTGCATAATACTCATCATCAGAAGGGCAGAATTTGAAAAATGAAGCAGGAAGACAAATATAGGATGACAGGACAAAATTAGAAGACAGTAGTGCCAAACAACCTGCCACACTGAGGTAAAGAAGCATGAAGTGTACGATGGTGAAGGAAGAGGCATGAGGTTGAATCACAACTAGGTATTCAGCTGCTTCAGCTTTCAGCAGCAAACATAGCTGGCTTCCAAGAAAAACGTTGGCCCCCTTTGCTCCCCTACACTTATTTTGTTAACAAATTAAACACAGCTGATAAGGAACAGAAACTAAAACTCTTTCACAAAATGTACCCAGTCTCATACATGGAGACCCTGCCTTTAATGAATCCATTTTGTGTTTTTGTGCTGTTCTCTGATATCATTTGAGGAAGGTGTTGGTACATCCCTATGAGCTATAGGTTCTTATCAAGTGCAAAACAGATGCACTTGATAAAAAAAGTGTACTTCCTCAGGAACAACCTCTCCCTAGCCACTGGACGCTTTGTTATGGACAAGCAATAACACCTGTGTTAGGATTACTTTTTGAATAACAAAAAAGAAAAGAAGAAATTGCTTGGTAGTAGTTAATAACCAGTGGGATTCATATTGAAGTCAGGGTTTCTGTTGAGTGAACATTTTCCCTGATTAGCCCATATATGATGGATTATGTTAGTGTTCATTTGGGTAGTGCACGATCTGCATCAGGATGGCCATTTAGCACTGTCCTTTATCCTGCTTGCTTGACACAGCATGCTGCTGTGCAGCACTAACAACAGTATATTGAAATGCAAATGCTAGAAAATTTAACATATAGCTCTATTTATTAACCTTTTTTATTAACACTTTTTCATGGAGGAACTGCAAATAACTGACAGTCATTTCTTGGGCTCACTTACTGTTGGCACCAAAACCAGGAAATTTGATAAAGATTCTAACTGTATGTTCCATTTAATGTCAACTGGCAGAGAGGTTTCCTCTGTGTGTTTCTCTGTTTTAGCATCTCAGCCTTAGAATGGCATTACTGCATTTGATACCTATAAGAGTCCACCAGCAAGCAAGGTTTTTAAAGGACACTGAAATAGACAAATGAAAAGTGATAGCAAGAAATGAGATGGACTTGAAGCCCTCAGACTTATTACAGCAGGTCTGGGTGACAGCGTATTGTTGTGCCTAAGCGTAAGGTGAGTGTGAGTGAGGGTGTTTGCATGCATGAATAGTGCACATTTCTATGAGCCACATGTATCAACAACATTTGTAACAGCGATTACCTAATTATGATTTTCAGGGAATCGCAAATATGGGATTGCTATTACAAATGTATGAAACTCCAAGAGTTTCATATAGCGAATCCTAGGGGGTTGAAAATTGACATGTCTTATTAATATTAATGAGGTATGTCGCAATTTGCTTCCCCTAGAAATCACTCAAATCACGGAGATGGGGGCCTGCTGGGGTCAGCAGACCCTCATGTCTGTGATTGCTTTTAAATAAAGCAATCTGGTTTTTTTGTAAAGCAGCCCGTTTACCTTAAAGGAAAATGGGATGCTTTACAAAATGAAAAATTAAAAGTTTACCTTTCATTTTTTAAGAGCAGACAGTGGTCCCTTTGCGAATGGGTTACTTAAAGTTAGTGGTAAAATGTGAATGTTTTGCGACAGCATTCACGGTCACAAAACTTTCATACATATCTTTACGATTCAGTATTTGGAAGAGAAAGCCTAAACACGCCCCTTCCAAATGTTGTATCACAAACCCATTTTGTGATTGGGTAACAGATTATCAAATCGCAAAATAGGGTTTGTTACATGTGAAAAGCATTTTTTGCCTTCGCAAACCGGCCGATTCTAAGAATCGGCCAGTTTGCAAATATAACATTTTTTGACACGTGTGGCCCTTTGAGTGGTATGTGTGCATATACGGCCACATGCATCAATGTTGCCCTTTGCGAATCCTTAATTGCGAAAATTAAGGAATCGCAATTAAGGTTTTGCAAACGGCAATGCATGATTAATTCGCATTTTTTTAGCGATTCTGTATTTTTCCTTAATTGCGATTCACAATTTGCGAATCGCAATTAAGGAAAACCCTTCCCATTGATTCCTATGGGCCAAGAGGTCCATAGGAATCAATAGGAAGGTATTTACAATTTGCGATTTTCAATTTGCGAATCGCAAATTGAAAATTCAATTTCAAAGGTGCAGGGGGGGTCCAAAGACCCCTCCCTGCACCCCTGAAATTAAACTTAACTGCAATTTACACATACACATGTCCCAAGGACATGTGTGTGTGTAAAATGCAACTTTCAAAAATGCATTTTTGTGCATGTTTGAAGGTTTTCGGTAAATTAGCACGAGGTTCAACCTCATGCTAATTTACCCCTTCCAAATTGAAAATTCGCAATTTTAAAATGATCATGCATTGCATTTCAAAAATCTGAAATTGCGATTTCTGAAATGCAATCGCAATTTTAGAAATCGCAACATGATTGCGATTCCTAAAATTGCGAAATACATGATGCATTGCAATTTTGATAATTGCATTCGCAAACGGCCGAAAATTGCGATTGGCACCGTTTGCGAATGCAATTATCGTTGATGCATGTGCCCGATAGTGCCCTAATTGCAAAATATTTACTTTGAAAACTAGCGTGTGTGTGGCAAGATGTTTTTGCACGAACAATGGTGAAGGCACACGAGTTCTAGAAACTTTTGAAGGCAGAACTATAACTGCACTCCTTTTAGAAAATGTGTCACAGTCAAAGAACATCAGACACTGTATTTTACCCTGTCTGATTGGTCTAAAACATCCCCTACCTGCCAAGATGTATTTTTCTTCTGTCTGGTGCCGTGAAGTAACTGAAAGGCAGCGTTTACCACTTTATGAAACTCCTCAATAAGTGTCAATCCTTGCAATGGCCTTGGAATTATTGACGGTCTTGTCACATATTCAATTACGTGACATCTGTTTACAATCTTCATAAGAACATCAGAATCGATTACAGAATTGCTTATTAAATTCGATTTAGAAGTAATCTGTTCCGGGTTTAAATATCAATGCAAAAAACAGTATTTTCCCACAAAGGTTCGCTAAATGAGAAGCATGCGAATTTCTACATATTTTCAGACAAAACAATGTTCACTTACGACCATGTTTAGAAGCCTTCCATCCCCATTCCCTGACTTACAGTGTTAGCCATTTCTTTAAAAAAACAAAATAGAAGATGAATACTCGATTGTTGCTTGTCCACTGTAACAATATCACGCTGCTCGGTATACATTAAAATGCACTTCTCTTGCAGTTGGGTTCTGTATACTCTGTTGAGGTGGAAAAAGTCAGTGTGTGCTCTGAGTGTCATTTCAAAGTATGCGGCGAACCGGTGAGATTCAAGAATTGAACACGATAAAGTCGCTGTGGCAGACAGAATTGTGTGGTAACTAGACATGACAGACAATGCACTTGAAACGCACACAGCCCCCGAGAGATGCTGCGAAGCTATCAAAAGCGACGATCTAAAGGGGACTGAATGAAATGGTTTCTTTTGGACTGCAGGGCCATGGTACAGATAAAGTGTGAATGATAGGAAGCTCTCAGCCCCAATCATGGCCTGTGTATTAAATGTGTATGAGAAATGGAAAATATATATTCCAAAATATGAGCTATTTGCACTGTAAACTGCAACAGAATCTAAAGATAAAAGCCTGCTGTGGGTAGACTTTTCTTCACCCTGTGCTTATCCTTTTAAAGGAAAGATTGATGGTCACCCTCTATATGGTTCTGAACTCCGAGGAGATTCCAATCTGAGAGAGCAAAACGCTGTAAAAGCCAATTACCTAAAAACATAGACATTAATAAATCTGTCGAAGCTGCTCTGCAGTGCAGACATGGTAGAATGGATTACTTCCCAGTGATGTAACAATCTATAAATTACCCTTTGACCTAAAGGTTACAGAAAAAGGGATTCCCACAGGACCACTTCCAGCTAAGTGTTTTCAAATGCTAGCCTCGCGGGTCTTTGAACTGCATATTTATGTTAAGAGACATAAATAAAAAATAAATAAATAATCTCACCTTTGAAAGATTGGCATGAGGTTTTCTCCTGCATGCTTTTCCCCCCAAATTCTTAAATCTAAAACTTTTAACCCCTTCCACGCTGATGACGAGCTGGGCTCGTCATGGCGTAGCCTCCTCGCACGCTGATGACGAGCCCAGCTCGTCACGTAACATGCGCTTTAAAAAATCTCAGCGTACGAGCGGAATTCCGCCCGCACGCATGCGGTTAAAGTCATGTAATGGAAAATGAAAACCTTAATATACATATTGGTATTCATAGCACTGCGATTGTCAAATTATAAAACCTTGCATTTGGTAAATAATAACTTACGTTTGAAGTTAATTTAAATAGGTTCATTATCTATGATTCCATTCTAATTATAAGAATACCAGTTCAGCATTCTTTTCACTAAAAGTTCCCGGGGACGCCAAAACCATTTGCTCACCTGCCATGAGGGGAACGGCTGCTGCTTCAAGCCCCACCAGCGCCAGGGAGACGCCGTGAGGGGAACGGCTGTCGCTCCCACGTCGCAACTTTGCCAGCAGCCACCGGGGGGTCAAAGACTACACCTCCCAGGTGCCCCAGCGGCTGAGTCGCGTCCCTGACGCCACCTCTGCGCCCGGAGGCGCCAGAAAAGAGAGGAGCGCCGAGCGCTCTGTGGGACGCCAAAACCATTTGCTCACCTGCCGTGAGGGGAACGGCTGCTGCTTCAAGCCCCACCAGTGCCAGGGAGACGCCGTGAGGGGAACGGCTGACGCTCCCACGTCGGAACTTTGCCAGCAGCCACCGGGGGGGTCAAAGACTACACCTCCCAGGTGCCCCGGCGGCTGAGTCGCGTCCCTGACGCCACCTCTGCGCCCGGAGGCGCCAGAAAAGAGAGGAACACCTCTCGCCCCGCGAGTCGCGCGCGGGAGCACCCGGGGCTAAGCCCGGGCAAAGGGCGGGCCCTCTGTGGCCCTCAGAGGCCAGAGGAGACTGGACTGGCCCACGGCCCTTGTATCTCTTGGTAATATTAACAAGTGTGTCTGTGGCATGTTCTGCTAAGTCCCAAACCTCTGGTTAGCTTTGTGTTGGCAATTACTATTGCTTGCTGTTCCCCCTGAGGATATCACTCTGTTCATTGTTAAGTCCTTGCACACTGCCTTTTGTTAGGGGTGAATTTATATCATTATAGGCAAACATGTCTAATGTTAAAAACCCTACTAAAGGCCAAGGAGTTTCTACCTTAGATAACTATCTTCTAAAAGTTGTTACTAAAATTAATAATGACCGGAGAGTCTCCTTGGGGAAATCTAGTTCACCGGGAGTCTCTCTCCTGGATTCTGTACCTGTAACATCTCCTGTCACTGTTGTGGATAATTTGGATTTGGGTTGTAAGGATGTTTTGCTGCAGATGTTCAGGTTCACCCTCCCCCACCAGCATCTAATCTAAGTGTTGACATAGAGGTGTGCGTAGATGACCCAGTGGACACTGATGAGAACACCTCAAAAGGTACGAGAGCAGTTCGAGCCTGTAGGAAAATGCCACCAAAACATGGTGGCGGTAGACCTAGAAAGGCTTTAGATAGTGTCCCCCCCCACGCAAAAAGAAAGGTCAACAGGTAGATGCAGAGTTGTTGGATCCTGTTCCTAGCTGCAATACGGACACAGTGTCCTTGGAACGGTTGTTGGGTGTTTTTGAAGTGAAACTGTTGGCAAGAATGGCAGAAATCATCATACCTCTGGAGAAAAAAATAGATTTACTAACACTGGAGGTTGATAGATTAAGTAACCTCGTTTCAAGACAGCCAGGTCAGACTGATGAAGGGAGTGCCGTTAACAGGGCCCATGATGAGAGGCCGAGTCAGGTGGTCTCTAGTTCAGCTCCACTGTTACAGCAAGCCCCAATACCTGCTAAAGAGTTGCAACATAAAGCCAAGATTGTTCCAGCTACCCAAGGGCCAGTACTGTATAACAAACCTAGTGATTTTACTCTAGTGGTAAATAGTGGCGCTCAAACTAGAATAAATCTTCCTCCAGAGGCAGCACCCTATGTGTGTATTTTCTCAGGGGTCCCTGAACTTAAAGAAGGGAAGACTGAAAGTCTTCAGGAGTTAAAAAACAAAGTAGCTTTCTGGCTTACAAAAAATAGACCACTCCCCCCTGCAATTGATGGTCGTATTTTAAATGTACGTAGGGTGGGGTGGATAGGCCATATGCCTAAAGATATTCCAGGGGACTTGGTTATCATAAACTTTAGAAATAAGTATGTAGTACCCTTTCTTAGAGGTTGGAACTCCCAGGCCAATGATGGCCCTATTGTAACATGGGTACTCTCGGATTTTTATCCAAAACCTCGCCCCCGTCCTATGGTGTGCCCTTCTTTGCCACCACGGCCAAACATTTCCCCTTCTCTGGGCCCTGTTAATACGTTTTGCATGGAGTCCCTGATCGCTGCGGGGAGATATGCACCATTGACCAATTTGGATGAAAATGATTGACTCTTTGTTGGGCAGGCCTTAGGTACCACGGGGGTAGAAAGTGGTCCCGTTAATATTGTTAAAAACACAGAGGTTCCATCTGTTGCCCAACGTTCTGATCCCACCATTACAGCTAATTTACCATTGGCATATGATGATAATGTAGTTCCTCTATTACAGGATGTAGTACCCTCCCACTCTAAGGCCGGAACTTTTGTCCTGGCGGTTTCAAACGGCACCAAGTTTGGTAGTTGGAATATAGCTGGGCTTGAGTCCTGTATGTGTATCCCGGACTGGGTGAATTTTATACAACAAGGTGATGTTTGGTCATTTCAGGAAACGTGGGCACTCTCATCGGTGTTCCTTGTGGGTTATTTAAACTTCAGTAAACCTGCAATTAAAGGACACAGAGGGCGTGCTATGGGAGGCTTGACTACCTGGGTTCGCCAGTATGAGGACGTTAGAGTGGAGGAGGTTCCAATTGATAGCCCTGATATATTAATGGTTAGTATAAGATCCTCTAAAGGCCTTAATATTCTTTTGATTAACATATACGTTAGGGGCATCCAGGGCGGAAGGGTCTCTCCAACCCTCCGTCTCCTAGATTACTTCTTATCAGGAGCATCTGTAGACGGGTACACGGTTGTGATGGGGGACTTTAACACCTGTTTTGAATCCCTGAGTTTAGATGATGGCTCTCTCACTGAGGTTGAAGATATGACCTGGGGGATTCCCCAGCTTGAGTTATCCCCGATTGGGAAATGGACACAATCCGCAACATTTATTAAAGGGTTGTGTCTGGACCAGGGACTGCGAGCATTAAATGGCAGAGTGCGATCAGATAGGACGGGTAGGCATACCTTCAGCAACGGCAGACACAGTAGCCGTATTTACTATATTCTAGTCGATGTGAAGCTATTGGCTGCAGTTGTGGATATGGTGGTCATGACCCGCCCGGAAAGTTATCATGATCCGCTGGTGGTGGAACTAAGGGACCTCAGTTTTCTTGGGTCTGAGAGCTGTAGGTCTAACGCCGTTCAGGATGAAGTCGTACTCAGTAACGATATGAGAAGGGTACGGTGGCCAAAAATTTCTGCTAATATAGAGGCACGTAAGGAGATTAGATCCCTGGTGTCTAACTCTCTGGAAGAAATATCTAGTTGTGGATCACAGGATGATATTAATGCTATAATCACTAATATTCACACCAGTCTATTTTTGGAGTTGAAAAAGCTGTTTGTGAAGTCTATCTCCAAGCAGGGTAGGAGGGGGAAACCCAAAGTTATAACCTGGTATGATGAGGAGTGTCGTCGGACTCATGGGGATTTGTTTAAAGCAATAAAGCAAAAAAACCATAGTCAAATTAGGACCTGTAGGAAGGCATATAAAGATGCTAAGCATAAAGCCAAGATTAACTGGGATGAGGAACGGTGGTTATCACTTACCGAAGCATGCAGCTTTCGAAATATGCAACAGTTCTGGCATCTTTTAAAATGTTATGTTATGTTATGTTATGTTATGCTGTTTTGTAACACGCTCAATTACTGCCGGAGTATCCTGGCGCGATGAAAAAGAAACAGATTAACAGCCAACACTACACAGAAAAAAGAAAAAGAAAGCAAGAAAGCTAGAAGGCCAAATGGGTAAAACCCAGGAAGATCGCCCAAGCCCTGCTTCGGTTGGCCAACATCAGTGGGTATGTTATTTTGAGGAGCAATTTAGGAACTATAGTAGTGCCCAGGTTGACATTCCCTGCCTTGCCCTGGTTGATCCCCTTAAGTTTACGAGTAGTGAAGTAAAACATATTTTGCAGTCTATTCCGAGGGGTAAGGCACCAGGCCCGGATTGTATACCTGCTGATTTATTTCAGCAGGATCAGGATCTCTGGGTCCCCTATATAGTCCATTTGGCTAATGCTTTAGCCTCTGGAGCTAAGGTTCCCGAGTCCTGGTTTGGGACAGAAATTCTGCCAATTTACAAGAAAGGCGATCGGTCGGTTCCTTCCAACTACCGTCCGATCAGCCTTATAGATGCGGTGCAAAAAATCTCAGCCCGCCTTGTTCTTGGCAGGATTCAGGACTGGATCAGTGAGTTCGACATTCTTACACCACTCCAGGCTGGTTTTCGGCCCCATGTGAGTACTTTAGACCAGGCTTTTCAGTTCATTCTTCTTTATTGGAAGACTGTTATCCTAGGTAAAGGTATACTCTACGCAGCCTTTGTGGACTTAAGGTTCGCATTTGACCTTGTCCCAAGGGCAAAGTTGTGGGGTTGTTTAGTGAAGCTGGGTATGCCAGCTCCCCTTGTACGTCTCTTGGTGAATTTGCATGCCCAAACTTTTGCCCAAGTACGCTGGGGAAAACCAGGGGAGGTAACGGATAGATTTCCAGTCGCTAAAGGTGTAAGGCAAGGGTGTGTCTTAGCTCCTACCCTGTTTTCTTTATATATAAATGGGGTTACTAATTATTTTGGTAATCACCCCACTGATGCCCCGTCCCTGGCTGGAATGAAAATCCCTTTGCTCATGTTCGCGGACGACACTCTTTTAATCTCTAAAACCAGACAGGGTCTTCAACAGGCCCTGACAAGGTTTGAATTGTTCTGCTGCGAGCATGAGCTTGAGGTGAATGTGTCTAAAACAAAATTCATGGTACTAAGAGGACCCACTCCGATTACAGCTAGGGTTACCATGGGGGGCACATCCCTGGAACAGACTAAATTGTTTACCTACCTTGGAGTTACGTTTAGCGAGACCCTTAGTTGGTCTCAACAGGTTGACTTATTGGCATTAAAGCATGCGCAGATAGGAGGAGCCCTGCTTAAAGAACATAAAAGCTCCTATACCCGGCCTTTGTCCCCATTAACGAAGATTTATGGAACGAAAGTTCTACCCTCTGTCTTATATGGGGCAGAGCTCTGGGGCTACAGCAATCTCGATCCTCTGAAAGTTGCCCAAAACAAATTCCATAGGGTGGCCATTGGTCTCCCGCAGTCAACACCGCGGATCCCACTCTTGTACGATCTTGGGTGTCAACCAGTGGAGGACCTAGCCAGAATGCGACCGTTAGCGTTCTGGCGCCGCCTTTAGACAACGCCTGAACTTTTGCTCTATGCAAGAGCATGCATTGCGGTCTGGGATCTTCCTGGCTCCTCTAACATAGGTTGGTTCAAAGATTTAAGAACTACCTTGTGTGCCTTGGGGCTAGGAGAACTATGGTTAAAACCTGATACTGCAACCTTCCCCTCCAAAAAGGAGTTGAAGTTACGATATTGTGATTGGGTTGAAAGACATTCAGGATTGACCGTTAGTAACCTTACTGGTACTTTTGTTGTTATGAAGGATGTTTCCTGTCTTAAAAAGTACTGGGATGTTATAACCAAGCCCCTGGACCGTAAATTATTTCACCAATACAGATGCGGTTCATTGCCATTAAGGGAGTTCACTAAAACGTGGGGTAAGGGTGGGTCTGGGTATTGTCCTATGTGCTCAGGGCAGGGTGAAAGTGTAAATCATTTTCTTTTTGTTTGCCCGCTGTATGTTGCCCCAAGATCAAAGTGGTTAAGTCCAGTTTGTAGAAGCTTGGGAAAACGTTCAGCAGCAACAGCCAGTAGGATATTAAAGACAGATCTGTCGCCCGTGATTGTAATTGGAGTAGCAAAATACTAAGGCTGGGCCTGGATCTTAGGAGCAAGGTTTATCAACTTGACTTAGGCTCTAGCCTAAAAATCATAGGCCTTTCATTGACTGTGTGCAAATGTGTAATTAGTTACTGTGCCCGAACTTACTATGGTTATTTAACTAAGGATCTATTGTAAACTTTTAAAATAACTTTCAAACGAAGTTCTGTATAAATGATTTAATATGGTCTTAGATTGTTTTTAATACTATTTTAAATTATTTTTATAAATAATACATGTATTTTAGCCATTGTAAATTGTGATGCATGTCTTTTATGCTGTAATATTCGAATAATTGATTACTTCCCAGTGATGTAACAATCTATAAATTACCCTTTGACCTAAAGGTTACAGAAATAGGGATTCCCACAGGACCGCTTCCAGCTAAGTGTTTTCAAATGCTATCCTCGCGGGTCTTTGAACTGCATATTTATGTTAAGAGACATAAATAAAAAATAAATAAATAATCTCACCTTTGAAAGATTGGCATGAGGTTTTCTCCTGCATTCTTTTCCCCCAAAATTCTTAAAACTAAAACTTTTAAAGTCATGTAATGGAAAATGAAAACCTTAATATACATATTGGTATTCATAGGACTGCGTTGTCAAATTACAAAACCTTGCATTTGGTAAATAATAACTTACGTTTGAAGTTAATTTAAAGAGGTTTATTATCTATGTATTCCATTCTAATTATAAGAATACCAGTTCAGCATTCTTTTCACTAAAAGTTGAAACAGAGAAGTCAGAGACAATTTTTACCATTCCCTCACTCTGTGTTATGATGGCCTTCAGTAAAAATTAATAAAGGCTCTATTTTGTCTTTTTAAAATGAGGTTTAATTAATATTGTATGTCATTTATAAATGTTACACCAATGAGAACTTAGGTCTGATAACGGAACAATTTGTACATCTAAATGTCATTAAAGGTGTACGTTGGACGCATCTTTCATTCTATCTAATTCTATTTAAAGCAAAGTTCCACCTCTGTTATTTTGTTCCTATCTAAGTAGCTTCATCAGCATCACTGTAGTACTTTGTTTGTCTTTCCATTTAGTAATCATTGCTTGTCCTTACTCTTTGTTTTGGAACAATATGTGTATTAATAACAGCAACGAAATAAACAGTAAAATCTACAATAACATTATTAATAACAACAACAAAACAATAATGATAATAATAGCCACAATTTTAGAGCACAGGCAACACATTCAGTTGCCTGTCATTATTTAACCTCTAGGATTTACAAATCTTTCAGTCGTTCTATCTATCTATCTATCTATCTATCTATCTATCTATCTATCTATCTATCTATCTATCTATCTATCTATCTATCTATCTATCTATCTATCTATGCTCAGATATATAGATGGACAGACATCCAGACAGGCAGGCACATAGATAGATAAATATCTATCTATCTATACTTGGATATATAGATGGACATACATCCAGGCAGGCAGGCAGGCACATACTTTATAAATTAATAGATAGATAGATAGATAGATAGATACATAGATGGATAGATAGATAGATAGATAGATAGATAGATAGATAGATAGATAGATAGATAGATAGATAGATAGATAGATAGATTATATTGAGTTCTCAAAAGTAAGTTCATATAAGTTCGTGGAAGAAAGTACACGAGAAGGTAGCTGGCATGACTTTTCAATAACACGAGTGATGATGAGTAGGAGGGTCAAGGCAAGTCGATTGAGAGCTTGATCAAAAAGCCACAGCCTACTGTGATAAAAGGGCTCTTTGAGTCAAGAACGAGAACAAGGCTTTCGAGTCAACAAAATAGAAGGACTGAAAGGTGAAATATATGATTCCCACCAGCTGTTGTCTTTCACTGCCTCTCAGAACGGACTCTAGAGAGCCAATAGCACACCTACAGCTCTGAAATAAAGGCACAAGTGGTATTCATGGCCTGGGCTGATCTCTGCTATGCTCAAAGTGCAGTGTGCTGAGAGAGAAAGTATTTCTGGCATGACGTAGATTCAAGAATCTCACAGCTACCTTAAGCAAAGGTCATGAAAAGTTGCTTGTTTATATGCCTTAGTTCTATGTTACAGATGTCCTCAAATGCCGTTACTTCAGCATTGTATGCTTCATGAAATGCTGCTTTCCACGGTTTCTTTTATATGTATAACCTGTGATGCTGGACACAGTAGAGGGTAGTGCAGAAATGTTACCCATAAAGTCCACATCAGATGGCAGCATTACATGCATCATACCACCAATATACCATGTCATTAAGTTATAGAACTGAGGTGCACACAGGGCACGTTTATATGCACCTTCGGAAAACACCAACCCCCAGATTATTACCAGGGGGCACAGCCATGGATTGTATTGGTTCTCTCCCTCGAAGGTATGCCACATGCAGAACAAGTTTGGTTACTCCGTTAATAAAGCAAGTCTGCTTGTGCACTACAGACAGTCCACCTGACACCGCTATCATGTACGTGCCTTAAGGTTTCCAGACCGCTACCTCCTTCATTGCTCCATCATGTGCCTGCCATGTGGTGAGTAGCCAAAGCACAGTCGCAAACCATAGTCATACTATAACACGCTATATGGTGCAAACATCCACTCCCAGCCATTTGTCAATGCTCTGAGCCAGTTCCATGACAATGATGCCATTATGGTAACAGAGTGGTACAAAAGGGGGTGGTGATGGACGGGCTGGACTGTTCCCATGAGGCACAGGGTAAAGGCTGATTTGCATATGGCCATGTCTGAACTGGGGTGGTGTGGAGTGCAAAAAAAACGATAGATTTAGGCCCAGATCTCTGTACTGGGGTGAATGTATGACATTGTTCTGCATTCTGTCCATCAACTGTTGTTTTTGCATTATGGTAACAGAAGCATGTGCCAATTCTGGTCAGTGTCTTCCCTTGTCATTACAATTCTTCGTTCCTTGGGGATTCCTCTTCTATTCAATCATATCTATGGAGGTTTATCAAGCTATATAAGTGTGTATGTTGCATATTTCGGTACTTATAAAGGAACAACGGTCCCTCACAACATGAATTTATGACTGTAATTAACACAAAAATATAATGATGTCTATGTTCATATATACAGATGAATGTTATAATTTATTTGGAGAAGTAGAAAAAGACATATGAGTGGGTCAAATTACAACAAACAAATCAGGTTGCCAAATTCAGATATTGTACATATTGGCTGAGATATAATTTAGTGATTAGGTGAAAGAACATATATATTAGCACCACAGCACGTTTTAGTAACAAAAATATAAGTTTGTGTCAAGGTGCTGAAGTTGACGACATTTCGATCCCTGAACTAGGTAATGGGATCATCATCAGGACATAACAATCGATGCCTGAGAGGAATGCCAAAGGGAATTGTATTGCAGGTCCCAAGCAAAGTAAATACAAAGCCACCCAGTCACAAAAAGGGGATTGTGAGACAGGTCTCACACGAAGTAAGTACTGGGTTCCTGGTCATGAGAAAACGATGTTGTTGTAGTAATTACATTATAGACTAGCGGTGACGACTGGGAGTCAAAACATGCTCAGATGAATGAAAAGCTACGTGTGATCCAGACGAATATTGCAATCAGTGGCAAAAACGTTATTCAATCAGTCTCCATGAGTATCACTGTCACGGAGTCATGCAAGGACACTTTAGTGGTCAGACTACCTTAACGTGATTATGTACATTTATTCATTAGTGGCAATTTTATTGTGCTGGTACGTGAACTTCATGTGTGCCTTGGTGTTCCTGTGTTGCACATTGGTACAGATTCCATTGCAGATATTGATTTATTTTTTTTATTTCAAAATATTTTTATTGAAAATAAATTTTGCATATACAAACACGAAACAGTTTGTCTTATTTCTTGGCAGTTCCGACAAATGTGTACTGTTGGCTTAGTGGAGCCCGAGAGAGAAGAGAGAAGAAAAGAAGAGAGAGGAAGAGGAGGGGGGGTGTTTACTGCCTCAGGTGGGCGTCAAGGGCTTCCCACATGTCTTCCCTGGCAGTATGGTTCGCCGCCTGGTGTTTAGCGATGATGTTGTCTGCCCCCCGTAGGAATGTTACCCAGTTGAACCAGCGTTTGAAGGTGGCTTTGCTCGTGTTTTTCCAGTTCCCCAGGATTGTTTTAATGGCTGCCGTGAGCAGAATGTCGACTAGTTCGCGTTTTTCTTTGGATTCAAGCTGGGGTGCTAGGAAGGCCGTGGCTATACCATCTAGGCCACGTTGTATCTGGCAGCCTGTGATCGTGTCTATGAGGTTGTAGACTTTGCTCCAGAATGTTTGGACTGTGGTGCAGTCGTACAGCATGTGAGCCAGGTCTCCCCTTGCTTTATGGCAATTCCAGCAGGTGCCGTTTTCGCTCGCACCCACTATTTCTAGCTTCGCTGGTGTCCAATGTAGCCTGTGTAATATCCAGTATTTTGTTTGTGCTAGTTGTGGGGTTACTTTGTTTTTGGACGCCGATGTCCATAGTCTAGCCCTCTCATCTTCGTTTAGTGGTCTCTGTATTTTCTCTTCCCAGAAAGCTATTGTCTTGTTGTTTAGAGAGGTGGTGCGTGGTGTGATTAGTTTGTAGATCTGCGCTGTTTGGTGGCCTGTCTTGTTTAAGTTCTGTGAGTACTGTATGATGGTGGGTTTGTGTTTCGAGAAGTTTGCTTTGGTGATGGCTGCTTTGATTCTTAGGAATTCATAGAATTCCTTGTTTGGTAGTGTGTGCAACTGCTGCAGTGCTTTGTAAGTGAGAAGGTTGCTCCCTGCTTCTAGTTGTGCCGGCACCGTGATGCCTCTGCTGTACCACTCTTTGTTGTCTAGAGTTTCCCCTTTGTATGTTACTTTAGGGTTATGCCATATTGACTCCCATTTGGAACCTCTGATGCTGACTTCTAGTTCTCTGTCTAATCTCAGTAACGCCGTTTTTGTGTTCCGGAGTATCGCATTTTTAACTTCTGGGTGCCTGTTGGGCGTTAGTGCCATGATCGGGTCAGACCCCCCCAGGATGCCCCTTTCCAGGTCTAGCCAGACCGGCACATACTCTGGTGTAGGGGCAATCCAGTGTATTCCCTGTTTAGCAAGGCATGCCATTTGGAAGGCCTTGTAGTTCGTGAGGTTCAGTCCTCCTTGAT
Organism: Lissotriton helveticus; assembly: GCF_964261635.1. NCBI lineage: Eukaryota > Metazoa > Chordata > Amphibia > Caudata > Salamandridae > Lissotriton > Lissotriton helveticus. The sequence goes on along the minus strand of NC_136072.1, from coordinate 686,087,151 downwards.
CTTTTTTTAGTCTGAGCTTTGCTAGGCTGATTCTTGGCTTCCCACCCCCCCCATAGGAACATGTTGATTGCTTTATCTATATGTTTGTGGAAATCTGTGGTTAGGGTGAGTGGCAGCATGCTCAGCAAGTAGTTTAGCATTGGTGTGACCATCATTTTGATTGTCTCGATTCTGCCCCACCAGCTGATTAATTTGGGGCCCCATGTCTCTAGCTTGGTTTTGATCTTTTTCAGCATTGCCTCCTCGTTGTGTTCTAAGGTGGACCTCAGGTTCCTCCCGAAGAGGAGGCCTAGATATTTCAGGTGTTTTGTTTGCCACGCCAGTCCGGACGTCCCTAGGACTGTCCTGGTGGTGTGGCAGTTCATCGGTTTGCATTCGGATTTGTCCCTATTTAGTTTATATCCTGAGACATGTGCGTACTCCTGGATTGTTTGTACCAGGGCTCCTATTGACTCTTCTGGGTTGCTGGTGGTGATCAGGATGTCGTCCGCGTATGCCGCCAGTTTGAAGGCTTGTCCCTCTACTTGCACTCCAGTTATGCGCGGGTTGATCCTAATCATGTGGAGGAGCGGCTCTAGTGCTAGTAGGAATAGTCCTGGTGACAGTGGACATCCCTGCCTTGTCCCTCTGCCTAGGGTGAATGTTTCTGACGTGGATGCGTTGACCACCACTCGTGCACGGGGGTTTTTGTATAGAGACATGATCATGCCTCTATATTTCTCCCCTAGCCCGCAGATATTGATTTCTAAGTTGTTATGTGGAGCTACGTCTATATTTGCCAGAGTGGTAGAACAGTTTCCCACGTAACTGCCTCTCCTGGTCCAGAAACAACATTTATCCTTTGATGAAGTATTGCATCTTGCTAATTCCCTCTATGTCAGGTATACTTTTTGGTGGATGTAACTCTTTGCTCACTTCAAAACTAGTCTCACTAGTGTGATGTTCTGTGGTGTAGGTGATTTCCAATTGTTGCCTTTTTGGCTATGTGATGGGGTTCTGGAGCTAACACAGCATCACACGAGCAAGTCGTTGGTTGCAATATTTCATGGAGATTTCTTGTTGACCTCACTTTCAGGGGGCCATTTAAAGATATGACTTAACTGTGCCCTGCAGTATCTGTGTTCTCTAATTTCTTGCAAACCCTCTCCATTGCAATGAATAGGTTGCTCTTTGCTGGCCATTTGTGGTTAGGGATGGAGCTTTTTTTGTTAAATTTGTTGAAGAGGGCTTATTGAGGTGCTACGTCTGATAGTGTGGCTGTTATGTGCAAACGAAAGCTAGCTCTGTTTCACAGGGTCTTCCATTTGTTCAGCATCTGGCAGGCCTCTGTAGTATCAGTCTTGATTTTCAATGTGATTAATTTGAAACCAGTGATCTGGGGTGAAGTAGCGGAGCCCAGTGTAAGAAATGGGGGTCTCTAGTTGATAGTGGCTTGCACCCTGTCCAAGTAGGGACCCTTCCTTCTAGTCAAGATAAGGGAATTACACACCCAGATAATCACTGCTCACCCCCCTTGGTAGTTTGGCACAAGCAGTCAGGCTTATCTCAGCGGCACTTTGTAAAGTATTTGTGCATAACATACAGTAACACAGTGAAAAAACAACAAATGGACCCCACACCTGTTTAGAACAATAAAGTACCTTTATCTGAACCAAACAAGACAAAAATCCAACATACACATCTTCAAATATGACTTTTAAAAGGTTGCAATAAATTCTGTCCATAGAACTCTATGGATGCATTGATTTGACCCAAAGTACCTCAAATGTGCCAAAATCCACAAGGCACAATAGCAGCAGAGGAGAGTAGTGTTGAAAACACAGTGATACGTTGATTCCTGAGTCTTTGGGGAGTCGATGGATCAGTTCTACAAGACACAGGAGAAGCGTTGCATCTAAACCGGACTGTAGGGGGAAGCGATGCATTGATTCCAAGACTGTTCCGGTCTGTGGGTGATGCATCGGAAACACTTGGTGCACAGTTCGATGCGGTGGTGGCAAAACAGACGGCTGCATTGATTTCTTCAGCTGTAGTCTCTCGATGCCTTTTCAGCATTGATTCTTATAATTGTTGCTTTATCATTGGCAACTGAAAAATAACCAATAGCCTCCACTAAATGAGTAGTGTTAATGGTAATTGATATCTGCGGCAAAAAAGCAGTTGTGATCATGATGCTTCATTTACTGAGCAATGGGCACTATCCTATTTGTTAGAATTTTCATTAAAAGGCTTATAGGGTACATGGGAATTACGTTTGTTAGAGGGTTTGCCCTTTGTTGAAAAGCTCACCGCCATAGCTTCTAAACATGAGGTAAGGATAGAGATTCCTAACATACTTTTACTGAAAAGAGTGGCTAGGAAAATGTAAATTGAGTAAAAACCTGCTTGTATACTTCAAAAGGTAAACCCCCACTATTTTTAGATTTTGCCACGGTGGCTAAAATATTTTCCACCTTTTTGAATGAGATCAGGTTCACAAGACTCACTTGATGATCACCTGTTAAGGTTGGAAGAGAAATAGCTATAGCTCAATAAGAACTATACTTTGTGAAGCAGTGCAGTTTTGTGCAATGTTTAAGAAAAACATCTGGAATTCTCTCCTGATTTACAATAACATTTGAATTATTTTGTTACTAGATTTACCTTTCGTTGACACCTGCTAGTAATTTTCCAAGATGTTCCCTCTCCTCATATATTTTCTGTTTTAAGGGTCTTTCATTTAAGACTTCCTCTTCAAGAAAAAAAACAATTTTTCCTGGCTTGGGATAAAGCCTTACTATCCATTTCAATTTTGAGCACATAATACTTAAAGGTCGTAAGATCTAAAGCTGCTTATAACGCTCTTATTCTCAGTGAACATATTTTCTGAATCTTAGATTTATATGCAATTATACTGTCTCTCGAAAAAGCTTTAAAGTCCTCCCCTACCGAAGAGATTGAAATATTAGTGCTATTTATCTGGAATAACTATTATAAAAGCTCTTAGTTCCTGCTTCCAGAGCTCACCTGACAGAGAGGCTTGTTAAACTGCCATCTAGAAGGAGTAGAGGGCCTACTATTGGGTAAGATATCTAACAAAATTATTGAATGATCAAAAAATGAGTTGACCTGTATAAAAGTAATTTCTCTGCAATGAAAGAAATATTAACAAATTATTGAGTTGTGAAGCTGAATTAAATTGTTTGGAAAAATAAGTAAACTGTTTAAAACTGGGATTGTCAAAGCACCAAGGATCAATCAAACCTTACAATTTCCAAATACATGCAGCTTTTTCCGGTTTAGTTTGTCTTTTCTCTGACAGGAAGGGAATTGGCGTCATTACACGAAGGATATCACCCCAGCCCCATTGACTAGTTGTTTACTATAGCACCCTGAATTCTGTCACCGGACCAGATGACCACTTCCACCACCCCCTTCAAAAGCAGCTACATATATTGCTAGTTGGTTAAAAGCTTAATGAACCACCATAAGATTTCACTTATCCTAACCTTGACCAAAACTATATAACAGCCCTAACACAGACTAAAGTAATATGTTTTAGTCAAAATTAATACACAATCACATTATTAGAAACAGATATTATTCCACTTATGTTGCAGTTCTTTCAGTGAATCAAAATCTTCTGGAGCACAATTGTAAGTCTGAAAGTGTCCTTTGCACAGCACTTTCAAGTTGGATTGTTGAAGAAGGGTCACTTGGAGCCCAAAGACCTACAACTGATTCAACATCACCTTCAATTATTTTGCTGTGCAGGTAAATGATATAGTCATATCAGGCTAAAGATGGGATCTGAAAGCTTAAGAAGAACTAAACAATGTAATGTGAATTACCTTAGAGAGATTCGGCTCCTGAATCTGATAGTCCTAACAATGAACTAATTGTTATGTGGATATTTGACATGTGGTATTCGTTGATTGGGGACTCCGTGTGCCCACATAATTGAAAGATCGATTGTTGAGTCAAGGAGAATGTGAAGTTTTTTTAGATCGATACCAAGTTAATTACACCTACCCTGAATTTCCTTTATATTTGGGCACATCAAGAAACCATAGATTTGATCTATGAGAATTAATGTCTAATTCTTCAATTTTGTACATAAGCAGCAAATATCCTGTTTGGCCACTTCCAGTAGTTTCCTTTGAGAACTGAGGTACATATCAGAAATTCTCTGCTCAGCCTGAACGAGACAAGAGGAAAACTGTGTGAGCTTATCATTGACTTTGTTAATATGGTCATGCAGTACTGAGCTTGCTTGAGTTTGAGATGCTTTCTTATTGCAAATTTCGTTTCGTTTCATAATCTTTTATTCGGTTACCACTTGTTTGCAACCATAAAAAGCACATAGAAATGACAATAAATTAAAAAGAATTCAACAAAATCCAACAAAAAATAAGACTACCCATTACGCAACAAATCTAAAATAATATATGTGGACCTAAAAAGGATTAACCAAGAGCATGACGAATCTTGATACAAGCTTTTAAAAAGGTAGCTATGCACTTTGCAGAATATTCTGAGTCCAGGAGCTGTAGAGACAAAAATGCTGGGTAGCACGACCTTAGACCATTTAAACGGAGAAGTGGTAAAATCCAAGTCTTTCGGGGGTAACTTATAAAATTTACAGAAAAAGATAATGTGAATTGTTGACGGGATAGATAAACCGTCACACGGACAATTCGAGATGGCATTTGACCAGCACTGTGTTTGGGGAAAAGAAACTAAACGAAAAAAAGAATAAAAACGAAATCTTGTCAGGAGATATTTCTCATGGTTGGACAAATAAAAAGATAAATACGGTTGCATGCCTTTGACAGACTGAACTGTGTACATTTGAGAATTGGAGGGTTTTAAAATCTCGGTTGAGCCACGAAGGTCTCTTAGATGGTCTATACACATCCTCTTTAGCTCTTTTCTCGAGATATCCTCCATACTGGGTGGGTCCTCAAAGAAGGAGGAACGACCGAGATCTTTAAAGAAATTACCCACATAAGCTAGCCATGGAATCCTTTTCCAGTTTGTTAAATCCATACATATTGCAAATTTCACTTCTGATTGTCTGTAAAGTCTGAATAATCACAGTTATAAAAGTTTGCGATTTGGTTTCAGCAGATATTAAAAAAAATGTCAACTTTCCTCTAAACATGAGGTCAAAGAAAGTTTATAAGCAGTGGCATTGTTCTGAGTAAACACCTCTGCTCCCTATTCTAACCAAGGACTAGGAGTTTACAACAAATTCACTTGGCCCACCGCAAGAATAGCAACCTGAGTGGATCCTAAATTCCAAAACCTCTGTGCCAACTTTGGACTAGTTACAATGCTCTGAGGATGAGAGAATAAAGGCTAGCTTGGCCAAGTCATAAAACCCCTTCTATTGTGTTACTGAACTGGAAAACAGCAACCAGAATAAACATTGTAAGGGATTATTGACTTGATAGCGGTCTTGAATTGGTCTCACTTGGGCATTTTAGTCAACAGTCTCAAAAGTCTTAGTGATTGCTTCAATTCAGATTCTCAACACCTTTGCTGCATAATTTTCCTTAGATATAAAATATTTTGCATTGCTAGGTTTGCCTTGACTAAACCTGCCAACTGTGACTTTAAAGACTAAATATGTAGCTTGTAAAACAAACATATTTTGTCTGGGACAGAATTAATGGACCTCTTTTCTTTCTTTTATAGGTGCATTTTCAGTGAGATGACTGGTCTTGAAGAGTGCAATCAAATAAGTATGGGATAAAATCAACAATAAATCTTGGTGGTTCATGATGATTGCATCATATTGCATAACGTGTAATATTGCTGAACAGACCACACAGTATTGCAGTTTTTGGTAGAAACCAGGGATTATGTACAGTGCTGTTTTTACCACTTTGTATATAATTTATTTTTACTTTCTTATATGCACTAAGACATCTGCACTATTGTCACTTTCATCATTTTTTTGTCTTGCACCAATGCTTATATGATGAACAGACATTTTTAGAGTTATAATCCAGAAAGTGAGTTTTTTTTCCTATTTACTTGAATCTATCATTAAAATATTTGTGAATAGTCTACAATTTGATGAGATTACCAGTGATTGACTACATATATTGATATTAAAAAAGAACCCCACAGGACCATTGTTCTTTCTGCTTTTGTGCTGTTGGTGGCGTTCAGTAAAGGATACAAAAAAGTGATGGGTAGAATGCTTGAATTATTCTCAGCTACTGGTAATCACCAGGAGCCACATCCCAGTCCATCATTATTTTTCACACCATGCCACCTCAGTTTGGACCCAGTCATATGCAAATCAGTCCTGATCGTGCTCCAATAGGGAACAGTCCAGCCCAAACTGCCAGGCCAGATCCTCCCTGAACTGGAGCACAAGCAATCCAGGACCGATTTTGCCATAGGTAGGGTTCATTAGGCAGGTACAATTTGGCTCCCGTGATACAGTGTGCACAAGAGCCAGATCTTGGCATAACCATCCTACTTAGGGTGACAAACTGAAGTGTAAAAAAAATGAAGGCTGGAATGCTCAGTCACGAGTTATTACTTGGGACCACATCCCAGTCCACTGTTATTTATGCATACCATGCAACCTCAGTCTGGACTCAGCCATATGAAAATTCCATTTAGGGCTCTTCGGCCAGATATAGATTGCTTCCCTCCTGACATAAACTTTGCCTGAAAATATGCCATTTACCAAACTTTTAGCTCTCTGGTGTTCACGCCTGTGATTGCCAGTTCACTCCAAACATACCTAGCTAGCTTGTTTTCTTCTGGAAAAATGACCAGCTCGTCCTTTCAAAGGTCTTTCCCACTTCTAAAGTAAGTAAAGCATTTGATATGCTCTTTCAGTTGGACTTATCAACACGGTAAAATATCCTTGTGATATTATCAAGCTCTGCATTTCATGAATGAAACCCAACTGGTCTTTGTGATTACTATATGAAACAATCACAGATAGTCTCCCACTTTGATGTGTAATGCATTGCCAATATTTATAAAGAATTTATTTTGCTTATTATTTTTTCCAGGTTTGTGAAGAATACTATCTTAACATCAGACCTGGAGTCAGTCTCCACTCCCCTCTACGCTATTGCCTCAATTACCTTTTTATCGTGGGACCAAGGTAAGTGGCAAATGCTGAAATGAATTCTTTAGTGAAGCTGTCAGTCTAGGAGATTTAGAAAAATTGGTGTTTCTAATGGCTGTCAGTAACCTCCTCATCAGGGTCTCTAGTAATACTGTCCCCATAGTGTGCCTGAGTACAACTGCTACCCAATAGTTTTTTTTTGTCCACTGAGACTTGTATCGGATACCATAATTCTTTAACTTGAACCTTTCAAAGTCCCCTTTTCTCAAATGTGTCTCTTACCTGAACACTTTATTGGCCCCATAAGTTTCTGATGTTGAGTATACTCCCAATCACTTCATAGAGGAAATAATTCCCCTAACTTTTAAACTTAAGGACATTAAAATGTGTTTTTGGTACCTGTTTAACTCTGTTTACTGAATAGCACCGGCCCCTGCTCATCTTATCCAATAGTCTCATTCTCTCCCCTCAAACCTAGGATTTACCATATCTGAAGGCATGGGGCCATTAAAACCCTTTGTGCGTGAGGCTCATAGTCTCAAAAAACAACTCTCAAACTGAACCAGGCTCCATAGGTTACTGCTGAAACCAATCACTCAAACCAAACAAAATACAACACATCTCAGCGGGAAACATCCTTTACAACGAAACTTTTACAACGCACTACCATTACGACGCAACTTTTACAACGCAAACTATTACAACGCATAGCGCTTGGGGGCGCTCTAGGATAGGGAATAGGTTAATTTACTATCCAATAACCTTCCCTAGTGTCCACGGGGACTGGAGTTGGAATAGTAAATTAAACTATTCACTATCCAGCGCACAAAAGCATTATGCGTTGTAATGGTATGCGTTGTAAAACTTGCGATGTAAAGGTAGGCGTTGTAAAAGTATGCGTTGTAACGTCATACATCCCATCTCAGCATGCAAATAATGTGAATACTGTATTTACGGTACATACCTGCCAGGGAGCAGCACACAAACGAGGAAGAGATTGGGGGAATGTTGAAGAGGTTTATATCTGCTGTGACTTGTCTTCTAATTTTGTTGTAATTTCATGTTAAATCTATTAAGGGCTGCAGGGGGCATCAATAAAAGAATTGCAATCATAATGGCAGGCTGAACTTGCTATAACATTCCTTCAGCCGCGGGCCGTGGAGGGAGTAACGGTGGGGCAGGGAGGCGGGGAGGGGGAGGGGCAGGGTGGAGAGGGTTAAAAACCGGCACATGGATAATTACAGGTAAGTAAACAATTTAAATAATAAAACGAATTTCGTAGCGCGCACTGCAGTGCGCGCTACGAAATTCGTTTTATTATTTAAATTGTTTACTTACCTGTAATTATCCATGTGCCGGTTTTTAGCCCTCTCCACCCTGCCCCTCCCCCTCCCCGCCTCCCTGCCCCACCGTTACTCCCTCCACGGCCCGCGGCTGCATTCCTTCCCATTCTATCTGTATGGTGAAGGAAATTCCCAAGAGGTTTTTCATCCAGATTTAGCACTGCTCCTGAAATTGGAGGATGTTTGTTACCAGCCACCTCAAAATCATGCTCAAAATGTCCTTCTCACGAAGAGGGCATGGGTTGAACACAAGACCATTTATGATACCGTCTTCCATGTCCCTCTTCCACCTACAGAGAACCCAAAATGATCTAACCTTTCTGAACATCTATGTGAAACTAAGGGCATCCCAAGTGACAGCTGAACAGAAGTGCATACAAGTACATTCAAAAGTTATTTGCGATCGCCGCATAGGCACTTACTTGAGGAGAATATGTCTACCAAGACACATGTTCTTCTAAAACCAGTAACACCAAAGAACAAGCATTAGAAATGCAATCGGGCTCGGATTTATTTGAGTTTGAGCTAATGGCATTGTAAATGCCAATGTCTTTTTGCCATGTGTTATGGAGTGTGTGCATGTGGTGTGTAGTGGAAGTATGTTGGTTGAATTGTAATTTTACCAATGGTGGCATGCTGTGCTTTATATGAATATGTTTAAAAGTAAAGTGTACCATACTGCGATTGCTTGGTGGAAAAGTGCACTGCCGGCTGGAGATGTGTGTGCCTGGTGGAAGGGTGCACTGACGGCTGGTGGGTGTGTGCTTGGTAAAAGCGTGCACAGATGGATGATGGCTGTTGGTGTTTGTGCATGGTGAAAGCATTCATTGACGGCTGGGGGTGTGTTGTTGTGTGTGTTGTTTTCTGTGTGCTGGTGAGTGTGTGCTGGTGAGTCTGTGGGGGTGAGCCTGGGGAGTGAGTGTGGTGGTGAGTGTGTTGTGTTGAGTGGTGACAAGTGTGTGGTGTTGAGAGACTGAGGTGTGTGGTTTGTGTGTGCGTTATGTGTGTGTGGTGTATGTGTGTGTGGTGTTTTCTGCACACTCACACACTGCCCCGTAACATTCACACAGTGCTCACCCGCACACTCCCAATGTCACCCTGCATAGTCACACACTGTCACATAGTCACACACTCAGCAGCACACAGCACTCAACAGCACTCTGCCCTCAACAGCACTCTGCCCTCAACAGCACTCTGCAATCAACAGCACTCAACAGCACTCTGCCCTCAACAGTACACAGCACTCTGCCCTCAACAGCACACAGCACTCTGCCCTCAACAGCACACAGCACTCTGCCCTCAACAGCACACATCACTCTGCCCTCAACAGCACACAGCACTCAACAACACACAGCACTGCACTCAACAGCACTCTGCCCTCAACAGCACTCTGTCCGCAACAGCACTCTGCCCTCAACAGCCCTCTGCCCTCAACAGCACTCTGCCCTCAACAGCACTTAACAGCACTCTGCCCTCAACAGCACTTAACAGCACTCTGCACTCAACAGCATTCTGCACTCTGCACTCAACAGGATTCTGCACTCTGCACTCAGCAGCATTCTGCACTCTGCACTCAGCAGCATTCTGCACTCTGCACTCAACAGCACTCTGCACTCAACAGCATTCTGCACTCAACAGCACTCTGCACTCAACAGCACTCTGCACTCAACAGCACTCTGCACTCAACAGCACTCTGCACTCAACAGCACTCAACAGCACACTGCACTCAACAGCACTCTGCATTCAACAGCACTCTGCACTCTGCACTCAACAGCACTCTGCCCCCAACTGCACTCTGCCCCCAACAACACTCTGCCCCCAACAGCACTCTGCCCCCAACAGCACTCTGCCCCCAACAGCACTCTGCCCCCAACATCACTCTGCCCCCAACAGCACTCTGACCCCAACAGCAGTCTGCCCTCAACATCACACAGCACTCACCAGCACACAGCACACACTATCAACAGCACACATCACTCTGCACTCAACTGCACTCAGCACTCAACAGCACTCAACTGCCCTATGCCCTCAACAGCACTCTGCCCTCAACAGCACTCTGCCCTCAACAGCACACAGCACTCAACAGCACACAGCACTCAACAGCACACAGCACTCAACAGCACACAGCACTCTGCACTCAACAGCACTCAACAGCACTCTGCACTCAACAGCACACAGCACTCTGCACTCAACAACACTCAACAGCACTCTGCACTCAACAGCACTCTGCACTCAACAGCACTCTGCACTCAACAGCACTCTGGCCTCAACAGCACTCTGGCCTCAACAGCACTCTGGCCTCAACAGCACTCTGGCCTCAACAGCACTCTGCCCTCAACAGCACTCTGCCCCCAACAGCACTCTGCCCCCAACAGCACTCTGCCCCCAACATCACTCTGCCCTCAACAGCACTCTGCCCTCAACAGCACTCTGCCCTCAACAGCACACAGCACTCATCAGCACCCAGCACATAACAGCACTCAACAGCACACAGCACTCAACAGCACACAGCACTCAACAGCACACAGCACTCAACAGCACACAGCACTCAACAGCACTCTGGCCTCAACAGCACTCTGGCCTCAACAGCACTCTGGCCTCAACAGCACTCTGCACTCAACAGCACTCTGCACTCAACAGCACTCTGCCCCTAACAGCACTCTGCCCCCAACAGCACTCTGCCCCCAACAGCACTCTGCCCCCAACAGCACTCTGCCCCCAACAGCACTCTGCCCCCAACAGCACTCTGCCCCCAACAGCACTCTGCCCTCAACAGCACTCTGCCCCCAACAGCACTCTGCCCCCAACAGCACTCTGCCCTCAACAGCACTCTGCCCTCAACAGCACTCTGCCCTCAACAGCACTCTGCCCTCAACAGCACTCTGCCCTCAACAGCACTCTGCCCTCAACAGCACACAGCACTCATCAGCACCCAGCACATAACAGCACTCAACAGCACACAGCACTCAACAGCACACAGCACTCAACAGCACACAGCACTCAACAGCACACAGCACTCAACAGCACACAGCACTCAACAGCACACAGCACTCTGCCCTCAACAGCACACAGCACTCATCAGCACCCAGCACATAACAGCACTCAACAGCACACAGCACTCAACAGCACACAGCACTCAACAGCACACAGCACTCAACAGCACACAGCACTCAACAGCACTCTGCACTCAACAGCACTCTGCACTCAACAGCACTCTGCCCCTAACAGCACTCTGCCCCCAACAGCACTCTACCCCCAACAGCACTCTGCCCCCAACAGCACTCTGCCCCCAACAGCACTCTGCCCCCAACAGCAGTCTGCCCTCAACATCACACAGCACTCACCAGCACACAGCACACACTATCAACAGCACACATCACTCTGCACTCAACTGCACTCAGCACTCAACAGCACTCAACTGCCCTATGCCCTCAACAGCACTCTGCCCTCAACAGCACTCTGCCCTCAACAGCACACAGCACTCAACAGCACACAGCACTCAACAGCACACAGCACTCAACAGCACACAGCACTCTGCACTCAACAGCACTCAACAGCACTCTGCACTCAACAGCACACAGCACTCTGCACTCAACAGCACACAGCACTCAACAGCACACAGCACTCAACAGCACACAGCACATAACAGCCCTCTACACATAATTGCCCTCTCCACACGACTGACACCACAAGGGGCATGTAGCGTCTGGCTCGGCGGCGCTGTTGGGAGAGAGTCTGGATGTTAGGCCACCACCGGCCGCGCTGACATCTATCTGTAGCTGGGTAAGATTGCTGCGGATGCTAGATCAAGCTGGAGAGGAAAACGTTTGACTGCCTATCTCTGCGCCCAGCCTCCTACCTATATGGGGCATACATCGGTCCTGAGCCACCCCCCGGATCACTGAGGACCCATCAATATTTATATGCCTGATTTGTTGGGTCTTGGCTGAGGCTATATCCGAAGTGCTGCGCAGTATGAATTACACTGTAAGAAGGAGGTAACCACCTTCACTCGCTAACTTCCCCGCATCGCTCCATTCTTGGGATAATCGCGCTATGACAAACAGATGCGAGTCTACAAAGGGTACCTCCACTGGACATTTTAACCGGTGTCACTTGATATACTAAACGTACCAATGAATGCTTAAGAGTGCAGTGCTAAGACGTGCAAGTGTTTTTTTTTAGTGACAAACACGATGTTGCATTATTCCAAGTGACTCCCACAAATCCAAATTCTCTTCGTAATCATCACTCACCCTCGTAATGCACTATTGCGGTCTGTCCCTTCTTCGGAAAGGTTCGTTCTATTAAAAAACAAGTGGCACTTCAACCGATCGCGAAAGCGATCGTATTGTAAAACAAGAACTACAGTGTGGACGAGCAGGTATGAGTCATCTTCTGTGAGCCTCGCCTGCTGCCTCTCGTCATTTAACATTGAACGCGCTCACCGCTGTGAACGCGTTCGCATCATCTGGCTTGCATTACACGGGCACTCTGACAGCTCGTAATTAAGATTAATCACTCTGCCATGCTCGTTCTCGCACACAAAATGCCACATCGGGCACGCGTACATTACTTACAGCCTATCACTTCAAGGCTACTACATACACAGCACAGGGAAGACGAATCACTGACCACATGCCAGAAAACGCAAAGGAATGTGTGGAATTACTCTCACCAAGGCCCTTCTTCTTCTTCTTCTTTTTTTTCTTATAACATTAGGATCTCGAAACTCCTCCCCCAGGGGGAGGAGTCCGAGCCCTAAAAATGTGCAAAATTTCAAATTTTTGTAATTAATGAAAACAAATGTAATTAACATTTTGAGAAAAAGGGGAAATTATGCAAAATATGTGAGCATATCGAAGGTACGCAGAGACCTACACATTTTGGAGTGCAGTCCAAAAATGGTTGCAGAGCATATGCTTAACATACAGCACAGGATCACTATAGGATAGTAGGAGAGAGGCTGTGACTCCCTATTATAGTAGGGGAAGGTTCCCCAGCTCCTTTCACTAAGAGGTAAAACACGCTACAAATAAATAAAGGATATCAATTTGTCACGGGGACAACTGAGTATTATTGCGAATATTACAGCCAATAATGTCCTAATAGTTTACCAAGAACAACCTTCTATCATATCTGTCATACGCAAATATAACCGAGGCAAACTTGCAATAATCGTATTAAAATTGATAGATACTGTTATGGAAGCAAGCTCAAACAAGGGAAGTGGCTGATATAAAGAGAAACAAATGAAGCAAACAGAACAGACTCATCTAAATACCTTCTGGGAAAGATTAAAGCAATGCACGCCCTCGCTTCCCCTGGCTTACAGACTATAAAATCCGAGCTGAAAAATCAACATTGTACATATTGAGAAAGAACCAGTCTCGTTTATTGGTTTAACCGGTAATGCTTTCACAGAGTCGTGTGTTTCCTGTTGGAATGTGATCGTTCATTTCCCCTCAGAGCCCACATGACAATGCTGCCTTCTAATTTATTACTTAAATTGAGTTTGGGAATAGGGCAGTCTCATTCCAATCATTTCCATGCTCTGTGTGGCCAGAGCTGGGGAAATATATTCAACAGGCCCTGTTGCTTTGGCAGCAGAAGAGGTGCTACCTATGCATTTACATATCGCCCATTTCCTTTCACATATACATTTGACGAGTCTATAGGTGATAAATCTTTACATTGTTACTGGAGTGAAAGAGCGTCACAATTACTTTTAATAAACCACAGACTGAAATACCTTAATTCACCCCCCAACAGCTCTTTTTTCTTAAAATTAACACATTTATGAATGTATTTAAATGTAAGATAAAGAGATGAGATCCAGTTGTCCCAACTTTGCAAACATATTCAAATGGTACACAAATTATTATTTCGAGAAAAAAAAGTGAGATCTTGGCACTGGGCAAATGTCAACTGTGGGTGTTCTACAAATATTCTGTTGAATGGCAGTCAAGCTCGCAACACAACGGAAACTCCCAACAGACAAAAGCAAACCTGCTGTTTGATCTTTTCCGACACTCAGACAGAGCCAGACCTACTTATCAATAAAAAAAAAGGTCTCATAAACCCGATGCATCGTCTTTGATAAAAATGTTTCTTCACACTTTACTGACATCGAACATGTGCAGTTCACGGATGGCATCAGTGCCAATTACGTGCAGAGCTGGTGCATCCTAGCAGCAGTAGGGCAAGATATATTGTTCCACACATATTACGTGCCATAATGGCACTTGTAGAGTCTTTCAGGTCCAGTCGATGCCTCCTAACCTTGCTGTGGTAATGGCAATCGGGGAGTGGGTGTGCTCGAGTGCATGTAAGTGTGTGTGTGTGTGAGTAATACACCAAAACACACACACAAAATATGTGCGTATGTGTATATATATCACATTCCCACTTCCTCCAAGGACAAAGTGCGAGGCCACTGCAGGGGAACACGAGAAAACACCATTTATTCCTTTACAGAGGTACAGAAAGCAGTTTCACCACCATGATCGGCGAATGCATTTCGGCAGTTGCTTGAGCCTTCTTCAGCGCCAGTGGTGTGTAAGTTCAGGTGTAGGGCGGGTGTCACAGATGTATTATCGTGCCCTATGCTGATTGGTTATATGCAGGTCCGCCCCCAATTGGTAAATGCCTAACGTAGACATCACTGGAAAGTCACTCCATGCACTGTGACTACCAGTCCCAGCATGCATTGTTTTAAAAGTGTGTATATATATATATAGATGCTATCATAGGTAGGGAGTTGCCGGCTAGAGTTTCCCTAACTTACAGCAGGGCTCCATCCCTTAAAGATCAAATAGTGGATACCAACCCCCAACCTGTCAAAAAGAGCAATTGGTGGCAATCGAACAAAGGGTTTTATAAATGCAAGACATGCAAAGCGTGCACTCATGGTGTCAATACCAAAACATATAAAGACGGATTTAGTGATGCAGAGCATACAATATCCCAGGTATTGACGTGTAAAACCGATTATGCGGTGTATGTCTTGCAATGCCCTTGCTCACTAAAGTACGTTGGTAGCACTAAACTTCCAGTACACCAACAAATTCTACAACACTTAAGAGCGATATCAAATGGGGACAACACTTACCCTGTAGCCCGCCACTATCGTGAAGTGCATCAAAGTAACAACAAATCATTAACGTACTTTGTGATAGACAGCATTAACACAAACAGACGGGGTGGTGACAGAGAATCAAAGTTGAGGAAACTTGAAACGAGATACATTCTCTTACTAAACACGAAGGCTCCAACAGGATTAAATATCACTGAGGATATGTACACTTGTTTACTTTAAATCTATTTGGTTCGATACAAATTAATTCAATGAACTAACTATGATTAAAATGATATATGGACCTGATTTATAACTATAACATCCTTTAAAAGCATAGCCGTATCCCGGCTAGGATACAAGATGGTTTTACATGTTTAAATGGATGATAGTTTACTTCTTTTAATTTTAATTTGATATGAAGTCTTAAGAACCAAGTGGCGGCTGCCAGCTGATTAGAAAAAGATATAGGATTTACAAATGTGTGTTTATAAGTCAGTAATAATCTAGTATAAAGGTCCTTACTCCTTGGAAACTGATTTTATAAATACTGGCTTGTTTTTATTATGTTATAGTATAGTTTGCACTATTTCACTTTATTATGGACTATGTTGATATTGAAGGCTAATAACTAATTTTGAATAATTGATTGAGATATGATGTTATACCATGAGACTATTTTGAGTTTGCACATATGATGAATTGTGATCATACTAGCGTCCTTGAGGGAAACCTCACCAGTAAGGAAGATATTTTATTTACATGGGATTGCGTTCCTGCGATATTTTGCACAGATTGCTATGAAAGATGTTATTATAATATAATCATAGTGGCACTTTTTTGCACAATAGCGAGATTTTGCACATATTACATATGCACTTTAGCAGAAGCACTTTACACGTGAAAACATACGATTTTCATGTAAATATGTAAATATGTAAATATTCTCCCTTAAAAGGGCGACAGAACAGTGAATAGAAGTTTTTTGTATTTGACAATCATTAGCAAACTCATATCTATCATATGTTTTAATTGACGTGATATTCAACCATTGATCTCTACAATATTATGTGAAAGATAAATATTTTAAAATACTATGCCTTCAAAATTTGAACTATGCTTGATTGGATAAATATCCAGAAAGTAAAATTATTTTTTCTATGTCCATTTTTAATACAAGCATGTGACCCACTTTTCACAACTGAAGCTGTCCCTTTAAAAGAACGGCTCATTATGTTGGACACTGTCATGTGAACAAGGCTCCTCGGAGCCGAAACGTCATGCGATGTGCTTGCACTAATTAAAATACTTGCACGAATTTGGACCGTGTCTGCGTCGATCTATGGTGTGTGGGGGACCCCTAACCTATGGAGACAGAGCGCTGTTCTACGGATATATATATATATATATATATATATATATATATATATATATATATATATATATATATATATATATATATATATATATATATATATATATATATATATATATGGTAAAGCACTCCTCCTCTCAAATAAATCCAGAGAAAAGAAACGTCACTTGAAGGGGGCTTCAAAATCAAGATGTGAACTGTATTCCATCAAATATCGTTAGAAGCGTCTACGCACTTATATATATATATGTTGGAAAACAAGGCAGCATCTGTGAGGCCTGCATAAATAACATGACTACATTTGTCCCACTGGGAACCAAACACCCAATTGTAGTGCCTGACTCTCAGAGGGTAGCGTTGCAGAGCAGTCTGAGGCTTACTCGAGGGAGGGGGTGTGGACTAGTAATCACCATTTGCAGGTGCGCAAAAATAACACTCAATAATTGATTGTCCAGTCTGTACTTTGCTTTATGAAAGTAAGAATACACTTATTAAACACACACACTACACAATACTATGCACCAATTTACAAATATACATAAGCTGTTGGAATTACTTTGTGACACTGCATAACATCTCCACCCCTCCCGCAAGGGTGGGGTGGGGTCTAGTACCGCCACTCCCATGTATGCACATCATCTTGCCCCCAATGCAGTTAGTGGATCAAAACCTGGAGCAAGGGCCCTGCGCACTGGCATCATCCCAGTGGCGACCCACCCCAGTATTTCCACCAGCATTTAAAATAGGTAACCCTGCCTTGGTGACACACAACCCTGACCAAGCATTTCCTATCGACCATAAGGTATGCACCTCTATATCTTAAGGGCTAACAGTCTGGGTTCTTCACCTAAGCGCAGCAGCCAGAATATGTGTTTAAGCATCACTTAGAGTGACAGTACTCAAAACATTTGGATTTCATTCGAATGCTTTGCAATTCAGCCCCTAAAGGCATCAGAGATAAAATCACAGGTTTAAGTAAATACAGTCAGACACCCTAGCAGGAATGTCTAGCTACTTAAATCCACTTTGCTTATGACTCCACCTTAATCATGTACTTCACATTAAACACATGAACTTCAGTCCCTCTATAAAGAATAACGGGGCATATTATCAAGGGGTGCGATAGGCAATTTTTGCCGCTTTAGTGGCCCTTTTCGGCCGCTAAGCGGCGATAATACTATCGCCCTATTAGCAAGCTGTCGCTAACAGCACTTAGCGACAGCTTGTAGGCGATAGCGAGCGGTTTGGGCCCGCTTTGCATGTCAGCGATATTTATCACTAATGACATGCAAAGTGGGCGTACCCAACCTGTTAGCGACTGAAAGCAGTTGCTAACATTGCTATCGCCTATTACCAACACAGGCGTAGCGATGGAAATATTTGCGCTAAGCGCGAATATCTGCAAATACTAACACCTACTCAGACCAGTTCTTAGCTATTATATCCAATGGGAGGTGGATATAATGGCTAGGACCCTGTTAGCGATAATGCTTGAAAATCGCCATATTCTCAGCGATATTCACAGATTTTGCCGCTATCGCCGGGAATTTTATCGCTTTTGAGATAAACGTTGCTAATAGCACGTTATCTCAGCGATAAAATCCTGTGATGCGCGGTGATGAAAAATTTGCTGCTAACCATAATTAGCGATAAATATCGCTATTTGTTGATAATATGCCCCAACATAAGTAAAAGCATTTGTGGTGCAATTACATCTCTACATCTCCAGGGGATGTCTTCTTCCAGACATCCTCCACCTCTGCCCTTCACTTCATGAAGCACTCTTCAATCACCCTCAGCTGAAGAACAAAAGTTCCAGCCCAGAAGTTTTAAAAGGCATGCTTGGCCCTTGAGGGGTTATTCTCTCCAATCCCCAAGACACTTAGGGAGGGACTTCCAGTTTCATGCTGGGGGAGACTGCGCCTCTCAAGCAGCTCTTCCTGCACCTTTTCACCAATGTGGCGTTCTCGTGGGGCCACCACAAGCTTGACCTTGCAGGCCGGTCCTGGCCTGCAAGGCATTTTGGGAAGGCGTGCATATTCGATTGGCGGCTCCCCCGCTGAGTTGGGGAGAGCGCAATCCTCCAGCTGTTGGCTTCGCCTCATTCCGCTCTTTGGTGGGGGGCCCGGTCCCACCCGGACCCCCAGGGTATACTTCACAGCTTGGGGAGCCCACCCCCGGCTGCTCTTAGGCCTGCAGGGTCCGGTCCCACCCCGGCGCCCTCATTGCTGCCTCCTCTTTTCCTTCGGAGGTTCTGGTCCCACCCAGGACCCCCGCATTGCCGCCTTGTTGCAGGGCCGCCCGGGAGCCCACCCCCGGCTGCCCCTGATGGCTCCCCAATGGGCCAGCACTCTCTTGCGCTGCCACGGGAGCTGGCCGCTCGGACCTGGTCTGCCCGCTCCATGCCAGGTCCCGCAGTTCAGGCAGGGCCACGGGGGAGCATGAGAGCACTCCCCCTCTTCTTCCTCACGGGCCCGGAGATGGGGTCCTGGCCCCCAGGCACTCCGTCCTGGGGAGCACGGTGGCGCTCCCCAACCTCAGCTTTTCTTCGGGGGCAGGGTGGGCTCCTGGTCCCCTCACGCACACCTTCACAAGGAGCACGACGGCACTCACCGGCTTGGCTTTGGGGCCCGGGTATTGGGTCTCGGGCCCTTCCTCCTCCTCCTCATGGGGTTGCGTGATGGCGGGCCCCATTGCCATTTTCGTCGGGGGGCCAGGGTGGGCTCCTGTCACCCCATGGGAGAATTGTCACGGGGAGCACAACGGCACTCCCCGGCATTCCTTCTCGTGGGAGGGCGCGGCGGCGCTCCCCCGCCTCTATCTTCGGTGGGGGCCAGGGTGGACTCCTGGTCCCCATGCAGGGCTCCTTCACGGGGAGTGCGACAGATGTCCCCGGCTTTACTTCTCCTTGGGGGCAGCCCCGGTGCCTGACCCACCCTGTGGGCATCTCTGTGACAAGCGGCGGAGCCCTATGCGCTTCGTCAATGGTCTTCTTAGTGGTCAAAGGTTGCCTACCTTCCGGGGGCCATATCTCAGCCCCTGGGGGTCCAATCTGCCCCATTTTCATGTCTCCTTGCTCCTGATAGTGTCCCGTAGCCACTGGGAACACTCTCCTTTGCCCTCTGGATTTTCGAGAGGGTGCATTCTGCAGGGAGTGGTCTTCACTGGCTCCCTGCGCAGAGGCCCCTGCTTCTGCGCACCGGTCCTGGGCGCTTCTTTTGGTGCTGTTAGGGGCCTGGGTGACAGTCAGGGGGTCTCTCCTTCCAACTGCCCTTTGCCAGGCTCCAGCACCTTCCGCCTCAGCAGACCACACCCCAGAGAGAGCTTCTCTTTCTGTGCAAGTACTTTTTAAATGTGGAGTGGGGCTGGCAGGAAGTCTCTCTGTGTCCTGTCAAACAGCGACACATCACTTCCCTGCCCCTGCTCCCTCCTTCTTGTCCAGTCTCCAAGTTGTTCAAAATGGAGTCTTTCAGGGTCTCTGGCCACATGGCTCCCTTTCTGCCAGTGCTGTGTGGAAATAAAATTGACAATTGTGCCCCATCATTTCCCTGTTTCTGCCTGACAGCCATTTTTCTCAGACAAACACCCATTTTGTGTGTGACATGCTCTCAGCAACTTGTCTGAAAACTGTCCTTCACATCTCCATTGAATCTTGCACAACCCCCTGCTCCTTGTGGTCGAGCCAATTCCAAGAAGCCTGCCTGTGTGCCTTCCCCCAGTTGTGCCAGAGACTCAGCCACATCCTGTCCATTGTTGGTAACTCAGCCTGTCACACCAACTGCCCTGTGACCACCCTCAACTGAAAGAGGAAGCACGAGGTTAGGCCCTGAAACCACACCAACTAATAGAGGAAGCACAAGGTTGTACACTGTGAACACACACATTTCTGTGATTCTGCCAATTCTGGGAACCAGCAGCAGATAGTTCCTGTTCTTAACTGTAAGACACCCTGCACCTGGCCTCTTAGTTCATTGACCACCCCTTCCTGTGTTTCAGCCAATTCCCAGAACCAGCAGATAGTTCCTGTTTTAAGAAATAGTTACTGCAAGCCAGAGAGCAGATGGTCTCTGTTTTACACAAGATAGTTCCTCTATTTGACATGAAGCACGAGCACAAACCCCAAATGAGGAAGCCTCCCCCTTCCAACTGTCAGACTATTTCACATCGCAAGTCCCCTCACGAAGCCTAAGACACGCCCCCATTTCTTCACAATCTGCTCCTCTTGCTAATTTTTGTTCCTCTATCTGCCATGACCTGTTTGTTCCTCTATTTTGCCTCATGACCAAGACTGTATAAATGTCCTGCTGTTGAAAATAAAGATCCCCACTTCAAGAGAGGGACTTGAGAGATTGCTCCTGTGCCCGCTTGGTGCTGGAAGCGCTCCCCTTAACTCGAGTTATTGGTCTCCTCCTCCTTCATTTGAGCACCACGGACTCCTCGCTTTGCATTGACAAGAAATTATGATTTATTAAGCATAGAAATTCAGAAATGAGGTAATAAGTAAATCTAATTTACCACATTAATTGGCGCCCGGAACAGGGACATTCCCTTTCCCCCACGCGCTGGCGATATTGGACCCGGTACTGTCCCCTCCTGACCGTTGACGGACTTCAAAAGTGCACAACGCGGGGAATTCCCGCTAACTCCCTCGAGGCGAAGAGGGGGACCGACTGCGGCCCAGCATCCACACGAGGCGGTGAGGAAATAGCGGAACGTCCTGAACCAAAGCCCAACCTGCGAAGCAGACGAGTCCGAGGTTCTACAAATCCCACCTTGAAACTGCGTGCCGCGTTTTTCCAAAATCTTCAAGAGGCCTTCCAGTTAGTACTGCTGAAAAGTATAAAGACGAACCCACAGCTTTTGTGGGGGCGGTAAAGATACGCGTTTTGTTGGTTTCTCACCTATCTTTGGTGAGGACTACTAAAACTAGTATAAAAGACGGACTCACTACCTTGTGTGCACGGTAAAGATACATGTTTTTGTGGGTTTCTCACTTATTTTGTGAGGAATACTAAACTAGTATAAAAGACGGACTCACCTCTTTCGTGGGTACGGTAAAGATATTTGTTCTGTTTGTGTTTTTCTCACTTCTAAAATCTTTGAAAGTCTTGCCATCATGCCTATTTTCTCGAAAATACGTAAGATGGCAACCAAAAGGAGTATTCTTGAGAAAGAAATTCCCCTTCCTCCTCGGGATACTCCAGGACACTTCGTGTATGCAAAACATGGTGTCGGTGCACTTATTTATTGTGATTTATGGGTGGATTATACTAAAGACCTAGAACACAGATATAGATGGCCTGAAAATTGTACTTTTGACATGGAATGTATTATAAAATTAGAGGAACAGTTATGGAAGAAAAAGAGAGTCCGCCAGTCACAGAGTGACTCAGTAGAGTTATGGAGAAAAGAAGCCCATAGGAGGCAACAGAAGGAATTGCATAAAGTTGAAAAGGGTAAGAGAATGTCAGAGCAGGCCAAGAAAGAACAGTTACAAGAAATAGGGAAAGAAGTAGTTAGTGAAAGGAATAAAAGGGAACAATCAGCCATTTCTACTGGTTTTTATCCTGTATTGCCGTCTGCACCTGAAAACATTAACATTGCATCAGCACAGCCTACAGCCCCACTACCAGAGGATACTTTCACCAATTTCCTCTTAGATACTCCACCTCCATATGAGGTTCCAGTAATTCAACACCCTCTGCCTCCGCCACCCCTTTTACAACATAACGCACCACCTCTCACTCCAGAAGGGGGTGCCGTAGGTCCAGACCCAGGTAAAATAATTCCCGACTGCCCCTAAGACCCAACTCCGAGCAACACAGGGGAGGCGGGCCGAATAAGTAAAATACTTCATGACTCCTGGGAAGAAATAAGACATCTACCAGCAATTGACACGTTTCTTTAAGCGGCCTCTGAGTTTCTTCGTACTGGAGAGAACTCACGAGCCATTAACGCTATGACTACAAGAAGATCACACCCAGTAAAAATGCACATGTATAGGTTCCTCCTTTGCTGTTTCATAAAACACATACAAGCAGAGGAAAGAAATGTACCAGTTTCACTTTTTGAATTATTAGATTCCGCATCCGACCACACTAGTCTAGAACTTATAAATGATGCACTAGACAGGTTCACCCGTAAGGTGACCCGTATTCTGCAAAACTTGCAAACAAATGAAGAGAATAAGAAACTTGAGGAGGAAATTACTGAACCTACTGAAAAAGTCCTACCCGTTCGTTCTTCAGCCCTTAATTCACGAACACCCCCGCCTACATTCCTCCAAGGTCACTCTGAACGGTCATCTCCAGATGAGTTATTTGAAAATACATCCAATGCATTAGACTACTGGTTAGACCAGGAACCTCCGCTTACACCGGAGGAGGAGGAAATAGCCAGAACTGCGACCCTATGGGTCTCTCAATATAAGATATATGACAATGATCTCATAGCCCAACTTTTTCTAGCATTACCACGCTCACATCAAAGATTAGCAAGTCTCTACATGGTACAACATCTCATCACACTCAATGACACTCATTTTAAACATGATTCAAGACTCGAAGATTTTCTGTCTGACTGCGCTGATAACATGTTCCTCCACAATAGTTCAGTTTTTCTCAACACATTTATAGATTTTAGACAGAAATACCAGAAAAAGACTGAATATAAATCTTTCAATAATACGTGTGGATCAACTAATAGACTCCCTCAAACACGCCAGTTCCCCATGAGAGAGGTCCACCCAGAGCTGACACAAATGGAGCGCTACAACGCGTCTTCATTTATGTACCCTTGACAAAACTTGAGTTACTAAGGATGAAAGAGATGGTTCCCTCCCACTCAAAGGATCCTGCTGGATTCTTTAAGGAATTAGGAGATGTATTAATGATGGGAACATATACTCTTTCTGATATCACAGCAATTCTGAAATTATTGTTGCCATCAGGTATATATGACAAACTAAGAGTAAAAGATTGGGAAGTAGCAGGTGAACACATTAGATGGACTGAACTTCAGAATGACGAAAATACCAGAGTAGCAGGTCAAGGTATAGGAGACAGACTAAAAGCACTTCCTGGCACTATTTTAAAGGTGCTACCACAGTTACTAACAGTGAAAAAGGAGGACTGGGATGCCATTTCCTCCTGCAAACAGAAACATGGTGAAGACATTGGAGATTATTACAGCAGACTTGAAAAGTGTTTTGCGGTAAATAGCGGCCTTACGCCGACAAGTGAAGCTTACCCGCATCTGTTTGTTTCCAAATTAGTAGATAACGCCTTGCCAGCCATTAAGGACAGAGTACTAAAAGTAGAAAGTACCTGGCAAGCACATACACCTCCACAGGTGTTACAAATGCTACAATATCACCAGAATCGCATTAGGGATGAATAATAAAATGATAAGAAACGCATGAAAGACACAAAGATGAAAGCATTAGTAGCCCAAACTGCACCCCAGCGTCAACAGACACCAAGTAGCCAGACAAATATAAAAAGCACTTGTAATTATTGCAAAAAGATGGGACACTTCGTTAAAGATTGCCCTGTCTTAAAGCACAATTTGGCTACTGGTAAGACCCAGCCACGCCCATATCAGCCAAAACAGAATGGTTCCCTAGACAGTTCAACACCTTCAGTTCCACTAACAACACAAATGGCCCAAATGAATATTATAGACAGCGCCTACACTGAATATTACCCAGATTTCTCATGATGTTGCCCAGAGAGAGAAGATGACAAACTGCCCCTAATCCCCATTCCAGTAGATCAGACAGGTCCATTTATAGAGGTCCGACTTCTTGGGGAGGATAGGAAGTTTCTACTATACACTGGGGCCAGTAAAACAACAATAAGCCATCAAGAGGTCCCAGAGGCTCCTCTCTCGGGTTCAAAAAGTATTTCTCTGGGTTTCTCGGGACAACCTGTGACAAACGTCACGTCAAAGCCACTGCCCTTGCAGGTTGGTCCCCTCATGACAACTACAGATCTTATATTGACAAAATCATGTCCAGAAAACTTGCTTGGTATAAAAACATTGAAAGAATTAGGAGCTGTCATTGTTTGCTCACCTACAGATG
This sequence comes from Lissotriton helveticus, assembly GCF_964261635.1. Taxonomy (NCBI): domain Eukaryota; kingdom Metazoa; phylum Chordata; class Amphibia; order Caudata; family Salamandridae; genus Lissotriton; species Lissotriton helveticus. Next base: position 686,062,194 of record NC_136072.1, on the reverse strand, counting down.
TCAGAATATTTCTGCGAGATTTCAAGGGCCACTACACAAGTAGAGAATTAGATGAGCGTTTGAAAGATTTGCCACACACCCTGTGGGCCACTGATTCCACCACAGTAGGATGTATGGAAATAACACCTCACAAGGTTACACTGAAAGAGGGAGCCCAACTACCACGTATAAGGCAATGCAAAATTCCACCTCAGGCTGAACAAGCATTAATGTTAATTATTCAGGACCTAATACAGTCAGGTGTGATTAAGGAAACAACTTCTAACATTTGCAATTCCCCTGTTTTACCAGTTCATAAAAAAGTGGAACCAGGAACACCACCTGTCTACAGACTAGTGGTAGATTTGAGAGAGCTCAATAAATGTGTCGTTCCACAACACCCTGTGGTTCCAGACATCTCCACCCTACTCACAGCCATAGATGCGGAAGCAACGCATTTTTCAGTCATTGACTTGAAAAACGCATTCTTTAGTATACCTATTCACCCAGACAGTCAATACCTTTTTGGCTTCTCCTTACAAGGACGAAGTTTCCAATTCACAAGAGCTCCTCAAGTTTTCACAGAGAGTCGAAGCGTATATAGCCAAGCATTAAAAAGACAACTAGATACTGTTCAAATGCCCACGGATACAGCCATACTACAATATGTTGATGATATCCTCATTACGGCCAGATCTGACGCAGCATGTGCTGAAGCATCACTACTAGTACTAGAATTCCTAGCTGCAAATGGCCATAAAGTTTCCCCTGGTAAGCTCCAATTTTGTTTACAGCAAGTGGCATACTTAGGGCACTTGCTGTCAAAGGAGGGTAGGCAGCTTACACAGGAACGCATCCAGCTCATACTACAAATACCACAACCAACAACACAGAAACAAGTTCGAGCCTTTGTTGGTCTCACCTCATATTGTAGACAGTGGATCCCACAATTTGCACTCATTTCCAAACCGTTAGTGCAGCTGACAACACTCGAAGCTGGCGCTACTCCACAATTACCCTGGACAGATGAACACACGCAAGCCTTTCAGTCTCTTAAAAAAGCTATGTGTCAAGCCCCAGTGCTGGCAACACCTAATTACACCAAAGATTTTACATTATTTGTAACAGAAAACTCAGGTACAGCACTATCAGTTCTGACCCAACTTCAAGCAGACAAACATAAACCATGTGGTTATTTTTCAAGCACATTAGATCCAGTAGCACAAGCATTGCCTGCATGTCTAAAATCAGTAGCAGCTACTGCACAAGCTATTAGACAAAGCGATTCTATTGTATTGGGACATCATCTGATAGTTCAGGTCCCACACGCTGTAGAACTTCTGTTAAACAGAACACAAACACAGCATCTGACAATAGCCAGACTCAACGGATATGAGATGACACTTTTTCAGCCACACATTGAGATTAGACGCTGCAACATTTTAAACCCAGCAACACTGTTGCCACTGACCTCTCCTACTGAAGAAATTCACGATTGAATTGACATAATTGATTTAGTGACCAAACCAAGACCAGATTTACAAGATACTCCCCTTGCTAAGGCAGAAATGACACTCTTTGTTGATGGTTCATGTATGAGACTCCCCACAGGAGAATTAGCAGCAGCCAATGCCGTCACAAATGGTACAGACACTTTAGAAGCACACAAGATAGAGATACTGTCGGCACAGGCAGCAGAACTCATAGCCCTAACACGAGCATGTCACTTAGCAAAAGGAAAGTCAGTTAACATCTACACTGATTCACAATATGCCTTTGGAGTTGTACACAACTTCGGTACATTGTGGAGAGAGAGAGGATTTCTCACATCACATGGGTCCAGAATACAGCATGCTACACTCATCACTGCCCTCTTAGAGGCCAGTCAGTTACCAGAGAAAATCGCAGTGCTAAAATGTAAAGCGCACACAAAAGGAACAGATGAAATATCAAAAGGAAATGATTCTGCAGACAGTGCAGCCAAGTTAGCAGCAAACACAGAATTAAGTATACCACACCACCAATATACAATACGAGACCCCTTTTCTGACATCCAGGATGTCCAAAGTCACGCCACACCACAGGAACTGCTAGAATGGAAGGAAAAAGGAGGGGTCCTTACAGATCAAGGCTGGATGACACCTGAAAGAGCAGTATGGTTTCTACCGGATGCCATGGTACAGGTTATGGTAAACACCATACATGGACCAGCGCATCTGGGAGAAAAAGCAATGTTAGACAGCATACAGAATATATGGCACAACAAACATTTGAGAACTGCAGCCAAACAAAAAGTTAAAACGTGCATGATTTGTAATCAGTTCAACTCAGGAAAAGGCACAAAGGTCGAACAGGGAGGATTCCAACCCCCTGACCATCCATTTGAAGTTCTCCAGATGGACTATATCCAGATGGAGAGATGTAGAGGTCACAAGTATGTACTAGTTGTAGTGTGTGCTCTGACCAGATGGACAGAAGCCTATCCCGTCCCAGATTACACTGCAACGACAACTGCTAAACAATTAGTTAGAGAGTTTTTCCCGAGGTATGGGTTGCCCCGTGTCATCTACTCAGATAACGGCCAACCTTTTTCCTCTGAACTCATGAAGCAAGTGTCTCTTCTGTTAGGGTACACTTGGAAGTTTCACTGTGTAAGACATCCTCAGGCAGCAGGTCTAGTAGAAAGACACAACCAAACTTTGAAGACAAAATTGGCCAAGATATGCACTGACAAAGGCGTGGACTGGATGGTAGCCTTACCGGTTGCCCTCTTTTACATGCGTATGGTAGCCCATTCCAGAACTGGCTTATCTCCATATGAAGTGGTCTTTGGCAGACCACCAAATATGTGGGGTACGCCAAGGCCTAAAAGAATAACTGATGTTGACAATACTATGCTGACTGACTACCTGGCTTCCTTGATGTCTGCACTCCAATCTTGTCGTTCTCAGGTTGCTGCCACCTTCCCGGACAAAACCAACCCGGAAGAACACGCCATCCGACCCGGGGACTGGGTCCTCGTGAGGAACTTCGACCGGACCAGCCCCCTCCAGCCCAGGTGGAAGAAGCCAAGACTCGTACTACTAACAACACAGACAGCAGTGAAGGTCGAGGGCAGGAAGGGCTGGCTCCACGCAAGCCACTGCCGGAAACATTTTGGACAAAAAGACACTGTTGCTAATGGCCCTGCCAATCCCACTGACATTGTGACTGAACAATCTATATTGCCTTTGGAACTAACCCCACAACAGGATTACAAATCAAAGTTAAGGTCTGCCATTCGGACTCTGGCTAATTAAGTCCATTGGGCGTCGGTCCAGTGGTGAAGCGGTTGGAGCATGGGAATGGATTCTAACACATTGACTATGTGTGAGAAAGAAAAAATTAACTCTAGAAAAAGACATAATGGTCCTATTATATGTTTGACAGTATTATTTTTCCTCATGGCAGTTATGACGTGTCTTGGTTGGATTCTCCACACTGTTTTTCCTCCAACACAACACACCTCTCATACACCTAACAGCACTCAGGAACACACCTATCACGACCTACCCCCTCATGAACAAGCCCATAGACTAGCCTTGCGAAACAATACCTTCATACAGATGCTACACCACACTCAGCAGGCCAGTAATAGCACCAATTGTTGGATATGTGGCCGCATCCCACCTCATCAGAAAAAGGGAGGGATGCCTCTTTTTCCTTTCCCATTCTCTTATAATGGAACTTGTGAAGCCTGGTTCGCCCTAATAACAGCTGACGATACTACCCCCACCTCCTGCCCTGACGGAAATAATTCATGCAAGAATGGGTGGCCTTGGGGGGATTTAAACAAGGTACTCAATACTGCCTGTTACCCTAATAAGGAGGGAGATCCTCAGGCGACAGGTACAGTCCTAGAAAGTGAAGAATACAAGCAAGGGAACATGACCATGTCCTACAAGATGTAAAATACCAAACCTAGAAAGAATGCTGGTCCCCCTTCCATCTCGGTCTCACCAGTAAAAGGACACCTGTGCATCCAGAAAAATGGCTCTGTTCCATTAGGACACAGTGACTGTCATACCACTATAAGTTTTGAAGACAGAGGAAAGTCCTCATTCCTAGCATCTCGCCATACTTATTTCATCTGTGGCCAAACGGCCTATGTGCAGCTGCCCTTGAACTGGGGGGGAACTTGCTATATAGCATTCCTGTTACCCCCTGTCTTTGTGGCCCCATCCACTTCCACCGAGACCTCCTAGTGCCCCATGTCAGACATAAAAGAACGATCGATACCTCCTTGGTTGACCAAACGGAAACCTCATGGGAACAGTATACAGATTTTAACAAAGGGTTCTTCTTCTTTGTTGGCCCTGTACAGAACAGCAAGCTTATACGCAGGTTGACAAGGACCTTAGAGGCTGTTGTAAACCAGACGGCGTCTGCCCTTGGGAGCTTAACCCAGGAGCAGTCTGCCATACGATTGGTTACTCTCCAAAATCGCCTTGTCCTTGACATCATCTTGGCTGACAGAGGCGGAGCCTGTAAAATTATAGGCTCTAGCTGCTGTATATTTATTCCTGATAATTCCCCATCTGTATACACGGCCATAACAAAATTACACAAGATAGCCGTAAGTTTACATCAAGATCCTGGCACTTGGACGTGGTCTGACTGGTTCTGGAAGATAATATCGTCCTGGGGATGGCAACTGCTGTCAGCAGCAGGTATAATATTCCTGATAATAACTGGATGCTGCCTTTGCATCCAATGTGGTCCTGCCCTGTGCGGTCTATGCGCTGCAAAATGCATTCCTAAACCACTTGTCCAGCAGAGAGAAAGGGAAAGAATCATGTTACAAGAATGTATAAATGATCTCATGCAAATTGAGATATAATGTAGGTACACTCTGGGGCAAGGAGGGAATGTGGAAATAAAATTGACAATTGTGCCCCATCATTTCCCTGTTTCTGCCTGACAGCCATTTTTCTCAGACAAACACCCATTTTGTGTGTGACATGCTCTCAGCAACTTGTCTGAAAACTGTCCTTCACATCTCCATTGAATCTTGCACAACCCCCTGCTCCTTGTGGTCAAGCCAATTCCAAGAAGCCTGCCTGTGTGCCTTCCCCCAGTTGTGCCAGAGACTCAGCCACATCCTGTCCATTGTTGGTAACTCAGCCTGTCACAGCAACTGCCCTGTGACCACCCCCAACTGAAAGAGGAAGTACGAGGTTAGGCCCTGAAACCACACCAACTAATAGAGGAAGCACAAGGTTGTACACTGTGAACACACACATTTCTGTGGTTCTGCCAATTCTGGGAACCAGCATCAGATAGTTCCTGTTCTTAACTGTAAGACACCCTGCACCTGGCATCTTAGTTCATTGACCACCCCTTCCTGTGTTTCAGCCAATTCCCAGAACCAGCAGATAGTTCCTGTTTTAAGAAATAGTTACTGGAAGCCAGAGAGCAGATGGTCTCTGTTTTACACAAGATAGTTCCTCTTTTTGACATGAAGCACGAGCACAAACCCCAAATGAGGAAGCCTCCCCCTTCCAACTGTCAGACTATTTCACATCGCAAGTCCCCTCACGAAGCCTAAGACACGCCCCCATTTCTTCACAATCTGCTCCTCTTGCTAATTTTTGTTCCTCTATCTGCCATGACCTGTTTGTTCCTCTATTTTGCCTCATGACCAAGACTGTATAAATGTCCTGCTGTTGAAAATAAAGATCCCCACTTCAAGAGAGGGACTTGAGAGATTGCTCCTGTGCCCGCTTGGTGCTGGAAGCGCTCCCCTTAACTCGAGTTATTGGTCTCCTCCTCCTTCATTTGAGCACCACAGACTCCTCGCTTTGCATTGACAAGAAATTATGATTTATTAAGCATAGAAATTCAGAAATGAGGTAATAAGTAAATTTAATTTACCACAGCTGCCTTCACCATGGTTCAACTTGGTGTCTGGCACCCAGCGACAGCGGTTGATGGATTGGCTTGTAGCTCCTCCTACCTCCCTTCCTCGGAGAGAAGATCTTCACTCAGGGAAGAAAGGGCATTAATCTAACCTGCCAGGGCCAGACCCCAGCCAGGGACTCAGAAAAATATGACAATTCTGGATGACCCAAAAGCAGTACAAATATGACTTTGGACTCTGCAGAATACTCCTTTTCACCTCCACTACAAGGGACTTTAGTGCGTGTCCGGAATCTGTAGGCCTTGTGGAAGTCATTCTAGCCATGGACCCCACATCCCCATAGGGCATAATGAAGTGAAAACACATTAAAACACACTGACTTTCCCTGGCATGTTTCTTTCCAGTGTATAAAGCCTATTCCATGTAACCACCCAATTCTGCATAAGCCCTGCCACACCATTCAATTTGTACCTGCTCCTGGACTGTGCACGCTAGGAATATCCCCTGCGCAGCCCTACACGTGTGCACACGCATGTACCCATGTCTCTACATGTAACCAGCCTGGTGCTCCATACTCCAGCTGCTGCGCAGCAGCCTAGTCAAGCCAGGGGGACACCAGTAAAATCTCCATGCAGTCTCCTTCATTATGAGTTCACTGTGGGTGAGTCCCAGATTATGAGGCTTCCCCACAGTAAAAGCTCAACAATTAGGTGCTCAAAAAGTAAAAAAAATGGGCGGCCCCTAGTGTCAGAACCACCTTCTAACAATATACATTTATAGATCAGTTATTGACCATATGGAGTAATAGAGTGTGAATTTAATGTTATAACTCCACACAGCTTGATACAGAGCTAGGCTATACAGCAGACCAAAGCAAATGAAACTGAGCTTTTTATTTTTGTATGCACTTGCTCAAAAGTACGTTAAAACTCTAAGGAGACTGGTTCCCTTAGTCGGTTGGTCTTCTCAGAACTTGTGTTTGTCTGGTTTTGTCAATGTTTACCAACACTGTAAGAATAGGTTTGGTCTCCACGCAATATGTTAAACATACCCCCCCACACACACACACAGCACAATTAGATCATTCAATTGTGCAGCCTGGTGTCACATACACTTGGCTGGACCATCATCGATGCTGCGGGTGATTTTATTTTGTACGTTGTCTGCCATTCATCCCACTTTAATTCGTAATCAACTGGCCTTCTGTTCTCACTGAATTCTGATCATTTTTAGGACCGCTCAGTTCAGAATCTGCATATCCCGTCTGGAAGCATTTAGAAATCCTGGCAATGCTCTCACATGCATTTTTTACATGTGGTACTAAGTTTCCATTGAGCCTCATGTCACAGTCACATCTAGGTTAATGTTATCATTTACTACTAACTCAAAATGGCATGTCTGTCTGTGGCTCATGGGCTTCTTAGTACCTGGTTAGGAGGTAAGTGGAAAATGGCCTAGAATCAGTAGGCTCAGGAATGATTGCTTCGTGCCAATATCCTCGAGCATATTTCTGTAAATTATGAGTTAAACCCTGTGGAATGTGGAATAACTGCACCACCTCTTATTTACCAGGTGTAATTGTGTACAAAATATTCAATTCCGTGGGTTTAATGCACACATTTAATCACGTCGTCTGAACAGGTGGTAAATGTGTGCAAGCGAGTCAGTGTGGAGCATGCTGTAGTAGGAGGGAGGTGAAATAGTGGTAGAGGTAAAGCGAGAATTTTGCCTTGCAGGACAAAGCCATACATGCTTCCTCCATTGCTTGGAAATTGGCCAGGTGGGGGCCAGCGACAAGGGCTGGGCTGCACTGCAGCCCACAACCAAACAATTTTATGGCAGGATTTTCCAGCTGTTAGGTTCGGGGCTAGGGTTCCCACTGCTGGAAAATACAGATGGAGGAACTGCAGCTCACTTATAATTGAACCCAGTGGGATGAGAATACTCCTCCACTCAACTTGAGATCGAGGTCTTATGGCCTGATTTAGATTGGTGGATGGATACTCTGTCACAAACTTAATGAGTGTGTTTGTCCGGTGGGCCACCAGGGTGGATGCTGGTTTTGGGCACCTGGGGGGGGGCTGTTTTTGTTACCGGGGATCGGCAATATAGGCCCCCTGTAACAAAATTGGCCGAAACCAGCCCTTGCAAACAGCTTGGCTCCACCCCCTTCCACCAGGGGTGGCCGGCAGAGTAGTTTGCCAGGGCTGGTTTTGGTTCCCAGTCTGGCCCTGCATTCCATCCACCTTATTACAAGTGCATTTACATATAATGCACTGTAATCAGGTGGACAGGATATCTGTCACCTTTGTGATGGAGTACCTATCTGCCAAACTCTAAATCAGGCCATTTTTAATGTGACAACTGAATAACTCTGTTAAAAATTGTTTGTTTTAATGGTATTGAGTGAGAACTGAGAAGTCATAATAACTTTAGTGCACATGGTAGAGTAAAAATCTAGGGAGAGATTCACAAAAATATTGTGCTGGGTTTGTGTCACAAAAGTGATATAAACCAGTGCAAAACTGTTATGCCTGAAACGTTGCATTACTTTGCGTCAAGGGTTTTTCCATGGGTGGGACATGGATAGTTCTCATGCACTTACCAATGAGTTATGATGGAAAACCCTATCTACTATCAATTCTAAGGGTTTTGCACTAAGAATAATGCCTCTTTGAGACAGGAGTGAAAGGAGAAATGCTCCAAACATTTCCGATTTTGCATGTGTTTTGCTCTGTACAGCACACATGCAAAGTGGAAAAAGCTTTAAAATTTGGCAAGGCATAGTATTTCATAGTGAAAGGATGCCCCTTCAGTACACAATATATGCCAGACATGATGCAGACACCTCTGCACTAAGGTGCAAAATGTTATGCCTGGCAGTAGGCAGCCGGATTGTGTGCGAGTGTTAGGGAAAGGGCAAGACAGTGCCATATCTAAGTAGTTATGGTGCTTTCCAGCTTTGTAGACCTGGGCCTTAGGCACCATTGAATCCGACCTTTCACCAGGGTTACGGCAGAGAGAGATTTAGGGAATGCACTTACCTTTTATTTCATGATTAATATCATGTTACTTTGAGACCTGATAGGTCATACAAACTGTGTCACCCTGTCACCGTATCAGTCTGAGAAAGATTTTTTGTTTGTGTTATTTTCATTGCACTTATAACATAAGTCTACATAAATTTAGAGGCAGTGCAGTACATCGTGTTTCAACACAAATCATGCCATTCAAGGCAATTTAATCAGAAGTGCCCATTTGTAAAACAAAAAACAACCATTACCATACCAACAAAAGTCTGGATTTAGGACTTTATTCTCAAGGGGCCTCAGCACCAGTGGTGGAGGCCTCGCATTAGTGGGGGTCTCCACACTTCGAGCAGATCTCTAAAATGAGAATTCTCATTGCGGAGAATCAGCCCAAGTGCAGAGACATCGCCATAAGTGCAAAGGACCTTTGTGAATCAGCCCCTTAATTTGTTAATGTCACTAAGACCGGACAACAAATTTTAAGTAAAGGGACACCATGTGACATGAGGACTGGTGAGATGTGCCTATATCCATGCGCATAGCTATGTCCATGCGGGGCCAGGATACGTAACACAAGTGCAAACCATTTTTGCAAACCCAGATAAAGGAGTTTGGGTACCTCGAATTGGAATTTACCATATCAACAACAGCAAGATGTTTGCCTTTTAGGTGGCACAAATGCTTGTGAGAACTGTCATACAGGTCAATAACTGTCAACAAAAGATCTGAAGGGGAGTGTGTAACAAATCATAATGAATCTGGTAGGTGATGAAACCTTTGTCTATTAGACAGCACACCATGCACGGCCAGCCTGCGTCACAACTTGGCCTTGCATCTGTCTGATGTAGAACATTCCTGACAGGGACGCTCCACATTCTAGCAGGAGTGAGGGGGAGAAGGGAGAGAGAAGAGTGAAAAAGAAGCTATGGCTATTTCGATGTCTCAAGAGTGATTTTCGGTTCATGCAATCCCAGCCATGAAGTAGACAGTTATAAACAAAAAACAGTGTGAGAGAGAGTGACATTGGCAAAGGCTACTGTCAAGCAACATACAATTGCTCATCATTTTACATAAAAAAATGTCAGTGCACCTGACTAATACGGCTCTTCTTTAAGTTAGGTAGACTTTATACAATTAAATACAATAATATTGAACACTGTCCTTTTTTATCAGGCTAATTTCCAGTGCAATACCGCCCAACGCATTGAACTAGCTCATTATTATTCATGAGCGGGATTCACAGCCTCCGCACTGAGCCTTACTTTTGCCAGCGTTGACATCATATTTTCAGAGCTAGAAATCGCTTCTGGGGAGGAGATTCTGTGCACTGTGCTACCCTACAAGGTCAACACTGCACCTTAGGCCCTTGGAGACTAAAGGGAACGCTTCAGTTTTCTGGCTGGTGTCCCTGAGAGAATGTGCCTGTAAGAGCAGAAAGAGCTGCAGGCAAACAATGAAAACCGTTAGAAAGCTCTAAAGCGACTTTCCACGCGTATCTCTGCAATTAGCAAAAAAAAAAAAAAACATTGCTTTCACTAAAAATGTTGACTCTCACTGGCTCTGGTACTTTATGGCGAAAGAATTAAAAGAAATCCATATAAAAGCGTTCAAGGGCTCAAATGTGCCCCACTCCACCTGCATAAATGCTGAAGCCATATTAGGTACCGTGAATAGGAGCTGATCCGTGCCTTTGTGGCAGCTGCTTTCACAATCTGATGCGCGCCTTTCGCGTTTAAACCAGAACTTTTAATTATAGCCATTCTTTTCATTTTCTACATACCTGGCACAAAGGTATTCAATTTTTACATGACAAAAACTGCATGGCTCTTAAGTAATATTGCAATATAAATCCACGTTCACATCCGTGTGTTAAGTGATGTCAGCAATTCAACAAATATTGCAATGTTTGTGAATGCACCTTTGCCCTGTAGTAAAAATGATACTGTAATGTTTAAATGTTCCCTGGCATTTTTTTCATTTTTATCCTACATTTTAATACATTTAATAAGCACGAGTTATGAATTCAGGGCAACTCTAACGCTTGGAACGGTTTGCATTTTCACTTGTGAGACTTGTGATATGCTTACAATAGATGCTTGTTACTATTCATGCCTAAATACCTAGGGGCCAGATGTCGACCACAGCATTTTGTGAGTCGCAAAGTGCGCTCAATTGCGAGCAGCAATTGGCGAGTCACAAAATGCCATGTACAACAGTGTCTGGGACACTGTTTGCGATTCCCAATGGGGCCACAAATTGCATTCCTCATCAATATTCATGAGGCACTTGCAATTTGCGACCCCATTGGGAATGGCTGGCCCTCCCAGGTATGGTGCCCTGCTGAGCTCAGCAGACCTCCATGTCTGGGACTGCTTTTAAATAAAGCAGTTTTTTTTAATGCAACCCGTTTTCCTAAAAGGAAAACGGGATGCATTTTAAAAAGAAAAATGAAACGTTTTCATTTCATTTCTTAAGGGCAGGTAGTGGTCCCTGGGACCACTGCCAGCCCCTAAAAAATATTTTCCCCTGCATCCACAAAGGGGAAGGGGTCACAAGTCAAACTCAGAGCTGGGGGTCCGATCACAAACTGCATCGTAATGGCAGAGGGGTAACTTTGCACCCAAAATTAAAGTTTCCTTGTGGTAACACACCACTATTTTTGTGCAATTTCGAGTTTTTATTGTCAGTGAACCATAACTTGGCATGCAAATTTACTACATGCTTCAAAGTATGCTTTCCCCATTTCATCTGCTTTTGGAATTAAACACCCATTTTACTGCACCCAGTAATCCCTTATAACATTTGTAAACCAATTTCATTTGGTGGGAACAGGTTTTTTGTTTCATCTGTAATCAGCCAGTAAGACACTGAAAGTTGAAAGATGAGATATATTTGTGACCTAACAAACAATTCCCAAGCTGCCTGTATGGACAAAGTTAGATTTTGTTTTAGTTTTTTTGCTTTATTTGCCTAGAACAGTTGGTTGGGTGCCTTGTTTAGCGTTTGGTGGATGAAATACTCAATCACAAATGTGGTCGATTCCCCGTCTGCTGTATTACTTGTGCATTATAACCCATTGCACTAGCAGTATAAGGCAATGGATATCCGCTACGTGAGTGAAGGAATTTACCATCCGCTAAACTATAAATAAAGCCCTAAGTTCACAGTTTTAGGCTAAACAAAACCCCAAAACAAAATGCATTAACTGTAGATTACTAACCAGTAAATCAAAAAAAGGGGTCTGACTTAGAGTTTGGTGGAGAGAGTACTCCACTGAAATTGCAACAGTGTACACTCACCGCCAAATCCTTGGTCAGCCTGTCTGATTTACAGACCTTTCTTATCTCAATGACAGAGCCTACTCCTCCACCATGGCTGGGATAGTGTTCCGCCAGCTTGTACTCTTATGGGATTTTGATGATTCAACGACCTGCCCCATTTAGAGTGGGAGGTTGAATGGACAGTTTATACTGTCCGCCAGTGCAGAACAAAACCTGGAGGTAAGGGAAAGTTGAAATGTTTAAATGACTTCCACACCATGGGAGACAACTTCCATGGAATGGGCGGGGGTCATTAGTTTGAAATATTCTGAAAACAAAGTCCCAATTACGAGCTGTGAGAAATTGGATTATTGGTTGAGGGGACGGAAAACCTACTCAAGCAACAACCACAATCGTTGTCAGGGTGTACCACAAAAGTCTCTAAATAAACCCATGTTTAATCCTCTGGCAGCTTGGGACAAAACACTGTCAGGCTTACTTCAGAGGCTATGTGTAAAGTATTTATGTAGCACACAAACAGTAATAAAGTGAAACACAACACAAGAAAATGTTTGCGCAAATTTCAAAAATTGGAGTAAACTGTAATAAATAATATGACACCAAAACAGCAAAATCCAATCAAGAGATGGGAGATATGCAGTTTGAAAGATTTAAGTAAGTAAGGCATCTGAAAGCACAAAGCACCACTCGTGATTATCTGGTCATGCTAGACCAGGAGAATGTCACAAGTTCAGGCCGACCATGATGGTGTTTGGGCCAGATAACAGGACCAGATTAGTCCCACTGAAAAAGTTAGCTTCTCATAGTCTGGCGTGAAGAGTCCAGTTGATGGTGGATGGGTCTGCAAGGAGTAGGGAGGAAGTCATAGATAGTCACTCCTGTAGCGTGAAGAGCAGGCCAGGTATCGCGGAGGGTGCTCGCAGTAGCGAGAAGATCCTGTCGGGCATCATGGACGGGTGTACGTTGTTACAATGCATGCTTTTAGCACGCATGCTGTAACAACGCGGTTTTTATAACGCATTCTTTTGCAACGCATAACAGAAAGGGGTGTTGGATAGTGAATATTTTAATTTACTATTCCAACACCAGTCCCCGTTGACACTAGGGAAGGTGTTGGATAGTAAATTAAAAGTATTCCCTATCCTTGAGCGTCCCCCAGAGTCATGCGTTGTAATAGAATGTGATTTAAAAACCGCGTTGTAATAGCACTGCGTGCTAAAAGTTGCGTCGTAAACGACGTTCCCCATCATGGACAGTTGTTGCAGGAGCTTCACGTTGGTGGTCACAGTAGGCTGGTGATGCTGTAGTGTGAAGTACTGATCTTGCATTGATGGTCATCACTGTCAGTCGCAGTAGCACAAAGAGTGGAGTTTACCCGAGTTTCATGTTCGTGGTCGATGCGGCCAGCAAGATCTCAATGTAAACTGGCCCATTCATGGTCACAAAGAGCCCAAAACTTCAGGATTTGTCTTTTATGTTTAAAGAAGTGCACTCTGATGCCAACCACGGGTCCAAGGAGGACCTGGGGAGATGCCACTTGGGGATCAGGGACTCAGTCTTGCAGAGGCCATCATGGCTCAGGCAATTCCATGGAACTTGTTATGTCCCTGTAGCTCAGACAGGAGGTCAGTCCATTGACCTTTGGACTTACTCAGGTTGCCTGGGAGGATGACAGCAGGTTCTGTCTTCCTTCACAGACATCAGGGCAGGTCTCAAGCAGGAGGATAATCCTCAGGCAGCTGAGCAGTCCTTCTTTTTTAGTATCCACAGAACCAGGAATGCTCTGAAGATTGGATCTAAGGTTCCTATTTTTATACCTGGTGCCAGTTTTGAAGTAGAAGAAACTTCTAGAGTCCCCTCCACAGATGGTACTGGAATTACCTTCCTACATGCCCAGGTTCCAGGATGTCTGTGGTGACAATAGACTAGTGTGAAGTTCTTTGTGAATACAGAAGGCAGTGCCTAGTGAAGTGCAAGTGTGGTAGGTGAGACTCCACCCCTACCCATCCTGGCAAAATCCAGTCCTCCCTTTTGTTCCTGTTCCTGGGAGTAATACAAAAAGGCCAACTGCCAACTACACTAGTCATGTGACTCAGGATACAGGCTGCAGGTACCAAATGGTTAGGACGAGAAAGTGGCAGCTTTCTGAAAGTGCAACAACAACAAGGTGATGGATGGAATGGTTGAATAAACCTCAGCCACTGGCTTTCGCTCACAACCTCATACCAAGCCATCGTTTTTCACCCACTCAATTTAGACCCAGCCATGTGCAAATCAGCCTTGACCCTGTTCCATTCGGAAGAACTGCCAAGCCAAGGCAAGCCAAGCCAAGCCTTTCTGAACTGGAAAACAGGCAACCCAGGACCGGTTTCACCCTTATTGTGGACTCACCAGCCAGGTGTAGCTTGATTCCAGTGGAACAGATTGCTACCCTAAGTGGGGCAGGTATGCCCAGACTAATTCAAGCATTCCATCCCTCACTTTTTTGTATATTTTAATTTGTCTAAAAGTAAAATTTTCAGAACTGTGACCTACAACTCGACTTTGCCATTACATAGGATTTGAAATTACAATTCCTTAGACACCAAACATGATATTTCCACCTGTTCCCAAACAGAAGTTATAACTTAATAACTGTAACAAGTTAACCCAATGTTATCCCAAGGGAGAGGTAGTCCTTACAGTAGTGAAAATCGAATTTGTGAGTTTTTCACTACCAGTACATGTAAAACTTAAAGGTTCATGTCCAGCATTTTAAATACAATGTACCCCGCCCATGGGCATTTAGGGTCTACCCTAGGGGTAACCTATATTTATTTAAGGCCCAGTAAAAGGGTTATTTTGACATGTTAAAATGGCATTATAAAACTACACACAGGCTGCAATGGCAGGCTTGAGACATGCTTAAAGGGTGGCACAATAAGCGCTGCATGCTCACTAGTAGCATTTAATTTACAGGCCCTGGGTACATGTAGTACCACTTTACTGAGGACTTACAAGTAAATTAAATGTGCCAGTTGGGTTTCCCAGTTGTGTGCAAGCCAATTTTACCATGTTCAGAAGAGGGAGCACAAGCTTTTTAGCAATGTTAGTAGCGGTAAAGTGCACAAAGTACTAAGGCCAACAAAAACAAAATCAGATAAACAAGAGGAGGGAAGGCAAAACATTTGTGCTAAAGCCATGCCAAGTATGTCAGATCTAACAGGAGTTGAATGGACTATGCTCCCAATCATCATCTAGATTGCCCTCTTAGTTTGCCATGTCTTATGCTTCCATAGACTAATGGCTCCACTCCACTAATTTGTGTCTGACCTCATAGTTACAGGTTCATATTCGGCCCAGTGAACACAGCCTTTCATCTTTCCAAGTTTTATAACATTAGTTTCACAGAGTTGGGAAACAATAAACACCAGCTATTCAGCACCAGGATGCCTCAATGGATGTACATGCACAAATACACAATATATTGTTATGTTTCTGTGAAAAAGCAACTGCCTGCCTACCTACAGCCTGCAAAGCTTCTAAGAAATGAGATAACCTGACTTTTGGTGAACAATACCACTAACTCAAACCCCAGAAGGCAGGCTTACCTTTATGAGTCTATAACACCACTTATAAGCCTCTGTGACACTGCCACCTTCCTCTGCAGGTTATCATCTACACTTTATATCAGTTGTTATTGAGGTAATGTTGTTTCTTTCGTACCCTGGAATGCCTTCCATGGCCATCCTGGGCAGGAAGATCAGTTTGTAAAGATCTGCCATGTTTATGGTGGGCTTTCTAATGGCATGGTTCTCTGGTAACTAGCCAACCCTGATGGTGTTGACATGAAAGTTGGCTGAGGCTATGCCACCTGAAAGTAAGCAGTTTGTCCACATCTAGTTGAGGTGGGAAAACTAAAAGGTTGGAGGCTGTCAAACTGCTGATTTTCAGCAGGTATCCCATCATCTCAAAATGAAGCCCAATATCCGTCTTTGATATAATTTGTACATTACTTTGTTTAGCATTCAAGAGGCAAAACTGGCTACATGACCAGTGCACGTTTCTAGCTGACTAACTAGCCAATAAGTAATGTTTTAATTGTTTAGCAAAGCCAGCATTTGAAACAAAGTAACAACACCAACACGCTAGAGAGCCACATGATGGTCACTCCCAATATCAGATGATGTTTCCTGCTGAGCCATCAAAGGTTAGTTTAAAGTTTCCCAAGATATCTCCCATCTCTGAACCTCATCTCTCTACAGTGCGTCACTTGAACGTCCCATAGTAGTGTCATATCACTTTCTGATGAGGGCCTTCCACAGTAGTGGCACATGAACTTCTGAGGAGTCTGCTTCAAAGGAGTCTCCCACAAATGAGTCACATCACCTTCTGAGGAGTTTGCTTCAAAGGAGCCTCCCATGGTCATGTCACATCTCGGTCTGCGGAAGTTGCTTCAAAGGAGCCTGCTGCAGTTGTGTCTCATCACCTCTGAGTAGGTTGTTTCAAAGAAGTCTCCTACAGTAGTGTGACATCACCTTCCTCAGAGGTTGCTTCAAAGCTACCATCCACAGTAGTGTCTCGTCACCTTCTGAGAGGTTGCTTCTGCACCCCTGATAAAGAGATATCTAATGACCACTTCACAGTGGTTATTCTTCATGTCTCTTATTATCAAAGGGGTTATGAAGAAGTGCTTGGAGCACTTGGCTTATTCTAGAAGGAAACCATTTTGTAAGAGGCAATTCAGGAAAGCACAAATAAAAAAACAACTGAACATACCTTGGGAAAACTATTTCGAAATGTCCCGGTCATAATTAGCAATGTTGCGTTCATGTGCAACCCTTGCCATAATTCAGATGCATGACGCACAAATAGAGGCCACTATATAAAAAGCTAATTGTATTTTAAATTAAAATGCACAACGGGCAGAGGCAAAGTTTTGTTCAAAAAGTGTGATTACGTTTTTCTCCACGCTTTTTAAATCAGTATACCAACAATATCAAAGTGACTTTGCTGTATTTGCACCTGTGGAAATTGCTCCATAAAATTATTTCAAAAAATGTAATTTCTTACAGACAAATAAATGTTCATTTTCTATGTGTACAATTGAGCAAATTGATAGCAAAGCCATGGGATGATAAAAAAAAGAGCCCTAACCGGCCCTTTACTTGCAAATGGCGTTAAATGGCAAGGTCATTTGACCCTTACTATAGAAACACAGACAGACCACACCCTCTGCTAAGGTCACACAAGAAAGCAAACATAGAGCAAGACATTTTCTGCCGTAGGAGTGCTGAGTTCTACACATCAAGTTAGAGTAGGGGCTACGTTACATGCATATTAATTAATCTGTGGGCCTTATAATATTTACTACTTTCTAACTACAATGGAGTGGACACAAATCTCTCCGTTCAGCTGGCTGTTTTTTCTCTTGGCCTGCTCCTCGCTATAAAATGAAGTTTTACTATCAGGTGTAGACGAAACACTAGCCGGGAATGATCAAGGACAGCTGCTCTTTATCAGGGTATAGAATCCAGCCAAGCCATACCTGGAACAATGAAAGATGCTATCAAGCTGGAATGCAAATGACTTTCTTCGCTGGAAGATTTGCTTGGAAACTGTCTTAACAGACACAAAACACAATCAATTTACCCTGTTTTCGCTTCGCAATTAGTACACACAAATGATATTACTTAACTATTGATATAAAACAGACGTCTGGCTCTGAAACTGATTGATTAACCCAGAGAGCAAGAACTGTGTAACCGCAAATTAAATAATTTTGTATCTTTATAATTCACTAAAAAAAAAAAATACCGTAAATTCAGTGCTACGCAGCTCCACACTAGGTAAAATTGAAATATCAATAATGTGAAATAAGTAAAAAATAAGTTAACTAAACAAAAAAAAACAATCATTGGTCAATCTTACAGGTTTCTGTATTGACACCTGGTTGCACATGGCTGCCGTGTGTGCACGGGAATTCCTGTCACCCATCTTGGAATGCTTTTTCTTAAAGTAAAAGAAACATAATTTCAAGCTGCCCTCGTGTGTTCCCTCCCATGTGTCCATCTTGGAAAGATTGTTATTGAAGCTTAAGGAAACCAATTTCAAGCTGTTCATCATGCGTGCACTGTTTACTGCCTTAGAGATGACATGTTACAATTATTTTACAAATGCCAATAACACTCCTAACATTCCTGAAGCCTCACCTGATGTGATTTTACCTTACCAGACACACTTGACAACTTGCACGTTGGATGTGGTTAAAATACTTTTTTTTTTAAAAATCTCTGCATGGAAAGGAAAAGGCAGGCAACAACGTGCTGCATGACAAAAACTTTTATCCAAGCTCTCTCAAATGGAGCATCACCTATGGGGAGCTCCTTAGAGCACACTGTAATTGCAGTAACAAAGGTGACTTCTCAGAAGAAAAGCATAACATCATATAGAGATTTAGACTAAGATATTACCCCCAACAAGTACTTTCCCAGGCATCTAGTAAGATCAGCAACCTCAAACAAGATCAAGTCCGGTTTGGGAAGGGACTAACAAAAAAAACAAGTAAAAAAAGTTAACAAAAGGAGACAACATGTATAAACGGAAATAGGGGATTCCATATGGTGTATAACCACCTTTAATAAAAATAATCTAAAATGGTGAGAAATCTAATGAAAAAACATTGAAATCTCCTCAATGCAGATCCCATCATAGGAAAGGATGTGGGACAATATCCAGCCATCACTTATAGAACATCTAGGTATATAGGAGACAGTATTGTACATAGTCACTTCAACCTGGCGAAGACTTCGGCCACCTGGCTAAACCGCCGGAGGATTCAACAAATGTGGGTCATGCAAAGCATACAGACCCAGTACCAACAAGGACTGTTACAAAATGCCAAAAGGGAAACATTTTTAGAAAAAAATCTAAATTTATCACTTGCACATTAGATTTTGTGGTATATATTTTGGAGTGTCCTTGTGACCTCCAATATGTTGGTCTCCCAAATTACAAGTAAAAAACGCATTTTAGAAGATCTCTGTGCCATAAAAAATAATAACCCCAATTATCCCGAAGCCAGACATTTCGATCTCAAGCATGGAGGGGATAACACGTTATTGAAATACTTTGGCATTTGTAGAATCCTGAAAAACATCAGAGGTGCTGATCAGGAAAAGCAGTTGACACTGAATATTATTCAATTTAACACCAAATTCACATGTGGTTTAAACAGTGATGAAGAACTATCCCTTACCTATTAGCATGTAACCAGGTTAGGATAGGGTCTAGCATCCATATGTTATGTCTTTTTGCTGACTCCGAGCAACAATTTATTCCTTTCTTGCTGTGATCTCTATCCTCAGTTGCTCTAGATCTCAGTTTCCCCCGTTTTGTTTGGTTTTCTTTCCTCACTAATTCATTCACTTGTTGGTTTCTTCTGTTTTTCACTAGGTGGGCACATTTGCTTTATGAATATGTCAGATAACCGTTAAGAGATAACAAGTCTCCTCCCTTCCTGAAATAATTATGAACTGCGGCTACTTCTAGCATTGAGTAATTGTTATTTCAATGTTTAGGTCCAGGCTTCCATTTCTATAAGTTGAGAATTCACTATGGGTTGATGGAAAGGCATAGTACCCTTATCTTGATGATGGGTAGATAGGCAGGTAGTTAGCCATTAAGAGACTCATGTAGAAAAATGCCCAGTGGGCCCTTGCCACTTATCATGCTTCCTTTCTACTTTCTTTATTTTGCCTTGATATATCCCTCTATCGACAAGGCAATTCTATATATTTGGCTCAACAATCTTGCCCTGGATGGTGTATGCAATGAGTACTACAGAGAGTGTCATGTTTATTCCCCAGAATCTTACTCTGTAGTCCACCCATTTTCATTATATATATTTTATTCTTTATTTTTTGCACATCTAGTGGTATTTAGAGGGATATTATGGATTTACAAATCACCTATAATCTTATGAATGATTATCTCCACATAGCTCCTTTTTTCTTGTTTACCATACCTTAGCAGGATTGACATGAATTTTTGGTCAGTGGGAAATTGTAGGTTATGCCCATGGCATGAGGTTGATATACTTTATTATCATGATTTTCTATGGTCTTCATATCGACTTTTTTGTATTTATTTGGTACATCTCCAGCATCATAAGTGGATATTATACCATGATTACCTACATGTCTAAGAAAATTAGTATCTATATGTCTAAGAAATGTCTGCTGAGCTGGCATACATGTCTAAATTTGGCCACCACAACCTCCTCCAGGGCAATAGAGCAAATTACTCTGTTGCCTTGGCCTGTTGCCTCGGCCTATGACTGGCCAACTGCCAAAATTTAAATCAGGCCCTCAGTGTGTTGAGGTGACCATTAAACATAAGGACTTCAAAGACCTTGGGCAGCTGAACCACAGACTTCAATTTGGCACATAGTTTACAAGAGGGTACCACATTTTCTCTTATTTATCCCCAATTTTGTTAAGTTTGCAGGTCAGCTTTTCCATTGCTAGTAAGGACCAGAATGTTCCCACCCAGTCATGCATAATTGGGATCACTGCAAACTTCCATCTTTAGGCAATCAATTGTTTGGCTGCCAGTACTACATTGGGTATTAGCCTCTATTCAGTTAGACCCAATATGATTAGAGCTGCATCCGATGATAATGGATAATCCAGCGCCCCTCTGATATGCCTAATTACTTCTTCTTCCAGAAATATTGCAGTTTGGTACGGGAACACCAGATCTGTAGGACCCCCTCTTCCTGACCGCTAGCTCACAACACAATTTGTCTGTTTTTCCTGTACATTTGTCTTAATTTCGGTGGTGTAGCATGCCAAATCATTATATGTTTATGCACTGATTCTCTTTTCTGTATATTCTTGCTCAAGAAGGGTATGTCAGACACAGCTACTGCCATCGTGGTAGTGGTATACCAGTACTAGAAATATGGTGCAATTACTTCATATAGGGTCCAGCTGGACTTGGGTCCACATTCCCCAGTATTTAATAAACCTTTAAGAAGAGACCCTTAGGGAGGCGTAAGGGCTTTTTCCACGGTGCAAGTGGTCTATTTGCATAGTCTTTATTCTCAGAATAGAAGGCCTAGTGCCGTAGCTTAACATAACACATATTGTCTGTTTCAGTAAGATTAAACTCAAGATTCAATTGGATAAATGATTGTATTCTCTCCTCCTAAAATAGGTATCTCAACATTCTACACCCACCCTTTTCGCATTTCCCAAGATTGAGTCTTGAGTGCCCTCGTGAAAAGGCTGGGGTTCCCAGAAATGGAGTGAAAGGCAATGGAAAAAGATGTGTGACTATTGTGTCTTGTGATGGTGTCCCATATCTTCAACGCAGACCAAAGCATTTCTGAGTAGCAGCATACTAGAGGTTCTGTGGTCCTAAACAGCCAAGGGATTTTCCATTGAGCCTGGGCAACCCCTGTTGTATCCATTGGAACCCAGTGGTGCGCTTGCACATATAATGACCATTTAACAAAACTCTGAGCTGAGCCTCTATTTCTTTATGTTGGATAGACCACCCCCACCGATTTCCTATATGCCCTCAACAGTTTTCCAGGGAATAGTGTTATCCTCCTTGCTCAGATATAAGTGTCTATTGCTTTTGGAAGGGCCTTCTAGTCCTAGCTGGGGACTCTCACAGGAAGGGCAGGGCCTGAAAACTATAGAGAAAATGGTGAAGTATGCTTAGCTTAATGTAGCCACTCTACTTAACCAAGATATATAAACCTTCCTCCATTTCTGTAGGTCTGTAGACATGGCATGAAGTAATCTGGTATTGATGCCTGCGTATAGTGACATAAAATTCAGTGTGATGTGTATGCCTGATTGTTAGACCTGTCAGCCTATGGGTGGTCTTCCCCATCCTTTTTGCTTTATTCCTCCATTTTTGCTGATCTCCTTTTTGTTATCCTTAGTACTCTGTGCACTTTACTACTGCTAACCAGTACTAAAGTGTGTGTGCTCTCTCCTTTAAGCATTGTGAAATCGGGTTACACCAAATTAGCACATTTAATTTACTTTTAAGTACCTAGTAAAATGTACTAGATGTACCCGGGGCCTGTAAATTAAATGCTACAAGCAAACTGTGGCACTTATTGTGCCAATGCCCGAGGCTTGCACTTATTGTGCCAGTGCTCGAGGCATTGCAGGCTGAGTGTGCAGTTTTTAAATTGTCATTTCAAATTGGCTAAATAAAACTTTTTCCTTCCCTAATCCTTCATTTTTAATACATATCAGTCATCCGAAGGCAGGCCTAAATATCATAGAGGCCAGGTACAGTGTATTTGAAAAGATGGAAATGTACTTTTAACTTTTCCATGTCGTAGCAATACAAATTCTTAAAATTGTTTATATTACATTTAATAAGTGATAACTTTCAATTGGGAGCAGTAGGGAATTTCAAGTTTGGTGTCTAAAGAATTTAATTAAAAACTCTATTTATTGATAAAGTCGGATTTTAAGTAATAATTCTGAAAATGCCACTTTTAGAAAGTTGGCATTTTCTTGTCCCAATAATTTGGTGCCTGTATCCTTGCTCACATCCCTAGGTGTAGCTGGTAGTTGGTAGTTGGTCTTTGTGTATTGCTTCCAGACAGTGAGATAAAGGGAGAATAGGCTATGGCCGGATGGGCCATCTCTGACCTGATGAGGGGGAGGAACTGTCATCTACGACACTTGCTCATCACAAAGGCTCTGCCCAGCACACTCAAAAAGGGGTTTAACACTAGTCTTTGTGAGCTGAGATAAGCTGGGGCTAGGGCAGGAAATTCCAAACACCTCTTGTGGGGGGAAACCTTCAGAACCTTCTCCTACTTCAAAGTGGGCACCAAATATAAATAATAGACCCTCAGACCCATCTCTTCAGAACACTTTTGGACCTGTGGAAGACTCGGATGGACTGCAGTGCTTATCTGCAAGAAGCTCTGCAACCAGGATTTAAGGCACTTTGTTCAGCGGGCTTAACTTGGGCTCTGTGTCTTTCCCATGCTCCATTGCAGTCGGGCTGAACTTATGATTTTGTTCTGGTCCAGTGCAACCAGATAACCACAGTTTGCACTTTGTGCTTTCAAAATAGCATATATGCAGTACTGCTAATTGGATTTTTTTTGTTTTGACATCAAATACCTTAGTACATTTTGCTCTACTTTTCTGAACTGGTGTGGGATTTTCTGGTGCTCTGTTTTCACTTTATTGCTGCATAAATACTTTACACATTGCCTCTAAATTAAGCCTGACAGTTTGGTGAAAAGCTACCAAAGGGCCAAACACAGGATAATTTAAGGTTTGCTTGTGACTTCACCAGACAGAAATCATGGCTGCTGCTCGAGTATAGTTTCACCCCCCTCAACTAGTAACCCAATTTACAACACTGTTTATTTTATGTTTGTTGGTGGCCCACCAAAAAGAGATCCTGGCGCCCAGCTCATCTGCAATGTTAATTGGTAAGCCAATCAGGACAATATTTTTAAACTGAATATTGTGACCTGAACCTATGCATATTCAAGCGGGTGGTTTCACTTTTTAATGGGTAAATATCTTTTGCACTTGCATTTTTCTAGATACAGTCGTGGTACTTTGCTTCCATTCCCGAGCTGTCCTGTTCTGTCTGCATTCGTTAGAAATATGCATAAACATGTGAATGAATGCATTCACATATACATAGATACACAATGAAGATGTTGATGACACATTGTAGACAAATGAGTACATTAATTGACAGCCAATTACAAAGGGGACACATGTATTCTGCTTTTTAAGATAGAGAAGTTAACAAAAATCAAACTTGAAACAACAAACTGATGCAATGTGAAATGTAACTGACGCTGATAAAAGCAATGGTACCAGGAATCAAAATACGCGTTATTAGGGCTTTCCCTTGAACTATAACATCACAGTAAAAAGTGGCCCGTATTCACCAATTTAAGACTAACCTGACAGACCCTTTGAGGCTTCGGTATTCAGTCTTGCGGAGCATTCATTTATTTTACAAAGATGAATCTATGGAATTTAAATGTTTAATGAGGTTCAGAAGTGGATCCTTTATTACTTCAGGCCCTCAGAGTATCCCTCTCTGTCTGATGTGACAGTACTGAAGAGAAGTTTACATTAATCAGCCTCCAGATTACACGTGTCTGGGGACAGTTAATGACCTCAGCTTCCCTCTTCACTAACCATATCCAGGCTAAGAACACTTAATACATTGCGTGTCCCAGAAGGATGAGCTTTCAATGAACTGATTAAGGACGACTAAGCAGCACTAAATTTACTGTAAAAAACATCCAAATAGATGCCTTGCATGAAATTGCACGAAAAGCAATTAGTTATAAATTGTTTTGATCCATCGGAACATGTTTAATTGTGAATTATAGGCACATTTCTTTTTTCAAATTAGTCACATGGAAACATAATACTGAAAAAGCATCAAGAACAATGATTTCTAATTGTATGTTTTTTGATGCGATATTGTATTAAACGTGAAAAAGTACTTTTTTATACATCAAACTCCACTTTAAAGCGTGTCAGTCTTTTTTTGATAATCACTTATGAGATGGTCTGCTCTTCAGTGGGAATATATAATGAGCGAGCAATCAAAACTGCATTTACTTTCTGAAAAATAATATCCTTATTGCAAGTGCAACTATTACTTTGATCTACAGTGATAATCCTCGGGCTCACTATTTTTTATTGCGGTCACATTGATCTATTCATCAGTTCAAAACCATTCATTCATTATTGTAAGGAATGTAAAAATAAGTTCTAAACCTCTCAAGGGAACTGCAAGGTAGCAGGAACAATTCTATTTTTCCTGTGGAGAAATACCTTGCCTACACCCAACCAATGCTGGGGTGTTCCCTCCAAAGCCCTGATTTACTCCAGTATGTTTACTACAGACCAGGGGCTGACTGGAAACAAAAAGCAGCCCTAACAATTTTGTCAGATCAGCTCCCAGGGGAGGAAAGGGGGTGCAAGTGTGACGCACTGCTGCTTTTGTTACTGGGGGACGATATTGTAACAACGCTGCAAAATAGGCCCCAAGTAACAAAACTGGCCACTGCAAAACCAGCTCCCAACCTTCCGGCCTCCAGGGAAACGCCCGATGCCCACTACAGACCTATATCTTCGCTTCCATTCACAGCTAAAATCCAGAAGAGAAAAGTGAGTAAGACAATGTCTCCACTAGTAGAAAAGAGAAGCTTTGGGATTGCCCTCTGGTAAGCTCTGAGAGAAGACAGAGGTGCTTATGTTTGGGTCTCCTTTGACCATGTGATGAGGCTATTGGTGGCCTTCTGAACTATATACACCACCTACTACCGTCAAGTCTGCTAAAAACATAGGATTTGTTGTTGATCACAAACTTTGTTTTACAAAACAAAGCAATAGGGTATCCTCAGCATGCTTTTTGTGCATGTTTAGGGAAAGTGATACTGCATCTGTCTTTGGGTTGTGGTAATACTGAGGTCCAATCTTTGATTCAACCTGGAATTGACTTTTAAGATTCTCTATATCGTGGATATACCAGTTATTCACTTCTAATACAACAGTAAATTCAAAACAATCTGGCAAGTTTGTCATTAGAATTGTCCTTCATACTGTTGTCTCCTGATTGGCTTGCATTGGTGCCCAGTGGCAAAATAAATATTTTTCAAAGCACTCAGCATATGCTCTGGTGCCCTGGATAAGAACGGCAATCTCTTCATTCTCAAAACCATTTTTCCCTGTGCTTCTCTCAGAACACTACTGTCATCCTTTCTTTATCTGTTTCACCTGAACCAATCATAATTAGAATATTGGACTGTTGAGCACTCCATAGAAGACAATGGGGTGCGCCGGGCTTCTAATAGCTAGTAGAACCCAGGAGCATCAACATTTCATTGTTTGTTCACAGCTATTGTTGTGAACAAAAGCCTCACGGAGCCCAAGGGGATTTCAACCCATTAGGCTCTGTGAGGTAACAACAAACTTTGTTCCCGAGCAATCAAATACCGTATTAGAGAGCAATTTCAGTCCAAAAAGAATCCTCCAGATTGTGCCATTCAAAAGTAAATTCTTTATTTTCTTTCTGTAGAGATTTGAAGTGACAAGTTCTGAGAGATGATCCTATGTAATTGGTATCATCCAATGTAGCCAAACAGTCACACAGCCAACAGCCGACACGTGTTTCCTCTTGGGGACAAATCACCCAATGACTTCCTCAGGGCAAACAGTTCTATAGTAGTCTGATCGTCATGACTTAAGTATATCTGTGTACGGTCCCATATAATAATGGTCTAAAAGCAATTAGATTCTGTCGTGTTTATAGTGTTCCAAATTCAGCTTAATCAGAAGCAACGAAAATTTCTTAAAATGGACTAATTTTTCAGGTCCAATCAGTTTATTAAATCAAAGTTCTTTGGTCTTAGGTGGACTGGGAATACAGGTCCAAAATTTAAAGTAGTGTAGTGAATCCTAGATCAGGTCCCGGAGAGTGCTCCTGCCATCATTCGAACGCCGTCAGTAAGTCCATTTTCAGACATTTTCGTTGCTTCTGATTAAGCTGAATTTGGAACACTATAAACACGATGGAATCTAATTGCGTCGTGCAACATGCAACAGCTAGATATGTGCTTGGAAAGTGACAGAGAAAAAGATTGTTTGAAGAGGGTATGATAGTCACCTATTTCTTTCTATATTTATGGAATTTTCGGAAATCTGTTTTTTGAAGTTTCTGAGGATTCAATCAAGGAAATGACATATTCTATATATATATTTTAGACGATGGTTTTAATTGCACTTATGCTGCATGTTTTAGCTCTAATTGGTCCCCTTAAACACACTGAACTGTCCTACTAAGTACAATTTATATTTAAACGTTCCTAACTTAACAAACCAATTCTTCCAGGACCGATACATTGACACATGTGCTTGCAAATATTTAGATTATTTCATTATATGTTCAATGCAGAGAAGTTTGAGATGGTTTCCTGATGAAGGCGACTCCCGAAACATGCGTGGTCTCCATCTACCGCCGACCCTCCTTTCTGTCCATTAACCATCTGGACCCTGTTTCAAATATACGATAAAGTGCTGTACTATATATAAAACTGTACTGTATTGTCTGACCTTTTAACAATAATTTTTCAATTGTCAATTTCTTTGATGCATTGAAGATTTTAGTGAATAAGTAATACTTCTGACACTTAAAAAAAAAGATAAAATATCATGAAAATAAAAAGATTTTTGAGAATAATTATACACAATGTTTTGTGATTGATTACATGTTGTCCTGTTAGGTCATTCGTTGTTGAATATTGTACACTTACATTTAGTGTGTTCTTTTCCCCTCCATGTTGTTTTCCCTACAGCTAGCAAGTTCGATCGTTGTATGTAGGGGTCCCCATTTATTTCAAATCATTAAAAACTAAGGTAAACAACCAGATATGGTCTGATTTAATTAGAAAATTTGATATAGTTGGCCTACAGGAAACCTGGGTGGAAGAGCATGTTTCATCAACGGCTATAAAATCTATCACACGGCGGCAGTTGCATCGAGCCACAGAAGATCAAAGGGGGATCCATGAACCTATGTATCAAACTGTATGAATGTAAGCAAGATTGTATTGAAAGTCACAGATAGGTATTTTCAACATATTACTATCGATGCTGATAAATCACTATGTATTGCCTTATTGACTTTTTATACCAATGTTCCACATGACTTGATTGAGGGGGTTCTGAGAAGAATAAGTCACCATCTAATTCGTTTACAGGCCACCACAACAAAGGACGTGCTTAATATTTGGGGAGGGGACTTTAATTCTCCTTTGCGTCAACACATTGAAAGTGATGTTTGTGGTATTTGGACTGATGAAGACAATAGTTCTGTACCTTTCCTGCGCACAATTTTTGGGGATCTTCTAAATGATTTTTTTTAATGCTGATTTAAGATTTGCTAACAATTTATGTTCTCCACTTATTTCTTTAAGGCCCAGTTAATGCATCCTTTCTGGTTAATAGAGATACCCCGTCGATAGAGATAGTTATCAGCGAGGCTGAATGGGTGGAACATTATTCCAAATTGTACAATAGACCACTTAGCGATGCATCTGGAGAAGCTGACACATCTGAAAAATTAGAACTAATACCCAGTAGCCACCAAACTGATATATATTTTGACCTTGCCGAGGTGACTCAGGCTAGCATGTCAAGTATGGGAGGGAAAGCGCCTGGATCCCAAGGTATCCCCGTAGATCTTTTTAAATCTAATATCTTGCTATGGGGACCGCTTTTAACACACGGTATTAATGCCAGTTGCTCTACCTGCTTCTTACCGACTTGGTCTGAATTAATGCTGGTTCCCATTTTCAAAAGAGGTGACAGGAAGAACCCAGCGTGTTACAGACCTATTTCACTGTTAGACTCCATGGTCAAAATTGTGGGTCGAGTCATTTCAACTAGACTACAGGATTGGGACAAGGAGAATTCGATTGTAACTGACATTCAATGTCCGTAAGGGTCTGGGCACTGTGGAACAGGGCCCTAATTTAACCAATCTTCTGGGCAAGTACACTAAGGCAAAAAGGGGCAGGTTATATTTGGCATTCGTCGATTTAACCGCAGCCTTCGATTGCATTATCCACAACAAGTTATGGAACATTTTTGAGGGAATGGGGGTGGACAAGTCACTCATGTATCTCCTGAGGCAACTCTACTCAGGGGCGAAGGCAAGAGTTCATTACGGGGTAAGTGGGGAGAGCACAAATCAATTTAGCATAATGAGAGGAGTGAGACAAGGCTTCGTCATGGCAGCTTTCCTCTTTACCCTTTATATAAACGATCTAGGACAGGAATTGGCAAAGGAGTGCCAGGACCTACCGATAATTGACAAACACCCCTTACCCCCACTTCTGTACGTGGATGACGCGGTCCTTATGGCGCCTACTCCGCTGGGTCTCCAGTGGGTAGTCTCAAGCTTTGCCTCATTTATGCTTGATCTGGGTCTCACAGTTAATACTTCAAAAAAATTCATAATGAAGTGCGGAGCAGGCAGTAATTTGAGCAGAGACTTTTATATTGATGCTAAAAGGATTGAATGCTCAAATATTTTCTCTCATTTAGGATTTTGTTTGACAGAATGGGGACTTGGACTCAAGCAGTCACAGTGAGGAAATTACTGTTTATCAAGGCATTGGCAGCCCTATCAAACTTCAGTAGAAAATTGGGCAGACACCCCTCAGTAGAATTGTTGCAAATTTACAAGGCAAAGTGTGTCTCAATCGCCACTTATGGAGCTGCCATTTGGGGTCCTGTTGCCATTAATTCTCTACAGATTGCTTAGAACATCTTTTTTAGGTTCTTGCTGGCCGTTCCAGATAGTACTTCCACCCATATCAGTCAAGCAGAATTAGGCATGCCATATTTAGCGGATATAAATTTAGCCAGTCCCACTGTGGCACAGGATTTGGACTACTGCGAAAACATTACTTAATTGCCAAATCTTGAATGACAGCCACAGACTACATGGGGCCATGCACATTAGGTGGCTAAACTATATAAAAAATGTCACAATTAATCTTGGCCACCCAGAATATTATAAGGACCCCAATACCATTAGTGCAGTTGCAAGGAAAGTAGTTGCCTGTCCTCACTGGAAACAAATAGAAATATGACAAAATGGCGAAATCAACTGAACAAGCACACCAATTTACCTTGACCACAGTATTCAGCCGTACTTAAGGATTATTGTAGGCGGCTATGACAGGTTTTGCACTTAAGATTAGGTATCATACACAGAATAATTAGTTTTCCTGATTTGAATGATTGATCCAGACCGATGTGTAAATGTCCTTGTGATGACTTATGTCTACAGTCAACACTGCCTGTTTTGTAGATTGTATTCCGTCCTTAGAAGGAGGTGGATTCTTTTGATTTTAAGATCTATCGGCCTTAGACTGACTGACTGACTGAATATTTGTAAAGCGCACTACTGTCGAGGCGTCTTGGCGCTGAGGAATGTGGAAACCGGAACAGCAGGAAAAATTTGAGTTGCGTAAAGAGCCGAGTTTTTATATTTTTCCTAAAAAGCATCCAGCCCGGACAGAAGTCATAATTGGGCGGGAGGGAGTTCCATAATTTAGCTGCTTGAAATGAAAATCGTTTTCCTCCCCATCTTACTCTTTTTATCCTTGGAAGGTGTACCAGTCCAGAGTCATTAGATCTTAAGCAGTGCGGTGGAACATACCGAGGGAATAGAGTTTGTAAATCATTTGCCCCTCCTCCATAAAGTGCTTTATGAACTAGGTAAAGAGTTTTCAACTCCACCCGCTGTCTCACTGGAAGCCGGTGAAATTGCTTTATACTGGCAGAAATGGGGTGGTGTTTGAGTAAACTAAGCAGTACTCATGCTGCTGCGTTTTGAAGTGATTGGAATTTAGTTATCTGCCTTACGACAGCGCCTAGGTAGAGAGTGTTACAATAGTCTATTCTCGATAGAACAAAGGCTCCTACCACCGTTTTCCTCAGAGAGAAAGGAATGAAAGGAAGAATCTTCGTAGAACCCTCAACGTGAGGTAGCAGGCTGAAGCCACTTGGTTTATCTGAGTGGCAAGCATTAGATATTTGTCAACCATGAAGCCAAGGTTAGACAATGTCGTCCTGCACTATTGGTCTTACAATTTCTAGAGAATTAACTTTCTATTACTTCTATAATTAGGTTTTTAAAAAATATTTTTAAATGTAGGAAAACTATTTTGATGTGAGCGAGCGCGATTAAGAAAAGGGACTGCTGTCTTCGTATACAATGGATTTCTGTATTTGTATATTTAATTTGTTTTCAAAAGTTTTTTATGAACTGATAATCATGTTGTATTTTTTGTCTGCTTTTATGATTTTCCTAATTAAGAAATCGAATAAAGCTATATTGAATTGAATTGAATGCTGATACAGTTTAATAAAAATGAAATGCTTGTATTTCAGAAGAAAATTGTATTTTGTTTTATGAAAGCAATCACCTTGCGATTTGCAGAATTTAATGTATTATTCTAAAATTAATTATAAGGTTGTATGAAGAAGCAATATTCATGTATTTTCATAAACTGAAAAACCTAAGTCTGGGGAAAAAATGAACAGGTACACAAATATATATCAAAATGGTATTTGTTTCATAATCGCGATTGCTGTCTGTAGTTCTACTCTTTCTGGACTGAACAAAGTGTGCATTTTTTATTTTTCTACCTTACACCCTCAAAGAATATTTTGAGTCAAACAATGTCACTAAAAGCAAGAGCAGTCAGGAAGTTAAAATGCAGAAGTAAAGAAAGATGCAAAGACAATGGTTGGCCTTGTGAAAGTCAATTTCTTAGACTGTCTATATTATAGTTGGCATTTTTGATCTCAGAGAAATTGTGCCAAACATGTAGCACTTTGCCCCATGTTTTTGGGGCAAGTAACCACCAAACACAACTATGGTATGTCAGTCACACCAAGTGCTTGTGACCTTGAAAGTGCTGGAATATTTTCCTAGCCTTATTGCACATTTATTTTCACACAGTAGTTTACAAAAACTCCATTTGGTTTATGTTTTGTGAAAACGTAAGGGGAATATATTCTCATAAGTTCCACAGGATGTCAGTGTTTTTTACTATGTTCACTCCATCCAATTCAGGTCAATATTACTCTCCCAACACTTTCACAGATCACGAGCCACCATTACTTGGAGATGACCTTCATACTACACTGGGAACCATATGGTTCACTTTCAGAGCTCATTTACTTGTGCAGTGTAGGGCTTATTTAAGAATTTTAACAGGGTGGCCTTTAGTGGCCAGCTCCACCATGCCTGCATCTGCTGAGGGCTGCATTGTGCTCTGGTCAAGGTAAGATATTAAGCATGTTATGTAAGCCAGGGGCCCACATGCAGAGCTGGTAACGTTTAGTTCGAAAAAGGCTAACCAAAGACGGGATAAGCCTAAGTGCCAAGGAAAGTGTGCACACAAATGTGTTCCTGCTTGACTCTGTCTATGCAAACTGTTATCATCACAGACTACTAAAGAGGCCAACCTCTTCGGTGTCACCGGGCCCTGTTGCCGACAGCTGCCATCATCCCTGAGCAGAGTCTGTGTGCTCTGCTTCATTCCTGCAGTGAGTAGAGTTCCACAGTGACACCCAAAAGCCTTCCTACTCTGCCTGTGTGCTGTCTAGGCCATCAGCACTACAGGGGATACACATGGATCCGCAGTCAGGCAACTCACCGATCTTGACTACAACCTAAGCTGCCAAGTGTGTGTCCACTCCCAAAATTTGACCGGGCTTGCAGCCTAATCAGGTCATCTGGGACTGGAGCTGGATGAACACTTCTCACCAAAATGTCTAGACCAGATCGAATACCACCTTATGAGGAAAATGACCTAGTAACTGCTGCCCACTACCAGTTGAGGTGGTGGGGAGAATAAATGCTTATGAAGTAATGCCTAATAGGTTTTCCACGCCTACTCTGGGCCTGTTTGTGTTCAGTTATGAACAGTTTTATCCTCCACCCAATGCCTCTCTTGAATAAGAGGGGCTGATTACGATGGCGGGTGGACAAAGTCCGTCCGCCATTGCTGCTGGAAAAGGGACCACCCGCCATAGGTGCGGCGGTCCCGCAAAACGAATTAGGGTGCGCCCGCCACACCAGCGGGCGCATCCTGTATGTTTACATTGTGGCGGGTGGCAGCTCCCACCACAATGTAAAAATACATGTTTCACATTTACATGTACAACGTGGCAGGCACCGTGCGGTGCCTGCCACCTTGTACATGCAAATGTAGGGGGGTACCATAGGTACCCCCCACGTGCAGCACCCCACCCCCCTGGGGGCCCGCAACGGGCCGCCAAAGGCATTTTCTGCCTGTCTTTTTGCGGCGGAAACTCCTCCGCAAAAAACAGGCATCCTAATACCCACGGCGGTGCCTGCACTGCACCGCCTCCATTTCCCCATTGTACCTGGTCCCGCAAGGCGGGCGGAAAAGGCCCTTCTTGCGGGGCCACGGCGGACGGTCTTTCCGTCCGCCGAGGTACCTTTCCCCTTCCCACCGCCATCCTAATTTGGCGGTGGGAATTTTAGGGGTGACGGCAGTCAACCCGCGACCACCGCGTTGGCAGTTCTCACTACCGGCCCAGCGGTCGCGGATTTACCACCATCGTAATCGGCCCCTAAGTACGATTTAACCTGCTAATAAGCATTGCAAACTAACAATGATTGCATTGTTTTTATGTGCAACACAGGATTGACGTATTACACTGGTAGCAGTAACACTCATTTTGGGTGGGGGGTTCACAATACTCATCATCAGAATTTAACCCAGATCAAGAAAGAGAAAGCCAGAATTGGG
This sequence comes from Lissotriton helveticus, assembly GCF_964261635.1. Taxonomy (NCBI): domain Eukaryota; kingdom Metazoa; phylum Chordata; class Amphibia; order Caudata; family Salamandridae; genus Lissotriton; species Lissotriton helveticus. Next base: position 686,028,636 of record NC_136072.1, on the reverse strand, counting down.
AAAATGAAGCAGGAAGACAAATATAGGATGACAGAGCAAAATAAGAAGACAGTAATGCCAAACAACCTGCAACACTGAGATGAAGAGGCACATAGTGTACAATGGTGGAGGAAGAGGTATGAGGTTGAATCACAACTAGCAACATTGGTATTCAGCAGCCTCAGCTTTCAGCAGCACAGCCATGGCTTTCAAGAAAAACGTTGGCCCCCGACACTTATTTTGTTAGCACATTAAACTCAGATGATAAGTTATGCTAATTGAACCTCTTTTACAACATGTGTCCATTCTCATACATGAAGACCTTGTTTTTAATTAATCCATTTTGAGTTTCAGTGGTGTTCTCTGATATCATTGGAGGAAGGTGTTAGTCTGTCCCTACAAACTATAGACAAGCTATGCTACGCAAAACAGAACCTCTTGATGAAAAAAGAGAACCTCCTCAGACACCACCTCTTCCCAGCCACCTTGTTACAGACAAGCAATAACACCTGTGTTAGGATTACTTCTTGAATAACAATAAAATAAAGAACACATTGCTAGGTAGGAGTTAATAACCAGTGGGATTCCCCTTGAAGTAAATGTTTCTGTTGAATGAACATTTTCCCTGAATGGCACATACATGATGGATTATGTTGGTGTCATTTGGGTAGTGCACGGTCTGGATCAGCATTGTCTTGTAGCACTGTCATTTGCCCTGCTTGCTTTATACAACATGCTGCTGCTGATCACTAATGAAAGCATATTGAAAGGAAAATCATAGAAATTGTACCCTATAACTCAATTTATTAATACTATTTCATGGTGGAACTGCAAATAACTGACAGTCATCTACAGAGGGTCTGAACCATTTGTACTCTTTGGAATACTGAGGCACACATGGTCTATAAAAGATGAGATTCCAGAAAACATGTCACACAGCTCTTCACAGAATGCCAATGACAAAACGTGTGCCACACCAGTGTGACTGACAAGGCAGAGGCTAAAAAAACTGAAATTATGTGGTTCAAGCTATGTGACGATAGGCTATATTACAAGCATTGAGCTGTCAGTCGCATTATAACAGTGACATAGGGCCTGCCCGGCAAGTGGGAGACAAGTGAACTAAAGCCTGGAATATCTTGCCCGCTCTTTTGAGATGGGCACAGTCCGAACCCATGTTCGAGAAGCTCATAAAAACCTGGATCTTTGCGGCCCCTGACCAGTTAGTGCTATCACTTATCTGACCTTTCTACCTGATTGCTCTCACTAATTCCTCACCACATCCCCCTCGTTTCCGACAGTGCCAAGATGCTCCTTGGAGTGAAAGTTGCGTTCTGTAAATGCTATCATTAATTCATTAATTCATTCAAGTGGAAGAACATGATCCAGAAGGCAGCTACAGGGGTACATGGTAGCATAGTAAGTAAATAAAAAAGATTGAATGATGCTGGTGTGTGTGCTTGTGTATGTGAAAAAGTGCATAAGTGTGTGCGTGTGTGCTTGCATATGTGTACAAGCTTACAGATTGTGTAATTTGTCAGACCCTTCAAGACCAGATGATTTCACCCTTGTTATAATGGTGACTCTAATATACAGGTGTTGATTCTTGGCTTATTGTGGGAATCCATGGCATGATGATAATTACCCATTTTATTATGCTGACCCTGTGATACTGGTGCCCTTACTGTGAGAATCTATTGCATGATGGCACCCACTTCTAGTATAGATCAGGCCAAAGTACAGTGACTGTAATTTTTGCCATATTATGGGCACACATGACATGACAATAAAATGAGCCCTGATATATTATGTTCATCCTTTGCATGAGATAGTAATAAATGGTCAGGTAAGGTACAATATCTACATTTGTTGTATTAGTACTTGAACATGCTTAATGAAAGTCACACCAAGCACAAAATTGAAAATGTAAAACTTGCTATTTAAGGATGTAAATAATTTTTTTATGTACCAACAATTTTGGCTTTTGGGGAGCTGAGTTTATTTTTCTAAAATTAAAAGCTTGCATTTGATATTAAAATATATCTATTTTCATTAAGCTGGCACTAATGTGTATCAATTCCAAAAATGTTTGTCTATCATGGTTAGGTCATTTATAGAATTGATAATGAACCATACTGAGTGTACTTTTAGCTAAAATTGTTGTAAACCATATATTTTATTCTTGGATTTCTTAAAGTACTAACTCCTGGCCTATAAACTTGTCTTTTCATTCTATCCAGTTTTCAGCAATGTTCTTTGCTGGTTTTACTTCCAATTGTGTCAGTGCCGTCAATTTTTTCAAACAATCATTAGATTAGATGGTATATCACCAATTCACCTGTAAATCTGTATTTAAGTTGTATGCCATTTTATCTAACCTGACCGAATCCTATTTGCTGTGTGATTTTCCATATGCTACAACTTATTGAAAAAGTCAATTGAAGAATAACCTCCAAACTGCTTGTAAAGTGTCTGTAAATTTGTTCATATTTTGAATACTTTTACTGGCAAAATGTGGGATGAGCACAACTTGGGACAGTAAAGTCCTCACCTATTCCTTCGGGATTTTATACTGCTCATATACAGATACCTTTGAACTATGTTTGGTTTTGATTAACTACCCCGGCCATACGCTCGACGCCATCTTCACCGCCAGCCCCCACATTGCCTTCAGCCACACTTCCGAGCTCACCTGGACCGACCACCACTGCGTCCACTTCACCTTCCAGAAACCCGTCTCCCACCACCGCACTCTACAGATCCCCCACAGACGCTGGGGAAAAGTCACCAAGGAACGACAAGAAACACACCTCGCACTCCACCCACCGACCAGCCCTTCCCACCCCGAGGAGGGGGCCCACACCCTCAGACTCTGGATGGAGGACTGCGCCAACACCGTAGCATCCATGACACAACCCACCGACAGAGACACCAGCCAGAGAGCCAGCTGGTTCACCCCGGAGCTCCTAGCCTCAAAGCGCACCTGCCGGAAACTGGAGAACTTCTGGCTCAACGACAGAACACCCGCCAACCGCACAGCCCACAAAGTGGCCATCCGCAAACATCACCACCTCATCAGGACCACCAAAAAAGCCTCATTCAAAGACCGCCTCGACAACAACGCACACAACAGCAAAGAGCTATTCAACATCGTCAAAGAGCTCTCCACTCCCAGCTCCTGCACCAACAACATTCTGCCATCACAAGCCTTGTGCGACACCCTCGCTGCCTTCTTCCACCGCAAGATCACTGACATTCACAACAGCTTCACCCCCGGACGCACCCCACGGACCCCGCCACGACGAACACCCCGAGCCCCACCTACTACCTCCCCCTGACCATCTGAACCAACGTGAGCACCAAAGACATAACTAGGACCATGAGCACCATCCGCTCAGGCTCCCCGTCTAACCCGCTCCCCCACCACATCGCCAACAAAGCCGTCAGCATCATCGCACCCCACCTGCGTAACATCATCAACCTCTCCTTCGAGACGGCTACATTCCCGAAGAGCTGGAAACACGCCGAGATCAACGCCCTCCTCAAGAAACCCAAGGCTGACCCGAGCAACCTCAAGAACTTCCGGCCCATCTCCCTGCTTCTGCTCCCTGCGAAAGTCATGGAAAAGATCCTCAACACCCACCTCACCCACTACCTAGAAGATAACAGCACCCTGGACCCCTCCCAGTCAGGCTTCCGCAGCAACTACAGCACCGAGACCGCCCTCATCGCCGCCACAGATGACATCAGAATCCTATTCGACAACCGCGAGACAGCGGCCCTCATCCTCCTGGACCTTTCTGCCGCCTTCGACACCGTCTGCCACCACACACTGCGCACACGCCTCTACAATGCAGGGATCCGAGACATGGCCCTGGACTGGACCACCTCCTTCCTCACCGACAGAACCCAGAGAGTCCGCCTCCCCCCGTTCCACTCCGGAACCACCACTACCATCTGTGGCGTCCCCCAGGGATCCTCACTCAGCCTGACTCTGTTCAATGTCTACATGGCCCCCCTCGCTCGCATCGCCAGACTACACGACCTCAACATAATCTCCTACGGCAACGACACCCAACTGATCCTCTCCCTCACAACAGACCCCCTCACCGCCAAATCCAACGTACACCAGGGCATGAAGGCGGTCGCGAGTGGATGGAGGCAAGCCGACTCAAACTGAACACGGACAAGACGGAGGTCCTCATCCTCGGGCCCAATCCCTCAGCGTGGGATGACTCCTGGTGGCCAGCATCACTGGGAACGCCCCCAGCATCAACCAACCACGCACGCAGCCTAGGGGTCATCCTCGACTCCAAGCTCAGCATGTCCAACCAAGTCAATGCAGTCTCCTCCTCCTGCTTCCACACCCTCCGCATGCTCCGCAAGATCTACAGATGGATCCCGACAGACACTCGGAAAACCGTCACCCACGCCCTCGTCAGCAGCCGACTCGACTACGGAAACGCCCTCTACGCCGGAGCCCCATCCAAACTCATCAACAGACTCCAAAGAATCCAGAACGCCTCAGCATGCCTGATCCTCAACGTCCCATGCCGGGACCACATCACCCCACACCTGAGAGAACTGCACTGGCTCCCCATCGACAAAAGAATCACATTCAAACTCATGATCCTCGCACACAAGGCACTCCACAACACCGGCCCAGCCTACCTCAACGACAGACTCTCCTTCTATGTACCCAACAGGAAACTCCGCAACGCCGACCTGTCCCTGGCCGCCGTCCCACGCATCCACAAAACCACCTCCGGGGGCAGATCCTTCTCCCACCACGACGCCAAGTCCTGGAACGCCCTCCCCCTTCCCCTACGACAGACCGCAGACCTCCCGGCATTCAGAAGACTGCTCAAGACCGGGCTCTTCGACCACTAGCTGCAGCTCCCCCCCCCGTGCCTTGAGACCCTAGCAGGTAAGCATTGCGCTTTACAAATTCCCTGATTGATTGATTGATTGATTGATTGATTAACATGCTTCAAAATAATCCATTTGGCACCACTTTCCTCTCAAATTGAACAAATTGCATGCTTTAAAATATCACTTTTTAGTACAGCATTTTTTCAAAAACTGCTGTACCGAACCTACGCCACCTCCACTGAATACTCCCTTGTTCTTACTGGGGCCATGCCGCCCAAAAACATATACACCTTGCTATGGCCCTGAGTAAACATTTAGGGGGTCATTAGGATGGCGGGCGGACAATCCTATCGGGAAATGGGACCACCCGCCATAAGGGTGGGGGTCCCGTGGGGGACATTGGGATGCGCCCGCCACAGTGGCGGGCACATCCTGCATTCCTGTCATTGTGTCGGGCGGTGCACTCAGCACCGCCCGCCACAATGCCAGTTAGGCATGTTGTGCACTTCCATGCACAACATGGCAGGCACCACGCCATGGTAATGTGGCGGGGGGGAAATAGAAGTGGGCGGAGGGTTTTGGCGGGCAGATCGCCACCGCCAATACGGGCGCTGGCGATCGCCCGTTATCCTAATGGGCCCCTAATATTTTTTAAAAGCTGAACTGAGTTTGGGGTGCTCATCAGCTTTTAGTTGAGGAGTCATTCACAAACTCCTTCAAACTATTCTGTGATATTGGGTTTGAGAATACAAAAATGCCACCTCAACTAGGGAGTTTCCAGTTTGTGAGGGCAAAATTCAACCATACATGATTCTGTAGAGACCACTTCACGTGTACATGTTCATTAGGTGGGTAGAGGGACCTTGCCAAATAGCTTCTCCAGGTGCTGCATTAAAATGACTGATAATAAGTATGCTTTGCCTAGACACCTGCAAGCTAGGGAATATGAACTCCTCAGAACACATTTGTTTTACGGAAGTGGCATTTAAATCATTTTAGTTGTCTGTGCTTTTAAGGACTGAAATACCAAGCTGTGCTGCAGGTTGGTCTTCATGTGCAGAAGTGTGTGTGTGTGTGTGTGTGTGTGTGTGTGTGTGTGTGTGTGTGTGTGTGTGTGCACGTGTGTTGTGTGTGTGTGTGGGTGTGTGTGCGTGTGTGTGTGTGTGTAGGATCTGGAAAAGCATGAGATGAAGAATGTCAAATTTGAGGTGGGTTGACAAAGGTATGTCAGTGTGTGTGTGTGGTTGTGTATATGATTTGTGTGTGCTTGTGTACTTGTGTTTATTTGAGGGGTCTGTAAAAGCAATAGAGATGCTGAAGGCTAAAATCGAGGTGAATTGTCAAAGGTATGCAAGTGTGTGTATGTGTGTGGGTGTGCCCATCGAAGTCTTTTTAGAGGAGAGAAATGTGTAGTAATTACTACATTTGTTGGTGCTTGTGAGTTACTGAAACTTCCAAAGTAGTTACACGTATTAGCTTATCAGTACTGCCCCTTGCTCAGAAATAAAGGATTGCACAAGGGATCACTGTTTCATTATGCAGTAGGTCTTAGTAAGCTTCAGAAACTATCAGGTGTCAATAATATGTATAATTCTCACAACCATTTATTGTGTTTTGCTGGATGGAGGGACACATTGCACTGTTTTTTCACTACCGATGTGATTGTTATTAATGTTCTTGGGAGTGATCTAAGGATCAGGGGTCCAATCATAAGCTGGGCAGAGTAGTCTGCCCACTTTCGAAGTACGTGTATTCATCCATCCGCAAATTGCAGGTGTGATGAAAGTGGGTTGAGTTTTCCCGTGACATAAGGCATTGGAACTCACAGCAGAAAATTCTGTCATGCCAAGCATTAATCCTGGGTGGGGAGGCAGGGGGCCATGCGTTGGGGAGGGGTGGGGGGTTTAATTTAATAATACATAAAAAACGTACCTGTCCGCCGGCCGGGTCTCCTGTTTTCTCGGCGTTTGCTCCAGCTCTCCTGCCTCTGGCAGGAAAAGGAATCAGCAGCCTGCCTCCCCTCCCGTAAGCCAATCACAATGCTGCAATGGCAGCTTTGTGATTGGTGGGGTGCCGCCGAGCCAGGGGCTTATGGGGAGGCCATGTTCTCCATGTAGCTGCATTGCAGCCTGCTTGGAGAAAGGGTAGATTGGCCATGACTGGTTTGGGCAGCCCCGGAGGGCCGACCAAACAGTGATTGCACCCTCATGAGTGGCCACACCACTCCTCGCCTGCTCGCAGAGCAGCTCCGTCCACCCACAACTCAACATAAAATGTTAATAGTGAGAAGTTATTACCATTTTATGTTTCTGCTTCTCGCACTGCGAGAAAGCAGTGGGGGCGAAGCTCTTCCGCCCTGGCGGGGGAGCCGCTCCTGATCAAAATTGCCTGCTACAACTGAAGACATGAATGGGCAGCCATGTTAAGTGCACACTTGGAGTTGTTCTCCAATTCCAGGTCATTACCTCGTAACAGCACAGTAATGGCAAGGAGATACCATATGGTACAGGTAATTTCAGGTGCAGGAAAATCCCCCTTCGATTACCGTGCCATTCATAACCGTCCCCTGAAGCACTCATTTCCTTTTTCTCCTGTGCATAAAAATTTCAAAGTGCTTCATGAAAATAAATGTATTTGACCTCTTTAAATAGGATTAACGTGAAAATATAGCTATACAGCATACTGTCACAATTAAATGAATGAATGGAAATATTTATAGAGCGAAAGGCTACTCAAAAGTGTCCCAGCGCGAAACACGGCAAATCAGGCCAGAGAGGCGTTAGTCGCTAAACAGGTGAACTTTCAATAACTTTCGAAAGGCAGTATCATTCGTGATGTCTCTTAGATGGAAAGGGAGCTAATTCCAGAGAGAAGCTGCCTAAAAGGAGAAATGGTGGAACAGCCAGAAGTCGCACATTCGCAGAGTGCAGGGTCTCCGGGGCAGTACATGCGGGTCCTTGAGTTCGAATATTCCAGGTCTGTCTCATGAAGCGCACAATGCGCAATCGCCAGAGCTTTAAAGATAACTCTTATTTTGGCCGGAAGCCAGTGTAGTTTCTTAGACAAGATTGTTACTAGCAACTGTTTTGGCAGCTTAAACAATAGTCGCACCGCCGAGTTTTGGAATACTTGGACGTGGTGTGGCAGGTAGTCAGGTAGGCCAAGGTAGAGGGCATTGGCGTAGTCCAGACGGGATAAAAATCAAGGGTTGAACTATGTTTTTCTGCACCACCCTAGGTAGGGTGGTACAAAAAACAGGAATGTTCTCAGTGTTCTCAGGATCCAGAGACAAGATTTGATCACAGAGGTAGTCTGCCTTTTCATTGACAAATCAACCTCAAATAGTCCCCCAAGTTCTTAGCTGTGTTCATTCGGGTGAGGGTGGGGGGGGGGTCAGTTATTTTCTGCAAAGTACTGGTGTGACTATGCTATATCAAATTCTTTAAATAAAAATAATATGTATATGTCACACAATAGGGATCTTAATAGAGAAGCCATAAAGGGGGTATTGCTTGATTTATTTTACAAGTGGTCACTACCTCCAGTCTATTTTTGACTTTTGAGCAAATTACATTCACGTTCATGTGGTTTTTGAAAGCGTAAAAGTATGCAATATATTTGATTGTGTCCGCCACTATAGGTTTGGGCACTGCAAATATCAATAAATCCAGAGAAAGTATATTAAATGACCCTTTCTCGATCTGTAGAATCACAATCTTCCTTTCCGACGCCTCTAATACACAAGAAAACACTCTCTTGCTCAGTATGCAGACAATAAACCGTTGACAAATGGAACGCAAAACTGTGGGCAATCTTTCACCAATAGGCACAGCAACTGCTAAAACCATCCATCTACCAATTTGCTTGCTGGACAGCATTGGAAATTGATGTGTTATGTTTGTGCGCGGAGCAGGTACATGCTGTGAACGCTGCAGGCTGTAGGGGTGATTGACTGTTTCGGGTCCTAATTATGATTTAGTCTACTAATGCTGCAGGCTCGTGTTTCCAGAATAGAAAAATTTGTCATGTAGGCCATTTTTTATTTATTACTTTTTTTCTCAATGGGAGAAGAATGTGTGCATGAAACTTTTCTACAGTGCTTAGTGTCAAATATATCAGACACTGCACATAGTTGCTCACACGCATAGTGTTTGTGACTTGTAATAAAAATAAAATATTTGAAAAGAAGGTATATGCTTATATTCGGTAAAGAGATTTTAGGTTACAGTAAGCCGGTTAAAGCATCCCAAACAATTAGCTTCTGTTTTTTAGTTTGAATTGACCACTTCTGGTGTTTGTATTTTTGCCTGATCCTGACTTTTCTTGTGAGTTAGGGTTTTCAATGAAGTTGATTGCTTGTGAAAGGAATATTGTCAACTTGAAAGGGTGATCAAACAGTCTCTTGTCGGACACACTATTAAGGAGGACAGGCCAATTTGTTGGTCCCCAGGAACACCTGACTAGATTCCCTGGTCAGCAGCTTGTGTTATAACAATCCAAGCTCCCCCATCTGACTATGCCTCCTGTAAGTGTCTGTCTTTCTATGCTTCCCTTGAAATTCTGAGGAGAACCATCATAAACATACTAATATTCCGGGAAAGGATGATTTACTATTCTAATCTCCAGTCCTCGCATAGTTGCGGACAGTGTTTGATTTGACAAACAGGGAGATTAACGATGCTTGTGTGTCAATGCGCATTCGTGAAATACATTGACATGCACACTGGAGGCTGTGGAGATTTGACAAATAGGGATATGAAACCGACAGAACACTGGCACAGGCAGGCACACACATGACATGGAGATCTTACATAAGCTCCTATTTGCAGCTGACAACATTTATTGAGTTTGAGAGAGTGCATTGTGTGGGTCCTGGGGCCATGTTACACAAAGTGCAACTAGCGTTTTTGCCTGCTTTGCGCACCTCGGGGGCACTTTGGTATTACATAAGGGGCCGCAGACAATTGCTCGGCCCCTTCTGAAAATCAGATATCGCTAGTGCACATTTAACACCAGTGCTATCATCAGAGGGCGTGCCTTCATTTGCATGGGGGTTGTGACCACATGCAAATGAGGGAATCTATTTGCCTCAGCTCCGCACTGTAATATAGACGCGGGCACAAAGACAAAGAAATCATCAGGCCACCATTTTGTGGTGTACTACCAGTACGAGAGTATGCCTCCTGGTGCAGCCCTCTGGAGTGGGTGAAGGGGTCCTATGTACCCTCTGATATCCCCTTGCAGGTGGGGGCAGCCATTCACTTCATTCACTGGCAGCCCTTGCCCCTTTCTTAAAATAAAAAAAAGATGTGACCAGGTCTTTGGGGATGGGGTCCTTGTTGTGGAAATTAGTCCGGAATGGGGGAGTGCAGCCCCCTCCCTTTAAAAAAAAAAAAAATCAGTACCCAGGGGATGGGGTCCTTGGGCCGAAATAGCCCCGGGAGGGGGCTGTACGACCCCCTTTCAATAAAAAAAGGTAATAAAAAAGAAAGACTGGGCCCTGGTAGATAGGGCCCCCGGGGCAAATAGCGGCCCAGGAGGGGGCCCACACGGCCCACTCCTGATTTTAAAAATGTCTGGCCCTGGGGGATGGCCTGGGGGCTGACCCAGGGATGGGGGCTAAGCAGCCCCCTTCCCTAAACGTAAAAATAAAAAGCCCAGCATTTTGCTGAAGGCCCGTCCCCTTGCTCCACCACTCCGCAAACATGCCCCCTGGCATGCTGCTGGTTGAGGGATGAAGTCCCCTTGCCTTCAGAGAGTCCTTGGGGGTGAACAACCGCTCCTGTTACCTCCAGTAAGTCCCACACAGAGGGATTGCTAAGAGGTTGTCTGATATCATGCCCCCTTTCTCCACCACCCTGCCAACTCCACTCTATGATACTCTACTTCCCCCTACACCACTCTAAAACACTCTACGACAATCTACAGGACACTTTACTACACTGTACAATATGCTACTACACTCTACTCTACTCTACTCCACTTGATTCCAATCTACAATTCTCCAGTCCAGGACAATAGATTGTACAACACTCTCTTCCTCTGTACTGTACGACACACCATATAACACCTCATTACTTGGGACACTCAACTCTATGATTTGAAACAAACTTTTATTTCAATTTTTTGAAAAACATTGAAATTCAATGAAAAAAATGCTTAAGGCTTAGTTATAGTAAGGAAAACATAGTTTTCCCCATACAAACCAAGTTTAAACTACACAAACTGTAAAAATTCGAAAGTTATAGGTATAACTTCCATTTGGGGATCATTTAACCCCGGGGACCACAACCTCCCTGGGGTTTATATATTTATTAATGGGGGCCTCTAAGACTCCTCCAGCCCCGGGGACAGCAACCTCCCCAGGGCTTTAGGAATAAGGAATGGGGACGGTACCGAGACCCCCCAACCCCGGGGACTGCCACCTCCCTGGAACTTTAATTTGAAGTAATGCAGAAGGTGCGCCAAACCCCCCGTAGCCCTGGATACAGCCACCTCCCCGGGCTTAAGTCAAATTGAATGGAACACCACCTCCCCATGGAAAATTCTAAAAAAAAGATGGCCCCTTCCTGGAGCCATACATGGCCCTGGGGACCACCACCCCCCAAGGCCGGCACCTGCTATGTGCCGGATTGCCCACCCAAGGGACATAGCTGTTTGCTATGGCTTGCTGGGAGCATTAACGCCCGCCAAGACATAGCAAACTGTGCAGCTTTCAATTGAGGCTGGCCACCGGTGGATGGGGGCCACATGGCCTTCATCCCTGAATACAATTTTTAAAAAGACCACAAATCATCAGAGGCCCGTCCCCCTTCACTATCACACTTAAAAGGCACCTCCTGGTGCAGAACTGGTTGTGAGATGAACTCCCCTTGACTCCAGAGTACATTGGGGACCAACAAGCCCTCCTGTTGCCTCCTGTAAGTTCCACACTGTGGAATTGCAGAGAGGGCTTTGGAGGCCATGCCAACTCTCTCCACCACTCTGCAAATTTACCTCCTGGTGCACTGTTGGTTGAGGGATGAGGTCACATTGGATGCTGAGGGTCCTTGGGCCAACAAGCCCTCCAGCTTCCTCCAGTAAGTCCCATAAAGCAGGATTGACGAGAAATATTCAGACACAATACTCCCTTTCTCCACCACTCTGCAAACGTGCCTCCTGGTGCACTGCTAGTTGGATGATGAAGTCCCCTTGGTTGCTGAGGATCATTGGGGGCCAACAAGGCATCCTGTTGTCTCCAGCAAATCCCAAAAGGCATGATTTCTGAGAGGACTTTGGATGCCACACTCCCTTTCTCCACCACTCTGCAAACACACCTCCTGGTACACTGCTGGTTGAGGGATGAAGTTTCCTTGGCACTTGAGTGTCATTGGGGTCCAACATGTCCTCTTGTTACATCCATTAAGTCCCACACATCGGAATTGTTGAAAGGTCTACCCCCTTTCTCTACCACTCAGCAAATGCACCTCCTGGAGCACTGCTGGTCATGGGATGATGTTCTCATGGATGCTGAGGGTTCTTGGTGGCCTAGAAGCACTCCTGTTACCTCCAATCAGTCAGACACAGCAGGATTCCTGAGAAGTGGTCAGAGTTTCCACCCCTTTTTTCCGCCACTCTGCAAATGCAACTACGAGTTCAAACTTCATTGAAATTAAACTAAAAAAACAAATTTTACAGAGTGTTTATGGTTAGGAAATAGACTTTAAAAAAACTTGGAGAGGAGGAGCCTAGCCTGCAACCATGATGGCCGCCTAATCCTTCGACTCCGCCGACCCTTTCGCTTTCCTCCCGTCCCGGGACCAATCCTGGCATCAATCCTGCTCCTGAGTTATATTTTCGGGTTCGGGAGGTGACCCCGACTCCAATGGTGTGTTTTCTTAAGCGCTCCCTGCGGTGGAAGCGGTGGGACGTTCTCGCCTTCTCCGGACGCTGCCCGGCGCTGACGGGTCTTTGTTCTTCGACTCTGGCTGCCTTCGCCCACAATAACAGCGGCCGCAGTGGACGGAGTCGAGCCGGCCGACGGCTCGCAGCGGCTGAATTGGGTGTTTACATTCTGTCCGCTCTACTCATCTCTAGGCGGAAGGCATATCGGCTGAGAGTGCAACAATGTGTCACCGCCCAGGCTTGTGTATGCCTTTGTTTGCTTCTTGTCTCGCTCCGTGATGAGGTGGGCGCCATTTTAAAGGCCGAGCAACTGGACCTTGTTTTTCACGATCCCGGGCTGCAACTAGTGACATGGCCACTGCGGTCGCTACGCTTACACCCGCATGGTGCAGCATGGTCTGTGTTCCCTTTGTGCCCCCGGACAGGTGGTGCTCTACAGATCACCGGCGTGGTGCTCAACTTTGTGATGGCGACGTGGATGACCAGTCTTGTGGGCTGCAACGAATTTCCGAGCCCCGTGTGCAGGGATCTGCTACATCCTCCCCTCCTACGGCACCGGTGCGGATTGCAGACATTCTGAGAGCCCTGGATCTTTTTCGATTTGCTTTCTGTGGCGACGCCTGTGACCTGGGGCACCGTCTGGATGCTGTTCTCGCTGCTGTGCCCTTGCTTGACCGAGCACATTCACGACTGCGGGACGCTGAGCCACATCTTGTGTCCGACTTCTGTGGACTGCCTGCCCAGGGGTGCCCGGAGGTGCTGGAGGTATGTGCTCCCGATGTTCCCGAGATGCTGTCTGCGATGGAGATGCAGCGGTCTGATGTCTGCGTGCTTGTTCATTATATGGGGTCTCGTCCTCGGACGCCATGTTTGGATACTCCTTTGTGGATTATCGGAGACGCTTCCTACGTTGTTCTGCAGCTGCGGCTACTGCCCTGGCCGGGTGGACTGTTACAGTGCGATGTCCACCTTTATGTCGCTGTCGCACACATGACATTGGAATGGACAGACTTTGTTGGACGGTGCTGTGCTCTGCTGGGGTCACTTTGCTTGTTTGTCCCATTCGAGATGGCTACTGTGCAGCTGAAACACGTCGATATTCCCGATCGCAAGGGCCAGGGCTGAGCTCCGCCTATCAATGACTGTGGTAGCGTATACTGTCGGGGCTGCAGGGGGTGGACGCTACTATGAAGTTGGACTTTGTCGCTACGCCGGGCCGCGGGGGGGGGTTGAGGGTGTCTCCTCTCATGTCAGGATTGTTGTTGCTCGTAATGCTGGGATGCTGATGGTGAGCCGGGGATACTGTACGTTCATTTTGTATCGGTGACGGGGTCTAGGGATGGGTGGCCCGAATATAACATGCCGGGTGCGGGTCTGTTTCTCTCCTCCTCCACTCTTTATCTCTTTATATCTTTATATTTTCCCTACTATGGGGCAGTTCCGGGGCGACAGGCACGCTGTTAGTGGGTTTGGCCGTAGCCATTACAGGAGTGCGGGGTGGTGGGTGTGGGGGGGGGTTGTTATTTTAGTTTGTTTTGTTCTATGGTCCCTATCGCTCTTTTCCGGCTTTGGGAGGGTTCTTTCCTCTTCGTAGGGTTGGCTGTTTCTGGGTCTTGCGCCTTTTCTCTTCCTGTGTTTCAATAAATCTTTGTTTCCTGTTCTTGGGGGTGGGCTTTCTGGGATTACGCGTGGAACTGTTGTTTTCTTGTAATGCTGCTGATTATCCGGTCTCATTGTTGCGGTTGCTTAGCCTATATAGTTGCTGTACTTATAGCCTAATTTCGATTGTGAATGGGGTACGCCCCTCTTGCTGCGTTTCTTTTGTGTCCCTTTCTGTAAGGTGTGTAGTCCTTCCTGTTGCAGCCCCCTCGCTTCATCTAATTTAAAACGAAAACCTCCTCTCCTGTGTTGCGCACCCCGTAGTCACTTCTGACATACTTCGCAATATCCTGATTGTATATTGACGTACTTTTCTCCTGTTTTTTCTCGCCTATCTTTGCGGCCGGCCGTGATGGTTGTGGGCTTGCGCATGTATCTCCTATTTTTGTCTCAATAAAGGTTTTCAAAAAAAAAAAAAAAAACTTGGAAATTCACTGAAATAAACAAAGATTACAGGGATGTTATAGTTAGGCTCATATTTCGCTTGTACAAAACCAGTGAAATTCAGCAGTTATAGTTAGCTGAACTAACTATTAGTCGCACCCTCCCCAATGCACTGCTTATGACTTCACATGTAACATCACTCATGCCATAGTCAGTGACATCACTGATGACGTCTCAAATGACATCAGTGATGACATCATCGACCATATCATGAGTGATGTAATATGTGAGGTCGTAAGCAGTGCATTGCAGGGGCATCAGTTATAGATAGCTCAGGTAACTATAACTGCTGAATTTCACTGGTTTTGTAAGCTGAGCCTAACTATAACATCCCCGTAATCTTTGTTTATTTCAGTGAATTTCCAAGTTTTTTAAAGTCTATTTCGTAACTATAATAACTCTGTAACATTTGCGATTCGCAATTAAGGAATATATAGGATTCGCAAAAGTCTTTGTAAATCCTACATACATAGCGTTTTGGAATTCTCAAATAGCGATTCTGTAAAAATTGCTCTTTGAGAATTGCAAATGTATCCTTTGATACATATGCCCCATAGTGATGACAAATACTAGCACATATTAGTTTCTTCTTTTGTGAATGATTTTAGTTATGTCTTCTATTTAGAATTACGGCAAATAATAGATGTTATTAGTCATGAAAATGGAAATGACACGGTTTGCCAGGTAACCGTTTTTAAGCTGACCAACATATGTACATATTAAGCCCCTTATACGTGTTAAGATCGAAATCGAAACCTTTACATCTTCACATTTTGTAACTTTTCCGAACACATGCACAAGTTAAACAGTTAAAAAACATGAGCACGTGTGAACTGTAAAACGTGACATCTAAATGGGCGGAGCCGCATCTTCCTTCCATAGACTACTTAATAACCAAAAAGTATATAAACCACACCTGTTGTTCGATTAGTTTCATTTTTGTGAGTTATTTACCTGTGTCCATTCTGTGATGCAGGTTCCCTTTTCTAGCGCCAGATTCTTGTTTTGCGGCTACAAAACATATTCCAGAGTTGTAAGTTGTTTGATTATGGCATAGTAGATATTTATAATACGTAGCTATTTATCAACATTTAAAATTTGTATTTAGAAAAAAGTGTTATTGTTTGTGTTTGCCCTTTTTCTGTAAAGTCAGCAGCTTGTTTTGAGAAACAGACATAATACAGCTAACATTACTCCTTTTATGGCTCCTTAAAACTCAAATACTGAGACTTTGTATATTATAATATTGACACTGTACTTGACCCCAGAGGTGTTGGTGACCCGTTGGTGCAAAGACTAAACATTTATACGTAACATCACCAGCTTCTGGTTGTGAGTCTGTTTTACCCTGGGGATCATATACTGTAAATATGTATATTATAATATTAACAGTAATTGTGATCACAGAGGAGTTCATGACCCGTCGGTGCGACACTAAAGATTTATACGTAACGTCACCAGCTTCTGGTTGTTAGTCTGTTTCCCCCTCGGGATCATATACTGTGAATATGTATATCATAATATTCACAGTCATTATGATCACAGAGGAGTTTATGACCCGTCGCCGCAAGATGAAAGATTTTAAAGTTCCAGAGAAAAGAAGCTCTGAACATATTTACCGTTAGAAACTATTTTGTTATTGATCTTGTTTTGTTTTCATAACTTTATTTTCATTTTCCTTTTTATGTGACAACAGTGTCACTCTTTATATTGTAAAAGAGAGTCATATTGTCACAGAACAGGAATTGGAGATTTGTCGGCGCCAGGAGTAAACCATCTGAAACACAGCTTACTGACCTTTACAACTTACTTGATCAGATATTTTTTCAGTGAGAATATTTTTCGAAATTGCACTCCAAAACAAAAGATAGTTAGCATAGATAATTTCTTAGTGGATACCTTTGATAAATCCTATATTTCTGAATGATATTTTGTAATTTATATTTTTCTCAGTTGCGGTTCCTATTCACCTTCTCCCTATAGGATATATTGGACCAGTAGTGTATATTATTATAGTTCTATCACATATATTCTTAAAAGAGTACCTGATTTGTTAGCGGAGCAGTAAGCGACCTCTAAGCACTACGACAGAACGTTCCAGAATTCTACAGAATAGAAATTGTGAAAAATGACAAAACGTACATTTCTATGTAATATGAAGTCCTTTGTGTTTAACTATTTTTTACTTGTTATTGTTCTTCTGACCTGAGATGATGTAGTGCGGGAGTGTTTCTTGTAGCACTTATTTTCTACTTTATCTAAAAGTAACTCATGCCCTCTTATATTATCAAGAATATGGGGCAACACTTTTACAAACTAGAGCAAAAAAAAAGGGATGGTGTGCCCAAGCTTAAGTGATATTTTATGAATTACGTTTTTATTTGTCACCCCTTTGATATATGCAGCGTCAGTTTCCGAAGAAAGTTTATTTGTAATTGCTTAATAAAAACAGTTTGAAACCTAGACTATATTTTTTGCTGTGCAACCACACCTCCACGTCAGAAAAGTAACCACTTTATAAGTAAATAGTGCTCCTGGGAAGTATCCCATCCCCAAACTTGATAAAAAGAAGACCGCATAACACTATTTTTCCACCGTGATTTGTACACCCCACGTCAATTATATATATGGCCCTTAAAATATATAAAAAACAAAATGTACCTTCTCAATTCCTGTCCAATACCTTGTGACCAATGTATAGAGTTAATAGTGTTTTTACCCTCCCCTCTACTACTTTGTTTTCCCGTACTCCTTTGAAGTGCATCACAAAATGTCTGACGACAGTGAACCGTTCCCACCCAATAAGGAGTAAACTTGTACTCAGAACACTTTAGTCAATAAAATGTCCATGGTGTTCAGCAGAAGTGGAGGGAATGGCTGCCATCACTTCTACTTTTAATGCTCCACAGGCAATGCACATTAAGCTTAGGAAGGTCCTGTTTGGAACACGTTACCCAATGAGATGTTCCTGATACTCCGAGGAGGGGTAAGGAATCACTGACAACACTTCTACTTTCAATGGATTACAGCCAATCAACATTAAGAATGGGAAGGTCCTCCCTGGAACACGTCAGCCAATCAGATGTCCCTCCTACTCTGCGGGGAAGGGAATTGCTGGCAACACTTCTACTTTCAATGGTTCACAGCCAATGAACATTAAGCTCGTTGTTGGAACACCCCAGCCAATTAAACGTTAATTTTGTTCTTCACACAGGGACAGAACACGCCTTCCCACATAATATTAAATTTCCTGAAACAAAGTGAAACTATCTGTGACAAAAGTGAACACTGCATTATAAGTATACATTACTCCGCATTATATTAAAGGAAGGCCGCAATATGGCGCATTGTTGTTTTCCCAATATGATTTCCACATCCTTCTGAACATTGCCGCAATACCGTGCATCTTTGTTTTGCGGAACTGATTTCCACAGCCTACGCAACTTTCACACAACCTGTGTGTGCACCCTACATACTGCTTGTTGCAATACGGCACATTGTTTTCCCAACAGGCTTTCTAGAGCCTATGCAACCTTGCCGCAATACCGCGCACCACGTGATTTCCATGCCCAATGCAACATTCAAACTCCCTGCCTATGCACCGTACAGACTGCTTAAAGTAACTCCACAGTGTTCCTACTATACTCTCCTATACAATTTTTCTTTTACCCCCTACTCCTTTCACTTCCTAGTTTCAACCATTCACAGCCAATCAGCCGCAAGCTTGTGCTCGTAACCCCTCAGCCAATCAGAATTCTCAAATATCGATATCTGTAATATTTGATATTTCTCAAAAACTTCTGAACGAATTTACACAATTTAAACAAAAGCATGCATTCTGGACCAAGACCATTTTCCCTGCCAAATTCGGCATAATTTCCTTCAGCAGTTTGACCTGTAGCCTTGTCTAAAGTTTCCTATGGAAATTGCATTGAGAAAACACGTTTTGGGGCCCCCCCCTTTTTTCTGAGCCCCCCCTTGGCCAATCACCCCAAACTTTCAAGATAGCAGCTGATCTAAAAAGAGAAACTTTTGGGAAATTTCGTAAAGATTCATCAAATGACTCCAACGTTATAAGCACATGAAAAATTGCTTTTCCTATGGAAACTTGGCCCTAACTATAACTACCTACTGGTGACTGCCAGTAGGTAATATATATATAAAATATATATACATATCAGCAGCGGCCGATGCAGATAAGCGTGGTGGGGTGGGGCGGGGGGAGGTCAACAGACAACCAAATAGGATTTATTTAATTTCCCATATATATATTTATATATATATATATATATATATATATATATATATATATATCTCAAACCAAAGTTTTCCGGTGCGCTTGCGGCTCGCCACAGCATGCGCCAGGAACACAATGCACGGACCAAAAAATTGCGGTGCTCAGATGTTTTATTCGCTTGTCGGCTTCATAACGTTTCGGCACACAGGTGCCTTGCTCACATATATATATATATATATATATATATATACACACACACACACGCGCGCACACACACACACACACACACACACACTCATATATATATATATATATGTGTGTGTATGTCTATCAAACACAAAGTAGAGATGCAGAAGCCCGATTTTGAAAACACAGCGCGTTTATTTTCGTCATGAAAGTGGTTGTAACCTCATGTCCTCAAGTGTTTCGGCTGTTAGGCCTTGATCACATCCATCTCTTTATTGCGTTTTTCATCATTTCTGCTTTTATGTAGTATCTAAACTTTACTTTAGCTACTCCTTCGTATAATATGAACTTTATTTAGCATTTCGACTGGATCCGGCATGTCATTATTTCAGAAAAGCCACTGCTTTTTTAGAAATTAAATTATATCTGCAGAAAGGATGTTTATGTTTATGTTTATGTTTATTGGTTTGTATAGCGCTGAATCACCCATGAGGGTATCTCGGCGCTGGACTGAACATTGTAACAGAACCTGAATATGATTAAAAGAGATACGTTTTTAGCATTTTTCTAAAATGGGTCAGATTTGGGCAAGCTCTTAAATGTATCGGCAAGTTATTCCAAAACATCGGGGCCTGGAAAGAGAAGGCCTTAGCTCCACTGCGCGCTTTTTTGATCCGGGGAGTTGTGATCAGCAGATCAGAACTAGATCTGAGTAAGCGCGTGGGACAATAGGGGATCAATTTGCGGGTCAGGTACATAGGCCCTTGCCCTCTAAGAGATTTATGAATGATGCACCCTATTTTGAACTTAATTATTTTGATAATAGGGAGCCAATGTAGTTGATTTAAGATAGGAGCAGAGGGTGTTCTAGCCGGAGCGTCGACCGTGAGGCGGGCGGCGGTATTCTGGACAACCTGTATTTTTTTTATGGCTGCCGTATTAGCTGAGAACAAAAGGGCATTACAATAGTCAATTCTGCTAAGTGCCAAGGCCTGCATCAGTGTTTTCTTAGTAGAAATGGGCAAGAGGGGGAATATCCTGCGTAGGAGGCCTAAAATGTAATAGCAGGACCCCGCCGTGGTATTGGCGTGTGTCTCCAAAGTCAGTTTGCGATCTATTCTGACTCCCAGATTTGTAACCGCCTCCTTGGGAGTGGGAGCAGTGCCCAGTTCCTCTGGCCACCAGGAAGGAGTCCAGCAGATGTCAGCTCCTCCGAACAACATTATCTCTGACTTACCTGCATTAAGTTGCAGGAAGTTGGACTGCATCCAAGCGGCGATCGCTTTCATGCCTTCCGAGAATATCTGTTGGATGTGCTGATTGTTTTTGTCAAAGGTCAGGAGGAGCTGAGTATCATCAGCATACGAGATCGGGATAAAACCGAGTTCTCTCATCAGTCTGGCTAGGGGGGAAACATAAATATTAAAAAGGGTCGGGCTGAGGCAGGAGCCCTGGGGGACCCCCTTGCTAACCTTAGTCGTGGTTGACTTAAATGTGCCCATAGTGACAGTCTGTGTCCTGTCTGTCAAGAAGCTAGTGAGCCATTGTAAGGCCAGACCTCTGACACCTATACCGTCCAGTCTCTCCAATAAGATCTGATGGGAGACCGTATCGAACGCCGCGGAAAGATCAAGCAGCACCAAAAGGATTACTTATAAAAGCTTTTCTCTGTAAGGTGCACGTAACATTGACAAAGGATTGGAATTAAGAAGTTCAGGTTTTGTATACCTTTTATCAATAACATGATTTAAAAAATTAACAATGATAAAGCTTTGATAACTGGCTTGGAGTTTCCTTTTTACTATAAAACCCAAATTTCGCAGGGAGAAATTAACTTCTTCCATGATTGACATGTCTGTGTGGTAATGAGCATTTCATAAATCTTATTCAATTTGCACTAGATACAAAATTGTATAAATAATTCATAGTTATATAAATACATAAACAAATAAATACAATTATTCTCCCTGAAATGTATACCCATTAGCTACATTTACGCTAGCCATCTCCTACACCGTCCATGCTTTTTCTTCCTAATGAAATAAAAACACCTTTGTAGAATGTATTTGAGCAATCAACTTGTTTCACTGCACTTTATCTGGAGATTATCCTAAATATTGACCTAGTTAAAATGTTTGACAAGTAAGTTTGTCAGTTAAAAGCAGTGTAATATTTTGAGGAACAACAAAGTATATTTTCAATATAGAAAATACATTCTGTTCATTTTCGTCAAGTGTTGCACCATTTATCCACAGTGAAGGGATATGCCAATGTGAATCCAGATAACTCTTCAAGCTGAGCTCTCCCTCGTGTCAAGCGTGATTAGCACACTCTGTCCTGATTTATTCTTTGCAATCGTATTCTTTCAGTTCTGCATGTGCTGTGGGAAAAACAATACAGACATACCAGAATACACTTGCATGCTTCACTTTATAGACTTTCATTGTGCAAAGGGACTTTGACGAATTGTTAAGTGAGGCACCACTAAACAATACTAAAAATGATTTAGTACTTAAATTATTTCAGCACCAACTTGAAAAGGGAACAGGAAGTCGTGTTAAAATATGATGTGACATTCTCATGATTAATAATGCTTGCTTACAAGTTGATTTCCCAGTTTTCAAAAGGCTATGTATCATCAATGGCGGCTCCTCCGCTATGGCGAAGGAGTTTCCCCCGCCAGCTTCAAAACTTGAAAAATAAAACTTTAAAAAATCCAAGTTTATTATTATTTTATTTTCCAAGTTCTAGTCATGAGGGCAGGGCCATCGTGGGGGCAGTCAGGAGAGAGGAGTGGTGGGCACTGCTATCAGTGCACAAGTCCATTTGGCCGGCTATCTGAGACCGGCCAAATCGACTTGCACACTGAGCTGTCTCCAACCCAGCTGCATAGCAGGGTAGGGGACAGCAAAGCATAGGCTCCCAGTCTCTCTGGGAGTGCAAATTCACAGCACTCAGGCCAATCCTGATGCTGCTTTCAAACATGAGATCCACGTCAGGATTGGCCACAGTGGAACCTTTGCTGCAGCTAGTACTGGGAGAAGAGCCGCAGGTCTGAGTCAGGTATGTTTTATTTCCTTTCTTTCTGTTTTCTTCCATCGTTCTGTCTCCCCTATTCTCCCCCACCCCATCACTCCACCCGCACAGCAGCTGCTACTGAGTATCACATGTGAAACATTCCGTCATCCTAAATCTTTAGAAAATATCAGTTTGCCTTCTGGCACTCATGGGTTCCATTTTTTTGATGTAAAACTTAAACCAACATATACCAGAATGGAAAATGTATCACCTCAAAATATCTTGGCTGAATGAAGTGTAGTCACATTGCATGGCATCACCTTGAAGCACTGCCTATGCACATTTTCAACAATATCTCCAACAAAATAAAAATACTTTCAATGCAAAATGTTGCTTTTAACACTGCTATAATGCTTGTTTTCGCATATGCTTTAGTGTTTTTTAAATCCACAGCCTTTCTGGAAATATTTGCCAACAGACAGTAATAGCCCCTCCAGGATATTGTGGCTTGGATTTGAAAACTTTGCTGCATCAGATTGGAAATTTTTTGGCACACATTTGCATTTTTTACTACATTTTTTGCAGAATGGTATTTTATTGACTGTCATTAGCAGTCTACATCAAAGTACTTTTTTATTTTCTTCCAGTTGTGCTGCTGTACAACATGACTAAAAAAACTGACAAAGCCAATAGGTATCCCGTAGGCAAGACCTATTGGTTTCACTAATGCTTGTTAGGTTGAGCATTCGAGTCCTCTTGTATATACTTTAGTGGGCTCTGGAGATCAGCCCTAGGACTTGTCTGCTTCCGCTTAGGGACTTTTTTTCTGTTAAACTGCGTCTATTTAACTGCCTTGATCAAAAACGACTGGCAGAGGTTAGTAAAATACCAAATTGGTTTCTGCTGAGGGACTTTCTTTTTTATTTTACTGGCAACTGCCTCTGTTTAACTTTCTTGATAGAAAGTGACCAGCAGTACAATACCAGAATCACTTTAGCATTCTCTAGATTCCAGTCCATAGACATTGTCCTCCATGAGCACCCGTAGACAATAATATTTTCTTCAAGTCTTGTATTTTCAGTGTTATGACCACCGAAGGCCCTGCTTTTATATTAAAAACAGAGCTTTGGACTATACCATTTCCTGCTGAAAGGCAATATATCTCTCCATGTGTTCCCAAACCTGGTGTGTCATGCAGTTTGGTGCTTACTTTCCCTCCATGTTAAAGAACAGTCTATGTTTCAGCACCCAGGATAATGTGCTGCATAGCTATATATATATAAGGTCCCAAAGGCGAGACCAATTGCATTGCAAATGCTTGCTTTTTTAAACTTGCTGCAGCACACTGCTGGAAAGGCACCTGGTATGGCAGGTTCTGGTAACATATCTAAAATAAATTGTGTGCCGGTAACACTCCTATTTGCTTACCAGAGGGTTCCCCTCTCATATCACAATGGAATCTGAGTATAATCACTATACTAGTATATATAATCCCTTTTTTTCTTTGTATTCTTTCCCCAGGTTCACTAATTGCAGAAACTTTCATAACAAGTAACTAGGCACATATTAGCATTTTCTATAGTATGCCTTTTCTGTAAAATCCAGATTTTTATTTTTTTTTAAACGTGAGTAAGGTGGGGTTTTGAGCACCCCGTCCTGAAGAAGGAGCTACGCTCCGAAACATGTTGACGCACACATGAGGTAATGTACATTGCATTACATAAAACCTCATAAATCACCCATTTTTAACAGTACCAGCTCAGGGCCCATTAAAATTTGTTAGTTAACCCCACATGCCAGGTACTTTTTAGCTATCACTTAAGTCACTTCGAACCCCACCACTCACTCATTCTTACAATACCTCACATGTAACACACATAGTCAAATTGTAAAACTGCCCCCGCATAGTCGTAGGTAGCAGCAAGCCGCATCCCGTAGAGGGGTGCAAAGACCCCAATGATGAAGCATGACACCAAGGGTCCTTTTGGTGTGTGAGGGGTATTTAAAGAACACTGTGTGCTCCCCACCATTGTAGGTACCACCCACACCCCCATCTGTGGATTCTCTTTGTTTATCTAAATCTATTAAGGGAGAACTAATCCACCCTGTCTCTCTCTCCCCTTTGTGTTATTTAGGTTAATTCATTGATCAACAGGAAGTCATCTGGGTCACTATAATATATTACATGGGTCTTTTGTACAGAAACACTTTCCCCCCCAAGAGACTTCTTGGCATCATATAATAAATATCGGAGTGAAATGACACACCCTCTGCTTTTATACAATAGACTACTACTTTATTGCCAAATCTCTTCACAACTGAGACAGTGTTCATACATTACTGTTCAAATAACATCTTATTAAAACAAGCCTTCCAACTCTGATGTTCATGGACGCTGATGAAGAAGCTCCCAGAGTGCATTAGCCACTCACTAGCCACCATAAAGTCCTTAACAGAAGTGCCTTTTTAGGGCCTATACCGTTTATTTGGTTCCCTTACTTTTTATCAGACAGCATCATCACTTTTTATTTTCTTTGGCATTTTACATAGCGCGAACTTGACCCGAAGGTATCAGAGCACTTTATTTGAGCACCACTTGAGTTACAGATGACACCTTCATTTGTACCAGCTGTCTCCTCCCCCCGTCGCAGTCCTCGAACACCGGGACTGCCGCGGAGCGTGGGAGTAGAGACTACAGCCCCCAGAAGCCTCCGCGACTGGCCCGGAAGTCGCGTCGAGGCTTAGCGCACGGAGGCAACGTAAAAGGGGCTGGCCTTGCAGTGGAGCGGGTGTACCTGTGCCAGAGCCCGTTGCGTGAGCCTACCTGCACGCCGCCTGGGGTCCTGACCTGTTGGAGCCTTGTTTGGGGTCTCGAGTGTCTTCGTCCTCGCCAACTGGCGTTGTTGCCTGCCCACAACTGTACCAGCTGTCTCCTCCCCCGTCGCAGTCCTCGAACACCGGGACTGCCGCGGAGCGTGGGAGTAGAGACTACAGCCCCCAGAAGCCTCCGCGACTGGCCCGGAAGTCGCGTCGAGGCTTAGCGCACGGAGGCAACGTAAAAGGGGCTGGCCTTGCAGTGGAGCGGGTGTACCTGTGCCAGAGCCCGTTGCGTGAGCCTACCTGCATGCCGCCTGGGGTCCTGACCTGTTGGAGCCTTGTTTGGGGTCTCGAGTGTCTTCGTCCTCGCCAACCGGCGTTGTTGCCTGCCCACAACTGTACCAGCTGTCTCCTCCCCCCGTCGCAGTCCTCGAACACCGGGACTGCCGCGGAGCGTGGGAGTAGAGACTACAGCCCCCAGAAGCCTCCGCGACTGGCCCGGAAGTCGCGTCGAGGCTTAGCGCACAGAGGCAACGTAAAAGGGGCTGGCCTTACCGCGTCGCGGGACCGCGCGCGGGGCCGTGCCCGGGGCTAAGCCCGGGCAAAGGGCGGGCCCTCTGAGGCCCTCAGAGACTGAAAGAGACTGGACTGGGCCACCCCCTTGACATCCACTCTCTCATGCCCACCTAAGGTATTCATTTGCGTTATTATTTTTACTAATATACTAAGCAGTTGGTAATCGGTCTGATGGAGGCCAAAAGCAAAAATAAGGTAGCGGCTAAAAAGACACCTATGCTTACTCGCTCAACCACAAGAAAACAAACTCTGGCGCCGACCCCTCTACCTACTTTAACTGCCATCGACAGGATGTTGCAACAAACGATTGGCGTTGTTGTCAATGCTATCGAAAGCACAGAAAGAAGATTATCATTACCAGCGAGTATGTGCTTAATTAATCAAACCCCACACACAGAAAATGTACATGTTAGTATTCTAAATGAAACTATAATGTCACATGATTCACTTCTATTGGAATCATATGTAGGTTTGCCAAGGTATGACTTAATTAACTCTGATGTACCACAGTTTACGGGACCCACTGTTCCTTGTACTAGGGAGAGTAGATTGTCTATAACACCTGGCTTATCAGCGAGTATTTTACCACAGCCCCTAATATCTAGTATTGTGTCTGTAAATAATGGGGATTTGAATTGCTGTGCTACTAATTCTGTCACTCCAACTGTACAAATCAGTGATGCTAGCCTGTTAAGTAGTGAAACTGACGGTGAGTCCGTACCCTCCAAAAGGAAATTAACCCAAAGTCGAAAAAGGTTAATAATAAATAATCAGCCTAAAATATATAGACGGAAGAAGAAGAGGGTTATACAAATTTTAGAACCCAATGTAAGAGAAGGTGACAAACAGCATAATGGTGGAGGGAGACAGGCAAAAGAGATAAAGTCCCTGGAATTGCTAACTCTTAATGTCGAGGCAGTTATAGAACGTCTCGAGAAAATAGTAAAGGTTTGCATTTTACCAGTGATGGAATCCCTGGGAATTTTAAGTAAAAAAATAGAAAATCTTGAGAAACTGGGAATAGCTAACTTGGATGTCCTTGAACAACTGGGTACACAAGTTATATCTCATTCAGTTAACTTAAATCCCGGCAACCAGAGCAATAGTAAACCAAGAGCAGTAAATTGTGCTCCTAATGCGCCCAATGCGAAGGGAAATCCGGCACCCTCTACAAGTGGAAGGCAAGGGCCAACAACCATCATCCCCAAGGTAGCTCGAGGGCAAAAAGTAGATGGGGGACAAAGTAACACCAATGAATTCACCCCCACTAACAAGAGCTTACCCGTACTAAGACGCCATATTAACAATGTTATTCCAGCTACTATTAATTTGCCACCTGATTGCAGACCATTCGTAGCAATACTTGCGAACGTCCCCAAGTTGTTGCCTAACCAATTCGAAAACCAAGAAACTTTGAAAAATAAGACCTTGCATTGGTTGGTGAAAAATTGTGGATTTCCATTACGAGGTGCGGAAGAGATTATAACTACACAGAGGGTAGGCTGGGTAGGGCCAAACAAAAAGGAAATAGACGGGGACTGCATAATTATACATTTTAGGACCACTGAGTGGGCAAGAGATTCGATTTTGCATGCACCTATGCCATCGAATCACGAATATAATATCACATTGTTCCCACTTGATTATTTTTATAGGAACCAGTCAGGAAGACATATCACTACATATAACTTCCAGCATCCAAGAGTGGTTCCTACTAAATATCCTAATGTCGTACCTAATGGTCCTCCCCTAGTGCCCAACCTAGTGCCCAACCTGTATGATAACTTCACGGTCCCAACTTTTAATAGATTCCAGCTGCTCAGTTCACTTGATGAGAATGACTGACTGTGCGAACTACCCCGGACCCCGAGCTCTGGAAGCACCGTAACAGGTGATACATTACCATCTACTCAGGGTAAAGAGCAGGGTGATGAAAACTGGGTAAATAATATAACTGAGACGCAAGTAGCTTCATCATGTACTGAGTTATGTATAGGCAATGTTGCAGATAATGAATCAACTGTAACCAATGACAACGCTAATGTTCCTCTGATTGCAAGTTTAGAAGTTTCAGTTTTGTCTAATCACATTGAAAGTACAGAGATTAGTAATGCTGACTCGCTTGTATCTAACAGTTGGAATATAGCTGGAATTAATTCCAAATTAGGTACTATATTTTGGGACAACTTCATCACATGTGGCTATGACATTATCTGTCTACAAGAGACATGGCATACAGGATTACTAGAAGTTGAAGGTTACAGCTCCTACAATGTGGCAGCAGTGGCTTTGAAAGCTGGTAGAGCTAAGGGAGGTTTACTGACTTTAGTTTCAACTAACTTGACAGAATTTATTCTTGGGGAACACTCTATAGTCTGTCAGCATGCGTCTATATTGCGCCTAAAACATAGCCATGGTAGGGATTTAATAATTGTGAATTTTTACAACAACATTGTGGGCCCCAAACGTGATAGGATTGTCCCCGATGTTGAACATGCTATTGAAGCTGCAATCTCTCTTTCTAAGAATAACTATATAGTTCTGTGGGCAGGTGATTTTAACATTCAAGCCTGCAGATACGCCCGGAAGGGGATATGTGGTCATCACGAGGATTATGTAGGGGGTGACAGTGTTTATGTTAACCATTTCCCGCACAGTAACTATGGCAGCGCATTGAATAATTTAATAGCCAAGTTTAATTTGGAACTGCTTGATTGTATAAAAAACAAAAATAATGAAATTTGTCCAACTTTTAGGGGGAGAGATGCCCATACTAATATAGATCACATTCTGGTGTCTAGTGGTTTAATTTTTACCAATGTTTGGGTAATAGAGCAGCCGGTGAGTGATCATAACAGCATCTCTATGGAATTAATGGGCTGGGGTCAAAAAAGTGTTGTGAGTAGTAAAGCTGTTCACGGGATTTCCGCTGAGAGACCAAATGGAACAAGAATTAAATGGATCAAAATTGACCCCAATAAATTAACAAAGGATATTATTTGTAAATGTACCAGAGAGGTTGAATATTGCCTTGCTCCTAATGTGATAGCGCTAATGTTCTCTCCAACTTTATGAAAATTACATGTACAGTTGAAAATTCCCTGTTAAAAAGAAACAGAAGGGTTAAAAGAAAGAAAACTGTATGGTTTGATAAAAGTTGTGCTGAGACTCTGAATAGACTAAAAAGTGTATTGAATGCTAGACCTAGAAATAAAGAAAGAGTCAGAGAAGAACGTAATAATTATAAACTGGCCCTGGCACTTAGGAAAAGGGAGCTACAGGACGAGGCCTGGAATAAACTTGATATGGCCGCTGTAACTAAAAATCATAAACTTTTCTGGGAAACAATAAATGGCCCATTCTTAAAGAACGAAAATACCCCTGAGGTTAGTTCCCATGTCAGTTGTCTTGCATGGATTGTACATTTCTCAGAGATTTTTAATTCGGATCTTAAAATTGATGGGTCGATTTTATGTTTTAACTGGAAGAAAATGCAGTTGTTTTTAACTATGAATGAAGTGATAGATGCAATTAAAAAAAGTAAGGGTGGTAAAGCCCCAGGGCCCGATGGGGTACCCATTGACTTTTATAAGCATGAAATAACATTATGGGCACCAATCCTAACTCGTTACTTTAATGCTGCGGTGGAAGATGATCTGCCACTGACCTAGGGCCAATCAATTATTATACCCCTTTATAAAAAAGGACCCAGGTCAGAGGCTAGGAACTATCGTCCAATCTCTCTTTTGGACTCGACAGTTAAAATCCTTAGTCGAGTCCTTTTAGTGAGATTGGAAGCCTGGGCCGAGGAGAATAACATTCTGTCTCCAGTGCAGTATGGCTTTCGTAGGGGATTAGGAACACTGGAGCAGTGCGTGAACCTGGAACTCATAGTTGGCAAGTATACCAAAGCAAAATCAGGTAATCTTTATCTATGCTTTGCCGACTTGAGTTCCGCGTTCGATCTGGTGGAACACGCACTGCTCTGGCCCATATTAATATCTATGGGTGCCCCTACTGAAATTATCCATCTGCTAGCTCGCCTGTATAGTAATCTATCATGCAAAGTAAGGTTTGGAATAGATGGAGAGTGTACCCCTTTATTTGAAGTCAAGCGAGGCATCCGTCAAGGATGCGTATTAGCTCCTTTATTATTTTCACTTTTTATTAATCATGTGGATACGTTTCTCAAACTGACTAATGCAGATGCTCCAACTATAAATGGTAACCCCGTCCCTGTCCTTTTATATGCGGACGATACGGTCCTCCTTTCTAGGACACAGAATGGTCTACAACAACTAATTGACCAATTTCAAATTTTTATTAAGAACAGGAATTTGAAAATTAACAAAGGGAAGACCGTCACAATGGTTTGTGGTAAGAAACTTAGAAAACACAAACCTTTTTTCTTAGATGGAGAGAAATTAGAATCTGTTAATAGTTTTTGCTATTTAGGAATCAATTGTTCGGGTAATGGGAAATGGACAAATGAACAAAATAGTGTCCTTTTCAAAATGGCCCGGAATACAAATTGTATTTTTAGATTCGCAGCGAAACTAGGGGATCGCAGAATTCGTGAAATGTTAACCCTTTTTAACGCTAGATGCATCTCCTCTGCTATCTACGGGGCTGGAGTATGGGGGTATGATGCACAGTGTACTAAATCTATCCAGGTGAGGGAGAATGCTTTTTTAAAAAGATTAATTTGTGCTCCAGTTATGGCTTCAACAGAGTTAATACACAAGGAATTAGATATGTACTACATCAGTGATCTAATTGCCCTTCGTCCTCTATCCCTGTGGCGCTCAATATGGGTAAAGGAGGAAACCAGGTTCACACAGGACGTAATAACAGATTGTATTAAACTTGATTGCCGATCGAACATTCCTTGGCTGAAGCATATACATTATTGGTATAAAACTGTATATGGATTGGACATTTATAATGAATTAACAATGGACCCTATTTTATCAAAACGGGAGTTGAAGGTCTCGTTTATGAAATATGCTGAAGAGACCAGGCTGGAAAAATATACTAAACAGAGCACATTCATTTTTTACCAACGACATAATATTAATGTTGGCTTTCAAACTTATCTTGTAACAGTTAGTATTCCATCCCACCGTTTTGTTTTAACCTGTCTCCGCCTAGGAATTGCGCATCATCTTGTGGCTTTTCCTGTGCCCAAAAAACCTGGAACTTGTGTATGCCCATGTGATGGTAAATCAAAGCAGAGCACATGTCACTTTATACTATCTTGTACTTTTTATACTTTTTTAAGGAAATATTACTTGAAACCCATCTTTTTAAAATATAATACGCATCATCTACAAACAGCAATGTCACTAGTATTTAATCTAGAGTCCTCAGATGTATGCTTTTATGTGGCTACTTATATTTTAAAATGTATCTCTGCAAGAAAATCAATTATTGTATGAAATTTGTTAGTTGTTAATTGTACTATGCACTTTAAACTTGATGCTGCTGAACTACGTATTTGTATTTTGCACAAAACTACGGTGCACTTTGAATTCGATGCTGTCGAGTCAGTTTAGGTGCTATTATTTGGATATACACTTTAGAATTGTTAATTTGCACATATACTAATCTCGAGATAATACTTAGCACTTTAAATTGTATATTTGCACATAACCAAAGATCGTAGGATTGTTAAGTTCTTTTGCCAAATTTGTTGATCCTATGACTATGCATTTTTAATATTGTTAAAATGTTTTTATCATGAGTGCTATTATGTAAGATTATTTTTGAGATAGTTTAATTTAGTATGGTGTTAAAAATTCCCTTGTGTGTATGCTGCTATATGGTTGTATTTTTTTTACAAACCGAATAAAGCATCTTTGAACTTGAACTTGACACCTTCATTTTATTAGGCAGGGGGAGATTAAGTGATTTGCCCAGAATCACAGGATGTTGAGCATGGAAGCCGGTTCTCCAGCTTTGAGGTGGACCGCTCTAGCCATTAGGACACATCCTCTCCTGGTTCTGAGAAAGGCTGTTCAGTGGATAGTACTAGCACTTCAGAGCAGGGTGACAACACAAGCACTTCAGTCTGTAATGTGTATACTTTAAATACGATACTGCTACTTACTTTTTGTAGGATGGTGCCTACACGTTTAAGCAGGATAGTGAGTTAAGACAGCGTCTGCACGTTTGATTAGAATTGTAAAGCAGGACAGCACATGCACTATAGAGCAGCATTTGCTATCAAAAGTCTGGGTATTATTATCAGCAGTGACCTGTCTGTAAAAGCCCAGATTGGGACAGTGGTCTACTGCTGTTTCTTCCATCTGCGAAGAATCAGGAAGATTAGTAGATTTCTGAATACAGAAGCCCTAACCCAAGTCATCCTGGCACTGGTAATCTTCTGCACTTTATGCAGGTATTCCAGCATATCAACTAAAACGCCTGCAGCTGGTGCATAACCAAGCGGCCATATTAATCCGCCACCAGCCCAAATGGCATCATGTTAAGCCACTAATGGAAAGTCTACACTGGCTCCCAGTTGCCAAACGCTACGTATTTAAGCTGGGGTGTATCACTTTTAAAGCTCTAAAGAGCAACAGCCCAGCATTTGTATCCTCTCGGATTCAGCGCTATGCTCCCTCTCAGGACCTTAGGTCCTCTCATCTAAATGTTCTGGTTATCCCATCCTTTAAATGTAAGAAACACAGAGGACCAAGGTTTGCTGTCTTGGCCCCTCAATCCTGAAATTCTCTCCATGTAGAGATCAGATTACTAACCTCTTAGGCGCAGTTTACGAAACAGCTAAAGACCTGGTAGTTCCGCCAGGCATATGACTAAATCCCTCACAACTGCATCATTCCCTAGACTCTAGCGCCATGAAACCACTTGGTGTACGTGCACATTACAAGCTCATTTAACATAACATAACATAACATGCAGGGTTGTGAATCTGAAAGTGCCAGCACTTTGGAGCAAGGGATTTATTTTAACTGGACCAGATCTTTGCAGGGTTGCTATACGTTTAATTGAACACTACAGTCCTCGTTGTCTGTACTGTTCATAGGCAAACACATCATTTTTTATAAAGTTATTTTTCTGTATCAGGCCAATGCCTATGCAGAACCTTAAAACGTGAACAATCCAAGTTACTTTTCTGAGTCCTCTCACATCTCGACCAGGGGTATGGTTTACAGCAGGGTAAACAGGCCCTGCTCTGCACGGCAGAATAAAAATAAGCAAACATTCTCCTTGTGGCATTTGCTTTTTTGCCTTTACTGGTGTATTGATTTCGTTTTCTTGAAAATGTGAAGAGCCAATAGACAAGCTGCATTTTCAAGAAAACAAACACCAAGGATAGACAGTTCCTTTTAAGTGCTGAGGTTTAAGTGGAAATTGCCGGCATCTTGGGTCTGTGTGGAAATTTCACGCCAATTTAGCGATTTGCAAAATCCCTAAAAGCTGGAGGTCTGAGTAAGGTGTTTGTCTGGTTTACACGCCCTGAATTGTCCTCCAGAACAGGGCCTTTGGAACTGGTGAAAAGGGTCCTCTCCAACGACACAGGGAGAGGTCTAGTAGGTGACAACTTGATTCTACCATGTTTTAACTATCCAAGATGCTGTGTGGGAGTGGATGGCTCAGAGGGGATGAATGTGTTGCAAATCTGGCTTGGACAGAGCTTCTAATCATCTAGACCTGTCCACCTCCACTTTTGAACATAAGTACAAGGACAAAAGAAAAATCAACAACTGCATAGGAAAAAGGATGGATCCTGCGTGGACAAATCCCTTCGGAGTGAGGACTACAGGCTTGTACTTTCTACGACTTGGCTGCATCCTGTCTCTGGGGCCATTGGCACTGGCCTCTCCATTCCCTCTTAGCAACAGTTGATGGTGGTGGTGGTCTTTCTGTGGAAACTGGAACTAATTTGGGCCAGATCTAGATGGTGGTGCTCTTAGAAGGCGTACCCCAGACACTGACAAGACATGCAGGTACCATGCAAGTGGCCAAGACACCATGATACCTCTGGAGTTCAGACAGGTGGTATAGCCTGCTTCGAAGACATAGTATGCTCCTACAGAAAGACCCAGGCCAGGCTACAAGAAAACCAAGGGGAATGAAGGCAGTCTCTGACCTCTTCCTCATAGGAGGAGGAGCAGTCTGCAGGAAATGCTTCATAAGAGACACCCATGGGGTCAGGAGCACCAGGAACACAGAATAGAAACCTTCAGTGATTGGCTGAACATGGACATTGAGAACTTCATTTCACTAGCCCTCTCGTGAAGGGGGTGGCCAGTGGGTCCCCGAGGATGAGAGCTAACTACAAGCTTGACCACACACTTAACAATCATTGAAAAAAGCAATAGGTGTCACGTTCGGCAGACATCATGCTTTTGGAAATAATTGTTGCTGATGCTGAATGCATCAGTAAAAATAGTCAAATAAACATCCTTTATGCAGATGATGTGCAGTATCCCCCCAAATATGAAAGTTGCTATGAAGTGTGCACATTAATGTGTCATTGCATGACTAAGTACATGTAGCATGCGTCACCACCCATGCTCACGTACATGATGCGCCTCTTTTTTTTAAAATTTAGCATTCAAAGATGACAGACACCAATCTTGGAACAGTAAATAAAGAAAAGCTGAATATATGCAGCCTTAAGTTGCAATTTTCGGACGCTCACCAAAGAGTTTTCAAAAGCATTTATGTAATGAAATCGGGAACAAATACATGGGTGTGTGGCATAATGTGGGCACAGGCAGGGAAAGAGGGAGGGTGGGCAAGCAATATGGGACCTTTAACCATGCTGAAGAAAAAACATGTATAAAAAAGCTAGGAGGGCTGAGAACAACAATGTAAAAGATGGGGAGGAAAAGAGCAAGCAGTTGGGAGCAGATATTTGAGGGGGAACAGAACATCAAATAGGAGAGCAAGAAACCACATGCATTGCTGTGGAGTGCGGAAAGAGGAAGTATAAAGGAATTCACTGAATGTGAGCATAAGAAGGGTACCATCCATCCAACAAAAAGATGATAAAGGATCTCTGCTCCAGGAAAGGGACAAACACATGAAGAGGAAAGGAAGCAAATTAATAAGAAGCAAGCAAAAATACTGTGAGAAAGACAATCAATGGTAAGCAATGGGCTGGCCCAAAGCTCACTGTAAGTGCTGGTATTGGGCCACAATAGGTGCATTCAAGAACAGCGAGAAACAAGGGATCATATGGAGGGTGCTGTCAGGATGTACAGTGGCCAGCTTAACATATGTGGTGCTGGCTTAGCTGGTATATTGTGTGTGCAGTTTTCTTTAATGCATTGTTTTTTTATGTATGGCAAATGATTTCTACAGCTGTGTTTCCCAGTGTTTCGCAGTGCCATAAGTCTCCTTGTTGTCAGTAATGCTGCATTATTTATCAGCCACTAATGCCACTGGGTTTGTGAACTGCTGATTAGACAGTATGTATCCCATTTATGCTAACATTAATGTGATGTAATCACTGATGATATAGCTGTGCTATATCAGGCTCTTTTTCTAGGTCCTGGGGAAATGTTAATGATGTCAGCATAATTTGGGTACTTTTGGTAATTTCGCAATACTTCTGTTGCACAGAATTCACGCAAATACCCCATTACGCCATGTCACGCAATTATGTTGTCATTTGCTGTTAAAAAAATAGCGAGGGTACAACAGGAAAAACAGGAGTTGAGCGGCAGTTTGCTGCAAATGTGGTTTTGTCCCTTTTTTTAGCACAAAATTTGCCCTTGCGTATTAAATTGTTAAAATGACGCAGCCCATGTTAAAAATAGCGTTACATAATCGATTTGCTTAAATACCTGGAAGGAAATTAGATTAGTTTCATATACCCTTAATTTGCTCTCATCACCCTCATCCTCCCACCCACTCCTTCACGGCCAGACTGAGGGGCAGATTTACAAGCCCCTACCGACACATTTACGCCGCCGTTGCTTCACTTCTGTGATGCAGCGGTGGCGTAAACCTTGCGCCATGTTGCACCTTATTTACAACGTGACGCATCTAGGGAGATGCATCACGTTGTAAAGCCCTGCGCCACATTAAACTTAAAAAGCCTCGGAAAAGTGACGTAGTGAAATCTACAAGATTTCACTGAGTCACTTTTCTGACGCTACTGCGTCAAAACCCTGCGCCTGCTCGAAGCAGGCGTAAGGTGTGATGCAACATGTTAGGTATGGGCAGCCCCTGTGCATTGCTGGAGTTGCGTCGCGCTTGCAGCAAGACTCCAGCATTGTGCCGCCCTTACACCATCAGATGCGTCACGCATCTGTTAATCCTTGCGCCACGACGCGACGCATTGTAAATGCGGCGCAACTGAGGTGGGGCAAGGGTAAACTTGAGTGACTCATCTTACCTGGCGCATCCCTGCTGATAGGCAGGGATGCGCAAGTCCTTGTAAATCTGCCCCTGAGAACGCAAACCAGCTCTAGTAATTAAGTTAGACTGGCCCAGGGAGGACGGATCAGGTGGTGGGGGCTGGTGCTGGTGGGAAACACTGCTGCTGCAGGGGGGCGATATTGCAGCTTGGCTGCAAAACCGTCCCCCAGTAACAAAAACGTCCCCCACCACTCCAAAACCATCCCCCTCACTTCCAGCCCACTGGGAAAACGCCTGGTGCCTGCTATGGCCAGTCTGACTATGCACTCCTGTAGCACTATGTTTCACTTTTTGCCATTCATGTGTCTAGCCTCCTAGTAGGTATGTAAGCTACAACAGTTTTGCTAAAGTTACATAATCAAAAATTGCAATTCATGTTGGAGGTCTTCTGGAGCAGCCTCCCGTTATGTAGCCTTTGAGCCTCAAATAGCATCCTATCTGCCCAAGCAGGTTCACATGGATGGTCCTTGCGAGGAAGCATGCACTTTCATGAACATCTTCCTATCCCAGTGCTCTCAGTTTGGCATCTTTCAGGAGCAAATGCAGGAACAACATTTATTCACCCTCATTCCAAGTGCTGAATTATTTACAGTCGGCACTTGAGAACATATTTACTTATTGATTTAACAGAGCAGCAATTTCACATCGATATTTTAGAGGATGGAGGATGCAGGCAGAAATGCATTGCAGAAATGAAACCCTCGTTCTGATCAAGCATTGGTACCTGGGAGTCTGAGTGGGTAGAGGTCTCGAGAATTACATTTCCAAGGTGTCAGTGTAGGAAACTGTAAAAAATAAATTCAGACCCACTGATGAAGGCATAGAAGATGAGGAGCATTCACTCAAGATAAACGAAGGATATTTATATAAATCTTATCTCTTCAAAGAATGGTTTTATTGATGACCAAAGCAATAACTTGCAATGTTAAAACCATCGATTTTGTTTGTAGCAGTGGTTCTTAATCTTTTGACTTCTGTGAACCTACAGATAACTCGGACCCCTGCCTAGGCGATTTATATAATTTGAACATAAAAACGATACACAAGGCTACAGAAACAAAAAATACGTCAAACAAATTCACAGTTACTTTATTTAATGCAGAAACAAAAATATAGAATAATCGAAACTATAATATTAATGGGCAAGGTGGAGCTTTCTAAAACGTATTGTCTTTATGAAAGACAACGCAATATAGTAGACTCCAGCATATCACTGTATCTTTTTTGCACCTAATGCATGCTCTTTTTGTTGGCACACCAGTTCTTCAATCGAGACTACAATGCATCCATACTGTATTCCGTTGTTTTGCATTTGCTATGCTTCCACAAACTAACCTAAGGATACCAACTAATTTTCTAGCCTTGCATTTCTTAACATTTACAGAGTATTTAAAAAAAGATTTTTGCTTATGCATGTTTATATGCTTTATTTTTATGCCAATTTTATTTGTATTTTTAAGACAGTTGTAGACCCTCTGAGAAGGTGCTGCAGACCTTAGCTTAAGAATTACTGAGTTATGAAACGTAAACATCAAAAATCTGCAGCTAAGTTGGGTTTTGGGCAGCCTGGCTCAAAATATATAGCACTATCTTATTATTTTTCCTACCAGTGAAGTGAATCAAACAAGGAACAGGGAGACTCTCAAACTGGATGCTGATGGACATGGTGTGCCAAGAGGGATGCAATCTAGACTATGGCATTTATTAGAAGGGAAATGATGTAGAAACAAAACAAGAAAGAGGATGAGATCATTTCTAAAAAAAAAATAGGAAGCTATCTGAAAAGAAATATCAGCCTGCTCCAAAAACTGGTAATAATTGATTTCTCAGTTCAAAATTGTCAATGATTTGGACGAATTGACAGATCACCATAAGGGCCCAATTCGGCAAAAATTAATTTGATGCTAACCGTGTTTGAGGTTTAAGAAAGAGCTAATTAGACACTCACATATGTTGAGATATTGTGAGGGTCCTAAGTCAACCAGGAACCCAATTTCTAACAAGCCCATGTTTATATCTTGGTGGAGAGGGAACTTCATCGCAACAGCAACGAATTTCCCTTCCTGATAAGACTATGGTCCGCCAACTCAATTTAATGCGGATCGATCATAGCTTAAGGATGGCAGAGACTGCTCCATCAAGGCCATGGTCAAAATTATTAATGGTCCGATGGAGTAAGGGCCACCAGAGGTTTGCCTATTTGCCCACCTATTGTAGATGGGCAGACATTTAGCATTTTTTCAATGTCCATCAGCACCAAGAAACACCTGGTGGTGAAGAGAAGCTAAAAGTGTTCAATGCACCCCTTGCCATGGGAGGAATGTCCCATGGTGAGGAAGGCATTGTTTTTTTTTCAAAAAGAAAATGCTGCATTGAGTTAAATAAAAAAATATTGAAATTTCGACATACCGCTCTGTCATGTTTGGCGCAGCTGTACGGAAAAGTTACAATACATTGGCGGGAACTACCTTGACAGCAGTTCATGTCAGTGCTTGAAATGTCTACCGGGACAGTGGGCATTTCAAAATTTGGTGGGCAGTACCTCCGTTGCCGCCTTGGCAGAGACTGCCTATATGCCAATAAAAATAACATATTAGGTTTCAATGCAGCTCACATAATTCATGCCCATTCTACAAGTATTTGTAACAGTTGGGACTACTTTGTTTCTAAATATCAGCAATGTTTAAAACCTCACCTGAAATTCTACATGA
Source organism: Lissotriton helveticus (assembly GCF_964261635.1). Classification (NCBI taxonomy): domain Eukaryota; kingdom Metazoa; phylum Chordata; class Amphibia; order Caudata; family Salamandridae; genus Lissotriton; species Lissotriton helveticus. The sequence goes on along the minus strand of NC_136072.1, from coordinate 685,989,855 downwards.
AATAGGGTAAACTATTTGTAGATGATATCCTATTACTTACCGGTAATCTTCAGTATTCCTGGGCCCCTTGTCCTCGTCTCATTCATTGCTTAATGAGATAACCATCTCCCTGACAGAAGAAAGAACAGAGGAATGTTGGGACCCCTACCCCACCCCCTCCCAGTGGGAGTACCTAACCAGTACCTACCAAGCATTCCGCCTGAACTTTAAAGCCACCAACAGGAAGGCCGGCCGCCTGGGAGGGAGGGGCATCAAGAATGGGACGAAGACAACAGGACCAGGAGTAATGAAGATTACCGGTAAGCAATAGGATACTACCCTTAGGTCCTTCCAGTCCTAGTCCCATTCATTACTCATCATCATCAAAGTCTTTATTTCGGTTTTGCAATACCATACAAGAGACAAGCACATGAATCTCGGATAATGATGTTCAGGATAAAAAGAACTATAAAATGATCCCTGTACAAGCTCCTGGGACTAAAAAAGAGGAAACAAAATGAACACATTCTTAATACAAATAAACATGCAAAAAAAAGAGAACAAAGCTACACAAATTTCAATTTTAGATACATTTTACCTATCAGTACAGTACTAAAGATTATTAATGTCTTATTTTGCTGAGGAGTGCAACCCGTTTACACAACAACAGACATTTTAAACCCTTGCCCCAAGTGAGCAATAAAAAGAGAATAAAAAGCTTTAAATAGTGACATAAAAAACAATTTCTGCAAGCCAACCCACCCGACTGGACTGATCTATATGATATCAATTTGATTTCTTCATGCCAGTCGGGGAGGTAGTTACAACCCTCCTTCTAATGGCCCAAAACTGGCCCAGGAATTTTGCAGTTGCACAAGCAATGGTCTCGCACCTGTCTTTAAAATGCGTAGGGCCTTGTTGTGGCTATATGTCCCAAGTTGTCTACATACTGGTGTTAGCCATTTCCTTCTAGGTCTGGCATAGGCGGCACAAGCAAAAAAGACATGGCCTATTGATTCGTTAGGGCATTGACAAGAGGGACAACCCTTGGGCTGTGATGAATTTGTCAGCCAGGAATTCATAATAGCATTAATGGGTAAACAGCCATGTCTGAACTGGATGTACAATTTCCTGTCTGCCGGCACTTTGAAAAAATAATGATAGCTTTCTAGCCGACTGATGGATAATATGTTAGTAAAAACATCAGTTAAACAGCCATAACAAATTTTCAGAAAGTTCACCTGTTCTACCCATGCCCAATACTGAGATTTAAGTTGATCCCTGGAAAATGTAGGCGAGAGACCTTCTTGCTCCTTAGGCACAACTATGCCTGCCGGGATGGTATCTATATGTTTAATCTATCCAATTTTATGGTATTTATCCAAAGAGGAAACTTCAGTAAAAGCGGCGGTATAGGGGGCCAGATCTGGGGTTGTAACCATTCTATGCCAAAAGAGCAATGGGTGTAGGCTCACTTGGTCATTTATAGACTTGATACCCAAGTCAAGTTTCAAGGGAAGAAGAGGAGTGCTTTGCAGGAGTGATACCAAGCTCGTAAGGAAGTTGTTTTCCACTGATGAAAGGGTATTAACATTGATGAAACCCCACAGTTCTGCCCCGTATAGCATAATACTCACTACCTTGCAACTTTACAACTTGAGTACGGGGACTAAAGGCTTGGTATACAAGAGGCAATGCTCCAGCCGCAAGGCCCCAGTTGACTGGGAAAATTTCAAGGACGCCTTCCTTAGGTGTTTCCTCCAGGCCATTCCCTCAGACAACTGGATTCCCAAGTAGTCAAATGAACCAACTCGCTCGAGCGGAACATTATCTAGGACCAAGATACCTTTAAGGGATTTGTGTGGGGTTTAGCATCATCAACTTGGTTTTAGTAGTGTTGATGACCAAACCCCTCGCATCACAAAAAGCCTTAAAATGATGTAAACGTTTTTGCAGGCCCATGGGGGTTTGGAAACCAAAAGGGTGTCGTCTGCGAACAATAAGGTAGCTATTTTGTGGTTTGCCAATGAGGGAGCGTCGGCTGGGATGGAACACAGGAGATCGGCCACCTGGTTTACATATAGGCAAAAGAGAGTGGGGGCCAGGACACACCCTTAGCGTACCCCCCCCACGCCGGATCTTAAATGGCTCGTGGTTTGGCCCTGGTTTCCCCACCCCACACAGGCAAAATTATCCTCATGCAGCCTAATAAGTGGTTCTAAAATGTCTAGAGGCATACCCATGTCCTGAAGGACTTGCCACAGTAAATCCCTGGGGACCAGGTCGAAAGCTGTTTTAAGATCTATAAAGGCAAGATATAAGCTGCCTTTACCCAGCACAACTACCTTCCAATACAGCAAGACCAAGCAAAAAGTCTGATCGATGGTGCCGGTCTTCCGCCTGAAGCCCACCTGGAGCGGAGAGAGGTTATCATTCTTATCCATCCAGGTCTGGATTTTAGCAAGGAGTGAACAGCAGGAGACCTTCTGGGCACAATCTTTTAGGCTAATTGGGCGGTAGTTAGGGGGCTTTGACCTGTCCCCCGTTCTTAAAAATGGGTATTACCTCTGCCCCCTTGCAGATGTCCAGGATACTCCCCCCGCCAGCAATATCATTGGCCAATTTCATGAAATAAGTTGCCCAGTTATCCCTATCGACTCGAAAGAGGTCACTAGGGATGCCATCTAGACCTGGTGCTTTTGCAGGGATAATAGCATCTAAAGAGTGCATTATCTCCTCCCTATTGAATATAAGGATACATGTAGGAACACCTATATTGTGGAACATCTGGGGACTGTCATTGGTGAAACCATTGGAGTATAACTCGCTAAAATGATGATGCCATTCTATAGCCAGAATGTTGTTAGCCAAAGGAGGTGAGCATTAAAAGTTGCTTTTAGACACAAAGGACCAGAACTTCTGACTGTCAGGATGCCCAATTGCCTCTCCTAGCTCTTCCCATCCCTGCTCATCCCATTCTTTTTTGGCACCTGTTTATACTCCTTCTTGGCATTATGAATGCTGTCTGGCTCTCTATTCTTGATAGCAACAGTCAGTCTCCCTCTCAAGACCCTGCACTCTTTATTATACCATGAATGTCTTCCCAAAGCCCTTCCCTGTGATAACTTGGTCTTATTAATCAGGGCAAGGAAAAAACCGGCCAGACAATCAAAGAATTCCCTATGGAGGGTACTGCATCTGCTCTGTATAGACAAATCTGTGGTCGCAAGTGTTACCTTCGCTAAATGCTTGATTAGGGCGTCGTTGAGCAATTGGATCTTGGTTTCATCCGCCGGAACCATAGGCCATTTGAGTCGGTGCTTATCATTTGTAGGGATTAGAATCTTTGAACCTAATAGTGTTGAGAGCTCTCTCCCAATGCCATCCCAGGGATTATCAATAGACAGAATAAGGGGGTTATGATCACTGTCGCAGGACGGGACTATGGCCATGTCCTGTACTGAGGGCCAAAGTGTCAAATCCGCTAATATGTAGTCGATCCTACTTGAACCATTTGGACCGGTGAATGTGATTTCTCCTCCTGTGTCTGAGATAGTTCTACCATTGGCGGCCCTAAACCTGTATTCAAGGGATATCACATTCAGTTGCAGTGCAGTTTGCGACCATTTTTTGATCAGAGTGAGCTCCAGAAGAGGTACTCTCCAAAATGTGTCCTCCTCATTCACATAGTTGGCCTCGGCCCAATCAAGTGGCTCAAAAATTACATTACAGTCACCACCAACTATTAGTGGATGACTTTCATGTCTGGCTTCCAATAAAATATCCAGGACCCGGAGGGTTGACGAGCTACCACCTCTGGTGCTCCTAGCATACACATTATATATATCAAGTGTCTTATCCTTGCCATTGAATAGCCTAATCCCAAGGATATCAGGGCTATTGGCAGCCAACTCTTTAGCATCACAATTTAACGTGAGGCTTACAAGTATGAGCAGCCCTCCTGAGGGCTGGCCATGTTTGGATGGTATTGCTGGTTTGTGGAAAGTCATAAACCCTGGAATAAATGTGAGGGTCAAGCTCCAGGTTTCTTGGAAAATACATATCTCAGTTTGAATGATAAGCTCCTGCCAATGCGGGCAATGAAGCTTCCCCTAATGCCCGCCAAGTTCTATGACATGATTCTCAATTCTTGCCCATTGCCTTTAAGAGTGGACGCCGGAGAAGGATTAGAACCGTTCGATACATAGCTTTTGTTGTCTAATAGTGGGTTTAACTCATGGAGCATACTAAAGCCAGGAACCCGGTCCTCTGAACCCCCTAAAGAACACCCAGGACATCACATCTAAAGCACCCTCCAAGTGAAGCAAACATGAGAACTACAGGAATAAACAGGCAGGAGAATACAGCCCATAATGCTCCCAACCAGAAAAAGGCTTGCACCACCTAGAACAAGCAGGAGAAGCCGAAGGTGAACACAAAAGCAGGAAGCCCATGGCGCCTCTACCCAAAGGGCAGTCAACCAACATGGGAACACCCGCTAAGAAAGAAGCACCAGAGACAGCCTTTAAAAGAAGGAAAGCAAGGAGGCCACAGATCGAAGAAGACCATAAGGTGTCAGACACACCAGAAAAGCCAGGGACAGACCAACAGGGACTCAACCAAGGCCCAGAAGAACCAGGATTCCAAAAGGAGAAGCCACCACTGGCACCAAGGAAGCAGCCAACCACAAAAAAATGACCAGCAGGGCACTGAGACCCCTATCACCCCCAAAACCATCGAGCAGAAGGGAGCCATCCCAAAAAAACACCACGAAGGCGAGAAGGCAAGGACAAAAAAAAACAAGGCCGGAAAGGAGGCACACCACAGAGACTCCAAGCCCAAAGGCTAATCCCCAGAAGGGAAATGGTGTTCAAAGCAACCACACCACCAGAACAACAGGCACAAGGAGGGCCAGAACAGACCGATCACCCCACAGTGCACAAAAGGGTGCCCGCAGTGCCAGAAGGCTGACACGCTCGTGCCCCCAAGCCGCCGCAGAGACACAGCAGCACAACTGACAGGGCGTTCCTAAGCAGACAATGGAAGGAATGCCCAACAAAGCCGAAAGGCCACAGAACCAACCCCAGAAGAAAGCCAGTGGGAAGCAGGGGAAGACCCAAAAGCCCCTGCCCCAACCAAGAAATGAGACATATCCCATCACCACCAATGAGGACCACAGCAGACCACCCCAAAAAAGGAGCAGAGGGCCCACCACCAGAGCCAAGGCACACACCCAGAGGACCAGCCAAAGGTAGGATCACACAGAGCAAACCAGGAAGGAAGGATGCACCGACCACAGAGCCAGCCCCCACCAACCTGACCGACCTGGCTACCAGAGAGCTCAAAGGACACCACCACCACTGAAAACCCTAGAGGAGGACCAGGCAAGAACATTCAACACCAACCATCAGCGCTGACACAGGACGACCGCCACAGCCCCCAGACCAGGTGAAAGAGCTGGAGCTGGGGCACAGGGACAGGCCAACAGGTCAAGACCAAGCCACTCACAAAGAAAGCAGGGGAACCCAGGAGACAACCGCCGGAACCCTGCCCAACAAGGCACAGCCCCCCCTCCCCCCCCTCCATGGCCAGAAGGAGGCAGGCCTGATGAGCACCAGAACACCAGCAGCCTGAAGGGTAAACAACCTTTACAACGCAACTTTTACATCGCAGAGCCTATACAACGCAACCATTACAACGCAAATTATTACAATGCATTGCTCTGGGGGGCGCTCTAGGATAGGGAATAGGTTAATTTACTATCCAATAACCTTCCCTAGTGTCCACGGGGACTGGAGTTGGAATAGTAAATTAAACTATTCACTATCCAGCACCCCAAAGCACTATGCGTTGTAATGGACTGCGTTGTAATACTTGCGTTGTAAAGGCATGCGATGTAAAAGCATGCGTTGTAATGTCATACATCCGCCTGAAGACCAACCAGGAGAACCAGGCAGCCAGAAAAACAACAAGAGAAGAGCCAGAAGTCACAACACAACACCCCTCCAGGAAAAGAAATCCCTAAGGAGCGGACAACACTTGAGCTGGACCCAACCGAACCAGGACCCAGAAACCATAGAGGACCAACGGCAGAGCGAGGCAAATCCCCAAGGTCATGTGACCAGGGGAACCCAAAGGACAAGCACAGCAGGAAACACCTCACCTCAAACAACACACACCAAGGAAGACACCCCCGTGGTATGTTCAAAGGCAGACAAAACAGCTCCGGAGAAAGACAAACCCACCAGCCACCAGAGACAAGCCGCACACTGAACAACATAAACAGCGACCAGTCACTGCAAACCCTAGACACTACAGCCGGGACAAAGGCCAAGGAACACAGGGCCAACCAGCACAAACTGGGAAGGAGGAAACCCCCAACCGAGCAACCAGCCGACCAACTGCCCGATGGGCAAATGACAACACCCAGGAACCACCCCAAGCGAGTCCCAACACTGGAAGCAGAAGGGCCAAGACAAAGCCCCACTACAGCCCCAGAGCAACCGGAGACACAGAGAGCACCGGCCCCAGAGCCCCAGAGCCCCAGGCCAAAAACCGTCAGGAAAACAAGCACCATGCCAGGATCACAAGAACAGGGGATACAAGCAGGACAGCCCATTGCCAAACCCAGCCAATGTCCCCACAGGCACCGTGAAGCCAGCTCACTGAACCACAGACCAACCAGCACAGATAGGAGGAGGAGGAACACCTCTCCGGCCACCAGAAATCCATACCCCAAAGTAGGAAGGACAAAACAGCCCAGGAGAACAAGCAACAGCACACAACACCCAGGCCAGCGATTCGAGGTTGCACATGAAGACCAACCCAACAGCAAGGCCACCACCAACCGCACCAGAAGACAATGGAACCAAGTCAGAAGGCCCTAGAGCCACCCAAGATGCCAGAAGCAGACATTTGCCATCAAAAAGCCAGAACAGCTGTCCCCAGAACGTGAGCAATGAGGCCACAAGCTCGGCAACCCCACAGGCCTGGAACGAGGGACACAGGGCTAAACACTAAACAACCACACACCAAAAATACTCCAATCCCCGAGGCAGAGAGAAAAAATGGCAAAATCAGCCACAACCCAAGGTCACACAGATGTAAAACCCACCGAGGGATCAGAGGCTGGGAAAGGGACAGTCCAGAGACCAGACCCATGCAGACACAGCAACAGCAGCACAATGAAAAGGGTAGTGTGGAGGGGCACAAACTCAGGGATAGGAAGGACTGGAGACAACAGGGGCACAATACTGTGCATCTGGAGCACAGCACCGATTATGGGGAATCCCCAACAGGAAGGCGGTCAGGAAAACTAATTGACCATGCCCATATTACCAAGAACAAGCACCAGGTGAAAATGTGAAATGACCTTGCCCTCACGGCTGGGACTCGAATCCCAGCCACAGAGGCATCAGTGACACAGCAGACAGAGATATCACTACCGAAACGAGATGTCCAGTCACAGAAGCCAGGTACTGCATGTCACACCAAACACCACAGTCTCGGTCTAAAAGTGCCAAACTGCAGAAATAAAGGGAGAAAGAAAACCACTACGTGAAACTCACACCCGGGACTGGCAGACTTCCGACTGCACCACCCGACATAGCAATGGCCCCACCAACCCGCCCAGGTGTGCACCAAACACCAAAGCCCCTGAGCAGCAGCCAAATCGTCCCACCAGCAGCCAGGCATTCCAGGGGCACCTCCAGCACAGCCCCAATTCCACCAACCATCCACAACGGCGTGTCCTCCAATCGACCCTGCCACCAGGAACAACCACCCTCGCAACCCAGAACTGTCCGGGAGGGTCGGTGCTCCAGCCGCAAAGGGCTGGCCAGCAACATCCACACCTCCGGGCAAGCCCAGCAGGTCAGGAGGCACATCAGAGAAACCCCATCCAGGACAGCCCAGCAGCCAGGCGGGGACTCTACCGAAGATCGCTACTCCCTCCAGCAGGAACAACACCCAGCATCTCATTCCTGTCAATAGGCAGAAAAAAGTAAAGGCCGAATGCTGATTAGGTACAAGCTGTGTACTCCCAGTGGAAGGGGGTGGGGTAGGGGTCCCAGAATTTCTCTGTTCTTTTTTCTGTCAGGGAAATGGTTATCTCCATAAGAAATACATGGGACGAGGACTAGAGGGTCCTGGGGGTAATAGCTTGCCAGAGCAGAATAACTTGACAAAATTAATGTTGAGACTACTATAATGTTCACAGCCTTTTTATTGTTTTACAACTATTATTAGTTTAACATGCAGCGTAACCCATTTTATGTTTATTCTTTTTTTATTTCTTCGTTAGGCTTTTATTCTTTCTTTCTTTCCACATGTTATGCTATGTGAAACAAATAAATTATTGTTCCCCTATCTTATTTAGTGAACATAACACTCTTTTCCTTTGCAATAATATTGTTTTCAAAGGTTAGAAAATATTAGTGACATAAAAGTACAATAAAAGAAGTGGTGTTACATTGTCCAAATAATGTTTCTAGTAATTCAGACAGCTGTTAATTTTGTGCTCAATATCAGTGAAAGTAATAATTTGCATTTGTGAGACAGAGACTTTTTTTTGTTCTGAACCAATTTAGGGATAATTGTAAAGTAAAACTGTTTTATTACATTTCTCTAGGGCGCACATTGTTGGGTTCTCTGTGTTTGGTAAATTAGATCACTGCTAGCTTTCAAGGTAGGCACCAAATGTTATCTTGTCGTTGGACAATTCAGGAGCACTTCATCGAGGTAAAATAATGGTGTTGTTGTGTTAGTAAGTTCAATTTGTCTTGGTAAGGGCTAAGTATGCTGACATGTTGTAATTGGTTTCTCCGTATTACTGAAGTTTCTTTCGGAGGAAGGAATGGAGAAAGTTCACGTTCACCACATCAGCAATTTTCTGGATCGATCCCTTAACATTTCTGAATGTGAAGTTATTGAAAACGAGTTGCTGGCACAAATGAGCCATAGTAATTTTAAAATAATGAACTTCTTCTCTCTCTCTAAATGTGAGTTTAGTGGCACTGAAAAGAATATAGACGCACCAGTTAGACACACAAGGCCTTATTTCTGAAAACGGTTGAATCGCCGCGTGAAACAGCGATGCAACCGTTTTCACTGCTTCCTCCATGTGGCATGATGGATGCGTCATATAGATATGACGCATCATGTCGAAAGGAGTTACAGATACATCAGTATTTCTGACGTATATGTAGGTGCAGTAATAATGCATTGCTGGAGTGTGCCACAAAAGTGATGCAGCTCTAGCAACAGGGCCGGACGGGCCATAGCGAGTACCGGACAATCCCCCAGTGTGCCCGGCAATTCCCCAGTGGGCGGGGGGCCGGTTTGGGGCCCCTAGGGGCCGTTTTTGTTACAGGCCCGTTTTTGCAGCATAGCTGCAAAATCGGCCCTGTAACAAACTCGGCCGAAAACCGGCCCTGGCAAAGAGCTCGGCGGCACCCACAACCCCCCCACCCGGGAGGGGGGAGAGGGGCCGGCTGAGCACTTTGCCAGGGACGGTTTTGGTTCCCAGTCCAGCCCTGTCTAGCAATGTAGCCTTTCACATAGGGCAAGCCCCATGTGAAAGGGCCTGCGTCAGTCTTATGACTGCTGTGAGGCAGGAGTAAGATTTTGACGCAGTGGCATCCTAGAAGTGGCACAGTGAAATCTGATAGATTTCACTGCACCACTTCTACGAGGCTTTTTAAGTGGGAACGCCCACCCTGCATAGGTTATACCTGATGCAGGTATAATGTAGCGCAGGGCTTTACAAAGTGACGCACCTGCTTAGATGCGTCACTTTGTAAATAGGGAGCAACATGACACACTCCTTACTCTGCCTTGTGTCACAAAAAGTGACACAACTGCGGCGCAAAAGTGACACAAGGCCTCATAAATAAGGTCCACAGCATTTCCCATATTGGCCAATTTAGATATATTACGAACATTTTTACTAAACCATCAAGACATTTCGGGGCACTCATTTTACAAGCACTTATTGTGAGACATAAAATCAAACAAGCTTTTAACAAGGGCAGTGTATACCCCTGTGGCTCTAAAAGTTGTTTCAAGTGTAAAGGTCTTGGTCACAGGAAAAACCAGCGACATATGACATCATCATTCGAGCCCGTCATCATCTATCATCTCTCAATTTTGTTATACAGTTCCAAAGAAAAGAATGTAAAAACCAGTCCATAGACCAAACAACAAAAGATCAATGTAAGCACTTGGGAATCAAAAACCAGTAAAAATATTTGATGACTGAGGTGTTGCAAGGGTACGCAATGACTTAATATAATCCAGTAACTGCTGTAGGATATTCTTTCATACAAAATGGCCGGTATACCAGCACTCTATTATGTATTACATGAAAAATTGCGAAAACCTAATAAAAAGATTTTATACATAAAAATATCAGTAATAATTTATAAAAACATTAGCTAATCATTTTTAACATGCAGGCCATTTGGTGTAAGACGTGGAGATATTCCCTGCTTCACATGTCTTGAAAATATGACAACTGGAAAACATCCATATTTGCCATTTAAAATAATTGCATTTAGAAAGGCTGAACAAGAATAACAATACTAGCTGATCACTACATATGACAGCTTGTATCAGGACCGCATTGATCTTACACCCAATTCAAAATATTCAATGATGATGGTTATTTATGAAAATCCAGCACTAATAGCGGGCCAGTTACTCAGAAAGTATTTTGATGATGCAGACATTAGAAGCCTACACACTGTTGTAAAAATACGTGTTTTATTATTTTGTAAATTCAACTACCAAAATGATTTCACTCTTGTGCATGTCTGTATAAGAGTCTGCAATGTGTAATCTTTAGTAATGGATACATTGTACTTTGCACGGAAAAAGGCTTGACACACCCAGCATAGGGTCTTCATTTTAAAATGCACACAGGTTGGCCCAAGTGAGGCAAATTTATCATGGGTACTCTCTTACTAACTGTTTACGGTCAGGCTTTCTACAACAGTAACAACAGTAACAACTGATCACCAACATTTCCCCCCAAAATTACACTAATTAAGACGTTTACTCAAAATAAGTATGTTTCCTTTGGTGTATCTCTATGCAGTAGTGTGTAGCATATTTGCATTACCCTAAAGCTGTCAGACAGACGTCTAAGAGTCCAATTTTGTACCATTAATTCTCAAAATTAGTTGTAGATCCAGACCCTCTAAGGGTCCCAAGTAGAAAAATTCAAACAATATTAGAATATAATTGGCTGGGAGATTGTTTTCTTGGTTATTTTGAAATCAACTGATCTTGGGTATACACCCGTTTCTAAAGGAATTTGATTTTTTTCCAACATGAGTACAGTGTTGTGGCCATTGCCATTTAATGCCAGGACTTGTTGAATATCTGTGATTTCATAATTATGCCCCACATACATTTTCTTTTCAAGAAAGGTAGTTGAGTGCTTGGACACATCATCTGCCACTTAAGGGCGGCAGATGATTCTAACTTGGGTGGAACTATGTTCGGCACACCACCTGTGCCATACACCATTTGTCAGTGATAATTGGTTACACTACGGATGGATGGAGACCATTTCGCTGATAGCCTTGGTGTTATCTTGATGTAGGAGCACAGATGCCAGCACAACCTTAACTATGGTGAGCTGCCACCATCCACACCAGAAAATGTGGATACTCTACTGTAGTGGAAGCATGAACGATAGTCAACTAACCTAATTAGACCGTTAATCATCGGTTAAGCATTGGTACTCATATTTTTTACGGACTTACATTGTCCTTGCATGACGCAATTCATCACAAGCCAACAGAATGCTTTAGGTTGTGTTTATAAAGCCACCCAATGGGCTGTTTGTGCCATCATGCATAACTTTGTAAAGAAATGTGATGCAATGCAGCAGCTTGTGTTGCGTTGCATTACATTTCGTTGTGGTAGACGTTCAAAGGGTGGAGCATGGGCATTCTCACGCATTCACCCATGGAACTTGAAGCAATCCCATATTTACTGAAGGTAGTAGACATTGATTATGGCCAAAAGGGTGTTCCTACCACAGAGAGACATGATTAGGAGAAATATGTTTATTTCACCTCCTTGCCTGTTAGGACTTTAAAGCATATGGGAGAATGATGCAAGGGTGCCTTTTTAGACACTATGTAGCCTTAATTGCACCAGCATAGTTAAAGAGCCGAAGAGTACCTATATCTTGGTAAATATGGGACTGTGTTGCTGTCTCCCATTCACACAACTCATCGCAGTAACTTTACTTGCTGCCTTCTGTTGCATGAACTTTTAATATATATGCCCCCCAATTACTTACAATGCAGTAGCTGGGGACAGTAAACGTGTTCAACACAAAAGTGGGTAGAATGTCTCCATTTTAGCAAGATGTGAAAGAATGAACTATGACAGATTTAAATAAATTGTGCATCTATTAACCAAAGTGAGCAAAATGAAAATTCTGCATTCTGCATAAACCCACATAAATAGCGAATAATACAAAGATTCATAAAGGAGACTGTCTACATTTGCAAACAGTGTACAAACCATGTAAGTTCTCGAACAAGGAAAAAGGTTAGCATAGAAAACATAATTTATATTTCACTTTTAAATCTGCTCCAATCTAGTCAAATAGTGATTGTTTCTTAAAAATGCTTCAGAAATAGTGTCCACTAAAACAAGTTAAAAGAAAAAAAATGGCAATTTGAAAGAAAACAGCATGGGGCTTTCGAAAGCTCGGTTTCGTAGATAAAAAGTGTATAAATATTGCTTCAAAATAAAAAATGTACTCAGTAAACCAGAGTGCAATGCAACACGAGTCGATTGGATTGAATTTAAGAGGAAAGATGCAGAGGCAAGATAATGCATTGCAAATACTGAATTAAAACAGTGCATTATAAACAATTAATCCACTAGCTGTTGATAGTGTGAAGAAGCAGTCCTTCACTCTTTCTCTCAGATTTTAGGTGAAATGCAGTCTAGTTGGTCAAGATGTCAGGGTCAGGTCATGAGTCCAGTGACTAATGTCTCTATTAGCGCTGCCTCAACACATGGTAGATCGATTGCAATCAGCAAAAGCTTGTTTTTAATTAACTATGTACAAATGTGTATTTTAACAGAGGACACATGAAGCTTGCATAATGTAACATAGGGATTTCAACAATTAATGAATAGATTTCAGTCTATAGAAAGTCGATTGCAATATACATTACATTCTTGGTGTTGAGCATAAGATTCAAATATAGAAAATAATGTATTCGGTTAGTATAATCATGTGTGCTCTGTGTACGATGCAGGGCTTCACTAATTTAGAACATGATGCCTGAGTTTCTTTTCATGATGTATACATCTAATTCTATATATAATCAATTCGATGTATGATGTCACCTTCATTGTATCACATATACTGTTCAGTATCTCCTATCCTGGGATCTTCACTTGTGTTGATGTAATTGAATTTAGACTCTACCGGATCCCTTAGTGAAGTATACATCACTTTAAGAATTTATGAATCACAAAACTTATTTGTGTGAAATTGAAATCTCTCTAAAAATATTGGTGTCAAGCTTTCTGGATTCCAAGAACTGAACATAACAATGGAATTCCAAACAATATGAAAAGACCTGTCCTCAAAGCGACTCTGATGTTAATCTTATTTTGACAAGCAATTTATAAGCGCTCGAGATAGTACAGTCTTCTTGGCAAGGCAATCACTCAAAACATGTCTGCTTTGGAGAGCCTTTGACGATTGTCTCTTGCACTTCACTGCTAAATGGTAGCTAATTCCCTCTCATACGAGGACTGTCTGTATTCATTGCTTTCATTGCTCAAGCTAATCCGCTAAAATAGGACAATATTTTGATCTTTAACTTGAAACATGAAAGTTCCAAATATGCCTCCTGCTTTTAAGCGTTTCTTCTACTGCAGTTCCAAGGTCTGTGAAACTCCTTTTGAAGGTCTGTGCTGCAAATCGCTTCACGCACATGATTTTTCAGAGAGAAGGCAGACGAAACGGGTGGTTTATCTATCTACTGAGTCGTGTAGTGTAGCACTGGTGATTTCTAATGCTTGTGAGGTCACCCCGGTAACCATGGCTGAACTCCAAAAGGTAACGGAGGGCTCAGGGCATCAACACTCCCTGCCGTCCTTTTCTGGCCACCACTGAGGAAAGAATCTCAGACATCTCTGAGAACTTGGAAATGACAACATAGATCCAGTACATGCAGGATTACCACTACACCCCAGGGCATTATAAATATCACAAACTCTTGCGCCAGGCCTGAACAGTTCACCTCCAAATCATTGATTTCAGGTATGTGAGTCCAGTTAGTTCAATCGAAGGAAAACAAGACAACAACACCCAGGATAAATTAGGCTATCACACACAAGTCCAGGACTGGAAAGAGTGGAGGGATACTAATGGTTCTTGGCTATAGAATCTGGCGTGCAGACTTTAACCCAGGTCAGATGTCTCCTTTTTCAGAGAAGGTGCTGTTGGTGAATGAAACACCTGACAATATTGGGAATTTAGTGGAAGTGACTCTAACATGATGTTTCAGTGGCACTTTGGGAGCTAGTACCAGTGTGCCCAAATGCACAAACCACATTTTCACCTTCTCTGTAGAACTTCTGGCTACAGAACACAGGATGAAGACAGTATAATGCAGATGCGATGGGTCTCGGGATAAGCTGCATACCTGGAAAATGACAATAAAAATTCCCTGTCTAGCAAACATTGTACAAACTCTGAGTCTACATTTGATTTTTGACTTTACACCATGCTAGAATCAGATTGAGTGAAATGACCATACTACGACAAGCTGAAGTGCTCTTCATGGTCTACCAAAATTAGCTGAAAAGTCAGGGCCCGATTCACAGAACTAACTTAAGACAAAATACTAAACTTACTACCGTTTTGGTATTGACAGAAGGCACTAACTAATTTTGGTATTTTCAGAAGGTACTTACTCATTTCGGTATTCACAGAAGTTAGGAGTCCTAACTATAGGATTCCTAAATGCCTTCTGTGAATACCGAAAATCTTAACGTTAGGATTTTTCACAGTTTAGGAATAGTAAAGTTAGGATTCCTAACTCTAGGACTTTTTAAATGCCTTCTGTGAATACTAAAAGTCTTAAAGTTAGGATTTTTCTCAGTTTAGGAGTAGTAAAGTTAGCACTCCTAACTTTAGGACTCCTAAATACCTTCTGTGAATACCTAAAGTCTTACAGTTAGGGTTTTTCTCAGTTTAGTAGTAGTAAAGTCTAACTTTAGGACTCCTAAACTGTAGCTTTAGCTACTAGAATAGAAAAAGTCTTCCATCTCAGATCATCAATCTGAGATTGGGAATCCACAAGAGTTTGCCATTAGTGGATCTTAATATTCTTTGGGTCCCATGATGTGTGACACAGTAATAGAAAGACATTTCCGGTCAGTTTGCTGAAAGGCTATGAAGACAATAGTTTGTGACTCAAACAAGATCCGCTTCTCTACCGGAAGCCAATAGAATACTCTTAGGCAATTCGAATGTGGGACTTCTACAAGGGAGTTTAACCACTAGTTGGAAAGCAGCATTTTGCGCAACCAGCAATTTATCGATTAAGTATTTTTAAATACCTAGATGAAGACTGTTGTAAAAATAAATCCTAGAAGTAAATAATACACAAAAACAGTGGTTGTGTCAGTAAGTTCAACTGATTTGTAATAGGTATTGGATACCATGCAGAAAAAATGCCTTAGTCATATAGCCAAGTAACACACCAAGGAAAACAAATTCTTTAAGATATGGTAATTGAATTTCTTTACTTTATATTCGTAATGTAGTGTAGCTCCTATTTTCCCAATAGGCTCTGCGCATTGGAATAGTACCTACAGCAGTAAAGGCCTAGGCCAGACGTTAACTAGGTCTACTACTGTCGTTACTAGACTTAATTTTTGGGTTTGCCAGCTAAGCTCAGAGTTCGCTAGAAACTTTCTCGAATGTTCAAGGAAGGGATTAACTCCCCTGATTAGACAAGAAGGGATTTAGTTTCTGACAACCATAGAACATGACAACTTTGCTCTCCCCTAATCAAGAGTCAATCTCAAGAGTCGTGTGAGCACAAGGCAATTATTTTACTCAGTCAGTACGTGCATTCTTAGTCTCATCAGAATGTAGAGAAAAGGAAGAGACGGGCGTGTTCAATAAAAGATGTTATTTATTGATCAGTCTCTTTTCTCATACAAGAGAAATGGATCGATATTATTGCAATACTTATAATTAAGTAAAGTGCATACATTAGAAGCAATAGTATAAAATAATACTGTAAAAACATTGATATGGTTTCTGAGCCTATGATGTTTAAAATGACTAAAATATATTTACATACACATATACATTTGACTAAACGTACTCAACTGGTGTTTCTAAATACGCCTACCCCGTGTACCTGACCTAAGTCTAATGCGTGGGCGGGAATAGAAAGTTACAGTTTAAGTTAAGTTTGTTTTTGCCAAGTGAATAACTAAAGAATTCTCTGTGAGGGGTTATTCAGTTCTGTACCTGGAAGTTTAGGATGAATGAGGAATGGTATCTCTTTCTCTGCTCTCGATATTCCAGGCTGCCTGCGAGGGCTACCCGGAAGCGCCGGTGCTGGGTCTCTCGGCTTGAGATAGCAGCGCGTCTCTCAGCGCGTCAGGAAGGCGGGGCTGCTGCCAGCGGGGTCTGCTTCTGCTCTCGGCTTCGGCAAGTATGGCTGCTCCGTCTTGTCACCACGCGTGTGTTTGCATAGGGCAAGGTCGGCAATATTTATACCTTAAAGGTGCCGAGATTGACGTAAGGATGGACATAGGTACGTCAATAAAGATGTCATACGACTTGCTCGTTAGCACATTCTTTTGCAAAAGTTCTCTGTGAAATCAAAACAATGGCCGCACGGATTATCCAGGTTGTCATAGGTTTGATTTGTTATGAGAACGTCGTATGCCTTATCAGGGGCTGGAGGAATGTCGCTTGTCTAATTAGATCTCAAGCGTTATGACCTAATCAGATAACACGTTCCTGTGCCGTAGTGTGACTGCGTCAGATAACGGTATCTGCATCATGGGGGATTTCTTGCCTCATGGGCTGACTGTTAGTTAACTTGATAGTTAGTTTAACCAGAATAGGGTCAGGAATAGGGGGATCGATTCAGAACCTATAGAAATACACGACACCCACTCCACGCTAACTATGGTCATATCTACTAATCTATGCATAGTATAACATAGTACAACATACTATAGAGTATAGTGTATACCTTACCACCCCAAAATACATAAATACATTTTGAAATTTTCAAATATACTGAAAAATTGCAGTCATATATATTGTATGCACTTAAGCTATGAATCAAATGCAAAAGTAAACACGCATTGTTATGCATTATTGCTTATTGGTATATGAGAAATACACATGAAATGGCTCTTAATATGGCTATACAGAAAGGAAGTTCGAGACCATTTCATCACATAATAAAGTATTTGTGAACCTACCAGCGGGCAGCTAAAGTCTATATAAAGTATCTAAAAATAGAAATCTTAGTTCTCTAGGAACAGTTTCTTACTTTAAGCAGAAGATCAGTGTCCCGGGAAAAAATATGTAGAAAAATATTTTTAGGGGGCATGCTGAAAAAATTGCTGTCCGCGAACTGGATGGTAATTGTTCATGTGACTTTATTTTTAAAGTTGAAGGCCGAATTCAGGGAACGCCGTGTGCGAGTTTACTCAAAAGTCTCTATTTCTGTTCCGGAGAGAACATCATATCATTCAGGCTTTCGAAAAAACTGTCAACAGCTTCATGGGAAAGTTCCACTAAGTCGGAAATAGGGGTAACCATGCATTCATGCGCATGATTGTCTCCATTGACATTCTGATTTGCATTGCTGACAGAAGGTCGTACCTGTTCGATGTTGCTTTCATCTTGAACTTCACTACTCTTCAATCGTAGTGGTGAAGATTCCAGGAATGGCGTCATCAGGATTGGCAGCCTTTGAGGGCAGCACAAAGCGTGAACCGGCGCATCCGATTGTAGCGTCAGACAGGTGTCTAACACGCATTCTTCTCCGCATAGCAGACACCTTAGTACAGGTAAAACACACCTTTGCCACATTGGTCGAAATGATAGAAACCAAGTCATATTTAGGTCTCTAAGCGGGGAGAGTCCCAGGATTTTTGATATCCGGTCCCGGTATCCAATGGCTAGGATCGTATCTTCCATTGTCGCGAGAGTTTGATCTGTGACATGGGTTGCCATAACGAAAAATAAGGACTAGGAATAGGATTCCCGCAATTAGTCCTAGGATCAGGGGAAGTCCGCCAAAAATCGAATGGACGAAATCTGGAAAAATACCCAGTATGGCTTTGAATGGTGTTAATGCCATCGAAAATACTGTCTTAAATACCTTTGAGACCCCAGTGGTATCAGAAATATTTAAGATTTCGCTTAGGATTCCCGCGAAATGTACGGGGGAATTAGTTGATAATAATGTATGTATCTCTGCAGTCGTCCTTGCGACTTGTAGATCATATGTTTCTTTTGATGACGTGAGCCTTGTAGGCGTCTGTAGAAGCACTGTTTTCATTCTGCTTAAAGTATCTATTCGAATAGAAGTAATTTTCAAACCGGGCCATGCCCTTGCCTCCCTGTCTGGAAAGGAGCTGGGGAATAAAGAACGTCCACAGCACTTGACCTTCGCCGTTGTAGTTACTAGATAAGGAGTCCCGGGCATAAGACTGCAACATCTGCGGTCTACAATAAGAATGTAACTCCCATTATAGAGTCTTTGAAAGAATGGTTCTATTTCAGTTGCAGGTGCGCCTTGCTGGTGACATGAAAGGTTGTATGAATTCCCTTCACAGGCTCCATGCAAACTAATTCCGTTACACAGAAGCGTGCCGCTTAGTGACATAGCACAATTGTTGCCACTAAGAAACACTTTCTGTCCTTTATTACTGACACATGCATGTGAATAGGGCAGGTTCCAAGTTGTTTTAAGGTACCCCTTTCCCAATTTCTCGTACATGCCAGCCTGTATATATTTTTGGCAGTATTGAAACCTGAAGGTTGAGATTGGAATATTTATGATTCCGTGGATTATCCATTCACTGACAGGTCGTTCTGACATTGTCATTGGTAATCTTTCTAGTTTTTCAATGCTCAAGATTGTATAATCAGCACCCTTTTGCGCCATACCGATTTGTCTATCAGTAAGGTTAAAGATTTGGAATAGTGACGTGTTGATTAAACGCCAAGGCACATAGCCTGAACGCAGATTTTGTAACGTCCAGCCAAGCTGTACAATGGAACGCAATTGTGACTGACCATGTTGTAATAACAGTAAGTCTTGCGATAATATATCGATTGCTGAAGACACAATGCTGTCCAATGAAAAAATTCTGGAGGACAGAGTCATTAACCCATTATCCACTACAGAAAGTGAT
The DNA here is from genome assembly GCF_964261635.1 of Lissotriton helveticus. NCBI lineage: Eukaryota > Metazoa > Chordata > Amphibia > Caudata > Salamandridae > Lissotriton > Lissotriton helveticus. The sequence continues at coordinate 685,970,424 of NC_136072.1, read as the reverse complement.
TTTTCCAAATTGATACGGTCAATTTCCCGTATTCTTTCTGCTGTTTCAATTTGAGTAACCTTCCAGGCCTCATTGTATGCTGCATATACAGAGGCTGCTATGAAACGCTTTTGACGCTGTTTGCGTGGTCCCAGTATGAAATCACGCAAGTCAGCACCATCAGTAAGTAAAGTTAGGTGTTGCTTAATTTCAGGCAGTGTGGAAGTCTGTAGCCATTGAAGGCATAATTTGCCCACACTGTAGGTTGTTATTATCCCTGGGTGATGTCTTTGGGGATATCTTGGGTCTGGCCTGGTCATTTTGAAACCCTGTGTTTTATTCAGGAATCTATCTTGACAGTAATTTGTATCTATGGGCCAGATCAACCATTGTTTCCAATCAGGATGTGTTCTTATGTCTATTTCTTCATCTGTATCAGAGCTATTGCTAAACATTGTTGGCTTTGGAATAGACGGGTTATTTAAATCTTTGATTTTGGCTAAACCAAGACAGGTGGTTTGTTGAACAGTGTCATTTAAAAATATCATTTGTTCTGGGATCATGCAGGCTCTAAACAAAGCTTCTAAACCCTGTACTTGCCATTCTTCTGTACCCCAAACACTTTTCAAATCAACATTTTTGTCCCAATAATCAAATCCAAAAGTATTCATTTTTTCAAAGAATGAATCTGAATATATCAATTTTGTGTTGGTTATCATGGTTTTCATCCCTGTCTTGTTTGACAATTTGTAATAAAATGTTTCAGCATTAGTTATGTTAAAACCTGAAAAATATGAATATTTGTCATAAACGGTTCTAGAGCTCCCTTTTGGAGGTGTAGCACAATGTTCCCATTGATTATAATTTAAAACATTTCTAGGTTGTGCAGATTTATGCAAAAAATGGTTACCATAATGGTTATAGCAATACATACTATCATAATTTGTAGAACCTTGCAAATAATCATGTTTTGTAAATTTAGCAGACATTACTAAGTCAGACAGCATATTGTTAATACTTTCAAAGTCCCAATCATCAGCAAATGAGTTTGGCTTTGCAAAGTCACTCAAGGAGATCTTGATTTGGTGTGGATATTTCAGGATCTCGACCGGACCATAAATTTCATAGTCAGTGTTGTCCCAGGCTACCCCACCAGGTATCGGATTGGCTGTGAAGTTGGCTGAAGAAAGTTCTGGAGAAAGTTCTCTTTTCTCGACGTGTGAAGATGTGTGTGGTTTGAGGACCAAGTTGATGTTCTGACTTGCTGTGTCCATTTTAGCATATTTTCCCTCAATGAAGCGTCCCAAAGTAAATACCATGATGAGCCAAAGTATGAGGATAAATGCACCAAAACCCACCCAAAATTCAATCCATGGAGAAACCAGATACGTTTCTTTCAGTTGTTTCAAAAGTTCCTTAGCTTTGTCTTTAAAGGATTTTGATGATGGCTGTGTCTTTGGTTCACTGAAGCCTTCAGAGGAATCGTCGAAGTTGATGAAGTAACCAGATGCAGTTCTGTCAATTGTTCCAATTGGTTCAGGATTTTTGTTTTTTGCATTGTCACTTGGTACTTCAGTATAGATTGGTGTGTCTCTGCTAAATGTTTTTATTTGGGTTTTCAGAGGTCTGAGTTCTATTGCATTGTTGCATAGTCCTTGTTGTTCTTCTGTAGGCGTTTCGAATGTGATAAGCCTCCTTGATAGGACCTCTGTACTGGTAGCAAACCTTGGTGTTCTGCTACTTATTGGGAGTCCACTTGGCCTACCGTTTGTTATCGGCCACATGTTGTGGTTTTACCAGGTCGATAGATACAACTTGGTTCTCCTTTTTTCCAGCAAGTGGCGGTAGTACAACTGATCTTGTCCCGTTGACAGACAAGACAGGAACTGCTTTTCTGTAAGAAGGCCCAAATTCCTTCTTTACCGCGATCTTCTCCCTGACCAGATCCCCGACTTTTGGAATCCAGACAGGTCTTGCTGGGACAGGTGGTGATTCTTCAGTGGTCGTTGGCTGTTGTTTCAACTGTATGTTGCTCAGGTCTTTTCTTGTTTTGTTTAAGTCCTGTAAAATAGCCAAACGGTCTTTGACATCAAAGGTTTTTTCTATTACCACTGAAGTCTGACTATCAAGGTCAGAGATCAACATCCTAGTTCCGAATAATAATTCGTACGGACTGAATCCCTTCAGAGAATTTCTTGGCAAGTTATTTAGACTACGTTGGACACTTATTAGATGTTTGACCCACCCAGCTCCCGAACCTAATATCCTTTCCATTATAGATTGCTTTCTGCCTTGGTTTTTTCTTTACACCATCCAGTACCCTCAGGAAGGAAGTGAGAAGATTCCCGCTGGGCTGTGCTCATTTGGCCATGTTTCCCCCCAGGCTGGTATGCCTGAGTGAAAACAATGGTCAAACGTAACATGCTCTTAGCGTATATGCCATTTAGACTCGCAAATCTTGTATAATAGTCCGGACGTCAGCCGAGTGCTGAGGATCTACATTATAAGTGGAAACTAGCCTGTATATGTTAATCGCAAGCCATTCTTTTTGCTGGTAATATTATCTGCCTTGATACGACGAGGTTTTAAACTGCTTCTCTCCCCACTGCGATCTCTGTTGCAGTTTGGGCAGTTTTTTACAAACATGGTGTAGTGCAGGCTCATGCCTGGCCACCAGTACCGTGATTGTAATTCTTCCAGAGAATCTTTTAATTTAAGGTGTCTGAGACCCTCGCCCATGTGTGCGTCTGCGACTAACAAGTGTCTCCTGTCCATGTTTGGAATCACTCTATCCCCCACTCCAGGGATTCGAGCAAAAGGGACGGAGTTTGCATCGATTATGTATGTGTAATTGAGTGGATAGTTGATCGGTAACGCTGAGCAGTTGCCTTTTGATGACGTTTTCACCGCCAGCAATGTTTCACCGTCAATGTATTTTAATGTACGCTTTTTTCGATCTACGGGAGCCGGTTTAGTGGCTGCCGCTGCGGCTGCTTCAGCCAATGAATTCCCTACAACGTGAACGCCATCACGTTGATGACTTAGTGAGTGAGTCACGTGAGTCTTTGGTAGTTCTTTTTTCAAAAGAGCTACTTGTTCCCAGAGCAGTCTCTGCTTTATTGGTGCATCTGTGTCATCTTTGTAACCGTTCTGAATCCATGTCTGCAAATCGCTGTTATATGATTTGACGCAGTAATATGAATCTGACACTATAAGTGTCGGGAATTCGCGATCCGCATTATCTAGCGCCATTTTCAATGCGATTATTTCAGTTTGTTTTTCTGAATTAGTTTCTACTGAGTGTGATTTTGTTAATAGAGGTTTTAATTTACCTCCGCGCCACACTTCTTTTGTAATCTCACATGTGGGGTTGTATGCATGTTCTCCCCAAACGGAGGGTTGAGCATGTCCGTCTGTATAGATTACACAGGCGTAATGTCGTAGAGGAAGAATGTCGATTGGCAGAGGATACGTCTTTTCATATTTTAGATTTTTTAATTCTTCTTGTTCTCAAAAAATTGTCAACCAGGCTATACTTGATAATTCATATCCTTCGTATAGAACTTTTAGATGGGCAATTCTGGATTTTTTGAAGTTGAATTTGTAACCCTCTGCAGCGAAACCAAGTATTATGGTGTTCACCCTTTTCAAGTGAGTCTCCAAGTCATCATCTGTTAAGTAAATGTCATCAACATAAGATAATGCTTCATCGTCATATAGTTGTAGTAATTCTGTTACTCTCGCTGAGAATACCCCTGGGCTGTTCTTGTACCCCTGGGCTAACCGACAGAATTGTTTTTGAGTGCCATTTACTGAGAATGCAGTTAAATATCTGCTCTCTGGTGCTATCTTTTGACAAAAGAATCCATTGGAGATGTCCAAGGTTGTTTTGTATTTTTTGCGCACTATGTTATTCATTAGTGCAGCACTGTGTGAGTTTTGCACTGCAAAAGTTTTGCAACATGTGTTAAGGTGTCGGTAATCCAAAACTAGACGATATGAATTGTCTGGTTTGGAGACCGGAAACAAAGGGTTGTTCATTTGTGAGGTGCAAGTTTCAATCACCCCCTGGTATTCTAGCTGATCTAGTATTTCATTTACTTGTTTTTTAGCTTCTTGCTTGATTGGGTACTGCCTTTGTGCAGTTGGTTGTGATTTTAACTGGATTTTGTGAGGAGGAGAATCCTCATCCCATCCTACATGATTTTTATATAAAGCAGGTGCTAAGGCCACTGCCCACTTTCTAGCAAGTGTGTATTTTTTATGAATCGGGATATGATTCGAGAAGGCAGGCATAATTACTTCTTCGCCATGAGGGCACTCCCTGACAAACTCTGGTGGCCAGTCTTTTTCAGCTAGAAGGATGTCATAGCCTTTGGAGAGGTTATCCCAAAATAGTCCCCTTATTTTCCTAGTCTTATCTCCCTCTATACGTAATGTTATCTCGTATATCTTGTGGGGCTTGCTAACTCTGGTGTCTGCAGTTTCCACTTGAAGGTATTCATTCGTGTCCACTGTCTCCAGATGATTCATAAGGACTTTGCGAGCTATGCTCACCTCTGCTGCGCTGTCTAGCATTGTCTGAGCCCATTCTCCGTTTTTCAGTTGTGTCCTCAGTATTCTCGGCATTTTTAACTACCTTGATACTGGCTACCTTCTTTTTTGGAAATTGTAATTTCTTTTTCAGTTGAGCAGGTTCCTTGTCTTTGGACTTGGCGTGCTCTTCTGATCGTCCTCTTCTTTCCGATTTCTGCGAGGAATTCTGAAAAGATTGAGAGGGACGTGTATCAATGTCTTGATATCTATCAGGTTTTTTAATATTATCCCTATTTCTAAGGTTATATCTATTCCCAGAGGGGTCACTCTGTGGTGACCTCTGTCTTTGGTTTGGAGATTTCTCTCTTCGCCTCGGAGACCTTCCTCTGGACTGGAATTTCTTTTCTTTAGGATTGGATTGTTTGTTTCCATCCCAGTTCTTTTTTGGTGAATTATTATTATTAAAAAAAATTTTTTCAGGACTTGTAGTCAGTTGCGGTTTTACTGGTATTCCACCTAGACTATCTCTGCCTAGTTCCTCATAGGATTTTTCTATGATTCTGGCAATTTCAGCTGGTTGGTCTGCTATATCTGTCTCTTTTAACCTCTGGCGGATCGCCACGTTTGCTGCTTCACCTTTTATGTTGGCTAATAATATAGCCGAGACCTGCTTGAAGTCTTTTAGTAATTTCATACCAAGAGTTAAAGCAGGTTCTGGACCGTATTCATCTTGAATTTGTTTTAGCACATCTGGTATTACCGAAATGGATGGAACACCGTGCGTTTTTGTGTAGATGGAAGCAAAGACTGTACCCCAAGTGTCACAGTCCTCAATGTGTGGTGCGATTCCCATTGGGAGACATATAGTCAGAATCCTGTGTTTTTCCAGCGGGGTGGTGTCAGGAAACACCGCCTCTATTTGGGTGATTTTCTTTGCCAACCAGAATGGTATCTGTTCCCGTTTAGCTGGAACTTTACCTAGGCAGGATTGGATGTTCTGTGGTGTAATTTTATTTGTGTTCCCCTGGTGAGGGGTCAGCTGTGGAAGTTTAATCGCTGGCTGAATTGTTGAAGTCCGCATTACATACTGAACTAATTGTCTATGAATTTTTAGTAGTTGTTTTAGCTGTATTAATAGCTCTGCTGCAGGCATCCTTTCGATGTCTGGATGTGGTGTGTATCCGGCTAAGACCGGCCACGTTGCTCCTGGTCTACCTAAAGGACCGAGCCTTGTAATGTGATTGTTATGTATTAGGGCGCCATCAAATAAGAGCAAATGCTCTTGGAATTTGAGTGGTACTTCCACCTCCTCGAAAGGAGTGTAAATGTCAGGTGGTACCTCTATTTTGTAGTAGTGGAAGTACTTTGTTACAGCATTTGCTGCTGGAAAATGTATCCATGTATAGTATACCTCTGTCTGCCGATATTCGTGTGCCTCAATTACGAATATAACTGTGCCACCTCTAGGTGTCAGTCCATTTTCTATAAGTTTTAAGGTTATAGATCTCCTTTTGCTGACCGGAATGAGTATTATATCCGCGTCTGCATCCTTTAGTGCAGTATCTGCTGCTGCTATTTCAGCTGCTAATCTAACTGCCTCTCTTTCTTCATCACTGTCTCCCATTTTACAGACAGGATGGTATTATGTCTATTTGCAGATTAGGTTTCTTATGGAACAAAGATTAGATGCACAATATTATGGAACTGTTTTTATCCTTCAACGTTGACTAGACCAAGAACCATACATAGGAGTTCCCTCCTGCGAGGTTTTGGAGGATATAACCTTTCACCCACTCCAGACGTCTTTGGAGTATAATGGAAAAAGGGGTCTGAGTGAGAAAGCACGACTGAGTTACTCTAAATGTCTTACGTTAGTTTTATCGCCCTTTCCAAACGCGTTGGGCGCCATGTAGTGTAGCTCCTATTTTCCCAATAGGCTCTGCGCATTGGAATAGTACCTACAGCAGTAAAGGCCTAGGCCAGACGTTAACTAGGTCTACTACTGTCGTTACTAGACTTAATTTTTGGGTTTGCCAGCTAAGCTCAGAGTTCGCTAGAAACTTTCTCGAATGTTCAAGGAAGGGATTAACTCCCCTGATTAGACAAGAAGGGATTTAGTTTCTGACAACCATAGAACATGACAACTTTGCTCTCCCCTAATCAAGAGTCAATCTCAAGAGTCGTGTGAGCACAAGGCAATTATTTTACTCAGTCAGTACGTGCATTCTTAGTCTCATCAGAATGTAGAGAAAAGGAAGAGACGGGCGTGTTCAATAAAAGATGTTATTTATTGATCAGTCTCTTTTCTCATACAAGAGAAATGGATCGATATTATTGCAATACTTATAATTAAGTAAAGTGCATACATTAGAAGCAATAGTATAAAATAATACTGTAAAAACATTGATATGGTTTCTGAGCCATATGATGTTTAAAATGACTAAAATATATTTACATACACATATACATTTGACTAAACGTACTCAACTGGTGTTTCTAAATACGCCTACCCCGTGTACCTGACCTAAGTCTAATGCGTGGGCGGGAATAGAAAGTTACAGTTTAAGTTAAGTTTGTTTTTGCCAAGTGAATAACTAAAGAATTCTCTGTGAGGGGTTATTCAGTTCTGTACCAGGAAGTTTAGGATGAATGAGGAATGGTATCTCTTTCTCTGCTCTCGATATTCCAGGCTGCCTGCGAGGGCTACCCGGAAGCGCCGGTGCTGGGTCTCTCGGCTTGAGATAGCAGCGCGTCTCTCAGCGCGTCAGGAAGGCGGGGCTGCTGCCAGCGGGGTCTGCTTCTGCTCTCGGCTTCGGCAAGTATGGCTGCTCCGTCTTGTCACCACGCGTGTGTTTGCATAGGGCAAGGTCGGCAATATTTATACCTTAAAGGTGCCGAGATTGACGTAAGGATGGACATAGGTACGTCAATAAAGATGTCATACGACTTGCTCGTTAGCACATTCTTTTGCAAAAGTTCTCTGTGAAATCAAAACAATGGCCGCACGGATTATCCAGGTTGTCATAGGTTTGATTTGTTATGAGAACGTCGTATGCCTTATCAGGGGCTGGAGGAATGTCGCTTGTCTAATTAGATCTCAAGCGTTATGACCTAATCAGATAACACGTTCCTGTGCCGTAGTGTGACTGCGTCAGATAATGGTATCTGCATCATGGGGGATTTCTTGCCTCATGGGCTGACTGTTAGTTAACTTGATAGTTAGTTTAACCAGAATAGGGTCAGGAATAGGGGGATCGATTCAGAACCTATAGAAATACACGACAGTAATAAACAAATCAACATCTTAGATGGCTGTCTGTGGTATGAAACACATGCGGCAGAAGAACGGTGATATACAGTTAGTGACTGATAGTGGTAAGTGACATAGTGTTGTGCAAAAGTGACATAAATAACATATATAAAGCGTAAAAAAGTATTTAAATGGCAAGTCCAAGATTCAAACATAGATCCCAACAGAAGTTATAATTTCCTTTTCAAGTCAGGGAAATTGCGAGGACTAAAGCTGTCCATGAACAGGTTCGCCAAGCTCGGAGTGAACCCAGCTCCCATTGCAACTCCTTTGCACTGGTAAAAGAACGTGTTTCTGAAAATGAAATAGTATTTGGTATTGGCAATTTGAAGGAGTTGTAATAAAATGTCAGTTGGGATCCAACATGGAGATGGGCGCTTCTCGAGGATGTTCTTGATGACCTCAATAGCTTCATCTTGTGGTATGCTGGTGTAAAGAGAGCATATGTCAAGTCTCACTAGGAACTGTGATGATTTATTGAAGGGCTGATTCTCAACCAGTTGGATAGTGTCACGCAGGAACAACCTTGTTTATACAACAAATGGCTGTAGGAAGCTGTCTATATATTGATTGAGGGGCTCCAAGATGGATCCACACCTAGAGACAATAAGTCTCCCCGGGGGCTTTTGTAGGTTTTTATGTATCTTGGGGATGGTATATATAGTTGGAATCCTGGGATCGGTTTTGTTGAGGAACTTAAATTCAGGTTCTGAGAGGAATCCTTCCTGCAGTCCTTTACTCGTGAGGTCATGTATGAGCTTGGATATTTCTTTTGTGGGATATTTGTTGATGAGAGTGTAACTGGTCTCACAATTAAGTTGTTGATTGATTTTCTTTATGTAGTCTTCAGTGTTTTGGACACCAACCACACCCCCCTTGTCCGCAGTCTTTATTGCAATATTTCTGTTGTTACTTAAGGAAGGTAAAGCCTGTCTTTCTTCCTTAGAGATATTATGTTTAATGTATTTAGTGTGACCCAGAAGCTCCAGGACTTCAGTCAACACTATTTTCTCGTAGGCAAGGATTTTTTCACTCATCAAGTATGAAGCTGGAGTGAAGGTGGATGCAGGGTGAAAAGTTGTCGGTGCAGATTTCCTGGAGTACTGGTCATTTTTCATGAACAAGTATTTAAGCCTGATCTTTCGGAAGAACAGTTGCAACTCCAAATTAATGTTAAATGTATTGGGTAGAGTAGTAGGGATAAATGACAAACCCTTGGCAAAGATGTCATGTTCTGTTTTGCTGAGGTTGTAACTGGAAATGTTGATGATGGGGTCTTTTTGTATTGCATCCTCAATCACCTGCGGGGGTATAGCCATTGTGAGGTCTGGTGGCCTGTCCAGTAGGTGTACTGATTCTCTGATGGTAGGGATCTCATCATCCTCTTGTCTAGTCAGTTGTTCCTCCCACACAGCCGTCTCTCCGGATCTTCTTATCCTTATATCCATATTTATGGATGATACGTTTGACGTTGTGTTCGGATCTCTCCATGGTTCTGTTGTGGTGGGAATCGCACCTGCTATTTGCCTCGTTGGTTGGTCTGGTTCCATCTCAGCTGTCTCCCCCAGCCTGGGTCTCTGTTGATCCATGTGGGGTCGCCTAAAAAAGGAGATGAAGCCACATCCCTTTCACGTTTCCAACCACCTTAGCTTTATACGGAATGTAGAAGCCACATTATTTGGCTTTCCCCTTTCCTTCTTTTCCTTTTAAACGATTCCGCACATAGCGTAAGGGGACTTTCACTTCAGTCAAAGCAGGGTTTCTTTTTAAATAATAGCGCACCCGGCATATGGGGCCTAGCGGCCTATGTCCAATAATTGATTTCCTTTTCTCACACGGCGCATACTTCAGTATGCTAAGTGCCTTTCCATATCTGAAAAATATGGGTGATTACAGCGTTCTCATTTGATTTACTACAGATTATAAGCGCAGGGACATTATGCATGTAAAGCGCATAGGTGTATCCGACCTATCGGTTGGTTTACGATAGACTATAAGCGCAGGGATATCACGCTTGTAATACGCATAAGTGTATCTGATGTATCCAGAAGCTTGCAATGACTCTTGCACCCAGTGGATATGGTTTTTTGTTTTTTTCCACGAGGCACGTCACTTACCATGAGTGCTAGGTCTTCACTGGGTTGTTTTTAATGGTAACCATTACCGTACCGCGTCCCAACTCATTTATATTGCGTGTACGACAGGTTAAAGAGCATAGACTATTGATATATTATTATCTTCCTTTCATGGTTTAATTAGGGTACTGATGCCCTCCACCTTTTTGCCCCCCCAGTTCATTGATCGCTGTGACTGAACTTGACAAATTACCTACACCGGCTGGTGAAGACAAAGATCCATTTTCTGACGGGTATGTAGGCAACCAGCGAGTACTCACCCTTTCAACTTTCTGTGACATGGTACACAGTACTCTATACCACCTATGATTAATGCTCCCATTTGTTCACAGGCCACAATCAACTGATGTGAGTCGGAGGTGTCTGCTGACTCCTCTCCGAACTCTGTTCACAATTGGCTGAACCAAACTCTTGGTAAGCATGATGGAGCTACACACACCCCTCCTGATCTTTATGTTGGTCATTCAACAGGCTGTCATACCTCCCCCCCGTCCTGATGAAGACCTGCCTCTGATGCCGAATTAGCAGCACAAGAATCTAGGGTTGAAACGTCGACATTATTGTCGTAATTAGTCTTCTCAATTTTCCTGACTTGAAAAGAAAGTTATAACTTCTGTTGGGATCTATGCTTTGAATCTTGGACTTGCCATTTAAATACTTTTTTATGCTTTATATATGTTAATTATGTCACTTTTGCACAACACTATGTCACTTACCACTATCAGTCACTAACTGTACACCACCGTCCGCCGCATGTTTTTCATGTAAGGGACAGCCATCTATGATGTTGATTTATTTATATAAGAATGTAAAGTAAAGAAATTCAATTCCATATCCTAAAGAATTTGTTTTCATTGGTGTGTTACTTGGCTACATGGCTAAGGCATTTTTTATGCATGGTATCTACTACCTATTACAAATCAGTTGAACTTACAGACAGAACCACTGTTTTTGTGTATTTACCCAGGTTCTGAGGTTTACTGGGCTGCCCCATTATCTTTAATGGCTAGAAGTAATTAAGGCATGCACTACAGTCTTCCTGGCCAATATAGGAAGAAATTCAAGGAAGGAATTTTTTGAGAGATGTTATGAGAGAAAAATGAATTCCAGACACCGCTGTGACTTGATGATGATATAAAAGATCAATGTCAAATGTAAACCCTAGATTCCATATTACATCAATAGGAGGTATCCAGCTGACAACAGTCCATTTGGCCACCAGTCCATGTCAGAGAACAGGTTGATGCTCCGGAAATAGAGGGTTTAAATTTTCACTGTGTTGCACTTCAGGTGATTATACTTCATCCAAATGATTACTTGAGTAAGACAGTTCTTGAAGTTTAAATTTCAGAGCAGAAGGAAATCTAATCAAGGGGAAAGGATCAATTATGTATCTTCAGCATATGAAGTAATGAAAATTTGAAAAGATTCAATGATCAAAACCAGTGGTAACATGTAAACATTGAACAATGTAGGGCTGAGAGATAAGCATTACGAGGACACATATTTCAGAAATTTTTCACCTGAAATAAGATGACCATTTGTGGCTGCCTGCTTCCTGTCCATGAGAAAAAATTGCAACAATGCCTAAGCACAGCCACGGATTCCGATGTCAGCAATAAGCTGTAATAAGAAATCATGTGACACAGTGTCAAAAACTGCTGACAAATCAAGTAGAATTGAGATGGCATTAATACGACTATAAAGAGTGATCTTTATGGACTCAGAAACTTCAAGAAGAGCTGACATTGAGGAGTGCAGTGGTCAGAAGCCAGATTGAAGAGAGTGTGGAAGCTAGAACCTCTCCAAATAGTCCACTAACTGAGATTTATTTACATTGCCAAAGTTTTGGCTGGAGTAAGAAACAAGGAAATACATCTGCAATTGGTTACGATCTTAGGGTCCGATGTTGGCTTCTTTAACAGGGGTTTCACCATTGCCAACTTCCATCTGTCAGACAATAAAGCCAATTTTAATGACAGGTTTGACATGAAATTCAAAATGGGATTGATGATGTCAATGGCTTTCCTGAAAGCTGAAGGAGAGCAAGGGTCGGGGATCAAGCCTGATTTATAAAGCTGGATAGCTGATTTCAGTTGCTGCAATGTGATCGGTATAAAACTCATGAAAATGCCAGTAATTATTTCAGAATAATCATGGGCTTAATCCTTCAAATTTACTTTGTGCTAGGAACTTTGAATGATGTACAGCTGGCTCCTGCATTATTATTCAGTATACTTGAAAACTGGATGCTTATAAAGGGAAACATGGCAAAACAACAGATGTAGAATTTGTATGCCTAAATAACTCTGCTCTTGTAAGACACGCCATATTGTCTTGAAATCAGTTTAAGTCAAATTTGTTAAGAGTATTTTGATGAATTTGTTGTGACAAACTCAATTTAATTGAACATTTTCTACCTCAGTAAGTTATACATTCTGAGATCTTAATCCAAGTGTTTAGCACAATTAAAACCTAATTAAAACCCTCATGTAATAAAAATGGAATTGGTAAAAGTAGCCACAATTTGCCCCAACTTTTACTGAGTGAATATGTCATTTGCAAACTGACCAAGGTACTTAAAGGTCAGTTAACAAAAAACAAATCATAGTGGGTCGCAATTCGACCTACCTCATAAATGTTAATGGTGTAGGTCACAAATTGCGACCCACGACGATTGGCTACAATCACAGGCATGATGGTCTAATGGGGTCAGCAGACCACCATGTCTGTGATTGCTTTTAAATAAAGCAATGTTTTTTTCTAAATGTTCTTTGGGGTCACCTTCCCGTTTTCAAGTGGGTTATCACCTCCTTTGATGTGGTGCTAAAATAATAATGTTTTGTATCTGGATTTCAGTTGCAAAATGTTAGTACATACCATATGCGTCCCTTCCAAATACCAGTTCCTAATGGTTTCCTAAAACCATTTAATGATTCAGAAAATCTTTTACAAATTATTAAATGGTCTTACCATATTTTTTAATGGTTTTAGCACCTGCAACCCCTCTGATTTATTGAATCAGAGGGTTCACAAACGCAAAAACCCTTTTAAAGTAAGGCCCTACGTAAACAGACAAAGGATCAGATAAACACTTATAACTGTGAAAACACTGTCTCGCCATTTCTTGGTACTAAAAATGTATCCAATATATCAGGTATCAGTCCTGAAAATAGGGACATGGAATATACAACCAGGTTATTTGCAAGTCTTGATGTGGAGAATGAGTTCGAAATGAAAAGGTGTCTTATTTGAAAGTTGGAAGCTCTTCCCAAGTAAACACAGCTTTAGTCTGTGAATTGTGGCCGTTAATGCACAGAGGCTGTTTAACCCCTTCCATGCTGATGACGAGCTCAGCTCGTCATCAGCGTTACCTACCGTGTGCTGATGACGAGCTGAGCTCGTCATGTAACGCGGTAATTCGCAAATTGCCGCATACTGCGGGAAAAACAGCCGCAGGCATGCGGTTAAAAAAGCAAATTCAGTGAGGGCGTGGCTTGCGCGCCGCTGGAACATGGCGTGCCGCGCTTGAGCTCTTAAGCGAGCCGGGGCTGTCGGAGATTACCAGCCGCTTCCCGAATGCCCTTTTTCACTAAAATGACATTTTCCGGGGGCCGGAAGGTGACGTGAGTTGACGGATACCTTTTTCGGCGATTTCGCCCGGACGGCTGCATGTTTTTCCCCGGTCAGCTGCACTGACGCTGGATCTCCTCACGGGTGGCCGCCATCTTACCGCTGGTGACGGAGCCGGCGCCCTATCATCAAATGTGCTGTTTTGCTACACTATTGCCGATGTGGGGGTACTCTGGCAACTATTCCTAACGGCGTTGAACTGGTAACATCTTTTTTTCCCTTTTTATGCTCTTTGTGCTACGTGGCTAGATACTGTGTTGCAGGCTCTCTCTTTCTTCAGCACTGCTCTCTGTGACTGGAACTGCTTTTTCCTCACAATGTTCTTGCTGTGACCTCTTGATTTATAAGAGGCTCTGCCATTCATTTTGATGCCTGCTCGTCATATAAGTCCGCCAATGTCATTGATTTAGCGCTCCTTCCGTTTGGCGTGTTGTATTTCTTTTTTGAGGGTGCAACTACGCAGTTTTTTTTTTCTCAAGTGGCTGTGTATTTTTTTCGCAAAGTCTGTCTCTCATGGCTGCAAGTATGGGCCGGTCCACAACTCATAAGGACCCAAAGGATGCTGGCGCTTCGCTTAAACGCCTTAAGTCATTGTCCCCTACACATGAGACTGTTCAGTCAGACACCACATCTACTCTTGACGCGATATTAGCGCGCCTTAATGAGGTGCATGATATTGCCCAATCTACAAAGACTAATACGGACTTACTGCAAGTAGAGGTGTCCGCCATTAGGAATGACTTCAAAGCCCTTTCTCTTCGAGTGTCGGCCACTGAGTCACGTATAAGTTCCTCTGAGGATACTATACAGAAGCAAACCAAGTCTCTCAGCCACTTGGAGCGTTCAATGGCGGCTTTGCGTAAAGATCTCACTGAGCAGGAGGACCGTAATCGTAGATCTAACCTACGCATTTTTGGCCTGCCGAAAGATGCAGAGAAATCATCTTCCTCTATGATTGAGTTTTTGTACCATTGGCTTCCTGATACTTTACAAATCTCATTTCAGAGAGACTTTGAGATAGAAAGAGCACATCGTGTTCCTACTTTTCGTTCTAAGTCTGCCACCCAGCCGAGAGCAATAATTTTTAAGCCACTGCGTCATCAACATACGGAACAAATTCTTGCTCACATGCGCAAGCCTAAAAATGTCGTTTGGGAAGGTCATCGGATTTCAATCTCTCAAGACGTTGCCAGGGACACAGTCATAAGAAGGAAGGGCTTCCTTAATCTGAGAAAACGTCTCTCTGAGATGAACATTCCCTTTTCCTTTGCTGGTCCTTCCAAATTCCGCATCTCCTACAAAGGACGTTCCAGAATCTTCGATGAGCCGACGGACTTAGCTACCTTCCTGGATAATCAGATGGAGATACAGATGGAGATTCAGAGGGCGACTTCACAGGATCCTGGTGCCTTGGGCACTTGAACTGTCTCCTTCGGTTTCCTTTAGGGTGGCTTTCTATATTCTTATGTTTTTCTCTTTCTGTTCTTCTTGATAGGCTAATGTTAAATTGACTTTTACGAGATAGAGATGGAAATCCAAAGAGCAACTTCGCAGACTCCTGGTTCTTTGGGAACTTGAGCTGTTTATTGTTTGTTTCTGGTTGTATTTTTTCTGACTGCCTGCTTTCTAATCTCTCTCCAGCTGGCTTCTTTGCCGGTCTCTCCTTCTTGCTTTGTTCATGCTACTTCTGTTCTTCTTTTTCTTCATGTTGCTCTCGGTTTTATCTCTCTTCTCCGTATGTTTTTCTTTTTCTGTGTGAACGCTTTTTGTCTTTCCACTGTTTTCTTCTCCTGTATTCTACTCCTATCCAGTTTCTCGCTCTGTTAGTTCTTAGCTGTCGTCCTTTTCTGTTCCTCCTACTCACTTCTCTAACCTTTCTTTCTTTTTTCTAGTACGGGTTTTTTTCTCTTTCTTTTTATATACCATTTCCCCTCTTTCTCTCCATATCTGTTCCCTTACATTTCTACTTTTTTCCTTCTATATCTGACTTTCTTATTCTTATCCTATACAGGTATGCCTTTTCCTCATTTATGATGTTATCTTTTACTATGAGTATATTATATGCCTTGCATTTATCTACTGTTTAGGATGTACCTTATATATTTACTGTGTTATTACTTATTTTACTAATCTTATTCATTATACATATATCTACTGCTAAGATATTGGTATATTATATTTGGTGTAGTTTTCTTCAGTATTAGGTTTGATATTTATTTCTCTTGTTCCTCTATTTCTATTCTCTCTCTCTTTTATTTATTTACGGTGCTGTTTTTTGACAGTTCCTTTCTCATACATCGCTATTTTCTTACTTCTATAATTCAACTTCATAGTACTGACGTATGCTGTTAGAGTTTGTTCTTTAAATATGTGGTTAGCTTTTACGATATATATTTTATTCACTTCAATTTTATATACTGTTTAGGCTTTTTTCTCATATGAGTTTTTGTTGTTATTTATTCTATTATTGTGACGTATTCTAGTTAGCTCGTTCGCTAGGTGGTGTTTTTTACCTACACTGCAATGTAGCACTCTTTCATTATCAATTTTATTCTTTACATTGTAACGATGTCTTCCAATAGTACTTGTTCCTTGTTACCAGTTCTGTTTTTCCTGCTATCAGCTGTTATATTTTAGAATTGGGCTACTGTTTTTACCCACTGTTGCTCCTTGTACGGGTCCCTTGCTCGCTTTCTCCACGTTCTCCCTTGCATGATATGGGTCTTTTTTAGACCTTCCCTCCTACTTCTTTTCTTTCTCCTTTCTTTTCTCTTGTCATCTCTTCTTTCTCTTTTTTTCTCCTGGTTCTCCCACATGCACGCTCCCACCGTATTTCTTTTGTTTCATGGTTGGTCCCTTGTCTTTATGGCGTATTTTCTTTTTCTACTATCAGTGTCGTCTTCTGTTTACCCCTCTCTTTCTACATGCCAGGCTTAAATGTGTTATCCCTCAATGTTAAGGGGTTGAATCATCCGGTGAAGAGGTCAAAAATTTTGGATTATTGTAAGTCTCTCTCTGCAGATTTGGTTCTTTTTCAAGAGTCCAAGATCACTAATAGCGAAGCCTTGTTTTTGAAGAAGGATTGGGTGTCGGATGTTGCTTGTTCTGATGCCTCTGGCAAACGGAATGGGGTTGTTACTTTAATCTCGAGGAACTCTGGTTTATCAATAATGTCTTCTAATCATGATTCTGAGGGTCGGTGGCTGTTATCTAAATTGTCGGATGGTCAGCACGATTTATATGTTATGAATATCTATGCTCCGAACGCTGATGACCCCACTTTTTGGAAATCCATTACCACCACATTGAATAACACCCCACATGCTGGTAATCTCATTGTTGGTGGTGATTTTAATTTACCAATGGACCCTCTCTTAGATAGGAATTCTTCATTTCAGTTTCGTCCTCCAAAATCCCACAAACAAATGCTTAACATGTGTTCCATCTCCCATCTCCAGGATATCTGGCGTCTTCATAATCCTACTGGTAGTGATTTTTCTTTCTTCTCTTCGCCTCACTCTTCCTTCTCTCGTATTGACTATCTCCTAGTTCACTCCTCTCTTGTCTCATCTTCTTCCGCTCCGCTTATACACCCTATAGTGGTCTCTGATCATGCTGCGGTCAGTTTCACGCTATCATCCTTTGCCCCTAAACCACGTTCTCGTTCATGGAGACTAAATACTGAAGTATTACATGACTCTTCCCAGGTTGCTGAATTTTCTACAGCTATAGATACTTTTTTCCGTGAAAATGAGGGTTCTGTCTCTTCCCCGATCGTTTTATGGGACTCTTTTAAATGCACGTTCCGGGGGCAGGTTATCAAATGTATGTCCAAGCGTAACTCATCGATTAAAAAAGAACTTACAGATTTATCTTCTGAAATCAAAACTCTTGAAGCCTCCTTCCGGCATACTAAGGATCCGTCTTGTTTACAACAATTAAAATGCCTAAAGTACAAATATAATACAATTGTTACTAAAAGGGCTCATATTGGTGTCCAAGCACAAAAGTCCAAGAAGCTACTATTAAAGAATAGGGCTGGGAAACTTCTGGCTGCTACCTTAAAATTTCAAGATTGTTCTTTTAAATCCTCGCAAATCTCTTCTATTACGGACCTCACCGGCTCTAAAAAATTCCAAACAGAAGACATCCTTGAAGTTTTTCGCGACTTCTATAATAAATTATATACTCCTTCTAACCAATCCTCTTTTGACCAATGTCAAGATTTTTTAAAATCAATTCCGATTCAGTCAGTCTCTGAGGAAGATCGCTCTATTCTAAATTACCCTATCTCTTCTGAAGAAATAGTGGCTGCGATTAAGGCCACACGTTCTGGTAAAGCCCCTGGCCCTGATGGCTATCCACTATTATTTTATAAAACATTTCTTCCTTCGCTTGTCCCTAAGTTACAATCGGTCTTTAATTCTTTTGTTCAGGATGGATCTGTTTCTGGTTCGGCTGCTGAAGCCACTATTGTTGTAATTCCGAAGGAGGGGAAAGATCATTCGGATCCTAAAAACTTCCGTCCTATTTCCCTCCTAAACATGGAAGCAAAGATTTTTGCTAAAATCCTAGCTAAAAGGTTAGAAGCCTTTATTCCCCATCTGGTGCATCCCTCCCAAACTGGTTTTGTAAAAGGTCGTCTTGCAAGGGATAATATACGCACTTTTTGTCATATTATCGGTGCTGCCAAGAGATCGCATCTCCCTGCTGCGGCCTTGGCCCTTGATGCGGAAAAGGCCTTCGACAAGGTTTCTTGGCCATTCCTCCGAGCTGTTTTATGCGCGCATAACCTCGGAGACTCTTTCATTAATATGGTAATGTCCCTATATTCCCAACCTAAAGCTAATATTAGAGTTAATGGTGCTACGTCTTCGTTTTTTAATCTTCGTCAGGGTACGAGACAAGGATGTCCCTTGTCCCCTCTCTTATTTTTATTATCTATTGATCCTCTTCTTCGGTTAATTGACTTACACCCTGATATAAAAGGTTTTTCTTTTGGCCCTCATTGTCTTAAAACTGCCGCTTACGCGGACGATGTTCTAATTTTCTCGGACGATATCGCCGTGGCCATACCTGCTATCTCTGACACCATCTCCTTGTTTTCAACGGTCTCGGGTTACACCCTCAATAAGGATAAGACGGAGATGTTCCCTTTAAATGCCTATTGTTTTCCTGCTCATATGGGTTTGGCTGGTTTTAAGTGGCAATATAAACATCTCAAATATCTGGGAATTTATTTCTGTTCTACTCTTAATGCTACTGTGGCTTATAATGAATCTCAGACTCTCCTCAAAGTGCGTAGTCTTTTGGATACATGGTCTCCAAAACATATATCATGGTGGGGTCGCCTACAAACTCTAAAAATGATGATCACGCCGATTATTAATTTTGTTTCCTCCATGCTCCCGCTTAAATTGTCTGATTCCTTCTTTCGAGAAATTGATGCTCTAACATCTAAATTCCTATGGAATGGCAAACGAGCTCGTTTAGCATACAAATATTTGCGTCGACCCTGTGATATGGGAGGATGTAACTTTCCTGATTGGGAGAAGTACCAAACAGCTTTCTTGGCCTCTCAGGGTGCGTTGTGGTTCGCTCCTCCACCTCGTCATATTCCCTCTTGGTTGCTCATAGAACAGGATTTGGCATCACCTTTACCTATTGCCTCTTTCTGTACTACATCGTCTTTGCATATTCTGTTTTCCCGCTCTATTATTATTGATACAATTGCTGCGGTCAAGAAATTAGATAGGAAGGCGGCCATTCCTCTGCATAAAACTAGATGGTCTTCTATTTGGAGAAACTCCAAAATCAAGCTTAATATTTCTCCCACCCTCATGGCATATTGGGCAGCAAAGGGTATCTCTCTTGTTCAACATCTGTATAGTGACTCTGGTGACCCCTTACCGTTCTCTTCCTTGGCTCACAAACACTCTTTGACAAATATCGACTTTTATACCTTTCTTAAAATCAAGGTTGCCGTCTCTAAAGTCCGTCTTCACCCCTCCTCCTCCACCATTTCGCTTTTCCACATCTGGATCAAATCTGGTCATGTTGCCTCTAAAGTATATAAATTTCTGTCCTCTACTTCGCTTCCTGATCAGACGGTTGTACAACAAAAATGGTCCCGTCATTTTGATCATAACATCACGGATCATATCTCATCCGAAGCTTGGCAATCCATTGGTAAATTAGCTCTCCGTAATAAAATAGCTCCCTCCCTTATGCAATCCAAGTTTTTCTCGATCAATCTCCTTCATTGGACGCCTGTACGTCTTAATTCGCTCAACCTTAAAGACGATGATCTCTGCTGGAGTTGCGGTTTGGTGGCTGGTGATTTTCCCCATATGTTTTATCACTGCTCCTTACTTAAACCTTTTTGGGACCTCATTCAGAAACACTTATCTCTTATTTTTAACATTGAACTTCATCTCTCCTTTCCCTTAGTCTTATTAGGTCCCTTGGCTTCTCCTACCCCTCTCCCTTTGGACCCTTTGGAATTACAGTTACTAGATCTTCTCTTGACTGTTGCGGTTAAAATCATTCTTATGGAATGGAAATCCTTTTCGTCTGTCTCTTACCATACGTGGTGGGCGTGGATATCCTTTTTACGCAGTGCCCACACCTCGGTCGATCTAGCACACCTTACGCCTTCCATTTCTAAAGGGGTTTGGACAGCCTTGGATGATTATATGGAACTCTCCTCGAAAGGGTTGGTCCCTCAGTTCCCTGTTGATTTGTCTGTCTAATTATTATCTGTTCTTTGTTCTAGATTGGGTTAGTTCTGTGGGAATCCTTCTTTTTCTTCTTTCTGCTTTCCTGTCCTCTCTTCCCTTTCATCTTTTCTGCTACTATCTTCTCTGCTTTTCTACTTATCTTTCTCTTCTTCTGTTTCCTCCCTTGTCCCCATTTTTCTAATCAGAAAGTGATACGGTTTGCTTTTACTTGCGGAAGGCCTATATTGGCTCAGATCCTCTATTTCTCATCGATTTCTTTTTTAATCTTATTCACAGAAATTTTTCTCACTTCCCAAGTTGAGCTCCTGTTTGTATTTTTTCAACTTGTGGCCGAATGTATCACTTATATTGTATTTGGTTTTACTATTTGTATAACTTTTTTTTTTTTCTCAATAAAATCCTCTTGAACTTAAAAAAGCAAATTCAGAAATTAAACACTGCCATCCCTTGTAAGCCTCTGTCCTGGCATTCACAGCCATTCACAGGGTCACAGAGAGGCCACTGTCTAATAAATATTGAGGAGGTAGGGGTATTTGAAATCTCTATGAATAGACACCTTGAACTGCCACTAGTGGATACATCAGACAACCAAAACTAAGCAGGTGAACTTGCAAACCATTTGGTTTGCAATAAACCCTGTTTGGTTTGAAAGTTCACCTTGGTATATCGGTCCTCAATCATTATTACAGTAAATATGCATATACTACTATATATTGAGCATAACAAAGCACTGGTAGGGAAGATATGTGATATCCTCACAAACTGTTAAACAATTTAGAAGAAGTCTACCTGACCTGCTTTCTGAATTTAACCATCAATCCTCCGTTTGGACTTTTGTTAGTGCCCAAATACACAAAACATGATGACTTGCTGCCATGCCTTCCTCAACAACTGTGAAAAACACTTCAACACCTCTCAGACTCCGTTCAAGGGATCATGGGACAAACAGGGCCTACGGAGCATCAGCTGTAAGGGCTGGGGTCATTTGCCTCTGATATCCAGGGATCCATCCTATTATGGCTCTACAAATTGGACCAAGTACAACCCATTCAGCATTTGACTCTCAGTTCTTCTCAGAGTGTAGGGATGCATCAGTCACAGAACTCAATAATCACTCAATAGTGCAATATCTGAACGTCCACCTCAGACTTTGTCATTTTTATAAAAGAAAATATTTTCATTTTTTTATTTTTTTATAAAACAATTTTTATTATTTTCAGTGCGTTAAACCATACACATTGACAATCAGTACGACAATAGTTTTGCAATGTTCTAGAGTTACAGTTATACATAATCGGAGGTAGTAAAGACAGTTTCATTAGAGGCAGTCATCATACAGTCTGTTATAAAAGAAAATATTTTAATACACTCAAAATGTTACACACAACTATATGCAGGCACAAATATCAACTGGTGCATGTCCTCTGTACTCAGGATTTGAGATTCATTTAACCCCACCTTCCCCTAACTAGGTGTAAGACATGTTATGGCAGGTTTCAAGCACAGGTGCAATGCTACCACTCTAGCTTGGAGTTTGTGCTCCCAGTTTCTAGAGACTTAGGGCCCGATGTAGGTGGCCATTACCGGTCGGTAACGGCCGAATTCGGCTGTTACCGACCGGTAAAAGGGTCATTGAGATGTAGGGGACCATTTTTACAGAATCGGTAAATTTACCGAATCGGTAAATTTACCGATTCTGTAAAATACCGAATCGGTAATTTTACAGATTTGGTAAATCCCACATGTAGGTGGCACTGCAAACAGTGCCACAGGCCTTTAGGAGTCGGTATTTTACCACCAAATCCAATTGGGTGGTGAAATACCAAATCCAGGTGTGCATGCACATCTGTGCATGCACACCTGTGCCATGTGACACACAGACATGCCCTTAGGGCATGTATGTGTGCCAAATGGCACACATGCCTGTAATTGGGGTGCCAGAGGGTGTCAAAGTGACACCCCCTGCACCCTTGCAAAATTCGGTATTTACCGATGTGGTAAATACCGATTCGGTAATGCCCATTGATTCCTATGGGCTTCAATGCCCATAGGAATCAATGGCCATTACCGATTCGGTATTTACCGAATCGGTAAATACCGATTCCTTCCGATTCGGTAATTAATTACCTACATCTGCCCTCCTCTTTTTTACCACTTCTTAAATACCGATTCGGTATGAATCGGTATTTAAGAAGTGGTAAAAAAGATTTACCTACATCGGGCCCTAAGTTCCAGTACATAAATCCCACCAATACGAGTCCTTTTGTCACACTGTTCAAGGACCAGAGCACATGCCAAGTCCCTTTTCCCTCCTCTAGGAGGAAGATTCACTGGCTGTGAGTGAATCACCACTCCACCCCTTTCCTGAGGTTTGGCTGGTGGGAAGACTCTGGTATCACTAAAGGACTCAAGCCATTTGAAGACCCTCATTTGGGTGAAGGGTAGGTCAGGCAGGCTTAGAAATAATGGGACAATCGAAGGCCCTCTATTGGGGCAGAATGCACTTCTGATACCATAACAGCAATGTGAAAACATCTTTGTGTGTACAGTTCTGGTCAGTCTTCATAGATATGCTGTCTGGCCACACTCCCCGGCTTGCAGTGGTACAGTCAGCTTTGAGCAGGAATGTTCAGTTTCACAGTGGTGCAGTATACTTAGAGACACTGCAGGACAGCGCCACAGTACAGCCTACTTGCAGGGTCACAGATTCGCTGTTCATTTAGGAATACTTTGGCTGGGGCACAGTTCAGCCACTTCAGCATCACAGGATGTGGTCCACTTCAGATATACTCCAGGACAGTGCCATGATACCGTTCACTTTTAGAGTCACAGTAGCGCAGTCCATCCAGGCATACTTTGACATTGCCACTGTACAGCCGCTTCAGGCAAGAGTTGCAGACATTATCTCAGAGCATGCTGTTAGTTCTTTCTGAGTCTGTCTGGTAGACGCACCCTCTGCTCTGGAGTCAACTGCTTTCGCCCCCATAGTAGTCAGCACTTCCTGCAGGGTTGGCACTGTCCTTGGTTCTTCTCAGCCAGGTCATACTCCAGGTGCTTCAGGACTGGTATATAGATCTTGAGATGGCATTCTCCTTCTTTACATTGCAGATATGGTTTCACAAAATGTTTTTACAGTCATGTTTCTGTGTTTTTGTGTCTTAGTTAAGTACATGAATACAGACCCTGAACAAAGTTCACAATCAGATTTTAATTCCTGCTGGTTCTGTGACCAGGAGCCCTGCTTTTTTACTAAAAACTATTGCAGTAGGTAGAACTGCAACAGGCTGAACCCTCTGCTCAGGGAAAAGCACAATAATCATGCTGTTGTTCTCTCCTTCTGCTGTTAGTTCTTTCATATGTCTCTCTGGGCAGACACACCCTCTGCGCTGGAGTCAGCTACTTCCCCAGCCCAAGTTGTCAGCACCTCCTGCAGGGTTGTCTCTCTCCTTTGTACTTCTCAGGCAGGTCAGCCTCTAGGCACATCAAGGCACAGATACAGCTCTTCCTTCCAGATCAAATCCAAGTGATAGCTCCTCACTTCTGGGAATCTTAGTGTCAAGCAGATACCAGTTTTAGTTGCACAACAGGCCACTGCACTCTCTCCCTTGGTCTACGACAAGTGGGTCATCTGCTCCCACTCTTATATAGATTAAGCAGACAGGGTGTGTGGATTCTCTGTCTGGTTGGCTCTTCTTTCATGTGTACTTTCTAGGCTGTCGTCAAAATGCAACCTTTGTGTAGAGTGATGCTCCTCATAGCAAGGTTGTCTCTTGTTTGCAGTACCCCACACATCAGTGGCACAAAGAGGAATGAGCTTTCTGCAGCTTGTTTTCAATAACCACACTGAAAAGTGAACAGGTAGAAAGACAGAGTGTGGGCTTCTTTAAAGGACCCTTCATACTCTGAACAACAGAGTCTACAGTCCTACCTTTCACCCTCACCACCTAGTAAATGAAAGTGCTCACAAAGACTAATCAGCATCTTCATACAGAAAAATAACATTCAAATGTCTAAAAGGAGCTCTAGCTTCTCTCTTCCCACTTCAGTGTCTAGGTCTCCTCTCTCCAGGTTCAGGAATATAACCAATACGCTTCCACTGCCTATAAAAAACACAACTTCACCTCTATCTTGTGCAAATAAACAGTTCAGGGGCTTCCCAAATGGAACCCATAGTCCTCATTTAATCTGGTTTACTCATGTACCTATTGCATGCAGCATATTGGCCACACGCATATATACACATAAACCTGCACTGTGATGCTAGTACTGGGACCAGGGTTCACTCGTATTAGTGGACATTTATATGAGTGAGCCAGAAGCCACTCTCAGGCATAAAGGTCTAGTCACAACTACTAATTCACAAAATGTGATCAGATGCCACCAGCGCTCTATGTTCTAAACCCATGAAAGGGATGGTAGTCCACTGTCAAACAAATGAGGGAATGCTTTGTGCACTTTTCCAGGTCTAGGACAGGTCCAAACCGAAACACCGGGATACCATATGCTCATGTTTGGGCAGGAGAACAGGACTGTACATCATCTACGGACATTCCTGTGCCAACACCGCCCCATCTCAAAATGTATAAAAGTTCTGAACTTTACATCTTGACACCCTCTCCACTACCTTTGAAACACCCACCCCCATTTTCAATATTAGAAAAAAAAGTACCTGTCACTTTACCGAACTAGCCTCAAAACGCCCTACTGCACTCCTTTCCAATCGTTTTTAAAAATTCACATTCCAGTCTTCTACACCCCCCGCCCAAACCTCTGTCCAGAACCTCATTTCAGTTATCTTTTTTAATACCCAATACATGGAGCCTTGCCGCCCACCCCAACAGGCTGGTTCTTTACTTCCTCCTCCATACTCTCAGCCGTGCTTGGTCACTCTCTCCTTAAGCTGGGAATAAAAAGCTTGGAATGCCTGAAAGATGTAAAGCTCGGTAGGAATAACAAGTTGTTTGATAATGTTATTGTTAGGTTAGGCCAGCGAGAAAGTGTTAGTTATTTTGTGATGACCGAAACAGTATTCAATGTATTGTGAAAGGAAATATAAATTAAAATAGGGAAATATAAAAAGATCTATATCTTTGCCAAGCTGTTGTTGTTATCAGTTTATGGATAAACTTTCTTCAGGAATACTACATCGAGCCACCTTTCAGGACATCCATGTTTTAATCACTTTGAACGCTGGTGCAATTTCTTGGTAGTCGAAAGGGACATTATGAGTTGAAAGGAATCTGGTCATTATTTAGAGGAATCAGACAATGTGTTGACTTTGTAAAAGTGAGATGGAAATTATTATATGTCTTCTGTTTCATTGGACTAAGATCACTTTTGTCCAAATCAATTATGAGTGGCAAATGGAAAGAACTATAAAATGCCAAATGAACAAACTAAAATTGAACTTATATTTGAATCATGTTTCTAGCAATGTCTGTTTATAATTTAATTCAGTTTTGCAAATTG
Organism: Lissotriton helveticus; assembly: GCF_964261635.1. NCBI lineage: Eukaryota > Metazoa > Chordata > Amphibia > Caudata > Salamandridae > Lissotriton > Lissotriton helveticus. The sequence goes on along the minus strand of NC_136072.1, from coordinate 685,944,622 downwards.
AAATCCTGTAGTAGCACTTGAATTCGGTTTGAAAGTAATTATTTTGTTGCTTTCCTGTTTAGAAACAGTAACCATTATAATTAAATAAAATGGTGTTATATAACCTAGCAACTAACATTAAAGTTCTATGAACAATAGCAGGCTCAGAGTGCGGAGATCCATCTTCTACTAACTTCTTTTCCTGACCCAGGTGTTTAGACTTTTGCTGTTTTGCCTTCTGCCCTAGATTTTAGTACAAAAGCAGGGCTCGTGATCACAGGCCCAGCGGTAATTATAAACTGATTTGGAAGAGGGTGTTTTCAGGCTCTACATTAATGCACTTAACTAACAGATTAAAACACTGAACCATGACTGTAAAAGACATTTAGGAAATCCATGTCAGCAATGTAGTCTCTGTTCTCATTTCGCATGTTACTTCACCTTGAGTAACCTACGAGTGTTTGCTTTTTCAAGATATTGTGTTTCTACGGGTTTATTGTGTGAAATTGTGTCTCTTGCATAGCACAGACTATTAACTGGGTCACATAAGGGTGTCTGGGTGAGTTAAGGTTGTGGGTGGGTACTTATGATGGGACAACGATTAGAAGCTCTGCAACTAAGGCTGAAAGCAGTGTAAATTTCTCACATTGCCTGTCAGTGGGTCATAAAGGTTCTCAGGCTACATGCACATGCAATCCTTGGCCTCTCTGCAGAGCGCGCAGTGTGATGGCCACATGTGTCCCAATTGTAAATGTGATTGCATGAGAAAGTGTTCGAAGGAGGTAAACAGCTGTGAAAATACAGAGAGCACCTAGGGAAAAGAAAATGGAATGTTTACAGGTGAGTAAGTGCGTGGGTTGTGACTGAGACGCTGTGTTGTAACTTGGCACTTGGTATCTTCCATATTCCCCTGTGCCCCCCTCCCTTCTCCTGCCCTCTTGGTATGACCCGTAGCTGTCCCTGAAGGCAGCATTAGAATGTTGGGGTTCGGAGTCCTGTCAAGCTGGGAGCACCTTATGGTTATTGTTACTGAATAAACACACTAGAAATATATACCACGTGTGGACATTCTTCACTACATTTGTGGCGACGAAGGAAACGGAGCTGAGCCAGGGTCAGTGGGGTGCTCTCCCCTGGAATGAGTTGAGCTTGGACAAGGAAAATGATGAAGAAATAAGTTGATAAGCTGCGTCGGGCGTTCCAAATATATTGAGAAGCTGAAGAGGAGTAAGACCCGAGTGGAGGAACTTTGAATGGATAAAAGTTCGTCAGGTGAGCAGCAGAAGCTGATGTGGAAAGCTGAGCGGAGCGGGAGACGGAATTGCTGTTAATCATTCCCACCGCGTTTTGATGTGATATTATGAGCCTTGGTGATGAAGTGAGAAAAAGAGCTCTGTAGGAGTAAGTCCATTAAAGGAGCAACTGAGGCGTGTGAAGTGATAATCTATGTCGGGCGTTCTAATGAAATTGAGTTGGTGAAGAGGAGTAAGACCCGACTTGATGAGCATTGCAATTTGATGAAATATCGTGAGGAGAGCAGTCTAAACTGATGTTAAGAGCTGAGCGGAGCTCAGGATGAAGTAACAGATCGAGTGTAATGGGAAGGAGTGAGACCCAAGCACATGGAGAAAGTTTGTGAGGTGATCTGCGGAAGCGCATGAGAAGAGCTGGGCTGAGCGGGGGACGACATTGGTGGTAATCGTTCTTGCCGCGTCTTGAAGTTATGAATAAAAGCCTTGGCAATGAAGTTGGAAAAGGAGCAAAAGTCAGTGTGAAAAAGGGACGTGTGAGTAAATGACCGAGGCTGGAACGCCCTGCATACTCTTATTCCGAAGGTGATACAGAGAGGAATCAGAGATATTAACGTGGGAAAATAAATTCTCCTCAGCCTTTCTGGGTGCAGCCACGTCCGTTATTATTCCCTTTCAATAGCGCTGATAATAACCAACACAGGAAAGACACTGCCACCGTGTGGACATTTTAAGCAATAAAGAGTGTGTATAATCCCTGTTCAGCGCATGACCGTTGAGTCGATGAGGTAGATGTGACGACGGAAAACATCCCTGAGGGGACCCAGGCGCAGTCGGACCTGGTGAAGGAGCAGGCCATTCCGAGTGGGAGAGCAGAACAAAAGGATAGGCAGGTTCGCCTTCGCGGGATAAAGCACAGAGAGGCGGTGAGAGGCTATAGGCGGAGAGGTGCTAAAGGCAAGTTGTTTCACGGGGCCTGCTGTGGGGCATGCACTGAGGAGACCGAGGGTGCAGCGTTTCACTCAGAGGTACACTAGGACAGCAAACGTCCCAAGTTTAGATCAGGTCGGCTGACTACTCTCCCCTTAAGGAGTCGAGGTACGACATCGGGCGGAGGAGGAGGGGGTCGAGCTGGTTCATGAGGAGACTATGAAATATGTAAATGTGTTTTTTTTTTCGATCCTTAAAGAAAAATCTGAGTGAGTCATTAACGAATATCTTTGATTGAGATTGAATTAAAGTATTCAAGGGTTTCCTGCGCAACGTGGAGGGTGCGCGCAAGTGAAGTATGGTATAAGGGTACAACCCAATCGATAGAAATGTGACCAGTCTCTGAATTCCCAAAAGGCACACCTAGATTTTGATCGTGAAGAGAAGAGGTATTGGGTTGTGGATTTACAGTCCTCCTACACAGCAGAGCAAAGTTTTGAATTGTGACAGGCACCCGAGTCGCCCTTTACAGCTTGTAGTCGAACAAGCGCCAGACTGCACTGCCACCTTGTGGGCCATTCTTCGCTTCGCACTCTCGTCACAATGGGGTATATGAAAAAATGATAAAGGTGTAATGATAAACGTTGGCTCGTTAAGGAAGAAATTAGCCGCTGAGGAAAGTGGTGGGACAGGAAGTGTCAGTTGCTCGGGTCAGGGTAAACTTTGTTCCCGTTTCAGGGTCATTGGGAGCATTTGAGAGGAGGAATTCCCTACACTCGCAGGCCTTAGGATGCAAATGTAACGAGTGTGAAGCATATGCTGCAGCTGTGAATACACCCATACATCTTTTCACTCCGTAATATGGAATTAGACCCACCCTCCTAGACCAGAGTTTCAGATTCAGTACAACTATTTTGAGGTAGGAGGCGAACTTTACACTTTCACGGTTACCTCTTTAGACAACAGCGTGTTCAGCATGGAGTGGGGCCAGAAGTATAATTTTCCGCCGCCAGTGCCGTTCATGGAGGGGGATGATCAAAACGTCGCAGAATGGAGAGTATGGAAAGTATATTTTGAGAACTACATGTCAGTTGTGGAGGAAGAAGCTGTGCCCTTTGTACCTAAAGAAAAAACGGAAATACTACTATACAGTTTGGGAACTGGGGGACGGAAAAAGTACCATGAAATGGAAAAGGCATTAATGAATGGAAAGATCAGGATTAGTTATGAGGACATCTTGGGGGTGTTGGATGAATATTATGTACAGGTCTCGTTGGAAGAAGTACAAAGGGATGAAGTGAAAAAGGAAAGGATGGGTGGCCACGAGGAAGTCAAGCTAAGTAAAATAAACCCGGGATGTACCATCTGTATTGGCGGAGTGATGTCAGATATGATAACAGATTCAGGCTCGCGTCACAGTATGATAAGCAAGAGTGAATGGAACTGCAAGTTAGTAAAAAAATATGGAAACGTTTTGCAAGAGGCAAACATATCCCCGAAGTCGTATACAGGGGAGGACATTAGAGTAATAGGATGTCAAGTCATGGATTTAACGTACAAGGGAAATCATAGTAAGAGTACCATATATGTAATAGAAAGTGGACCCACCATGCTAGGGTGGATTGATCAAATGAAACTGAGAATATCACTCAATGGAAGAAGAAGAGAACAAATGAGGGAACAGGCACTGAAACATGGCATGAGTGTGACAAAGGGTGGTGCATCGAAGATCCCCACGCCTCCCTCCAAGGACGCAGAAGTTTTTAATGGGGCTGCCAGTATCAAAGAACAAGGGGAAATCACAGCCAAAGGCAACATGAAAGAAAAACTAGAATCTTACCTATGTTTGGTGGATGAGAGAGAAATACGCAAGAAACAAGAGAATGAAAACGGAGAAGGTTTAATTGGAGAAGAAGAAGAATTCGAAAGGAGGGGTGAACATATAAGTGCAACAGCAAATGAGCGGAAAAAGATAACATGTAAGGGCAATCCATTCAGGTGCAAAGAGTCGGGGCAAATGAACACGCCGTCAGAGTTCAAGACTAAAGTGAGGGAGGAGTATGAGGTTAATAGGCAAAAAGAAAAGGAAGTGAACTCAAATTTGAAGAGTGAGATGAAAGGCAAATATCTTCAAAGGCCCTACAGGGGGAAGGTGGAGACAGAGAGCAAGGAAACGCAAAGAATAATACTAAAAGTGTTCCAAATGCCCTACAAAACATCTTCAGAGGCTCCACAGTGGGAAGGTGGAGATAGAGAGCAAGGAAACGCAAATTATAATACTAAAAGAGTTCCAAATGTCCAGTCAGGTCTGAAGAGTTCACGCTATGATAATGGGAGCAAGCATAAGTTTCAGGATCCAGAAAACACCTCTGAGTCCTCCAAGGGAGCATGCGGGATGAAACAGGAGAACGGAAATAAGACAGTAGTGGATCAGGTCGTTCAGCGAGAGCTATTTGATAAGGAAGTCAAGAAAGTATTGGGTGCTGGCAATGGCCAAGGGAGGAAGGTCAAAAGAAGGCCCAGACCAGTCACCGTTGATGACACTGAAATAGAGACATAGAGTGCCAGAAGGAGTTGCCGGGCCCTGCCCCGGCCCAAGTTTCTGCAAAAGGAAGTAAATATGAGCGCTACCTCCAGCACCATCCCTCCATAGGGGGATGGAAGGACTAGTAGGAGATTTGCAGTACTCCAGTTCATGATGTCCATCATTTAGACTGGTGGGGTGTCTGAGGTCGCGACTTGGGGATGGGAAGTTCCTGCTACTCCCACTGTGACACTAAGCTGCTTATCCCTCTGCGACACAAGCCAGCATATAGTGTGGGACCCAGCGGAACAGTTCCTCCTGTTCCTGCCTTGCCCTCCCCCACCTCTGTTAGTTCCCCAGTGGGGATGGTTACAAGTTTTCCTTTACAGTTACCTTCATATATAATCCACCCCGTCGGTACAGCCTCCGCAGGCATTGGGGGTTTGGGGTGCTACCTCTTTCCCTCCTTCTCTTGTCTCTGCTTCTTCTCTTTTGCTGTTCCCCTCATCGAGCTCTTTTCCTCTCCACCTCTGTTCCTTCGCTCCCCCTGGTCTCACTATAATTTTTCACCCACTCTGACTCGCTCTCTCTCTCTCTCTCACTTCTTCCTCTGTTTCATCTCAGTCCCACTCTTCACCCTTCTCTCCTCGTTACCTCCTCGTTCTTTCATCTGCCCTATGTACTCCCCGTCTTCCCCTGTGTCTCCTTAGGGAGGATGATGTGTTGTAACTTGGCACTTGGTATCTTCCATATTCCCCTGTGCCCCCCTCCCTTCTCCTGCCCTCTTGGTATGACCCGTAGCTGTCCCTGAAGGCAGCATTAGAATGTTGGGGTTCGGAGTCCTGTCAAGCTGGGAGCACCTTATGGTTATTGTTACTGAATAAACACACTAGAAATATATACCACGTGTGGACATTCTTCACTACACGCTGATAACTGAAGGCGATGAAAGGAAGTGCATGCAAATCAAAAGTTTGGGAGACAGTGCTGAAGAGCAAAGATATGATGTGTGAGATATGCAGAGGAGAGGAAGGTTGTCAGAATGGTGTTGGGGGAAAAGGGAGTGATTGAGACAACCTGAACAGCACTATCCCTTTCACAGAGCTTAGTAATGTTTAATTTACAGCCTTGTATTTTCAGAATTCAAAAATTTCAATCCACGAGCGCAACTTGTTGGGCCCCCTGCATAGAATCCGAAGTGACGTTGCCCACTGGCGATCACTCCCACCGTCGCTCCCAGGCAGAGCGGCATTGTTTAAAATGTTGGCACTCCCGCGCTTCTTATATGTCCTGCAGAATTGCCCTTTTTTGATTTGAGATTCATATTTTCGGACAGTGGAGAGCGAGCTCAGACTTCTGCTATGGAATGGGGGTGCCGCTCGGATTGCCCTCTGTAAACTCTTTCAGGGGTGGTATGATGGGGTCATTGCCTTGCCTAACCTCCGCCTCTATTATTGGGCCTCGCAGTTGGTGGCTGTAAATCAATGGTTACACGGCTCGCCCTTGAACCCGGCCTTCCTCCTGGACAGATGCCAGACGGGTAGAGAGGGATACCTGGGAGCTCTATACAGTAAACCTGCTAGAGCTAGATATGTGGGTCCGATGGCACACACAGTAGCTATTTGGCACAGGGCTAATAGAGGTTTGGGGTGGTCGAACAGGCTCAACCTGGCAACGCCTCTGTGGTCTACGCAAGGTTTGGGCTCCCTCTGTTTCTTTCGGTGCTTTGATAGATGGGATACCATTGGAATTTCGGAGATGGGGGACCTTGTTCGGAAAGGAAAACTGCTGACCTTTAATGATCTTCAGACTAAATATACCCTTGCACCCACTGAATTCTTCTGCTGTGTGCAAATTAAACACGCTAGTCTTGCAGCCGTCCCGGATCTTGCCACCTTGCCGGCGATTTCTCCTCTGGAGGACAGACTACTGTCGGAACCTCTCCCAGAAAAGGCCATCTCCCTCACCTACCGCAAGTTGTGTAATAACCTTCCTGACCCCTTTCAATCTCTGCGGACCAAATGGGAGGCTGATCTGGGTCCCTTAGATGAGGAAGACTGGCGCTCGGCCTTAATGTCCCCAAGAGAATCGGCTATCTGCCACAGGTTTCGGTTAATCCAATTGAAAGCATTGTATAGAGCGTACATGTCCGCCCTTACCCTGGCCAAAATTGGAAGGCGCCTGGATGCCTTCTGTTTGCGCGGTTGAGTCCTCCCTGGTACCTTTTACCACATTTTATGGGATTGCCCAGTGGTGCAACAGTTTTGGGGCGGGGCACTTCGGAAAATGAGCAGCTCCCTGGGTAAGCCACTCTTGCCGACACCCAAGGAATGTGTCCTTAATGGCTGGGGGCCAACGACCTGACTGCTCAGGAGCTCCAGTGGGCAACATTGGGGTTTCTGCTGATTAATCGTTCTATAGCAATGAAGTGGGGATCGCCAGACAGGCCATTGTTGGTGGGCTGGGTGGCTGAAATGGATCGGTGTATGATTGCGGAAAAGACAGTCTACAAGATTTGAGGGTGCCCAAAATTGTGGGACAAGAAATGGGGGCATTGGAATGCTTATTGGGGGGAACTATGTGACTGTCCTACAGCTGAACCGGCTATGTCCCGTGTCGGACTTGCGGGAGGGATTGTACGGTAAAAGGTGATTGGCTTGACCTGTATATAGCTTATAACTGTACTGTAGTGCTCATGGCTGCTTTCTGACTCCGCTTTCTTTGTTTTGTTCAATTTTTCAGTTAATATAAAAAAGAAAACAGACTGCTATTACCGCCTTACAAGGATATGGTAGTTTTGTGTACGCCTTACTTTATTACGCCGCCGGACCCCAGGGTTGTCGACTAAAAGGCTGTGTTTATTTACTATTGATATGAAGACTGCCGCCGGCCCCTGGGTTGTAGGCGTATAGCTGTGTCTTAGAAAACTGTATGAAGATCTTTAAAAAAAAAAGAAAAAAAAAGAAATTCAATCCAAATTATTCACAACAAAATCAATGTCATTGTTCATTTGTTTGATACTTCTATCAATCATTAGGAAATTGTCCATTGTTGTGTTCTATCTTTGGAGACACTCCCAGAAGCCTCTGAGTGGCACCCAAATACTGGTCAGGTAGAGTGCTTTGTGTAAGTCAGAATTTTAGTTTAACCTAAACTTTTCATTACCTGGGCCTTACCTCTTGGAAAAGATTCCTAGCTATACTTATTTGACCACACCTTTTGTAGCGCCCCCCAAACTTTTTTCACCCCACTTCAAAGGCTGTATAAAGTCTGTCCATCCTGCTAGCAGACGGGTAATGTTAAAACCGCTGCGCCTGCAGGTACTGCATTCATAAAATGATGAAAATGTACCTTTTTCTAAATAACCAAAATGCTCATCTTAGTATGCTTTACACAAAAGTCTCTGCAATGGACCTTCTTGCCAAACTGATAAGCAAGTACCTTTTTTAAAACCTGAGTAGCATGCAAAAATATGACCACATCCATGTTGTGGTAAAACACACAATTCTAATGAGGTATTTAAAAGAAGTTAGGCCAATTTCTTTTATTATTCTTATTCATCATTCCGTTAAAATGAAAAATTGAGCTTTCTGCAGATGTGGTAGGGTGAGGTAGGTGTTTAGTGTTAGATTTGATTTGGAGGACAGGCGAGTGGCATAAAGCAAGATGATGGGGCCCCCGACAAAATGTGAGGAGAGGCCCCTGAGTCTTCCATATCTCAAAGATATTCATTGGCCTTGGGCTAAATGGAGGCACCCTGAAGATTGTGGTCCCTCTGAATCAGTGGGGCACCCCTGCACCACAAGTGCTGCAGAGGCTTGTGTTACGCCCCTGGGACAGCCATTTGTAATTCTCTGTATTTATGACCCATGAAGAATCTTGTGTACATTTCTCAAATACAGCTGCCCCAATGAGGCAATGTGGATTCAGAACATGTTCATGAAAAGCCTCAGAGTAGCTACTTTGGTTAGGGGAGAAATCTAGCATCAACGTTTGGACAATTATTAGGAACATCCCAAAATATGTTCTCTGCCCATGTGGTTGGACTAGTTAGGAGCAATTTTATCTGGTGGTTTCAAGAGACTAAAACACCAAAATGCAGTACTGAAATGTTCACACTTAATGCGACTAACTGAAATGTTCACACTTAATGCAACTATGTGACTCTCCTGAAAAAAGAGATTTTGTGCACAAACCCTTTGCAACTAAGAGCACCGTGTTTGTCATATTTACTGCAGTCCTTAAGAAAATGTGCTAATTGTCAGCCACACATAACCAACTCCTCTTCAGGAATCCAATGTTTCTATCAATAAAAACGTGTTATTTATTTCTCCTACATTACCTGCTCACCTAGAAAAGCAAATATTAATTTTGAATATATTCACATACATTCACGATAAATGTGATCTTTAAAACACTTCCCTTTTAGTGCGTTTTGTTCATTTGTCTTTCTTGGAACTGTGTTGTGGCGTTCTTCGTAAAAGTCATTTGTACCACATTTTCTGGCATTTCGAAGTTTGCAAATCCAATTCAGCTGTTACTTAACTATCTTGAACAGCTTGTAATTCAAGGATCATCTACAACAACATATACTCATTAGAAGGTAATCAAATGAAGGCTTATCAAAGGCCTGGAGTAGATCTACCACATTAAGCCAGCACTGAAGAAGCTACACCATCCTCCTACTGCACATTTGAATCACCTCCAAGTTTTGCTGCATCACCTACAAAGCTATCAGAAGTATCACCCTCTATAGCTTTCAAAGAACCTAAGTCAATCAGCACCAAAGAGAAATCCAGGGCACCCCAGGACAAGCAATGAAGACATTCGAAAGTAAAAGATGAGAAGGAAGGGCTTCTCTATCTGTGCCCCAAGGATCTGAAACAACATCCCCACCAGAATGACCCAGGCTCTCATTAAAACCAGACACATCAAACTCTTCTCTTCAAAGGGACCCTTACCACTGACACACATGCCCAATTGGACCCACGTCACCTGCCTTCATGTAGGTGATCATGAGTCTAGGGCTCATACTTCCTCTTTAGAACATAGTTGCTCTCCACTTAGATTTGCACAACGAAAAACCCTCACACGTTGCGTGTATGCTGAACTACAACCCTGGAGCCGTTAATAATAGAGAACAATACACGTTTCGGAATCCAGTTATTCACTTTTCTGTCTGTAAAGTAGTAAAATAGGCAAATAGATTTTTCCCGAGATGTCACAATGGCTTCAGCCATACCTAATAAGTCGATTCTTCTCTAGAAAAAAGGAGTACTCCTCACTGCTTATAACAAAAGACACTCAGTAAATGAGCAGAAATAATTTCACACGTATGAGATGAAATAAATCGAAAAGTAAATAACACGATCTGATAAACAATGGGAAGCCAAACAAAAGAAAATGAGCTACAATATGAACAAAAGCCAAAGTATAAAAAACACAGCTACAAAGTGAAAGTCTGGAATTCATCAGAATTAAAATAAACACTTCTTGTGAGTGGACAGGAGACTGTTTTTTTAAATATCATAGGAGACATGATGCTATCATTATAACCTTCAGCATACCCAAGACACATGTGCGAATGACAACCACCACACACTGTACCTATTAGGAACATAGGGCCAAAAGTATCAAACATTCACGTAATATAACGCAATGCAGCAAGCCACCTGCTGTGCTACGTGGAAAGGACAGGGCAAGAAAGGTCCATATGTACCATTATGCAGCACGTTCCTGTCCTTTCCTAGCACTGGTGCACTTTTGGCTGTCTAGCGCCAATGCACGCACCCTTGCTTCATGTTTATGTTGCATCATTTTCATGTTGCACGGGTGCTTGCGTTGTAGGCAGGATTGTTTTTCTGCAGGAAGGGATACTTTTCTAAACAAAAACAAACCTCAAAGGCATTGTACTCTTTCTAAGTGGGCTGCAGCCCACTTAGAGGAAGCAACAATGACGAATAAAGATATTTCTCCTTTTGCACCTGTGGTAGGAAGGCATGAAATTCTAATGCATTCCCAGGATTAATCAATGTAGGTAAATCTGGGAATGCGTCAGAATCCCTGGGTGGATGCATGGGAACATCCACGCTCAACCATTGCATGCCTCCTTCTCGCAGAATAACACAAGGTAGTGATTTGTGCTGTCTTGCATTACACTTGATCAAGTCACTCAGGGCCACGTAAGGGGGCCTTGCATGGCTTGATAAATCTCATTTAAATTTTGTGATGCCTTTGCGTTCCCTTACATGGCGCAAGGGCAATGTAAAACCTGGATGAATAGGCCCCATTAACGATTAAATGCATGTCTTTGAACAAAGGGCGTGCAGTTCAGTTCCGAGAGACATTATACACTTGGCTCTCATTGTATAGGATGTCATTAGGGATCATTTGGTGAAAAATATCCGGTTATTGGCTGCTGCCCATCCATTATTCTAAATTTAGACAACTATTCAGCAAACAGCCAGAAACATATCTAAAGGATTCAATGATATAAGACAGACAGACATGCCAATGTCTACATATAGGACAGGAAGTCAGAAACAATAATGGGGTGGGAAAGAGGTTCCCTGGCACTAAATATTGGCCCTTATATAGGAGAGTCATTCAATACTGTTAATTCCTTTGTAAACAGACTGTTTTAATGTTTAAATTGTTTTCCCCTTTCAAGCATGTTTACAGTGTCAAAATGTATCAGGGCATAATTCAGCGCCTATTAACATTTTTACACCATTCATAAAAGATTAATTTGCACCTGTGTTTTGTATACTTATTGTTATAAACACCCACTAACTCATATTTTTCGTAATCCTTCTCTCAAGTCTGGTTATTGAGGGTACTTGGAATTGCCCTCAGACAAGGGAGGAGCACACCCACATCAGTAAACACACCCACAAATGAGGACGTCATCCAGGCTGAAATTTAATTTACAGAGGAAAACAGATGCACACACAGACAGACACACGCCTGCTCATGTAGTACTACAAGCACAGCTTGTTTTGATGTCCACCGAAGCAGCCTTGAAGAAAGTCATACCACGCTGTGAAATGGCTTGTGTAATTCTTGGGAACAAGTAAAGGAACTTTCATTAGAGAGTAAACAGACACTGATTGGAAAAGAAGAGGACTGATTTTTATGACATTTGTTTTGAAGAATGATTTTGTAATACTTTGAAGGTTTTTAACCCCTTCGCTGCGGCCACGATTTTTCCCCTGTGCGGTAAACAAACGAACAGGGCGGGGCCGTGACGAACCCCAGCGGTCATCAGCACACGCCCACCTCCATTTTATTGAAACATACCTGTATCCTAGTTTGACTTCCCTATTCAATTTGCTTCCTGTATTTTAATTGTTGAACAATAATCTTTGCTTTGATTTTAATAACGATACATGCCCCAAAATATCTATTTTTGTACTTCAATCCACTAATCGTCCCTTCACTTATTTTGATATATTTTGTGTCTCATAGTATTTCCTATATTTATCTGTCATCTTTTTTTTTAGTGCTATGCGAAATATGAATGATAATTGATATTTCAAGAAAGGCATTGTCTATATGTTAATACATAATGGTCATCCTTGACAAAACAAGTCACACGCAACACTGACACAAGTCAACTTCTAGGGCATTTAAGGCCTTGACACAAATAACTGAAACCATGTCTGCCATAAGAGTCAACATTTATTGAACTTGAAGTCAGCGTGGGTAGTGATGTGAACAGGAATATATGCAGATATGTGAATGATGATGGTGCAATGTATTCCAGGGGAAGGCTTCTAAACATAATTTACAAATAAACTATTGTAGTTATACTTATGTCCTTTGGGGGTGTCATCGACTTTGTTGGGGAAATATTGCATCTCAGCCTATATATTTCATCCACAAAATTACACACTTCTATAATAGCAGAAACTACACATGGTATTATTTACGATCACAAATCTAGGCATACAACTGTGAATGAATTATGGATAAATAATTGGCCTGTGTGTGTGTAATAATGACTGTATGGGTTTCTTAAACTGGACCAAGTCAGAAATGTGTGCACTTGCGAGGGCATACTCCTCAGTTAGTAAATTTACTTTTTGAGACTCAGACCAAATCATTTTCATACAGTCACCAATTGTTTTCTGTTTATCAAAAAGGGTTCTGAGTTAATTGTTTTGCTATGTCTAGCTACTGAGTGGTACTCACAAAGATAATGCACTAAACAATATAGCATTTGTTAGACCTGTCATCCTTAGGGTGGTCTTCCCCCAACATTTTGCCTGCTTACCACCACTTTTTGTTGTATCTTTTTGTTGGTCTTAGAACTCTGAGCGTTTTACCACTACTAACCAGTGCTAAATGCATGTGCTTCACCCCTAAAACATAGTTACATTGGTATATACCTGAGTGGCATAATTAGTTTATCTGTAGGTCCCTTGTAAAGTGGTACAACATGTAGACAGGGCCTATAATCTAAATGCTGCTATTGGGCCTGCAGCACAGATTGTGCCACCCACACAAGTAGCCTTTCAAACCTGTCTCAGGGCTGCCATTGGGAGGCGTGGGTATGTTGCTTAGTGCCACTTTGACTTGGCAATTAAAACCCCTTCATAAGCCTTAAATTCCTCTTTTATTATACATAGGTCATCCCTAAGGGGGGCCCAAGGTAGCTCTAAGGGCAGGATGCTGTGTAAGTTAAAGGTAGGACATGGACTTTTAAGTTTTACATGTCCTGGTAGTGACAAACACCAAAATTCGTGTTTCACTACTGTGAGGTCTACTCCTCTCATAGATTAGCATAGGAAATTCCTTAAAATACTTTTAGCCTGTAATTCCTGATTAGAAAGGAGTAACTAAATCACGTTTCATATCTTTGGAATGGCAATAATAACTTCTCTTTAGTGGTAAAGTTGGATTTGACATTACTATTTTACAAATGCAACTAATAGAAAGTGGACATTTCTCTGCTCTTAACTTTGCTCTGTGTACCTGCAGCCTGTCTCTAATACACATCTGGGCTGGGTGACAGCTACACTTTGTGAATTCCATCTAGACAGCTACAAACAGATGAAGAGTGGGTGTGACAGAGTACTCATCTGCATTCATCTACTCTCTGATAGACTTCCTGGGCAGGAAGGGGGAGAAGGAGCTCACACTTACATCTGAATAGGCTGTGTCCTGCCCCCACACAAAGGACTGATTACCCCTACACATATCGTGGAAGACATGGATGGGATGAAAGGTGACCCGTGCACTCCAAGAAGCTGCTTTGAAGTCACCTCCCTCTTCAAAGGCACATTTGGATTTAATCACTGGGACTCTGATCCTATCAAATCAGTACACTACTAGACCTGGGAAGATTTCTGTGGGAGTGAAGCCTACTGTGCTGTAAGGATTACCACTTTGTCCTGGCTGACTCTTCTGAGAAACTGTATCTCTGCTTTGCTGAGCTGCCCTGCTTCCTGCCGATCTCTGCCCTGCTCAAGAGAAGGATTGAACCCATCTCACTTGAACCTAGAGTGACTCCAAGGGGTTGCTGGCTTGCCACCAGTTTTCTGAAGTCTCAGGGGCACGAAAGACTTCCCACAATCCTGCTGTTGCTGCTGGACTTGGCCTTCTGTGAGTCCTACCCTTGCCTAAGGTGCTCCCTCCAGTCCTGGGCCTCTAAAGTGGATTTTGCAGCTGTTTTGTTACAAAACTGTCGCATCGTCACCACTGAGTGGGTCAGAACTGACACATCACCATTCAATGTCAACGTGAAGGCTGCTCGATGACAGGGGAATCAGCAGGTTTGACCTGCCAAAATGTAAAAAGGTTGAGGTATTTAACACATTCCATAATTATGGGATGTGTTAAATGCTGCCAAACCCGTAATTCCAGCCCATGTTTAAAAAGGGGTTTACGCACAGGACGAACTTGAACAAGCAATTCGTAACCAGTCCCTAGGTATACATTGAAAGATCGGGCATTTAAAGTACACTATAATTTAATACCAAATACATTACAGATGGTAACACCACAGACATCTGTAATCATAAATGCCATGGTGTTAAGTGCAGTTAATATTCTAAAATCTCGAAAAACAGAGTGTGGGTTGGTAAACATTCCTCACTCGCACAGCTGATACAAACAAATGGCCAAAGCTGTTACTGAACATCACAAAAACAGAACTGTATATGAAAGCACCAGCCAGCCAGGACAAAATCTGTTTGCATACCCAGAGGGCCACATTGGGAATAGAAAGCATCCACGTTAAAAACAACAACAGGTGCTGGGAGCGCCTCAACCCCAAGGCTCACCAGACGCATCGATTTGTAACATGTAAGCTTGCAAAATCATGCTGGGAGGAAGCAAGAGTTTGAAATATTCAACCCACCCCAGCACTTTTGGGAACCATGCTATTAGGAAAAAAACAAAAAATATAACAGAAAAGAAAAGCTGTTGTTAATAATAACCTAAAAGCTTGCAGGGAACTATAATTTTGAGACATCTGGGATTGAATCAAGCATAGGTATGAAATGGCAAAAATATGATTACGGAATTCCTAAATGGGGATAGAGTGGCAAAATGAGGCAATAAACAGGTAATTAGGAAAGTTAAAGTAAGCAACTGTGGCCGGACGTGACTATTACAAAGCCATCGCCAACTGACACGAAAGGCTAGGTTCTGTGAAAAATCACATGTTTGGGTGTCCATGCCCACGCCTGCAGGGGCTCACTTTCAACAACATGCATGGTATACACACACATATAAACCACAAGGATGGCAACATGTAAGCCAAGACAAAAACATTTCTGCACAACCACAAATCAAAGATTTAAATGTATAATTATAATTTATTTATAACACAAAAAAATAAACCTCAACAAGCTGCACCTGCAGGAGTGAAAAAAACAGTTAAGAGAATTGAGGACAACAAATAAACACTTAAATAGTAGGAAGAGCCTGCATCATTGCAATCACAGCACAGTAATGTAACAAACACTCTGTGCTCTCCTGGAAACTCAGCACCAAGATTTGCATCCTACAAAAATAGTGGGGACATGTTCTTTTCATGAAGCGAGCTGCGACAATGCACACAACTTGTACAAATAGCTGCACTTCAAGGAAATGAAAGATCACACGGTAGACCCCCTTATGTAAGGTATCAGAGGACGAAGACAAGCACAAAGGATAAGGGTATTCCAAGCAGGGCAGAGGATGCAGTCTTGCTGGTAGAGCTGTCGACCTCTAAGCTAGAGAACTGGGTTCGAGTCTTGGCCACGACACTCAACAACCTGTGATTCTGAACAAATCAATTAATTTTCCTGTGCCTAACAAAACAAGCATTTGCAATGCAATAGGTCTCGCATTTGCGAGAGATTAGGCTATTGGCATTGTAAATGATTTATGTTTTAAAAACCTACACGTAAATAAAAGGCATTGCCATTTACAATGCCAATAGCTCAAACTCTAACAACTGCGGGACCTATTGCATTGCAAATGCTTTTTTTTTATTTTTCTGTTGCTGGGCATTGACGGACCCTCATTTGGTGAATCTTGTGGCATTTCTATCAGGTTTGAGAGGCTCTTCTGGACAAGTTTATCCTTTGTATTCTGGTACGTGTCCCATTGCCATTCGAATTAAGAAAGAAGGCTACCTACTGAAAAAATTCTAAACTGTTTTAAAAAAACAGATTGGAACAGCTAAAGTACAAATTGGAAAAACCAAGTGCCGTGGAATTAAGGCAATGAATAAACGCATAAAGGCCCCTGCATCCAGTGCAGGGGCCTGTGTTCGACCTCATGGTCACAGGTTCAAATCCCGGCGGGTCCACTCAGCCTTTCATCCATCTGAGGTCGATAAAATGAGTACCATTGAGTCGGGTAACAACAAACATCTGTTATTCAGCGCCTTGAGACCCTTGGGTGATATGTGCGCTTTACAAATGGAAGTGCTATGTTATGTTATGTTGTGTTGCTCCCTCCCTCATGTGCTTATCTTTGTAAATCTCTGCCCCACCACCCTTCGTGTTGCTATGTCCCTCATGTGGTTATCCTTGTAACCCCCCCCGCCCCTTTGTGTTGCTCTCTCCCTCTTGTACTTATCCTTGTAAACCCCCCTGCCCTTTGTGTTGCTCTCCCCAGCATGTGTCTATCCTTGTAACCCATCAGCTGGGACACCGGAGGACCAGAATCAGGTTTACCGCGGAGGACTAAGCACAACCAAATTGGCAACACGCTATGTCCTCTCCCCGAGCCCTGATTAACTGCCATTTTCCTACGTAGCATTGAATTTTTTCGCTACAGAACAGTGTCTGTAAGTACGCCACACTGTCTCCTTTTAATACTTTTATTGCACACCTTAGTGAGTGTGTAAGAAAAATCACTATCACGTGGCCACATTTTTTGCCACTCACCTTTTCACCTTTGGTCCTGACGAAAGCCCCAGTAGCAACCTTGAGGGGGTTGAAACATGTAGACCGCATCACTATAGACAACCAACAGGAAAATTATTCCTAGAAGTAGTTGCATTACATATTTTAAACAATACCCTGGGCCGCCAACAATAAAATACTAGGTAAGGATTCCCAGAGGTATTTTTTAATATAACTCACCTTCACCCACATCACACTGTTGCACCACACCCGCTCCGCTGTAGTCAGGCGTTGAAGCACAACCAGATGGCCCTCGGCCGCCTGGTTGGAACCCCGATGATGAAGCATGACACCAACCAGGTTGGTGTGTGAGGGGTCTTTTAACAACACCCAATGTGCCCAACATTCAGGCCACTATCAGAGGTGACTATTTGCGAAAACGCATACACATAGTGGGCTAGTCCACATTGTTTATTCAGGTTATCCTTGTAACCCCCCAGCTTTTGTGTTGCTCTCTCCTGCATGTGCTTATCCTTGTAAACCCCCACTATTTGTGTTTCTCTCTCCAGCATGTGCTTATCCTTGTACCCCCCTCCTGCCCTTTGTGTTGCTTTCTCCAGCATGTGCCTATCCTTGTAAACCCCCACCCTTTGTGCTGCTCTCTCCACTATGTACTTATCCTCATAAACTCCTGTCCTTTGTGTTGTTCTCCCCAGCATGTGTCTATCATTGGAACCCACTAGCTTTTGTGTTGCTCTCTCCTGCATGTGCTTATTCTTGTAACCCCTGCCCCTCCTGCCCTTTGTGTTTTTCGCTCCAGCATGTGCTTATCCTTGTACCCCCCTCCTGCCCTTTGTGTTGCTTTCTCAGCATGTGGTTATCCTTGTAAACCTCCACCCTTGGTGTTGCTCTCTCCAGTATGTGTTTATCCTCATAAACCCCTGCCACCCCCTGCCCTTTGTGTTGCTCTCTCCACCATGGGCATATCCTTGTAAACCTCACCCCATCCTTAAGCTCTCTCCAGCATGCACTTACCATTGGAAACCCCTGCCAAGCCTGCCTTTGGTACTGCTCTCTCTCTCGCCCTAGTGTGTTATCCTTGTAAACCTCCTCCTGCCCTTCGTGTTGCTCTCTGCCTCATGTGCTTATCCTTGTAAAATCCTGCCTCTCCGCCCTGTGTGTTGCTATTTCCCTTATGTGGTTATCATTGTAACCTTCCCCCGCCCTTTGTTTTGCTCTCTCCAGCACGTGCTTACCCTTCTAAACCCCTGCATCCGTCCTGCCATTTGTGTTGCTCTCTCTCTCATGTGTTTATCCATGTAAATCTCCCTCGCCCTTTATGTTGCTCTTTCCAGAATGTGCTTATCCTTGTAACCCCCTCGTGCCCTTTCTGTTGCTCTCTCTAGCATGTTCTAATCCTCGTAAACCCCTGCTCCCCTCCTGCTTTTGTGCTTCTCTCGCCCACATTTGCTTGCCCCCAGCTGCATTACTTTGGTTGATGCTGTATAGCACCAGACTACATCTGGACTGTACAGCAAGCGAAATCCATGCATGATGCTGGGGAGACCTAAAAGGAAAGTCAAAGATAGGAAGGGGACATAAAGAATAAAAAAACGAAAGCAGTAGAGGTTAAGACACATAAAAAGAATTATAAGAATGTGCAATGAAGCAAAAGTGAAGACAATGGTCAAAAGAGCACGAGGGAGTAAAAGGTATTACTAAAGAGGAAAGACAAAACGAAGCAATGGATCAAAGGATTAAAGCTGAATCAGCAGAAACTGGAATCACGTTTGCGGTCCCCGGCCTCTGACCGCACCAACGCATTATGTGGAGCTTGTGGAACCCATTGCCGCATATGCGGAGGAGGAAAGCGCCTAGAGACGCAGAAATGGAAGTCTGGGCGCAGGACGGTGCTCCTTTCCGCCACCCTCCTGATTAGAGCTCTGGGTCTCCGATGGAAACCAGATGTGCAGCTTGGCCCTGTCATTTTCCAGCTGTTGTGACCACACCCAAAGAGCACGTGACCTGGGCGAACAGGGCAGGGAGGCCTGGAGACGCCGATGCTCTGCTCACAGCGGAGCGAGCGGATAAAGGGGTGACTCTGGATCACAAACAACTCCCAGACTCAGCTCCCTGGCTGGGCTTCTAGGCTGGGAGTCCCACTGAAAACTCGAAGTCCCAGTGGGCGGGGGCGGTGGAAGCAAGGAGTCAGCAATCACACAGCACTGCCAAAATCTCATCCTGGCCCAACATCTTCTGAATAATCTGCTTATTATTGAAACAATCATTCAATTGTATGGCGCATGCTGCAGAGTGAAGCGCTTCTAGGAGCTTCAGAGCTTTGGCATGTAAGGGAAGGTTGGAACAGGGAGGTAAGAAGATTTGCCAATATTCACACTGTATGGGTACGGTGGGGCGTCAGGATTCTAACCCACTGCTTGTGAGTTTCAGTGTGTAATGTAACTACTAGGCCACATACATCTGCCATCCTGTAACAAGTTACAAAAACTTTTTTTTTAAATCAACTGATTAGCATATTTAACTAATATTGAAGACTTCGTGTGGGGGCAGTCTGTGGAAAATAGAAAAGGATGGATATTAGAATACGGAAGCACAGCCAAACTGAACTTGTTGATAAACTATGTGACCGGACCCAGTAATACGGCTCCAATGCCTTCCCGCACAGAATCCTGAAGTCTCTCCGTGGGGGACGCGTTGGGAGCCATAACCTCCCTGAGCATGTAAAGTGTGTGCACTGAGAGCGTGTTCTACAGAGTCACATTCTTTCACATGAAAAACAAAGCATGCGATGCACGCGTTTTGCCGCCTGTTTCTCTACCGAAAGAAGACAGGAGACGGCACGCGCAGACTGGAGATGTGCACGCGAACGGAGTGCACATCACCCGTCCGCGCGTGCCACCTCCAATCTCCCTTCGCTAAGGAAAGCGACGACTAAAGAGTCTCGCTAGCGAAGCAGCTGCGCTGCATTCGCACGCTCGACCTAAAAATGAATGTGTCTGTCTGTAACGAAACTGAAAGTGGTACTCATGTAAAGTGCTCTGATACCTGATGTCTTGGGTCTAGTTTGTGCTATATAAAAGTCAAAAAAAAAAGAAAGGAGAAGACACAAAGGCTCAGATTTTCTGGGGGCAACACAAGCCCTTAAGTGAGATGTACTATGCCACACACAGCCACTTTTTGTGGGTGTGCATGTCCCACTAAATGTGGAGTAATGCATGACAGCACAAGGGGCTTCCCTGCATTTGTCAGCCATGGAAAGGCATAATGGCCCACATGCATCAAGCATTTTTGTAGTCGCAAAAGGTGCGATTCCTTAAAATCGGCCGTTTGCGAATGCAAAGTGCTTTTTGGGATGCATGAAGCAATTTTAGAATTCGTAACATTGTTGCGAGTTCTAAAATTGCGGGTGCTTTTAAGAAGTCGCATATGTGCGATTTCTTAAAAGCAATGCATCATTACTTTTACAAGTGGAAATTCGCAGTTAGGGTGCCAAATTTACCGAGTGGTTGAACCACTCGGTAAATTTGGAAAAAGGGTTTAAAATGGTGAAAATGTTTTTTTTTCAACATTCATGTTTCACACACACATGTCCTTAGGACATGTGTGTGTGAAACATGATGCGAAAAATACATTTCAGGGGTGCATGGGGGGGTCCTTTGGACCCCCCCCTGCACCCATGAAATTTTCTAAGTGCCACTCGCAATTTGCTGATGCCTTCCCATTGACTCCTATGGGCCTTTTGGCCCATAGGAATCAATGGGAATTGCGAAAATGTACTTAAGAATTCGGTATTCATTTGGGATTCGGTAAAAATTGCGATTTTTACCGAATCCCAAATGAATACCGAAAATAATGATGCATAGCATTTTGCACTTCTTAATTTGCGATTCCTTATTTTTCGCAAATTAGGAAGTGCAAAATGTAACAATGATGCATGTGGGCCAATATGTGTCGAGCATGGGTTTTGGTGCATTCTCGAGTTTATTAAAAAATAATAAACCTGGAAATGTGTCTAAATGCTGGGAATACAATTTCATAATTACAAACAGCACCCTAATTATGCATGCAAAACAAATATGCATTTTATGGAACAACAGTACTGATTTAATCTAGAGTCTTACTGGTGCCTTCTTACAGAAGTCGAAACTGTCCATCTGTAAGGCAATATGTGTAAATAATAGGTCCACTGAAACTCATGGTGGGGTGATTTACCTCCATGCCCCATAATCCATTGGAGAGTTTGCAAGCCCACACACCATCAAAAATATAGGTATCCACTCTCACAATAGAAGCTATTGGCTACACACTTATCGTAATCAAGAAGCATATGACCCATCATTTTGAATATGGCAACTCCAAAGATTATATATGCTTCAACATCAAGTTAATAGATAATGCTCACTTCTGTTTTCACTACATAATTCAAATACAGTTAAACGTAGGTAGCATGACAGTTTTTTTCTGGACAAGGTGAAGAAGATACAGGAACTGTGTGTCAACTACATCTATATGCACACAGCACTTCATATATGCACCAGCAGCAACTCCTTTTAAAAAAATGTATCCTAAGGTAGAAATAATTCATGAAATACATTGAATAAATACAAATATTGATGTTTATTTAAAATTCATATATCCTCCTTACAAAACAATACCACCAATCGATACCACTTATATGCTACATCTTGTTAACAAGTTGCAGTTACTTCAAACCAATCAAGCCAAATCTCTCCAAACCAGCAACAACTTGTTACTCAATACTTTCTTATTATACATGGCTTTTACATGCTGGAATGGCATTCTATCACTCCTCTGCCAGCGGGAAACAATCAGCCCTCCACTGTTATACCTGGCATCATAAGGGTGGTCTTCGCCTAGACTTTTTGCCTTTTTTCCTCCACATTTTGCTGATTCATTTTGTTGGCTTTAGGACTCTGAACACCTCACCACTGCTAAAGTGCATGTGCTTCTACCCTATACATGATGACATTCATGTATACCTGATTGACATAATTGATGTACTGGTAAGTCCCTTGTAAAGTGGTATACCATATACCAGTGCCTATATCTCACACATTAATAGTGAGCCGCAGCACTGATAGTGCCACCCACAGAAGTAGCCCTTCAAACCTACCTCAGGCCTGCCACTGCAGTGCCTGTGTGTGCAGTATACTGCTACCTCGAATTGGTATTTAAAACTACTTGCCAAGCCTTTAAACACCCCTTTTATTACATATAATTTAAGTTGAATATAACTTTACTTCCATTTCAGCCATAAAAGCATAAAAGAAATGGTACCATTATATATGCAATTTTACAAATATTTAAGAAATTATCACATTTAGCAGCAAGTATGGCTATATAGTAATATGTGCACATCTTACAATGAAGCATAAAAAAATCACATTAGATCACCTTAGCAACATGACATATATTGAACTTACAAGCAGTGCAAGAATTTCTGTACTTGATCATCTGTTGCAGTAGAGAAAATTGTATGTGAAACCATTCCCAGTAAACTAAAGCTATGGTAAAACAGTTATAACAGACCCTCTTTTTGCCCTCATCAGACCCAAATATTTTGCCACACCACAGGGGCCAGCTCTTAAGATCCTTAATGCAACACAGTAGTTTGTACCCAGTTGCTTGCGAATCAGTACTAGCCATAGGAAACTACACTTAGCATATGCAGGGCATGGAAATAACACATGCAGTACAGACTCAGTGTGACCTTCACGAAAAGGTCAATCCACACAAACAAAACCTGCCCACCTTGCTGTAATGACATTCCAGGGGAGTGACCTCACTCAGAATTGGTGATGCAGTGTCCTATCCAACGGAATTTTAATGAGATCCTAATACTGCTTTATGCCATAGGTGGACCTGAAACTTAAGAATTTCCCAGTTAGAGTGGTGTACATAAATGTCTCCTGTTCCCTATTGAGAATAAGTGACCAACAATGTTTTTAAAGTACATCTTTAGGTGGAATCTTGATGCAGATCCAAGTTCCCTATTGCAAGGCTTGTCTTCGACACATTGACTCGACTGTGTGAATAGAAACCAACGCATTGCCTTCAATGCATAGAGAAGATCAACACATTTCATTACTTGCATCCAGGAAAGGTACTTTGTTCACCAGGGCCTATTGGGTCTTCTAGCCGGAAAGCACTTCCACAAGCTCAACCTGAACTTTGACTTTGTCCCAGTCCAGCGTAACCTAAGGTACGCTTTTTAGTGCTGCTTGCTTTTAAGTGCGTAAACCATTTAAAATCCAATGTCTCAACTTGTATACATTAGATATGACATCATCGTCCTCTGGTCGGGTTCGGTGGAATCCCTACAACAATTCCACGCTTACCTAAATAATAACAACCATAATGTAAAATTGACCATGACACACAGCAAAGAAACCATCAATTTTTTGGACATTTGCTTTTATGTCAAGGATGATATGGTACAAAGCAGGCTATACAGGAAGGAAACCTCATGTAATGCGGTATTACATGCGGATAGCGCCCACCCTCGCTCTGTAATCAACAATATACCGTACGGCGAGATGGTGAGACTGCGCAGAAACTGTAGCGAGGAACATATCTATGCCCAAAATCTGTCTAATACAAGAAATAGGTTCCTCAAGAGGGGCTATGATCAAAAAGTGGTGGATATAGCAATACAGAAAGCAAAGACCTTACACAGGGAAGACACTCTGTTGACGACAACCCATGCCAACTCCACTCAGTCCAAGAGGAAGGACCGCAGCATAACTTTTACAACTCAATATAATGCTAACAGCAATAAAATCCACAATGTACTCAGGAAACATTGGGGAATTTTGCAAAATGCTCCAGGACTGCGGGACTTGATACCTAACAAGCCAGTTATCTCATACAGAAAGGGTAAATCCCTTAGGGATGACTTGTGTCAAAGTTACATAACCACCCCACGTGAATCTTGGTTTCCTTCCCAACCTCTGGGTTTTTATACATGTGGATCTTGTATAGTTTGCACTTCGGGCCGGAACAAAACCACTAATTTTAGCTACAACACATCGAAAAATTACAAAATTAACAGTTTCATCAACTGTAATACCACACACGTAATTTATGTTTTGGGATGTGGTTGTAATATCATTTATGTGGGAAGTACTATTCGCCAACTAAAAATTAGAATCCAAGAGCATCGAAGGGCAATTATCGGCAAAGACAAACGCTACCCGGTAAGCTCACATTACGATGAGAAACACCCACATGATACCTCTTTTTGGTTCCACGGCATTGATCATATACCGCAGGACAAAAGGGGGGGCGATCGAGAACTAGCTGTAAGGCAGAGAGAAGCAAAGTGGATTTGTCGCTTACGGGCGACACAAATGGGGCATAACACGGACAACGAGCTTCATCATTTTTTGATTTGAGATGTAGAGTCATGCCAATACCATTTGAACCATTGCCTCTGTTTAACCGATGCTATGGATCCTGAGATTTGATTGTGTAAACCGGTTTGTAGGCCTGTGTCAGGTGCAAGGGATGAATAGAGGATGTAGTAACTGTATAGATTGGAACATACTGCATTATGATGTAAGAAACAAACTGTCATAATGGATTTCCCTTGTTCTGACCTTGCACAATATGTATGTTTGTATAATGTATATATAATATTGTTCTTTCTAATATTGTGCTCTTTTTGCCCCACACATTGTAAGTATCCTTTGACATATTGGATGATTGCTATACGTTCTCCCTTGGGTTGGGAACACATCAGCCACATGGTAGATTTGTTAATGGGGGATGTTGCTCTATTTAGGGCATAATCGTTTCTCTTGGTCTTGGACATACCGAAATTATCATTTCACTGTCACTTTTTTCTCACTTTGTTTGGGCTATAACACCTTGGGGGAGCACGAACACGTCTGTAGCACTCAATTTGGTGTATTGAATGAGTATTCCGCATATGTGATATGCACAGTTCAAACCACTCTAAGATGGCCGCTAGGGTCGACGGGGATGGCGCTGCGTATGCTTGCTCCCTATGGAATTATAGTACACCCTGTTGATAGGTTGGGGCCAGATCGTGCGCTCCTTCCCCTTCAATAATCGTAACTGATTTAACTGAACATTACTACATGGCCACGCTATTCCAAAAGATAATACTGTCATTGAAACAACATTTTGCACGATATACATAATTATTCAGATCTTAAATTACTTCGCGTAATATCAGTTCAGGCTATAAACATTTTTTAATTCGCTACTAAAACATGACGGTTTTAATAAACTAACTCCAGAAAAACGCCGTTATGTGTCCCACTTAACAATGGCCACCTCGATGGTCACGGCACTCAATGCAATCAAATGGGATGGCCTAACCACCACGTGACCAATCGATGGGAATGGTTCACGTTTCCTCAAATATGGCGAATACTGGCTTTACCCTGCTGCCATTATTCCATGAGGAGGAGCAGTGGAGTACGAGTACCATATCAGAGGTACGTGAAACGATCTGTGGTGTTCGTCTGCCACGGGGGGCTGTTTATGTGCTGGTTGCAAATGGTGGCAACTTGTGTGTTTCTGGCTCTCTATAGGTACTGCCCGCAACAACGCGAAGATTAGGCATCACTTGAGCCTGTCACCCCCTGGAGGACGCCCCCTGCGAAGTTCTATTAAGGCATCACATGTAAGCGGGTGTATGTCTTATTTTGATTATATACGAGCGTAGGTCTTTTATACAGGCACGTGATCTATGACGGGGGAGGGGGGTAATGCAGAATTCACTATATTTATGTCACCAGTAAGTAGAGGCATTATCACGTTTTCCTCTACTACCGGCGGTTGAATGGTTGCTGTCCTATTAGAAATGTAGGTCTTATCAACAGGCCACATATTGGATGACATGTTTATCTTTAAATCGAAGCCTATATTTGATGACTCTCCATGTTCCAACGTATGCTCTTGATGAATGAGTCGATTCTTTGGCCATTATGTGCGGTAATTTACCGTAAACACACTTCTCTCGTTTTATATTCTTAGGTGTCAAGGAACTACAGACACCCTGTTCGTTATAACCTGCAACTCGGGGGACTTGCATTTTTTAATTGGACCTGAGTGACAGATCTCCCCCAGGTACCATTTGGTCTCCCTTTTGGTCGCAATTTAGACTGTTATGGCTCCATGTATTATGGGTTGGGGAATGCCTGTACTGATTTCTTGGTTAAAATATAGGTGTCCATTTTAAACAGAACGTTATGAATAGTATGCATATTGGGATAACATTTTACCCTAAGGTAGAAATTAGGATCTCGATTTTGTTTGGCATTTAAATTTGACTACTTGCCCCAATATGGAGAATCATGGGACTCAATATTTATATATCACTATTATATCCTTAAAATTTAGGAAAATACTGGGATCTACTACGATCGAGCTCAGATATTCGCGTGGATAGAGCTATCTTCTTTGATATTATTTCATTATCCTGACTGTTCAGTTTATGGTGAGTCATGAAATAATTCATGCGGTTACTTTCACGTGATACCCTAAGACTCTCTGGGCAACTAAGGTTGTGGATATTTTCTCACCTTAAAATGGTTTTTTATTGGGATTATTTTCACGTGTGGTTTATATTGGTGAAATCTTGGACTATGGTCCTCTTGACCACACACTATCTCCTCGAACACGCTAAACCTGATGCATGTTAAACTTACATAACCTTTGCCAGGCATCTATCTCTCCAATAGCCTGGCGTCCCCCTGTTCACCAATTTCGGCGGGTGTATGGTTGCAGATGCACTGGTGAGGGAGCATTTGCATCCACAAAGGGGAAAACTGACCCTGTCATATGGCAGATATCTATTCTGTCCAATATGTTTGGATCTATGGTTTGCTTGTTTCTTTTAAATCTTGCGATTCTCTTTGTAAAGATTATATTTTTCTATTTATTAGCTTGGATATGTCTCTTTTTGCAAGCTATTTTAGATTTAAGATAATTTAAATACTTATATATGTAAATGTCTCTTTTCAGCCCTGACGAAATCCCCTAGGCACATTGTGGGGATGAAACGCGTTGGCTGTGCCGTTTTATGCAAATGAAAATAAAGAATACATTTAAGAAAAACGACAGAGGATCTACGTATTTTATGGACTTTTCGAGCTACTGATTTTATTGAGTGCGCCTCTCTATTCTTTTTTCTATTTGCTTTGATATACATCCCTGGCAGCGGATGGTGAGAGTAGCAGCACCACCAAATATTTCTTTGAAACAGGAAAAGTTGATGTGCGAAACCTTGGTCAGCTGCTGTGTGCTTTGGTTTATTGTTCAATGTCTCAACTTGTATACATTAGATTTTTGTTCTTTTGATTTTGTATTGTTCAGAATATAATAATCTATTTTCTAAAACTGTGGGAAGTCTTTTTGTGGTGTAGTCATTGTGTTACTGTATGTGTTGCACAAATACTTTACAATTGCCTGTACAATAAAGGGGTTGGTCCTAGTCCTAGTCCTAGTGACGTGTCAGCCCCATTGTTTTGTAACTCGTTAGATAAGCCTGGCTGCTTTGTGCCAAGCTACCAGAGGGTGATCTCATGTTATCTGTGTGTATCTAGCTAACCCTCACTAGAGTGGTGGTTACTGCCTGGCCTGGGTGCATACCTCAGCCTACCAGGAATCCCATTTCTAACACCCACCTGTGCATGATAACCATTGAGAAAAGCATCTAACACTTCAAGTTTATGAACTAAGAGATCTATGGGACCTATGTAGCCTCTTAATGTTCTGCTTTATGATGCATAATGTGGCTCACAGATGGCTCCCAATTCTCAGTGACCATGGATATCACTTCATTGAATCACCTCTGCAACTACTGAAATGTCAATAAGGCAACTACCAAACCACCACCATCTTTGAAGTGGTGGTGACAAAATCACTTTTATCCAAGTCCAGAGAATACATTGCTCACACATAGATAAGTAAGGATTGCAAACGTGCATGTTTGCTCATGGTAGTTTAGGGAGCAGTATGTTCCCTAAGATGTAAATAGGCTACTGCCACCAATGGAACCCTCTCACCTACAGAAACAATGAAGAGATACCTTGTTGCACACAAATAATTCCACAAGGTTTTGTCTTCTTTCTGTGTGTGCTGCAGAATGGAGTACATGCACAAAGGGGGAAAATTAGGAAAAATAAGCATATTTCTCCTCAATACACCTCCACTGGGAATGTCAGCAACACAAAGTGGCTATACCAGTGTATAGCAACTTTGTGTTGCTGACATTCCGATTCCCACTGCATTGGTCACATCATTAGACCAGATAACATGCAATAAATCCTCCTACGGGATGGAATAGGTTCCTTGAGTAGGAATATCCTCATACCACGAACTGTGATCAATGAAGTCGGTAGTAGCAATGTCAACCTGCCCAAAGGAGGATAGAGAAAGTGTGGACTGATGGCTGAGCAGAATGAATGAGCATATTACAGGAGGGTGACATCTAAAAAAGCATGCTGGGAAGCTCATCTAGGTCAGTGCAGGTTTGTGAATAGATAAGCATAAACCTGTGCTATCACAATTTCTGTTCTGGGACCATGCCAGCTGAGAAAAATACTTTGCAAAACTGATTTATCCTATGTGGTTTTCAGCTAGCATGCTGCAGAACCAGCATCCTGCAACTCCTCAAACACTGCTGGAGTTTGCCATTGTCCTTCTATCACAATTTCCATCGCCATCTTTTTGGCTGTAAGACATTTGATAATTATGTGGGCTGGGTGACACCTCAAGGAATAATCACCACCTTTGTTAGGGTGAACACTCAAAATCATTAAGTATACCTAAGTTTATTCCTAGGTAGCTATTTCATAGAGTATTCAGGCTTAACTTAGGGTGATGTGCAAAATTGTTTATGAAGTGCCAAAATAGTAATAAAGATGAAATACTAAACAATAAAAATCGCAAACAAAATTAGAAAAATAGATTACAATTTTTTAAACAAAATGGCAAAAATCCAATAAGAGTACCTGAAGATATACATTTCTAAAGTTTTAAGTAGGAATAGTGCCAAATAGCAAAAAGTTCCATTGATAATCAATGGTCGTGGTAGACTGGAACCTAGGTGCTATTTGACACCGACAGCGATAGAGTTCAGGTCAGATACACCAACTAGACATGTATTGGTCCAAGATTTTATCTTCTGACTTTTGTCTTTAAGTCCCAAACCACCACAGGCATATACAGTCAAAGTAACCTATGACCTCACGGGAAGAACTTAAAGTATATACGGCAGAAGCAAAACAGCAGGGTAAAATCCAAGCCCAGTTGCCACTGGTCAGCTGGGTAGATGCAGGGAAGGCCTCCTGTAACTTATAGCTTTAATATGAGGTCAGACTTAGGAGTGTTTGTGTCCACTTTGTTATTCTGGGTACTGGAGTGAACAGGTCCAGCCCTTCAGGGCTCTTCTCAGGTTGCAGACATCAGGTTCATTCCTCTACAGATCTTCCTTAGGTCTAATAGTGTTCCGAAGAGAGTGTCTGGAGTGCCACAATTAGGCTTGGCATGAGCCAGTGGGTGGGTATGAGTCCTGGGACACACTAACCATGGCGTAAAATGTCCCAGGGCCAAACCTACCGCTCTAGGCATCTTCAAGATGGTGAAAATCTTCAGCTATTCTAAACCTGTGGTCTTAGGGCTTAGGTGGTGTGGTTAGTTTACTATGGTTATCCTAGTGTCCTCCCACATCTTACTCTAAAATCCGCTTTGGAGCAATCTCTCTACCCACAGGTAGGGGGGGAAAAACTCGGGGTATTACATGAAAATCCACGAGATTCTGCAGAGTTCCGCAAATGGGTGGAAATTGGCACATCGTGCTGCTTGTGCTGATTGTTAGTGCCGGGAGCTTTTTCCATGCTGAGAAATCAGCACAAATGGCACCATGTGACATGCCAGAGGGCACTGCTTCTCAAGTTGAGTTTGCTGCCACTCAAGTAGATTTCCTACTTGAGCGGCAGCTATCTCACCGTGAATGGTCATGACTGCCCATGACTGCTTGCATTTGGAAAATCCAAATGGGTGCCCTCCTAGCACCTGAAAATAGCACTAGGGGATGGATGCCAGTTCTCGCTCACCAACTTACTGTTGGTGAGCTGCATGCTGGAAAAAACTCCGCCACTGAGCAGTTGCTGGAATTTGACTGGAACTCTGCATTACATGCATAAAGTGCAGTTGCCAAATATCTGCCAACTTCGCTGCCAGAGCAGAATTCATTGCCCACCCCTATCCACACTATTTGCAGAAAGAGATTTCTAGTGGAACAAAAAGCAGAGTTTTTAAGCAACCAGACAGTAGATACACAAGAATTGTTTTGGAATCCTGTTTTCCTTCCTTACAAGAGCATCCTAAATTAGTACATGTATAGTGTTAGACCTGGCATCCTTGGCATGGTTTTCCATGGCTTTTTGCCCCTACCTCCTGTGTTTTTGATGCTGTGCTGGATTTCGTTTTTGCTGGCTTAGATGCTTTGGGCACTTTGAAACTGCTGATCAGTGTCAAAGTGCAAGTGCTCCCTGTATAAATTGATATTGTGATTGTTTCTCCCTGATTGACATATTTGTTTACCAAATAGGTCCCTAGTAAAGTGTACTACATGGTAAATCAAATGTTACTAGTGGGCCTACAGCACTGAGTGTGTCACCCACAGGAGTAGCCCTAAAGAGATGTCTCAGGCCTGCCACAGCAGTGCCTGTGCGCAGTTTAGTAACTGCCAATTTGACCTGGCCAGTGTACCCACTTGCCAGGCCTTACCCTTCCCTTTTCTTACACATAGGACAGCCCTATGGTAGGCCCATGGTACCCCCCTGGCCAGGGTGCAGTGTATGTAAAAGGTAGGACATGTCCTGATAGTGAAATACTGCCAATTTCGTTTTTCGTTTTCCTATTGAAAGGTTATCTGTCAATAGGACGGAATGGGGAATGCTGTGTAAGAGTTTACAAGCATATCTTCCCATAGGAGTGAGATAGAAAATTGCAGTCTGGTATCCCTGAACTCAGAATTTAATAACGCATCTTTTAGTAAGGATGGTTTTTATATTCTGTGTTAAAAATAGCACTTTTAGAAGGTGGCTATTTACTTGTTCAACCTTTCTGTGTGCCTCTGCCTGGTTGTGGATTGACTGTCTGGCTTTGGAGTGACAGGGGCTGGGTGTAATGGTTCTCAGGCAGGTTCCACAGGAGCGCCAAGGATCCGATGAATATTCCACAGCCTTCCCCTACGGCCTTCTGACTCTATCAAGCACTAGAGTACCGAGAGGCTCGCCAGGGGAAAACAGGGAGACAAAACAAGGAAAGGCGGGAAAAAATATTCTTCTTGGTATGACGACTTCTGTGTGGTTGTACATGCACCTGGCCTGGACCTCTGATGGTTGTAGGGGCTAAAACCAAAACAGGAATTACTAACCCTCAGAAACATGCACAAAAGAACAGTAGGCACATCTATAGGTTATGTGTACTACATACCAAGAGTAAATAAACTTTGCAGGCATATAACTGTGTATGGGGGA
Source organism: Lissotriton helveticus (assembly GCF_964261635.1). Classification (NCBI taxonomy): domain Eukaryota; kingdom Metazoa; phylum Chordata; class Amphibia; order Caudata; family Salamandridae; genus Lissotriton; species Lissotriton helveticus. The sequence continues at coordinate 685,913,031 of NC_136072.1, read as the reverse complement.
CAGGAGTTAGGTTGAGCTAAGGTGGAGGAACAAACAAGAAACACAATAATGAGTACTCGAGGAATACTGTGCACTTGTCTACACTGTTCAGGATTATAGTAGTCTTACTTGGTCATATGTAGAAGACTCTTAAACCAACATCTGTATTGCAGTAGAGCCCACCCGAACCAGACGGTAACATTCACGTAGAATTAACTGGCTGAGATGTAAAACAAACATACATTAATACAAGTATGACTTCATAGAGAATAACATAGAAATAGCGCACTGCGCTGTTACCGTGATTCTGGGAGTAGTGTAGATGAATCATTCACGAGTCCACGCAAGTGCAGAACCCACACACAGCAAGTATGGCCAGGAATGCAGGAAGTGAGGGAAGATGATAAGTACCAAGAAGGAAACAAACTGCGGGTAAGGGAATCACCGGATGGCGGAGACTAAGCCTGGCCGCCGGGTGAGGGAAGGACACAAACACGGCTAAATACCTAAAGGGTCCCCTGCTGGTCAGCGGGGGAAAAGCCCGGCTGAATTGCGGAGCAGTGAATAGGGAAATGACGGGGGAGAAACAGCCCGGCCAGACGACGGAGTAACAAACCCGGCCGTCGGGCGGAGCCAAGGAAAAAGGAGGAGAGGTCAGTGATTGCCCGGCCAGACGACGGAGCACAAGCCCGGCCGACGGGCGGAGCAGCAAACCAAGGGGAACACTGACACTCTGCCCGGCCGGACGGCGGAGTCAAACCCGGCCGTCGGGCGGAGCAGTCTATAAACAAACGGGGCTCAAGAACTAGTTCCAGAGCTTGGAACTATAGCAGGAACAAGAAGATAACCTCAAAACGCAGAGGAACGGAGGAGAGCTTGATCCTCCACTAAGGAAATCCGGAAATCAGGCAACAGGAAACCAGGACAGGAAACGCTGTAACGGGGGCTTGACGCAAGGACGTAAAGCGTCGCTCCCAGGGCTCTAACAGCTTATGAAGGGGTTTCTTAAAGGGACCGCCCGTTTGCGGACCTCGAGGCATGACACTGGGGTGGCTCTAGGAGTCTGGGTGAGTCAGCCTGGGCTGAATAGGCCAATCTGCATTTGGAGTGGTGGGAGGGGTAGTACGTGTCCCTGACTAGGGCTATGCCTGCCTTCCACAAAACACTGGCTCCACCTCCTGCGGTGTGTCTGAAGACTCTGGACCACATTGACTAAGGAAGAAGTTGTGCACTGGCAAAGTGCCACCAGAACTGATTTGGACTGGGTTCAGGACCCCTTACACCTAGTGAACAAAGAGATTTGGGGTATAAATATTTGAGCTGAAACCTCTGTACTTTAGATCATCCTGGAATTAAGAAGAAACCTTTGCCAAGGACAAGAGCATGCGAAGCTGAGAAGAAGGACTGCCCTTGTTCTGGGGCTGATCTGCAGTTGCTATTCTGCCAAGGAAAGGAGGACTTTTGCTGTGTGCTGTGTCCTCTACTTGAAGGAAATCTCCAAGGGCCCGAGGCGAGCTGTCCTCCTGTTTAGGAGACTCAGGGACATCAAAGTTTCCAGGTCCTTTTTAGTTTGTTGTCCTTTCTACCTAAGCTGTGCTGTGTATGTGCCATTGCACAGCCTTCGAGAACTGAGCCCAGTGAGGAGTCTGCAGCATTGGTTGAAGAAAAGCGCTACGGGTCTGCTACCTGTCCCTAATATCTGGCCTCGCTTCCTTTGGAGTGCGTCTGGAAGCCGCGACATGCTGCCCCTGACAGAGAAAGTTGTTCTGACCCCTCTGTCCGATCACCGCTCACGGCCCGAGCCCGTGGAAGAAGCCGCGTTGCAGCAAGATCAGCCACGAGACGTTGCCTGACAACGAAGGACTCCTTGACGTGAGGAAGCCAGCATTCGTCGTGCCCCGCCCAGCAGGTCGATCACAGCGGAAGTGTGAGGAGTGCTCTCCCTTGGGCCAGAGTCATGTATTTCCCGGGGGCCATCCAAGGTCCTGGTAGCTACGCAGCAAAGACCAAAGGTGCCGGAGAGAGAGAGAAAGAGAGAGCAACCCCCCCAGGTAACGCTCGGACTGAAGTCCTGAGCCGCCGCGTGTGTCGCTTCCTGGGGCGGGTTGCGGGCCTGCAGGAAACTGATCCAATACCAGGGGCCTTTGTTTTTCACTCCTTCCTTTGTGCTCAGGGTGCAGCCGGGGGCATGCGCTGCAGTGGCTGGCAACAGAGTCGGCATTACTGTGGTAGAAGCGGTTTGTTAGAATTGCAGGGGCATCGCACGCCGATGCCAAGGGAAAGTTGCTATTAACTTCCCGTTATACGCAAATCATCATAACTAGCTACAATTTAAGGACTGTTTTGCCATAGCGCTCTTGCGCACAGAGGAATACAGAAGCTGCCAGTTTGTTTCGAACAATACCATTCCAAAGAACATTTCAAAGAATAGCTTTAAACTGTTTATGCTGGATTTTTGTCGTTTTGGTCTTGTCAGATTTAGACAAACCTACTTTATTTTTCTAAACATGTGTGGTGTCCATTTGTGGTGTTATCACTGCGTTACTGTGAGCGTTGGTACAAATAGTTTACAAATTGCCTTTGGGGGAAACCTGTCTGCACGTGCCAAGCTACTGAGGGAGTGAACAGGGTTATCTAGAGTGTGTTTCCTCCTTACCCTGACTAGAAGCAAGGGTCCCTATTTGGTTAAAGGTACCCACCTCTGCCAACTAAAGACCACCATTTCTAGAATATAGAATTAATTTGACACTATGATGTCAAACAAGAAGTTCATAGCTCCACGCTGCATATTCTGTCAGGTTCAGAGGAGTCATTTTCTGCCTATCAAGTTCAGCCTAGTTCTTACTTATGGGAGACTCTTTGCCCCTTTTTCACACCTATGCAAATACTAATTACTGGCTGGCAGAATTGGAAGAGCAAACACAAATGTAGCCTTCAGGAACTTCAGGCAGGAAAAAGATAACTTTCTAAAAGGTAATTTTCCTTAATATTTATTAAGAATTTGACCTTGCCATTGAATTCGATTTTTAATAACTAATAAATATAGATGTTTATTTATTTTTCTAGCTTGTCCCATTCCTGGGATGAAGTGTTCGGATGTTGAATCTACTCTGGCGTTCTACACAGGACAGCAAGGATTGCCACAGTGAAAAATAACTTTTGTGTGCTAGTCACTGTAAGGACATGTTATCATTAAATTCATACATATCCTACTTTTAAACACCATGCACCCCCACTTATGGAATGCAAGGCCTACAGATTTTTTATGACAGGTCAAAGTGCAGTTTTTAAACTGCCGCATTCAGACTACGACGATAGGCTGAAGCCATGTTTTACATTAACACTGTAGTGAATGGTGCAATAGCGGCTGCAGTTCACTAGTGACATTTAACTAGTAGATCCTGGATACTTTTTGTACAATATACTAGAGACTTATTGGTAAGCTATCTATAGCAATTAGGAATATACCAATATGACCATGTTTAAAAGTAGAGTGAAAGCACTTAACTACAGGGTAGCAGGTTTAAAGTGACAGTAAATAAAAGGCATTCAACCACCAACTCTATAAAGGGCGGATGGTCGACTGGCTTATCTCCAGCGGCCCATACCACACCAAGCTGGCAATGGAAGCTTTACACCAGCTTGGTAAATTTGACTTTGTTGGCATAAACCTGCCGGTCCGTTTGACTCAAATTTGGGTGGGAGGGCAATGCGGTTAGTGGACAGGGGACTCTGTCGCAACAGTAAAGTTTTGACTGCCAAAAACTAAATATGGCCCTTTGACAGTAAAATGTTCTAATGGCAAGAAATCATATGTTGTGCACCTAAGTGGGTCCCAGAGTGACTCCATGATGTGAAGAATATAGTCTGTGGCACTTAACATGTATATCCTGAAAATATGCTCCACCTGTTCACACCCTCTCTATCTGATGTATACCTGCATCTGTAATAAAAGCAGCCCCCACCCCTCCAGGGAATTGCAAATACGTGCTTTCTAGTAAACACTGGGTCTCTGTAATAGGTTATAGTTACCCATTTCCAACTGCCAGAAAAAAATACTGGGGACCTCTACCAGGGTGCCTCTTTCACACTTTCACAAAAACATTAATGAAACCGGAGTGATAGAATATATCATTCTAAATTGCAACCCAATGTCTACAAAAACTCCACTTTACAACGGTCCTTCCTATAAGTTTTCCACTGTCCAGTCCTGTACTGACCAGGTAGGACACTAGAAAACGTTTTGACAGATAGGGGGTGCTCAGGGCAGATGCGTCGTGAGATTCCAATTTTGCCAGCCCTGAACGATGCCCCAAGAGGATATTTACCATATTTCTTTTATTAGCAAACACGCGATGTAGTGCTGCACACAAATTATTATTTAGGGCTGCGTGCTAGTCACTGAATTGTTGGAATATTTCCTGCGTGTCTCCTCAGAACTCCAGGCACACATTTTCATTTGTAGCCTATATATTTTTCGAATACTGTTCTTTTAAGTTAATAGCTTGTCAAAATTAGAGAATGTATTGGGGCAGCGAACCCCCTTCTCTCAAGCCCGTTGGAAAGTTTCACTTGTTTCACGATGGGTTTCAGACTCTTTTACCCGAATGCTGCTGGCTCCCAGTCAAGCAATATCACTATCACAGCCGGCCTTTTTACCACCTGCTGAACATCTAAAGAAAGAAAGGAGGCCACATTAAAAGGATAATAAAGTGCATCGCTGCTGTTCCCGGCGCGCCCGCCTCAGTAATAAGATTCAAGAATTAAGTGCTATAAAATTAAGGCAAAAAATCAAAATCAACCCACGCGAAAAAAAATCGCTCGCGCACCTCAAAACGTAGATTTACGATTAACATGTCAAGGGTTATAAAGACGGAATGAATGCTACATTTTTAATTCGAAATGAATGTCGAACTGGCAGGGGCTGTTTATTGCTTCCCCCATGTTGCTACTTGCAGCCCCAGTGGACTGCTTTGAAGCCTTTCTGATTTGACCAATGCGACTGCTGACCTTTTTAATATTAGCTGCGTCCCAAGCTTATGCGAGTTTTAGCAGCTGGTTGGTTAAGTCTGGTTATTTATTATTATGTTGTAAGCTATTTTAAAAACCTGGAACTCGCACCATAAAGAAAAATTGATTGCTCAACCCACCTGTATTGAGATCACCAAGGAAGACTGGTGTTCTTGTAAAAAGTGGCACAGATGTCCTCTAATGACACTGGCTTGTCTACCTTTCCTGCAAAGCAGTGGCGGCTGCTACCTTGAAGCAGCAGTGAAGCTTGGTGGGGGTAACGAGCAGGGTGGCCAGGGAGTGGAATCGGGTGAAAAAAAAACACTTACCGGATGGCCGGATGGCTGGCCTGCCGCCGCCTCTTCTGCATCCTCTTCCTGGCAGAGAAACAGGAAGTACCAGGGCTCCCACGCGCCCCTCAGCCAATCACAATGCTGCAATGCAGGGTTGTGATTGATCTGAGCGCCATGACACAACGCTCAGCCAGGAGTTGGAGGGGTGGGTATGTTCCTCATTCAGTCTGTAATCCCAGCCTGCACGGAGAACATGCTATGTGTGCATGACTGTCTTGGGCGCCCCAAGAGGGATGGCCAATTACTCATGCTCACAAGGGGAGTGCAGCTCACTACTCTCCCTCCTCTGAGAGCAGACCTGCCCCTCAAAGACGCCGCAACGGAAAAAATAAAATGATAATACCGTCGAGTTATTATCAGTTTAGTTTTACTTTTTTTACACTGCATAAAGTAGTGAGGCGACGCTCCTCCTCCTCAGCAGAGGAGCCGCCACTGCTGCAAAGCTATTCCTCACACTCTCTTGAATTACACTTTACATGTAAAGTGCTGATACATGCTGATGCAGCTACTTTGGAGCACACTCTTCGGGCAGCACACGCACCATGAAAACTTTAAACTATAGATGACAATGTGACCTACAACCTTTCTAAGCCATGCACTGGAAGATTGGATTCTACTTTATTGACTCCTAGCTGAATGCTTTGGGGCTTTGACACGAGGTGTAGAAAGCACTATGGAAATTGTATAATACAATACCATGAAAACAGGTGTAGGAGAAGAGGCAGGTTAAGACATGAAGGAAGCAGAATCTGAAGTTGTTTGTCCTAAGCAGGTTTCTGTAGTCTCCTCCCCATTGCATTTCTGAGGATTCGCCAATTATATTTCATTAATATTCAAGGGGCAGGTGTTTACCTTACTTCTCCATAATCTATAATAAATAGCGCATACCAAAGTACTGCCGTCTACTCTCTGCATTGAGACGTCCCACTCCCTCATTCCTCTACAATAGTACAGATCAGTTCTGAAAGCTAGCTGTGCACCTATTTATGCTATTCAATCAAGTTACTTTCACAATCATAAGGCACCCCACAAAAGGACAGAAAATGGGAGAAAAGGCAAATGTTGTGTGTAATTGTTGGAGTGTGTAAAATATAAATTATATAGTTCCTTAACAAATAATTGCATTGGAACAGGTCTACAAATTCCGAAGTTTACCCTCTACTGAGAATTTAATACTCGTTGGCTAAAATGCTGATAGCTGAATATTTTTTTGAGACTTGAAAAAACTCCATTCCTTCTGTGAGTGTGTATGTGATATTACAGCGCCCACTGGTATACAAAGGGTAGCAGTGGGCACTATAATGCAGCAGGCATTGTCACAGAGGAATGAGGCGGGGAGTTGATCTCCACTACTTACGGCTAACACACTACTTGGTAGGGTGCCACTGTATTATAAAGGTATATGGAGTAACGCACATTCTTATGCAGTGCCATGGGCATGATCATGGCCTCTACTCTTGATGAAAGATCATCACTTCCTTTTGTTACATTGTCTGCCCTGTTGTACGACAGACTGTTTCTCCCTATCAGCTTCCACTAGCCTACATTCTGCAATACCCATTTCATCCCCGCTGCTAAGCACTTTAAATAAAAGCTTAGCTGGGGTAAAACATTTCTGAGGAAAAGAAACACTTTTGTCAAAACTGCATACAAGTGGAGTGGTGTGGCTCACTGGTTAGAGGCGGCAGACCCAGAAGCAGAGAATGGCTCGGGACCTGGGTTCAATTCCCGACGCGGCAGGGTTGTGGACCAGGGTCAGCGGACTCGATAATTCTCGCCTCGGTGCCTACTCTAACCAGGGATCACACTTGACAACTCTGGGCATTAGCTTGCCTCATCTCTACAACGGCCCCCCACATCTGCCGGGGATGCCTGGTTTCACCTTGGAGATACCCAGTAGGGACCATCTCAGAGGGATAGCCAGGGCGAGTTCCCCAGTGGTCTACAGGGCAGCAGTGCGCTTTACAAGACACATACATTTACATTTACAACACAAGAGCAATGAAAAACACAAATATGTGATGCTGCGTCTACGAGTGCCACTTACATGATGCAGGCTCCCATACTTGAACCTGTAGAAACCCAGCACTGGTACCCACGGTGACACCTGTAGTGCAATCCATGAGTATCCCATTGAGTCAAGTTTCCATGTTATTGTAGATGCCTGATTGTCTCCCCAGAGTATGCATGCATGTATTTATTTATCTCTGAATGCATGTGCACGTATGTATGTGAAGAGTCTACAAAGCAACAGAACCGTGTACACATTAAGATGGAGAGCTTTAGAGTGGGTAGTGCAGAAAAAGAAGGAGATAGAAGGGGGGATACAGCATCAAAGAAGGGGATTTTAAGAGGAGTGTCGGACAGCACTGCTTTTTCAGAGCAGTGGGTAAGTGGTATTCTGGAAGAGAAGGGATGATGTTGGGACTCTTTAGGGTCTTTGAACAGTCAACTGCCCCGCGATAAGGTATTTGTAGATAAGTTGAGGATCAATAAATAGAGATTGGCTCGTTGGTGGATATCATAATAGAACTGGCTGGGCTTCAATGTGGGACTGTGGTCACAAGGTCACTTTTTTCTATGATTAGCTTGAACCTTTGCAGGACGATGTCACTAAATCCTATTCAAGCACATTGCTGTTTTGAAAGCTGCGAGGGGGGTCTGCTGTCCCTCGCAGGCCTCCATCCCAGCATGCATGTCTTTTATACTCTAATCAGAAACTGAGAAGGCTTTAAGTGTCCCACGAACCACAAAGGAAGAGGCTTGTCCCAGCAAAAGGTACAATTTCAGATATGACCGGCCTTTTGAGAATCAGGCCACTCTTGTAATGCATACTTGCATACATGTATGGGAACATAATTTCAGCAAAAGATTTAAAAAACCTAAGTCAATCTCCTGAGCCACTAAAAACGCTGGTAAAATAAAGACTTTCCACAACATGATCCGAAGCACTGGTACAATCTATGTTGCACACATATAGTTGGGGTCTTTGTTGGGTATAATATTTTTTCATCAACTGAGGTAGCACTAAACCCTTTCAAACTTGAAAGCAGTCAGATTGCTATGCTTAGCCCATTCTTCATCTAATGTTAAAAGAATAGGCGCAGATTTCGCCTGACACTATCTGTTAGTGTTATTAAATGATGTGCCTTTGGGTCATTCATAACCGCTTTTGAAAATAGGCATTACCATACCAACTTTCCATGCCGTGGGAAGCATCTTGGTAAATCAGCAGTGATTATCAAGCAGACTTTTTTTGTTTGCAACAGGGTTCTAGAGACATCTTTAGTTAAACATTAAAGGCTTCTTTAGGTCTCCAGACCACAGGGTTCATGGTTCGATCAGCTGCTCTGGTGGCAGGTAAGCCCAGCACCATGTAACTCAGGGCAATGGCTTTTTGACTCTTCCCGCCGGGATACCTCTCTGGAGATAGCTGCGCGCTTTACAAATGCTGGTATTTCATTTCATTTGCTACCTATAACCTTCGTTCCTGAATTTAGTTCACGTATACACATGCAGATACAAACTCTTTCACATTTTAGCTTATTAACCACAAAGTTTTATTGAATACCTTCCAACTTTCTGCGTTTTATTACTACCGATAGCTTTTAGAATGTGGGAACAAGCACTGACCTTGGTTAACTTTTTTCTGTACTTTACAAAGCATTTAAACTCATGTTTACTTTATTTCAATTCTGAAATACGAATGGACTTATATTTCCATTTCTATTTTTCAAAAATACTAATGGACTTATTTTTCAATTTCTATCTGTTATCTATCTATCTATCTATCTATCTATCTATCTATCTATCTATCTATCTATCTATCTATCTATCTATCTATCTATCTATCTATCTATCTATCTATCTATCTATCTATCTATCTATCTATCAATCTATTTGTCTGTCTGTCTGTCTGTCTGTCTGTCTGTCTGCCTATCTATCTATCTATCTATCTGTCTATCTATCTATCTATCTATCTATCTATCTATCTATCTATCTATCTATCTATCTATCTTTCTATCTATCTATCTTTCTATATATATATATATATATACATACATTATATATACATATATATGTGTGTGTGTGTGTGTAAATATCTATCTATCTATCTATCTATCTATCTATCTATCTATCTATCTATCTATCTATCTATCTATCTATCTATCTATCTATCTATCTATCTATCTATATCTATCTATCTATTTATCTATCTATCTGTCTGTCTGTCTATCTATCTATCTATCTTTATATATATATATATACATACATTATATATACATATATATGTGTGTGTGTGTGTAAATATCTATCTATCTATCTATCTATCTATCTATCTATCTATCTATCTATCTATCTATCTATCTATCTATCTATATCTATCTATCTTTCTATCTATCTTTCTATATATATATATATATATATATATATATATATACATATATATATATATATATATATATATATATTGCGGCACGATCACCTTCTTACAAAGTAATCCAAGGACACAGCGGGGAACAGGGTAGAAGCCTTTTATTCATTGCTTTAGGATCACAGCATGATGCATTTCGGCTTACAAGCCTTCTTCAGATGCTGACGTGTCCTTGAGTGTCACTTCCACCCTCCTTTGAAGTTGCTCGGGCACTCCCATTGGTGGGAGCTCAGCTGACCTAGCTGCTTGGAGTCGCTGTAGTCTGATGTACAACTACAACTCCCAGCATACATCTGTTGGAGTCCAAATAGCAGCCGGTGCGAGTGTTGCTCGTGTACTTGCTGGGTTTTGCCTTACAAAGGGGGGAGAGCCGTGTAGCGGCTGGTGACCCCTAACTCGTGCATGAACAAGTCTCCTCGAGTCCCCAAACGTCCAATGCCTCACAGACCGAAGCAAACCAGGGCCGGGATGCGGGAGAGTTTCAACCCGCCTCCTAGTGAAGTCACTGACTGCCGAAGACAGCGGCCATTAGCCTGGTCCGTTCTCGAGGCGGTCCAGAAACAATCAATACCTTGATTAGTTGAAGTTGCCACGATGCCAGCACCGTTCCTGGATACTTGAATGGACTGGTCCGAGTATCGCGCTACTGGCTACGAGCCTTCTTCTATATATATATATATAATCCAACTTCAACAAAGAAGAGGCACGAACTCAGGTAAGTAGGGATAAGGCTCATTTATTATAATTCAGGTCTCCCTCGACCCTGCATTGAAAAGAGAGACACATTTCGCTTGCACAGCAGGTTTTATTAATCTATATATAAAACGTAGTTTGCCCCTTCGGAAAACCAGAGACCCATGAGAGGTGGCATGCTAACTGGTGGAGCTAGCCGGTAATCAGATCTGTCCAAAGTATGCAAAGTAGAGCACGCTCTCAAGCACAACCCGAAAATGTGGAGCAAAGAAGATTTTTTAATTCATAAATCTCAAAGTAACGCATTTCAACTGAACAAGTGGTCTCCCTCATATGATGAACACAGTGCCTATATATATATATATATATATATATATATATATATATATATATATATATATATATATATATTCACTGAAAAAACCATAGGTTATAGACCATATATAGTTAGGAATTAGCATTTAAAAAACCTTATTTTACTCACACAAAACCATTGAAATTCCATATATAGTTAGTTGCACTAACTATATATCGCGCACCCGCAATCCACTGCTGATGATGTCACATATTACATCATTCATGACATGGTCAGTGACATCACTGATGACATCACTGATGACAACATCCAGTGATTATGTGTTTCTGTAAAGTTTAAATATGTTTTACATATTGAAGAATGAGTGGATGTATAAGTGCCTGAATGAAGGTTTTAGTAGGTGTGTGATTGACTGTATGAGTGAGTGATTAAATGCGTCTTACTGAATGCACGGGTTAGTGACTAAACTGTCTGAAAGTGTGCATCAGTATGTCTGTTGTTGTGCAAGCTGCTGCATGTGTTGATCAGTAGCTATATAAGTAGCTATATGGGTTATTGATTGGTTGCACAAGTATTTGTATGGGAGACTGAGTGTGTGTATGGCTGGCTGGGAGGTGTGTGACTCTGTGCAGATCAATGTGTACTTGTATCAGTGATTCTATAAGAGAGTAAGTATGTGTTAGTATATGTTTCAAAAATGTAAGGTGTTCTGTGTTTAACTGTATAGATGAGAAAATGGAAGTGTGATTGATTCTTTTCAGGACTGACTAGGTGTGTGAGTAACTCCATGGATGAGTGGCAGAGTGTGAGTGTCTGTATAGGTGTATGAGTGCATATGATTGTGTTGTAAAGATGAGTGATTGTATGTATGAATGATTGTATGAGTGAATGTGTGTGTAGACATAGGAATCAGTGAGTACGTATGTAGTAACTAGTATTGGTGTGTCAATGGTTTCAAAAATTATACTCTCTATTTAACACTGGGTGTAACGGAGGTTATATTAGAGTGTGAGGAGATGCATTGTATTATCACATGAATGATATCATCAGTGATGTGATCATTGATGTCAAGTGAGATGTCATCAGTGATGTCATTTGAGATGTCATCAGTGATGTCATCAGTGATGTCACTGACCATGTCATGAATGATGTAATATGTGACATCATCAGCAGTGGATTGCGGGTGCGCGATATATAGTTAGTGCAACTAACTATATATGGAATTTCAATGGTTTTGTGTGAGTAAAATAAGGTTTTTTAAATGCTAATTCCTAACTATATATGGTCTATAACCTATGGTTTTTTTCAGTGAATTTTCAAGGTTTTGTAAATGCTAATTCCTAACTATATATGGTCTATAACCTATGGTTTTTTCAGTAAATTTTCAAGGTTTTGTAAATGCTAATTCCTAACTATATATGGTCTATAACCCATGGTTTTTTCAGTGAATTTCAATGGTTTTTTAATAGCAAATATCATAAGCTGTCGAATGTCAAATACGTGGTAAGTAAAAACATTTTCGTGTTTATGCACACTGATCTGCTTTGAATGCTGCCCCCCCCCTCATTTCTATTAGGAGTACTCTCTCTTTGCAGATAGTGAAAGGTAGTTAACGCAGGCCTTTGCCCCCGTTGTAATACGTCGTGCCTGCTTCTCTCTCCATTTGATTGATTGTTATCCAAGCATTTACTGTTTTAGAATTGGTTCTCTTTGGTTCATTCTCTATTTACAAACAAACACAGAGTCGCAATACTCTGTTTAGTCTTTGCAGATAACGAAAAATCGTGTAAAAAAACATAAGGAATCGAGCAAAATCAGTAGGCCACTAATGGGATCTCTTTTTGACCTCGCTAAAATAGAAACATTAGGAACAACCCCTCATGACAAATACGAAACTAGTGAGATGAACTAAACTCCACACCATGATGGCTGCAATACAGCTCGACTCCGCCACCCACCCCGCCCAAAATAACGATAAAGAGCGGCTGCCATGATTGCTCGCGGAATGGCCACGACAGAGCTACGAAATGGTGGTGCTCTCATGCTAACCCCAGCTTCAGTCTGAAACATCCAGAAACACTGTAGACTACCAATTCGATCAGTTCCGGTAGCGCCCCAACGTAACCCGGTAGAGAAGAACTAGCCCTCCCCTCTTTGACTGATGGTTCTTGTTGCCTGTCCCTTCTGTTGTCATTTAACAGAACTATTTAGCCTGCTGAAAAGGGTTGTGTTCCGACCGCTGGTTGGTGGAGACATTTCGACTATATTCTGGACCTGCGTTGTCGCGTAATGCGTCATATGACGCGCCGCGTTAGCGCATCCGGAAGTGATCCGGGGCGCGACGCGCAGCGCGTAACGTAAGCATAACAGGTCATGTGACTTGTTAATAAAACTTTTCATTGGTTCATTTTACTTTTCTTATTCTAATGATGAAAGGCTTGGTCATATGACCTAAAAATTACGCTTTTTATTACTTCCGAACATTATTTTTTCTTAAACATATATGTTATAATGTTCCAGGCTAATGTACTTTCCCGGAAAATTTACAACTGTCCTGCAAGTAAAATATATTCTTTTTTCGAGAAAAAGGGCGTTTCTTCGTCCCATGACGGAGCCGTTGAGCAAAAGAGGGTCGACCTGCTGTCTTAGTCGCCGATACGCTTGAATATGAGATTCTTATCGATCACTTTATGTTGCAGGAGTAGAAAACACAACAGCCCTTGACCATTTATCTTTACTGCGTTCCTGCGTATTATACCTTTTACCCTTCATGTAATTGGTCTGCTTTATTTCACTTGCCTTTTACTGATTCTAAAACAGTGACTATTATTAAAAACTTTACCAATGTAAATACTACTACCATGTTTTCTTTTAAAAACCTTTATTGTGAAAATGTCAGTATACAAATACGGGCCTATAACCACGTGCGCCGGCCACGGAGCAAACTGTAATCGTATATGAGGAGGAGACATTTACACTGTAGAGAAACGTTACGGGCGGGCCATTAGGTTGCAAGAACTAAGGTGTCTAACAGTTGCGGAATCGGTGGACGTACATTTTATAATTAAAATACGACAGGGCCAGTTACAATAAAATTATCTAGATATACATTTGCGGGCAAGTACCATGGGTGACGTTAATTCGAACTTTCAATAGTACAGTAATCAATAACACATCACAACTTAATATCAATAGAGATGTCGAAATATTCAATCTATTCTCGTCCCCGCCCGCCATGTGCTTCAAAACTGCATACGTATCTCGTGATATCAAAGTTTTACAACAAGTACATAACAAGGAGTTACGAGTCCCATTTATTCCGGCGCCATTTTGGGCGAGGACGGGCAGGTCCAGGATATAGTCAAAATGTCTCTACCAACCATCGACTATGATGATGTTCATATGCTGTATTTATTAGAGTAACACTCATCTGTCCACATGAAATTAATTTGCCACAATCTAAACATGTCATTTTAATCTTTCCAAACTTCTTCTAAATATTTGGGACCGTTTCCCTTGCCTCTGATGCTGTCAGTGCCACTTCTTTGATGAATGTACTGGCAGGTCGGGGGTTCTTCTCCAAATCTCTCTTTTATGCAGCACTATAATTAATCGGTGCCACCTCTCCATATGACGATGCATGGTATAGTTACCATAACTATATTTTTTTTCGGTTCCTCTGGAGAGTACATCGTGGCAGATGAAGCGTGTAACGTACCGGGCATTTACCTTTTTTTGCATGTAGAGGAAAGGAAAAGAAATTCAAGCGTCCGAGTTCTAAGGTGTCCCAGGGCCATTTTAGTGGACCAGGCCCAAATCCAAAGAACAGGCCGCCATTTTGAGAGTCCTGTTGCAGCCGCCTGTCTCTGTAGCATCAAGAGCGGCCGAAACTCAGCTGAATGGCAACTGAAACGGTAAAGGGGCGCCCCACTACAGCAGACGAGCCTCCACCTGGGAAGGCCCGTTCACGCCGCCTCCCCCCCCTTCGGGCACCCCACGCCGTTATTCGGAGCAGTATTGTAGGATGGCCACACCAGTGCAGCAACTTGCTAGACACCACCTCGGTGGTAACCGAATCTCAGCGCCTTGTGGTGTCTCCTATTCAGAAAACATTGTTGTGCTGCCTTCGACCTATTCGCCGCAAGTGCGCACGCAACTCAGCTGCATAGCTTGCTAGACACCACCTCGGTGCTAACCGAATCTCAGCGCCTTGTGGTGTCTTCTATTCAGAAAATATTGTTGCGCTGCCTTTGGCCCCATTCGCACATCGGTCCGCTACTGACGCCACCTCACAGGCCAACGGGGCGCCCCACGCCGACTTTCAGCATTGTAGGATGGCCACACCAGTGCGCCAACTTGCTAGACACCACCTCGGTGCCATCCGGATCTTGGCATCTCAGCGCCTTGTGGTGTCTTCTATTCAGAAAATATTGTTGCGCTGCCTTTGGCCCCATTCGCACATCGGTCCGCTACTGACGCCATCTCACAGGCCAACGGGGCGCCCCATGCCGACTTTCAGCATTGTAGGATGGCCACACCAGTGCGGCAACTTACTAGACACCACCTCGGTGCCATCCGGATCTTGGCATCTCAGCGCCTAGTGGTGTCTTCTATTCGGAAAATATTGTTGCGCTGCCTTTGGCCCCATTCGCACATCGGTCCGCTACTGACACCATCTCACAGGCCAACGGGGCACCCCACGCCGACTTTCAGCATTGTAGGATGGCCACACCAGTGCGGCAACCTAGACACTAACTCTGTGCCATCCGGATCTTGGCATCTCAGCGCCTAGTGGTGTCTTCTATTCGGAAAATATTGTTGCGCTGCCTTTGGCCCCATTCGCACATCGGTCCGCTACTGACGCCATCTCACAGGCCAATGGGGCGCCCCACGCCGACTTTTACCATTGTAGGATGGCCACACCAGTGCGGCAACTTACTAGACACCACCTCGGTGCCATCCGGATCTTCGCATCTCAGCGCCTTGTGGTGTCTTCTATTCAGAAAATATTGTTGCGCTGCCTTTGGCCCCATTCGCACATCGGTCCGCTACTGACGCCATCTCACAGGCCAACGGGGCGCCCCACGCCGACTTTCAGCATTGTAGGATGGCCACACCAGTGCGGCAACTTACTAGGCACCACCTCGGTGCCATCCGGATCTTGGCGCGTTGTGCTGCCTTCGGCCTATTCGCACATCGTTCCGCTACTGACGCCGCCTCACGTGCCAAAGTATTTTCTCCGCATTTTATACCCTATGCCGCATAACAGGTCATGTGACTTGTTTATAAAACTTTTCATTGGTTCATTTTACTTTTGGTTTCCTAATGATGGAAGGCTTGATCATATGACCTAAAAACAACACTTTTCATTGGATGAAAACTTTTTTTTCCCCAAACGATGAAAGTTCCACCTTGTTTCTGGATGTTTCAGACTGAAGCTGGCGTCAACATGAAAGCACCACCATCTCGTGGCTCCGTCGTGGTCATTCCGCGAGCAATCATGGCAGCCGCTCCCCACCAGAAGCCTGCAGGAGTCGGGGGCCCCCAAAACTTTTGTTGAATCCTCAAGGCGGAGGGGACGCTTTCGAGAATGGGGTCCAAGACCTAGCAGACAAGCGTGCGATTTCCAAGGTGTCCCAGGGCCATTTCAGTGGACCAGGCCCAAAAAGGAAAGAGCCTGCCGCCATTTTGAGAGTCCTGTGACAGCCGCCTATCGCTGCACCGCAAGAGTGGGCGCAACTCAGCTGAATTGCGGCTTTTGACACAGTGGACCAAAAGCGGACGGAATGGCAACTGAAACGGTAAAGGGGCGCCCCACTACAGCAGACGAAACTCCACCTGGAGAGGCCCGTTCACGCCGCCTCCCCCCGCCCCCCCGGGGCGCCCCACGCCGTTATTCGGAGGGCGGCAACTTAATGGACATCACCTTGGTGCCATCGTTCTGCTGCCTTGGAACTATTCGCACAACAGACCGCTACTGATGACCCACCCCCCGCGTCGCCCCACGCCGGATACCGAAATCAGTGCGGCACCCAGGCAACATCACCTGGGTGCCGTCCAGAAATCTGGACGTTGTGCTACGTTGGGACTATTCGCACAGCCGACCGCTACTTCCTTCATTTTCCCTAAAAATGTTTAAATGTTTTTACTGTTTTTGTTTTGTTGTATATATTTATAAGTTATTAAAGTTTTATAATCTTACTACTTTGTTGGAGTGCTATATATTTTTAATGTGACACATAATTGTAAAAACTTTGATGTACAAAGAGTCATCCCTGGAATCTTCCGCTTCAGGCTCGGTCCCCTCCCCAATCACAATACAGGATGGTTTTCAGATAGTAGGAACGCGTGTGCTGTGACGGATCTCATCGGGTGTGGGCCTTGATCTACTATAACTCCTTTGAAGAGGGGTGATTCTTTACAGCTGGGGCCATAAACTACATCTGCAGGGCTAGCTGATAGCCTAGGACCGGCCTGGACAATTGGACACAGAGGAAAAGGAGTGTCAGAGGGTGCGGTAGTGAATAGGGCGAAAGGGAGGTGTCGGGCGGGCACAGGGTGTGATTCTCAGGGAAGAGCAGCGCAGATGAGGGGAGGTTTATTACCCATGCATAAGACAGAGAGCGGGGGTGACCAGTGCCTGGGGGAGATGCTTGCGAGGGTGGGGAGCCATGCTAAGGATCGACAGCGTACAGAGAGTGGGTCTGGTCAAGGCATCTAAAATGGCTGCCGTGCACGACAAAAGTGTGGCATTTGAAAAAAGGCAAGATGGCGCAGACAATGTTTTTCAACACTTCCTGATTTCCTTCGAATCGAACGTTAACAGACGTTCGGGCATATTACCAAAGTTAAGCGACATTTATCCCTAACGATGCTTAGCAACGAATTTTTTACCGCTAAGCATCGTCAGAAATTATCGCAGATAAACCTTGCTATTATCAAGGTTTATCGCAAATGCGATGAAAAACGACCGCAATGCATTAATATCGCTGAAAAGTCAGCGATATTCATGCATTACCGAGCTAATGCTCTTAGCCATGTTATCCACCTCCCATTGGATAACATGGCTAAGAACTGCTCAGGGCAGGTGTTACTTTTTGGAGATATTCGCGCTTAGCGCGAATATCTCCAAAAGTTGGTAATAGGAGATAGCGATGTTAGCGACTGTTTCCAGTCGCTAACATCTTGACATGCCCACTTTGCATGTCATTAGTGATAAATATCACTGACATGCAAAGTGGAGCCCAAGATGGTCGCTATCTCCTACTAGCGGTCGCTAACTGGTGTTAGCAACAGCTAGGTAATAGGGAGATAATTTTATCTCCGCGAAGTCGAGCGCTGTTACAGATATATATCTTTTTTTGAACGTTAATTTCTCAAAATCCACTGGAGCACATATATTGAGACCTAGCAAAGGCACATCGGGCTACCAGTCCCTACAATTTTGCCAAGTTTCGTGCAAATCCATTCAGCCGTTCGATTATTATTATTTATTTATTTTTTGTCCCGCGGGGGGCCCTTTTAAAACCTCCACATCAAACCTAAGAGGTCAAGGAGGATCTACTATGCCCCCTTATGGTCATTTGCCCCTTCGCTTTGGCCTCCTCTTGACTCTCGATCCTACCGAGAGACAAGATGGCGGCCGCTACGGACTGTTTGGAATGTTTACAGACGCCGGAAAACCAATCAGCTTCGCAAAGCTCCGTAACGCGAAAAGTATGCGAAGCGGAGCGCTGTTACCGATATATATCTTTTTTTGAACGTTAATTTCTCAAAATCCACTGGAGCACATATATTGAGACCTAGCAAAGGCACATCGGGCTACCAGTCCCTACAATTTTGCCAAGTTTCGTGCAAATCCATTCAGCCGTTCGATTATTATTATTTTTTATTTTTTTTGCCCCGAGGGGCCCTTTTAAAACCTCCACATCAAACCTAGGGGGTCAGGGAGGATCTACTATGCCCCCTTATGGTCATTTGCCCCTTCGCTTTGGCCTCCTCTTGTCTCTCGATCCTACCGAGAGACAAGATGGCGGCCGCTACGGACTGTTTGGAATGTTTACAGACGCCGGAGAACCAATCAGCTTCGCTTCACAAAGCTCCGTAACGCGAAAAGTACGCGAACTGGAGCGCTGCCCGGTCCGCTGTTACAGATATATATCTTTTTTTGAACGTTAATTTCTCAAAATCCACTGGAGCACATATATTGAGACCTAGCAAAGGCACATCGGGCTACCAGTCCCTACAATTTTGCCAAGTTTCGTGCAAATCCATTCAGCCGTTCGGGCTAAAAGTGAGGCCAACCGCCCTATGGAAAACTCAATGTTAAAAACACGTTTTGGGACCCCCCTTTTTTCTCGGCCCCCCCTTGACGAACCCCCCCGCAAATTTTCAGGGGCTGCTCAGAAACAAAATGTTCCATTTTCCTGAAAATTTCAGCCAATTCCGTCCACAAACGCCAAAGTTATTAGACATAGAATTTTCAAAAATCCCATAGAGAAAAAATCCTAACTATATATACCTACTGGCGACCGCCAGTAGGTAATATATATATACATATATATATATATATATATATATATATATATATATATATATATATATATATATATATATATATATATATATATATATATGAAGAAAGCAGTCCAGATTCCGAATAGATGTCGGAATCAACGGTCGGGACCTCAAAATGCCTCGCAACCAGCAGCAAACACAGCCTCAAGGAAAATAAATCCACCAGTGGAAACAGGGAAGACGTAGTTTTATTTAGGGTGACGCGTTTCACTCTACAAGAGCTTGTTCACACAGCGCGCCAGAAACAAAAAAATGCTACACGCCTTCTCAGAGTAATAGGCATAAAGAATGGACTACAAAAGAAAACGTGATGTGGAAACAAAATAACTAAAAGCATATCCAGTAGAATACTGAAAAGCTCACGGTCACAAATATTTACACGATGTTTAAACATACTAAAATGTAGCAGGTATTTATATTATATACACAGGAATAATTTACAAAAGGGAACAATGTATTTACAATACAAGATGACGGCCAATGCCATAATGACCCTTTCTGAGGCAAGGCTGTTCAAATATACTAGAACAAGAAAATGATGACATAGTGCCAAAATAACCTTGCCAAACTGAACTTAAATGAGCAGCTAAGAAAAAGATCCTGTGCAAAGAATTACGAACATACTACAAAAGTGTAAATGGGACCTCAGCAAAAATAAGAAAAATAAATAATAAACCAAAGTCGAATGAGCAATGAAATAAGAGAAAGCAGAAAAACAAAAATGAAATAATAAATGGGTGATAGTAAAAAAGACAAAATATACAAGATATATATAATGAGCTACAGCTTAGAGGAGAATGCTTGACAGGACCCCACATAATTACATTGCAAACTAAATTTTACCATTAGATGTCAAATATAACAAGAAAAATCATTTCAATATCAAAAAAGACCACCTAAATCAAGTATATACAAATGAAGGTTAACCAGCCGGCCAACCACTTTGTGATAATCTACGTCACATCAGAAAACATGAATCAAGGTAAGAATGATTTCATAAATCAAAACCTGTCACCATACAGTTTACAAGAAATTGCTCAAATCTTCGGCAAATTTAAACCATTTGGGGCCTTGGTATCTAAGGCAAGAATTAAATGAGATTCTTTCTGCCGAAGAAGTTTCATCCTGTCCCCTCCCCGTCCGGGTTGAGGTACAGAGCACAAAACTGTATATTCGAGATCCCTTAATTTTTTATCGTGAACAGCTCGAAAATGTCTCGCGACAGGATAGTTGTTGTCGCTATTGACAATAGCACGGATGTGTTGCAGGATCCGTTGGTGTACCGGAAGTTTAGTACTTCCGATGTACTCCAAGTTACATGTGCATCTGAGTTTGTACACAACATATTCCGATCTGCATGTAAGGTGTTCACGAATAGGGACAGGTGTGGAGCAAAATGCGGTGCAATAGTAGGTACTATTTTTGGCAAAAGTGCAGGCTCGGCACGAAGAGCATCGGAAGAACCCAGTTTTCATGGTCAAACTTTTTTTAGGCTGAACCTCCGGACTGGCTCTGTCAAGAGCATCTCGCATGCTGGGAGCTCTTCTAAATGTAATGTTAGGTCTAGTGGGCAATATAGGTCCAAGAATGACATCCGTGAGGATTATAGGCCATTCTGAGGTAATAATACCCCTAATTTTGTGCTCCTGAGTGCTATAGTTGGTAATAAGGCGCACAGTGCTATCAGTAGTGGAGACCTTTGGAGCCTGGGGCATCAACAATGTTTTACGTTCAAAACTGCACGCCTTGTGGAGAGCCTTATCAAGAATGGAATCAGAGTAACCCCTATGAATGAACCGTTGTCTAGATTCATTGAGACATTTTTCCAGGGAGTCATTTTCACTGCATATTCTGCAGATACGAATGAACTCCCCATAGGGGATGCTCTGAATTGTGTGGCCAGGGTGAGAACTGTGAGCATGTAAAATTGAGTTGCCTGCAGTAGCCTTTCTGTGCAGGCAAGTTTCAATTTGGTTGTTTTTGATGAAGATGTTTACATCAAGGAATTCAGCTGAGTCGGTCGTGATGGTAGAGGTGAACTTGAGATTAAGAGAATTCATATTGACCTCTCTAACAAACATTTCAGCTTCGTTCACTGATCCCTGCCAGATGATACAGACGTCATCTATAAACCGCCAATAGTGTTTGATGTGAGGTAACCATCGGCGGTGTGTGGATTTGAGCTTGTGCTCCTCCCACCAGCCCACATGCAAGCATGAGTAGCTGGGGGAGAAACACGAGCCCATCGCCACACCGCAAAGTTGTTGATATATCTGACCCTGGAAATTAAAAAAGTTAGTAGTTAAGCAGATATTTAACATTTCCATCAACATAATGTTATGCTCACGAAAACAAATGTCTCTTCTGTCCAAAAAATATTTACATGCTTGCATGCCATGTTGATGGTGTATCAACGTGTACAACGATGCGATATCCATTACCAAAAACAGTAGATTCGCATTCCATTCCACTTCCATAAGTTTGACAAGAAAATCCGTAGTGTCCTTAACAAAAGATGGAAGATTCTGCATATGTGTCTGCAGAAAAAAGTCTATATATTGGAGATGTTTATAAACACACACATATATACACACATATATATATATATATATATATATATATATATATATATATATATATATATATATATATATATACACACATATATACACACACATATATACACACACATATATATATATATATATATATATATATATATATATATATATATATATATATATATATATATATATATATATATATATATATATATATATATATACATATATATACATATACATGTATATATATATATATATATACATAAACATTTTCCTGCTCACCACTCCACAGTGAGAAAAACCAGGTAAGGACCTCTTGAACGTGACTTCGTCAGAATAAACAAGAGAAGGCAGCAAAGACTCTCTCCAGTGAAAGCAGGATGTTTATTTCACACAAATGAAATTAAAAGACATGGTGTCGTCCATGACGCGTTTCACTCCTAAAAGGAGCTTGTTCATATATATATATATCAAAACAAAAACCTTTCAGGCATAGAGTGACGCATAAATTATGCAAAAAAGAAGGAGAGAACTCTGGATAGTTCTCCAGTTTAGGTGGCAAGCAGCTTCTGTTAGATCACTCGCAACACCAGCGACATTCTAGATCTGCTCACCTCAAATGTCTGTTTTTCTATCAAAGTTTTTAAGCAACCGGAAATGAGTAAAAGCAACCCCTGACGCAGTGTTTTGCTCTAATTAGAGCTCTTCAGAGAGGTATAGCTTTGTCCAGACACAAGGGAGCACCCAGTATAAGTCAAAACAAAACCCTTTCAGGCATAGAGTGACCAATAAATTATGCAAAAAAGAAGGAGAGAACTCTGGGTAGTTCTCCAGTTTAGGTAGAAAGCAGCTCCTGTTGGAGCACTCTCAACAACAGCGAAAGTATTTTGCCATTACTACAGCAAAGTCTTTAAGCATAGGCTTTTACTCATTTCAGGTTGGCTTGAGTTGGTATTTTACCAATTCAAAGCTGTAATACTGTGCCTGGAGTGATAAATGGCTTTTGTCATTTTACAGCTCGGCAAGGACAGAACTGTGCTAGTCCTATGCTTAAAGACTTTGCTGTAGTAATGGCAAAGACTTTGGGGCATATTATCAAGCCCCTTATCGCCGCGTCATCAGCACTTTTCTTTCGATAACACAACGATATTTGCATTGCCCTATTATCAAGGCAGCGTTTAGTCAATTAACGTGACTTAACGCTGCCTTGGTAATAGGACCACTTTCACGATAAACTCATCGTGAAAGGGGGTGTGCAGTGGATGTTGCGGTGGGCATTCCACCGCAACACCCATTCACGTCGACGCTGCCACCTATTATCAAGAGAGGCGATAATAGGTGGCAGCGCCGAATTTAAGAACAGGAAAGATCTTTGTCCTTTTCTATCACCATTTGACAATATTTTCTTTGCTCAACTATTCTCTGTCATACCTTCATTTACCGATTACTGCTAAAATAGGTATGTACATTTAGCTAATAGGGTTTTAATGAAAACCATGAAAGATCCATTTAATAAAAAGCACTCAAAAGTTTACAAACATTAAAAGGTGTATCTAGCGAAAAGTCATTAAAAAAAGCCTTTTGCACTTTATTAGAATTTTTATTGGAGGCAAAATTAAATTGATAAAGACTAACATAAGGAGTTCGATCCAATTTATTATCAGAATAATATGGCAAAGGAGTAGATTGTTTAAAAGTTCACATTCCCTGAATTTTACTGCTAATTAAAGTGCAACATCTTGCAGTTCATTTTCTGTTTATTTATTTGTTTTGTTGATGTTCTATTTATTGCTCTGCAGTGACGCAGACGCCTATGTCCATCTGCTGAGGAGAAAGAAATATGTCCATTATAGGAACACAGCCAGCAGTGCCAAGATGTATGATCGTGTTATCGCAGTCTCGAAATACTATAACATAAATCAATCAGATAAAAAACACACATCCTATAACAACATCCTACTGTTAAAAATAGATCCAACTGTTAATCGCAAAAGCTATTTTTAGAGCACTCAAACAAAGGAAATGCTGTTTACCTAATGGGCTGATTAAAGTTAGGAAGATGTTGAGTAACTTGTTTATGGACATGGACAAAACCCGTAGGACTGCAGACTGGGGAAGGTGTTAATCGGTACTTCTTTAAATGTAATCTACATGTTAGTGCCCATTAGATTCCCCATGTTAGACTAATGTTCTGATTTGTTACCTTTGCCTCAAATTGTAAAGCGCTCTGATATCCTTCGGGATCAAGTTTGCGCTATATAAAACTTTATAAATAAATAAATAACTAAGTGCAAGAAACATGTGCACAGAGATTAATTTCATAGATGTCGACTTGTGTTAGCGTACATTGTGAGCAGAGGTCAGGGTCAGATTGGCCCATAGGGTAATCAGGCAGTGCCAAATGGTCTGGTCTCACAGATCAGTGTATGGGTTGGTTTTTTTGAGCAGTTTGTGGGCCTGTTTTATGGCCTGGTGGGCCAGTTTTCAGCAGTTTATTTGTCTGATATTAAAACAAACATTTCCTGCAGCAAACACAAATGCATGCAGTCTTCAATGCCTTGCAAAATGATCATGTGTAGCAGAGAGACAAAGGTTCATGTGGACAATTTACAGGATACTTAATACTGACTGTGCACAATGGCAGTTATTATTATATGAATGCTGAAAGAGACCAACTACACAGACCACAATATAGGGGCCAATTATTGTTAGTGCAAATAGAATATTTATATGGTAATACAGCTGAAAAATTGCTCAGTGTCCCAAGTGATCTTATAACCTAAACAACCAGGGTGACACACTGTAACATACATTGAGGTTTCATAATCAACAAAATTACCATTATTCAATACATAATTGTTGTTCATAGCCTTCTAGAACGTTAGTGAGGGCTAAGAAAATGGTTCCTTTGAATGCGTGCATTATACTCACAGAGCATGTCTTTAAAAGTTCAAAACTGGCCTGATTTACAGATGTTCACGTTTTTAGGAATCTGGTTTGCTAACGTGGGCTCAGTGATCTGGCCTTTTGTTTTGTCTTAGCCCGATACTGGCAGAGATCTACTCACTCTGTTATCCGTGCAGAATGTGAACAAGCATACATACCAAATATGGTTCCCCTGCTTTACACTACATTGTCTAGGTATGTTCCAAGGGACCATCGAAGTAGTGTCTACAGCAAGACAAGATTTGGACCGACTGGGCGCTTCTATTTCTGTATGACAGATTGGCTTTAGAAATAAGAAATGTGTTGAGAATCAAGGTGAAAAAAAGAGGGAACAAAGCAAAGGGGATTTAATGGACTGAGCAATTGCAGATGCAGGGTAGGATTGTAACAAATTATGTACTCTGCACAGAAATAAAAGTGGTCACCATTAGTGAAATAGCTAGATAAACAAGCTTTGGGATAGCCAATAGGTCTCACCCGCCTTTGGGGCCTTATAAGTGTTTAGCCATGCAGTATATTATACTGGATAATTCAGTTAAAGCTCAATTCCTGAATATATGTACTTCCAACATCCAAGCAAAGCTTTTTTTTTTGCTAAGACAAATAGCTGAGACTACCAGCTACAATCCAATATCCTAAATAACATTTTAACAAATCGAACTGCATTTATTGCCCAAATAAATAAATATTATAAAAAAAGTACAACAATAAATAGACTAGTAGAAGTACTAGTGGCTGAGGCATCTGTCCATTGGATGCGAAGGGGTTCGCCTACTGTTGACATGGCTGAGCTTATAATTAAAAGCGAGTCCCCTTGGGTCTAATCCACTTCTCATACTAGTGCCCATGCGTTAACACCACCAGCACCGCGACCCATAAAAGTATTCACATCAAAGTCACATTGTTTTTTATTGTTTTTTTGCTAAGACAAACACCTGAGACCACTGGCGACAATCCGATCTGCTTAATAAAATTGCAACAAATCGAACTGCGTTTATTGCCTAAGCAAATAAATAATGTAAAAAAAGTACAACAATAAACTGACTCACGTGCAGCCCTTCTATTTTAGAAGTACTGATGGCTGAGGCAGCAGCTCAATAGGATGACCCGCTCCATCATTTTATTGGACATGAAGGGGTTACTCTACACTTAACATGGCTAAGCTTATACTTAAAAAGCGAAAGGGCGGTCCAGCCTTTTAGAGAAGGCTTAGTATAACAAGTCAAGTGAGTTGTTGTGGGACAACGCCAAATAAAAAGAAAAACCACAAGATAAGCACATTATTGTAATGGGGTGAAAACAAGCAGTATAAAGCCAAAAAACTAGACAAGCATGATATTGTCATGCAAAGAAGACTAGAAAATTAATGCCACAAGCCAAGATATTTCCTTTGTGTCAAGGAAGTGCATTGTTATCATGGCTCGTTGTGCTTAGGGAAGTGCATTTTCTTGTGGCTCAAAAACAAGTTGTGAAAAGTTACCAAAAAAGAATGTTCATAAAGTATCCTAAATAACATGAAGAGTAAGAGCATTCTGCAGCACAAATAGAAAGAGGAATATGCCTCTACGAGTTGTTTTAGTGCATGAAATTGCCCCTTCCTTCACAAAAACATTTGTGCATGCAACAAAGGCACTTTTGTACTAAAGGTGCAATGGGGCCTGCATTGGCACTAAGCAGCCAAAATGGTGCCAGTGCAGGGACAAAGGCAGGAATGCTCCATATTCTTTTAAATACAGTGTATTCCTTCCGTTTATATGTCTCTGCTTTGTTGTGCCCTGCTGGGGTGGGACTGAGGAAGGACCGTCAAAAGCCTCTTTAGCACATAAAAGAGCTTTTCATACACCGCTTTGTGGGATGCATGCAGCCCGGCACACGCATGTGCCTGGGTCAAGACTGGGCCCGTCTTACCCGGTTAGAGGCCAGAAGAGGCTGGGCTATGCCACCCCTCTTGGTCCAGTGGGAGAAGGTACTGCTCTCCTGTGTTTTCTCTGAGTGAAAAAGCAACCTAACCTCCTACCTTTGTGCAGGCTCATCTGTCTTGCCGTTACGCTTTTTGTTCAGTGCACATTTTTCCACCAAAGCAGGTTCCTTTCCCATTGTACAAGTTCACTGCGCCCTAGGTAATATTATATTCATACTAATAAACCACCAGCTTGTTAACGTATTGGCTTCTGTAGTGTCCCTGTTTAGACAGCATAGTCTTTGTGCATCTAAATGGGAAACAGAAGGCTGTGGACAATGCTGCACTGGCTGGGAAAACCAAAAAATAAGCAAAGCACCCACCAGAAAACTATATTATAAATGATATTGAGGTGCTAGTCAAGGAGGTGGGAGGATTGCTGTCTTAGAAAGACGTTGAGGGACCAATTAAGATGACCCAGATATAAAATCATATCTAATAAAGCCATCCCACATCATGAGTAAGCAGTAGGCACCTGGTTCGCCTTCTCATAGAAATAAAACCGGGGCATCACCAACTAGAGACGGCAGCTACATGCACTGGGCCAGGATATACACAACACCAAATTTATGGTAAAAGTGGAATGCAGGAATAGGTTTTCAGCCTTGCACCCTTTTTCAGATATCTGTCCCCTTAGTGACCTGGTGCCAAAATATCCAGATTTCTCTTTAAAACACTCCCTAAGGTGAGACAGAAATCTACCTCAATCAATAGCTGTGATGGATGAATAAGGCGAGATAAGGATACCCGTCACAATTCACACCAATTCACATCCCTAAGCTCCTCCCTTTAGTGAGGGGGTTGTAGCCCACACCGTGCCTAGGCATCACAGTGTGAGGAGGTTCCATATGATGAAGCAGGAAGGGAGTACGTCCTGAAAAGGAAATACCCGATAAGATAGAGTGACACCAATTCTCTTTCCTCTTTTTCTAATTTTACTTTACTTTTTCGATGAGACCGAGGCGTTCCTTTTGTGGCTAATAAAACATTCAGTTTCATGCCAGCATTTGGTTGTTACATCCTTAGTCAGGGAGGTTGACAGTATAGCCAAATTTTTGTCATGTAAAGTGCCAGGGCTGCAAGCTGAATTAGATGATCCTGTATGGGGGAGTTTATTGATACCCATCAGATAACTTTACTTCTAGAAACATGGGCCACAGAGCCTATTTATAGATTAGGCTACCTACCATTCTTTGCATTGCTGCACCAGCAGACCATATGTTGGTCTATTAATTTGGCTCAAAAATTCAAATAACTTTAGTGTTAATCCCCTAGACTTAATGTATAAGGACAACCTAGGGATTCACCTTACATTCGACAGATCTGCTGTATTGCTAAAGCACTTGGTGCTGTTAAACATTTATGTACGGTCTGTCCAGGCCTATGTAGAATCAACTACTGCACATCCTACAAGCCTCTCCAGAAGATGTGATCCAAATCTTTTGGCCTGTGGGGTGCACAGACATAATATCGACTCCAAAATATCGACTGGAAAGAATATCGAGTTGTAAATATCGTTTGGAGAAAATATCGACTAGACAGAATATCGACAGTCAAAATATCGTTTTTAAGGTAAGTGAAGTAATATCGACTGTAAATAATATAGACAGTGAAAATATCCAAGTATATAATCTAGATAGTAAAAAATATAGTTTTTTAAATAATATTTAATTATTTATAGTGTTTTATGTTATATTATATGTGAAAAGTGTCATTTTTTTTAATTATTATTTTTAATTAATAATTTTTTTAAATTATTGTGTAATTTTATTCTGTAGCGGGTTGTGGGTTTATAGGGGAATAGGGTGGGAAGTAATTTAATTATAATAAATTAAATATGTAAATTTATTAATTGGTAGTAATAATTAATTAATTGGTAATTAAATAATATATGTTAATTATTTACAATTAAATTGGTAATTAATTTAATTTAATTGATTAATTGCTAATTATGTAAATTAAAATAATGTATTTTCTGTAGCGGGTTGTGGGTTTATAGGGGAATAGGGTGGGAAGTAATTTAATTATAATTAATTAAATATGTAAATTTAATAATTGGTAGTAATATTTAAATAATTGTAAATTTAAAAATAAAGGGGTATTTTTAGGGTTCAGGGTCAGTTTTCAGTTTTTGGGTAAAGGGGTATTTTTAGGGTTCAGGGTCAGTTTTCAGTTTTTGGGTAAAGGGGTATTTTTAGGGTTCAGGGTCAGTTTTCAGTTTTTGGGTAAAGGGGTATTTTTAGGGTTCAGGGTCAGTTTTGGGTTTTTGGGGTACATATACAATATTGCCTATTATTTAATTAAATTTTGTTACTATATATATATGTTTTAAGAAATATGATGAAGATTTTTTTATTTTTTTACTTTCATTAATTATTTAATTATTAAAAGTTATTTTAAGTATTGTTAATTATATTTTAGTAATTAATTTTTTATATTAATGTAATTAAACATTGTTTTTAGTAAAGTCGATATTTTTTACAACGATATTTTTGTAAACGATATTTTGTACTCGATATTTTTGTACTTACCTGTTTGTAGATTGGAACTCGATATTTTGACTGTCGATATTTTCTCAACGATATTTTGGGTAGTCGATATTCTGTCAGTCGATATTCTGTCAGTGATCCGGCCTGTGGTAATAGCGACTTGACTTGCACATCAAATTTGAACCACTAGACTCCCTTTCTACTCCAATGATTGGGGACAATAAAGATTGGGGTATCACTGAACTGATTAGCAAATCAGCTATAAAATGGTCCAAAGTGGGAAGTCAAGCCTTTCACCTTTGCTTAGACCATGACCTTAGAGCTGCAAACGGGTGCACCAAGCCTGACCATAATTTGCTCTCCACATTTAAAAAAGAGTTGTATATGAACCATCTAGATTATATATTGCTTGACCTAAGACTATGATGCCATGTGGAATATATGAGTTTCATAACCTGGAATGGATAGTACCCATAATGCTCTTGTAGCAGACTTTTGCTTGAACCTTTTCATTAAGCCAACTAGAGTCGCTTGTTAATACTTTTTCAGCTCTGCTAGTTGAAACAAATAATTGCAGGAACATCAAATGGATAAACATCAATAATGACACTGTTACTAAGGTGAATGTTTATCAATCCCTAGTTGACCACTTCAGTTGCTACAATGAAATTCTGTCCCTATCGGAGTTTAGTAACAAACACACTCAACTATTTGATGCACTTAAAGACTATTTTAGGAAGCACTTAAAGAAGCCACAAGTAAGAGTCACCAGATGTCCTTGGCTCACCAAAGAGTGTAGGGATGCAAAAGGAATATTGATTAAAGCCATGAAGGAGGGGTCACATATGGGCAGAACATGAGCCAGAAAGGCTAACAAGCAAAGTTTGATTAATAACCAGTGGGAGTTTAAGCAGTGGTCACACTTGGTAGAGGCCCTTAAAAAACATGATAATAGGGCCTCCTGGAAAATTATTGCAACATGCAAGAACTGCGGGTATACCTGTCCTACAGTATTTGTCCCAGCGGACTGAATGATTAATCACTTGAAAGCATTCTATAGCGAGAAGGTCTGCATAAATCTAAGCCCCAGTACATGGGAGAATGCTAACTTGGACTCCTGTCTACAGGAAGGTGTCACACTCTCTTAAACGCTTACTAATTCTGCTACACTTAGCACTCACCCACTTGTATTTACATTGGAGGAAACTGAAGTGGCCCTTTCACCGATGAAGAGAGAAAAGTCTCCAGCCACAACAGTATCCCAGTCTACTTATTCCTTTTCCAAACCAGATATCTGGATCCCATCTCTAAATATGCTCTGCACCACACAGTAGCCAAGGTGAAGCAAATTCCAAAATCATGGTGGGGTGCTACTCTTGCGCCAATTCTTAAGAAGGGTCATAAGGATACTCCTGACAACTATGGCCTATCAGCCTAGTTGATACTACCCAGAAAAGCTTCAGTAGAAAAGCCCTGGTTTGTCTTCAGTAGTGGATGGAAGATCAGGTACTGTTGCTTCTTCAGACAGGTTTTCGTAAGAACACAGGCATGATCAACCAAATATTCCACTGCATGGCCATCTGCTGAAAGTATGTAACCATAAGCAAGGAACATCTGTATGTAGAATATATAGACATGAGGGCTGTCTTTGACCTGGTGCCAAGACACACCCTCTGTGAGGTACTGGCTCAAATGGGGATTCCACATTATCTTCTCAATCTCCTTATTAGATTACATGCAGGTGCAGACACTCAGGTCAGATGGAACGAGCAGGGTGATCTAACTAAAAGGATTCCTATAAAGGAGGGCATGAGGCAAGTCTGCATCTTGGCTCCCATGCTGTTCTCCTTGTTCATGAATTGCATGGTGTATGCACTGATCAACTGTCAACATGACGCTCCGAAGATTGGCAGCACCCAGAGTCCGTACTCTTCTTTGTCGATGACACCGTGCTGCTTTCTTGAACTCCTATGGGGTGCAGGCAACACCTTGCAACTTTGCATCACGGAAAATACATTTGTTAGAGCTTTGTTGAATGTCTCAGTGCACACTTCATTATTACCTCTAAGATGGAACTTGAATAGCAACAGGATTGATCACATTGTCCGACTAAAAGTCTTGATATACTGGGTATTTATTTATTTATTTATTTATTTATAGAGCACTACACTCATCCCGAGCGACGGATATCAAAGTATGAATATGGACCAACCAGGATCTGGCCGCCTTACTGGAATTAATCCTTGTGGACAAGCGCTGTAGTACTGCTTGGCTCAAAGCTGTAAAATCCTTGTGTAATGAGCTGTAGCTTCTTGATGTGTGAGGAAACCCTAGCAAGATGAGAAGCAACATAGCCAAGCGGGTTAAAGAAGCCTATTGGAACTTTATACTGAAGAAAGTCTGGCGGGATGGACATATTTCTAAATCACAAACATTCTCCTGCTTTTGAAATATTTTTGATAGAATCACACCCCCTGTAGCAGAGTCGCTGAATACTCACTTTTCAGTGGGTACTTTATCACTCAAGTCTTTTACATTGAAGGAGGATAAGGAGGGGGAAGCAGTGGGTGATTGCCCTTTTTGCCCCGGCATATTGGAAACAGAGGCTCACTTTTTTCTGTTTTTTTGTGTAGCATTTATTTTTATTGGCATAAATTATGTACTGAAAAAAACAGCAAATACAGTGACATGCAAGTCCAGCATGGGCCCATATTGTGGTACAAATGTTTATTGTGATACATGCACCAGTGTGTGATCGAAACGTAACTCCATTGTGAGCAACCCTGCAGCCTGAAGCCATGCTGTTGTCCAGTGCCAGCCCTGAAGGATCTTAAAAAGACTGAGCTTCATCCGTGCCTCCCAGACACCCTGTTCCAGGAACTCCAAAAGTTCTGCAAAAAGAACTATTGATGGACAGAATGCAGAACAATGTCATACATTCACCCCAGTACAGAGATCTGCCCAATCCTCCTTATCATATTCCACCTGCAGACGAGCCTGCAAGGTCATCCTTAGTCTAGCCAATTGGGACTGACAGAAAAGGTGGCAAATCAGGAGAACACAGAATCCAGACATCACACCTTTTAAACTGACCCCAAGTATTAAGGTAAGAGAGCACCGGGGAACAAGGGATGATCAAGGTTTGGGGACCCTGTTTATTCAGCAGGCAATGACGTAGTTGTCTATTTTGACATTTTTGAGTATGCAACAGGCCGTATTCATCTCATAGCATCTCAAAGGACTTGAGTTTGTCACCGGAAACCAGGTGTGTAAGAGTCAGGATCTCAGCTCGGCACCAGAGGCCCCAATCAAGCATGCCCCCCCATGCAGACACCAGTATTTTTCCAGAGGGGAGCTTTGGCATGGAGATGCATGTCAACCGCAAAGAGCTTGTGAGCTGACATTTAGGGGTCGTACATGACTTTCAGCATGGGGGGAGGAACCAGCAGCAGGGCGCAAAGAATACAGAGGGCCTGCAGTCCCGACTAGGCCTCCTGAACTCTGCATTCAGTTGCAGCCCATAACAGGGGGTCTTGGACCTGGGGGGTGTATGTACGCCATTTGACTAGACAGTTATGATCCACACAGTGCAGGCCCAGTCCCTTTGCTGATTTATGGGCGATGAGCTTTCGAATTGCCAGGTGAGGTCTTACTGAACCCCAGATAAAGGCCTTAATGGTCTTATCAATCTGACAGAGAGTTGCACGGGGTGTTAATTGGGGGAAGCATCCCCAACATGTACTCGAATTGAGGAAGAGTAACAATTGTCACAGTTTCAGTCCATCCTCAGAGTGAGAGATTCAGGTGGGACCATTTCGCAAAGTCCAATCGTATACGCTCCATACGTGGGTCCAGTTTATCCACCACCATCCACTCCAGGCCCTTGTAAACTGAAATGCATGTATACCTAAGGCGACAATTCTTCCACTGGAATGGGTAGCCAGTGGTGGTGGTGCATGTGGTGATCCATGACAGTGGTAAGCTATCGCTCTTTGCCCAGTCAGCTTGTAGCCGGATATTGTCACAAAAGCATCAATGGTCTCCAGCACCGAGGAGATGGAAGAGGGATAGGCAAATAAGGTGAGTAAAATGTCATCTGTATATAAATATAGGGCACGGAAGAACCTATGATCTAATCCATTTGGCACAGAGACGTCACTAAAGGCTCCATTGCAAAGGCAGGAGGGATAGTGCGCATTCCTGATGAGTCAATAATAACAATACGGTGGGGTTGGGGCCCATGGGAGTTTAGAGACCTAGCTTTGACACATTCCCTTATACAGCTAATCAAGACTGTCTTGATCATCCCTGATGGGTACCTCTTTGACCCAGGAAGGGGTCCGAAAGAAAGTCCCAACAATTGACCTGCATCGAAGGAGAGTCATAGAGCCATCTCACTCTGGAGACAACGTTGGCAGGTAGGCCACATTTCCGGAGCATACCAAATAGTCCCATTATTTCTGGTCAAATGCCTTCTCAGCATCCAACAACAGTGCTGAGGCCTTATCCGGAAGGTCCACTGCTAGCCAGACAGCATGAGCTACTATGCAACGATGGTTGCGTGTTGAGCAACCTGGGACAAAACCCACTTGCAAATGATGAATAAGAGAGGGGTAGGACTCCCTAGAGGCAGTCAGCTAGAATGTTCTCTAGCTTTGTTTCCAGGGTCCCGGCAAGTCATCTGCTGTTCGCAGAGGATCTCAACTGTGCATCTCTTTGCCCTCCCAATACTGCTGGGGCTTCTCAGCTTGTGTCTTGGTGAGGTGCATCTTCCACAGGAGAGTTATGTCTTTTTTGTTGCAATTACAAAACTGAGCAATATAAGGGGATCCTGCCCTTGTGTTGGTCTGTGGAGGGCCAGGCAATATGGGGAAGCCTTTTGCCTCTTCAGGGGAGACACATCAGTGCCCACAGTTTTTGAGCTTTCGAGGTTGTTAAATTGCACATGGTTTATCAGAGCACCTGCACTTTAAGGGGTTGCACTGGGGCTTTGGGCGAAAGAACTTGCGCCTGTCAATGAGTTTTGTGGAGGTCCTTCCACAATGATTTCTCTAATCCCCTATTGATATTTAAATATTTATTGCCGGCTGTAACTTATTTTGATATTTTTAAAATTGAGAAATGTTTTTTTCGTAATCTTTTATTGTTGTATTTTAGTATCCTGTTGTACTTTTTAAAGTTGAGCGAGACCGAAATAAAGTAATATTGATTGATGATTATCAAAACAAAAACAGACCAAAACTCTACTGTAAAGAACTATAAATGAACCTCGGCAACGAGCACTTTTCCAAAATATAAACTGACTTATGCTTCCTTAATTTGTGTAAAATATTTGATTACCGTGTCTGGCAATAAGATAAAAATACTTTTTGGGAATTGGCACAGCGTTAACATAAAATAGAATTATTACTTTGGCAAGGCCTGCACTGTACCCAGTATGAATGCTTTGTAAATTATTGGGGGTGGTTCCTACACACAAATTGCAACACATTGTGTGTAGGGCCAAGAAAGGAGACCTCTGCATATTGTTCTTAGGCACTCTCGGCTTGGAAGCAGGCATTGAAGAGTGATCGATTCTAGGCAGTGTTCCACAATTTTTGTTTACAGTTTGTTAGATGAAATTAGCCAACCATATTCAGGACTGACTCAGATTAATATCGAATTGCGCTCTGCTGTCTGTAATGTTCTTTTAAAGTGCTAAAAGGAAATCGTGTACTACCTTATTTTTATACTTTAAAGTTGGCAGCCAAAACAATAAAGTTTTTGTATTACACATTAAAAAACATTGCTGTAAATCACTGAATGTAATCTATTTACAAAAGCATAACAGGAATGTAGGTAGCAGGATTTTGCATTATATAAAACATTTTAAAGTGCATAAAAGTCAATATTCCCCATGTTTAACTGCTAATTAGAATGCTCCATCTTGCCTGAGCTGTCTATTTCTTTCTTTATTTTCTGTTGATGCTCTATTTATTGTGTGGCATTTATGGTAACTCCTCTGCCCATCTGCTGAACAGGAAGACATATGTCGTTACTGGAAGACAACCAGGAATGCAAAGACGTAAACTGGTGTTACCACTGCATGCCATAAAACCAATCAATAAGATTAAAACAAATATCCCAAAACAGCTTCCTACTATTAAAAATAAATCTGGAAGACCGTTGTTAAAGTAGGCAAACAAAGCGAAAGTTTGTTTAACAAATGGGCTGATTATCAGCACATTAGGGGGAAATGCTAGGCGAACCTGTTGTACAAGTGTACAAACCTGGAAGAAGGAAAGCACCGAGATGGCCCAGATGCTCCTGTGTTTTTTAATCACAACAACCAACTACAGAAAGGCCGTGGATAGAGAATTCTTTTTTGTAACGCAAATAATTTTTTTGCACTTTTCAGAACTTAGCACAGAAGACTAGCTTTAGAGCAAGAAGATTAAGGCCAAAATTACACATAAGACACTACAGCAATTTTGCCCCAGAGTGTACACTATCTCTTGACCAGTGGAAACCATGGCCTTTGCACTGGTCGCTCAATGCAAACATTGTTTTGCCTTGATCAGAAGGTACTGCTGTCAATGCAGAACTGCTACATGTACTCCATGTAATTTGGAAATATGTGTGCATATCTCTTGCAGGTTCTTTGTCACCCCAGCTTTCTTTCTATGTCACCATTTTCCTATCTTTCTTTGCCTACTTTTTCCTTATTTCTGCATTTTTTATCTTGTTCTATGTCAACGTCTGATGAGGAAAAATAAGTCAGACCACCCAAAATACGTGTGACAGTTCCCACCACCTGTAACCTCTGGCAGACATTAAGCACTGGAGGAAATGGCGTAACATAGGCTACCGCAGCCCCGCGGTGCAGGGGGCCAAACTCCAGGGCCCCCCCTCAGCACAGTACTCTTGCTAGAGAGCTCCTGATTGAGTCCGGAGGGGCCCCTCTACTTACCTTGCGAGGGGGGGCCCTCAAGTTTCGTTACGTCAGTGGCGAGGCTCATTTCAAATTTAGATACGTGTCTGATCAAAGAGGACTCTAAAATACGACAAATACCATTTGTTGAAAGGATTCCTAATGTCTTTGCGCTTAATGGTAATCTCCATTTATAGATTACAATTTTACAAGGGCACATGATCACATGCAGCACACTTGCCTTCTAACAATTCATTCGTTTTCACCAGTTGATGAGCCCTGGGTCCAGGAACCAGTGCTATAGTTTCATTTGGGATGTGCTACCTTCTTCTACTCCATACATTCAGGTTTTTCTTTTTGTAATTCATATTATTCTGTCTCTGCCCCGCAGTCTCGCCGTTTGCAGTCATACCTGGCTTGTGCAAAGCTTGTGCGAGTCAAGGAGTGCACAGACTGAGAAATTGGTTCCTGTAGTTGGCTTTAATGAGGTCCTCCTCTGTTGATTCACGACCAGGAGCGAAATGAAACTGCAGGGGAACTAGAAGCTCAGGCATTCATATTTAAACCTTAAACCAAGTTCTATCGTAGGTTTGTTGGGGCTGTTCGGCTTTAGTAAAGCTAAACACACGATGTAGAAAATGCCAGCTTTATTGCAGCCAGGAGGAAAGTCAACCTCTTAAAGTGAAGAGCGATGATAAATCCTGAGGGATTAGAACAGGAGAGGAAGCTAGCCAAACAGATGAAGGCTCTTCAGGGTATTATACATAATGATTTACATTGGTACAAAAGTGACCTGGCTGTGAGAATAAGAGCTAAATTAGAAGTAGGGATCCCGGTTTTATGGTACTTATTTTTTTAATATTTCTGTCTGTATTTATACATATTTTTGTTGTCCTTATTGGTATTTATGCATATTTATTTTGTGTTTTGAGGATGAACAAAGTCATAAAATGGTATCTTTTCACATTTATTTAACTGATAAACATGCACTCATACTTTGGTGCCTGTCGAGCTTTAGCAAATTAAGCAGCCAAATATACCAAACCAGTACACCGACATTTAAATATAGGATTATATATAAATATATGTTAATAACTAATGCCTGTATTTAAGGAAGTATCATCCTGGTTTTTATAACTTCCCATGCTTTTTATCTGCTCAGCTGTGGGCCTGGAATTCATGAAGGACAGCAAGAGAGTCACTCACAGGAAACACAATGTTTTGTATTTTTCCACTTTTAAAAATAAATACAGACAGAAAACACATTGTTTTCTGTCTGTATTTATCTGTAAAATTAGAAAAAACTGAAAACTGGGAGCCTTAATTATAAGCATAAATAGAGTTTTAACAAGCAGAAAGGAGTCTCTGTTAATTCTTTGCACATTACTGTTGAGGTCACTTCCATCTATTTTCCTCAGTTCTCTTGACTGTATTCCAGAAATGTAACACTAGTTTGTTGACAGTTTAGAAACAAGCAACATAATGATGAACACCGAGAATGAGTGGTGGTGAAGGGATAAGTGCGGGAATTAAAAGGTATACACAACGATACAGGAGGAGTAGGTTGTCAAGGCATGGCCGAAATTCAAATAGGAACAGGAAACACAAAACATTTTACACACCAGTCCACCTTGTGAGACACTTTTATTAGAAAACTCACTGCCAATGGATACGGTTAGCATAGTAGTGACAATACACCCAGATACAGGCTAGAGGACAGGCATTACAAAACAGACACCTGAACACCCTGCACCAAACAAACACCACACACATCTGCAGACTTCAATCCTAACAAAAGACCCTCAACAATGTCAAGAGCTCAACAATTAGCAAGCCAGTGTTTTACTGAACCACACAGAATAATATTGCCTGAGCCGCTGCCATTGCAGGAGCTTGCACATTTCTTTCTGTAGATTATGTGCTTTAGGCAAGCACTTTGATAAGCTGGAGGGACAATTACTGTCTTCTACCTGCCCATTTAATGAAGTGCTTCAAACCCACTGAATAGAAGCTCATTGGTGGTAAGTCAGGTGTGGTAGACATTGCATAACAGAGCCAGACAGACAGTGTAGCCTTCTGTGACTCAGAGGTGGAATGATTAATTGGTCAGCACTAGCCAGGTTGGACAACAAATTCAAGGGATAGTGCTACCACTTTATAATGGTGGAGGAGGCTGGCCGCATTTGAGTCACGCGTTGGTTAGACCCAATGATTGTGACATGTTAGGATGGCAGAAATATAACTCCCTCCATCATGTTCTGTTACAGCCAGGGTACAAGTCCTATAAAAAGAAGTGGGGGACCTAACCAAGTAAGACAATATGCATATTACCTCATGACGTCATGACGTAGCGCTATAAAAGAAATCAAATAGTGCTATTTAAATTATTTGTGTAAATACTGGGACATACTAACCCATCTAACAGTCTTACAGTGTCTGCATTTATATACATGAACAGAACAAAAGCAAAAGCATGCCTCTCTTAAGTACCTGTTAAAGATGGCAAGCTGTGTGCTGTGTTTCCCTCTGTGGCATTTAAATTTAAATGTAAGGTTCCAGGCAGCTCCCAGTTAGCATATACAAATAAAAGGAGGCCGGATGGCCCCTTAACTTCGGCCAAGCTAGAGGTGAAAAAAGGCTCCCTCGCTCCCTGCACGTTTCTGCTGTGTATGGAAAGCAGGCAACCTGCAAGTGTGCCGCTGAACGTGTCCCGGTGTCTGAAAATGACACCGGGACAAGTTCGCATATTTCCGTGGGGCCCAAATTCTTGGCAGGGGGTTGGCATCCACCCTGTGAAAAGAGTAGGGGAACGTCGTGTACCTGCGTGTACCCCCAACTCGAGCCCTGGTTTCAGCCCCTGTCCCATGGATAGGATGGATAATTGACTTGTTGGCTACATTAAGCATAAACATATGAAGTCTTAGGCCTTTCACTTGTTTTACACTATACATGTTTTATGCTGGGTGTTTTCAATGCACACGCTTTTGAACATCCATAGACTCATTCGTGATGTGGATGTATCAGACATTCAGACTGCACGTATAGGTGCTCCTTTGATCAACCTTTTTGTAGAATTCAAAAGCTGCCACGTAAAGTGAGTGGATGTCACGCAGAGAGCTAAAGATAAGGCAGATCAATGGTAGTCTTGCACTGGCTGTCATAAGAAGAAGCCTTTGTTATCTCTTCATTAAAAAAAACTAAGAACAAAGAAGTTGACAAGTGGCACTGACATCTGCAAAT
The DNA here is from genome assembly GCF_964261635.1 of Lissotriton helveticus. Lineage (NCBI taxonomy): Eukaryota > Metazoa > Chordata > Amphibia > Caudata > Salamandridae > Lissotriton > Lissotriton helveticus. The sequence goes on along the minus strand of NC_136072.1, from coordinate 685,873,559 downwards.
AGGGTTTGTTCGAATAATGCATATTTGCAACAAATTACATTACAATTAAACATGCATACTTAGAACTAGGCAAACACAATGTGTAAAATACTAAAATAGGTGTTTCTATCTTCTTTTTCAGTACTACTTCCCTATATTTTCACGCTTTTTATATTTAAAATATATTTTGTTGGTTATACGCTTCATATAACCAACAAAATATGTTTTAAATATAAAAAGCGTTTTATATTGTTCATCATTCTTTTATTTATGTTCATTAGAGTTGTTTAGTCAATGTTGATTCATTGATTGAGAAATTAGGTTGTGAGTGTAAGCTTGCCATTTTTTCACAATGCAGCATCAACACAACCGTATGAATTTCTGTCGCAGCTTGTCCTCTAAATTTACTTCCTCGTGATTTTGTTGACTTCTTTGCGAGAGGAACACGTAAGGCGCCCATCAGCAACGACTGTGATGCAGGAATTAGTGGTGTGACATTAATCAGCTAGAAACTGGACTTGGAGTCACAAGCAATTTCACAGAGGCCACGAGCAGCTGTCAAATGGAAATGACCTTGGGTCGGATTACAGACATATTACGCTTTCTCACCCTGAGCCAAATCATTGAGCCATTTACACCCTCCCCCCTTGTTTACTGAAATCATGTTCCTTTTTCACTAGCCGTCTTACATTTGTAGAGGACTGATTAGACGAATCAATAATAAAGTGCGCCCTGATTTGTAGTTTTATATATCACTTTCAATCGAAAGGTCATTATTAAGGTTTTATCTCCTGTCTCAATATTTCATTTCTGAGCATTTATTCTAGAATGTTTTGGCTCGGAACTTACGTGACATAATCTTTTTTAATGAATGTCTAAAAAAAAGTCTAGTTTTAATTCGAATTTATCATGTGTTTTATTTTCCTAAATATTTCAGCAGGATGTTATATTTCCCAAAGGATACCAAATAGAAAATATGTACAAGGTACAATGTTTTGCATTTCTTTAAGAATGGATGCCTTGGAGCACACACTCCTATTAAACATTCATCAATTGCTATTTTTCCCAAATATTTTTCCCTGCTGTTACATTACATGTGGCAAAGCCAGCTCTGTGTGGCTTATTTCCTCATTCCTTCTTTGGCTGCCGTTGCAAGTGTCAATGTACTGTCGCGTTTCAGCAGAATGATGTTCGGCACATGAAACAATTGTATGGTGAAATGAGCCTCTGAGCATATAAAGGATTTACTTGCTGGTCAGTAAATGCGCTGGGGCTAGGGCAAAAAATAACCGAAGTGAGCGCATTAGTGCAGAACTGAAGGAATGCAAATATCCCATTCTCTGCTCTTGTATGTGTTTCTCTTTCCTTATAAAGTTTGCTTAACACTAAATTCTCTCAAATCCACCTCTTACAACAATGATATTCTCCTATCATTCTTCACCAAGTTGTTTCCTCCTTTTATCAACCCCCTTCATACTTACACCTTATCCACTGTCCTCAAAACAGGCAAAATGATTCCTTTAATACAGAAACTCAGCCTTGACACTGATGATCTACAACATTTCTGCACTATCTCTCTTAAGACATTTCTTGCAAAATTAGTGAAAAATCAGAAGTCCTACACATTTTGTCCCTTCTAGACCAATACAATTGTGTCTAAACCTACCAATCTGACTTCTGCTCATACTTTAAGCCTTAGAGCGATACATTAAAAGTCCTCAAAGATATCCTCCTAATCACAGACAAAGATGTTCCCTGCTTTCTAGTCCTCTTAGTCCTTTTTGAGAAATTCAATACCCTTAATCACAAATTCCTACTTAACATTCTCTTCTCCCGCATGGGTTTCTCCAGTTATGACAGCTCGGTATTAGTTCATGTCCTGCCTCTTCAGCCACCAGGAACGTCTGCAGCTTGAATATTCCACATTACTTCTGTTCCCCATCTCATGTAGCGCCCCAAACGTTCTAGGATATCCTATAATACCTTCAACTTTTACATGGTGCGCCATGGAACACTACAAGCAACTTTTTAGATCTTAATCAACCAAAACGTTGACAACATGTAAAACAATTCCCACTAAATACAAATTGGATATCAATTGCATACACATCAGCACTGGAACCATTCATATGTGGATATGCAGGCAACAGTGATAGTCCTTTCTCATTCCATTTCCAATATATCAAAGATATAATCACTTTTTTATTTCACCTCTGAAAACATATGTAAGTGAGACGTGCATTATTTGCAATGATTTTTCAAGTAAAGTATCTATCCCATCATGGGAGAACTGATCTGCATCCTCTTGCTATGTAGACAACATCAACCTCTATCTTTGACAATAAGGTAGCTTTTCAAATGTCATCAGATGAGAAAAACATATTTTTTCTAAAGATATGTTTTTGGATGATGGGGAAGCAAATGAGTCTACATACCTGTATACTGAAAGTAGAACCATCACAGAATCAGAAAAATCTTCCCTGCTAAAAATATTGTGTGTATTTGGATGTGATCCAAAGTGAAACTAAGGCAAAAACCAAGTCACCCTTTAAAATGGGCTTGCTCTTCCATAGCCATGCCAACACATAGGAAATTATATCCGCCACGTTTGTGATGGAGTATCCCATCTGCCAAATTCTAAATAAGGCCCACAGCCTGCAAGCTGCATAGGTGTGTGAAAATATACCCCATAGACACAAGTCATCAGAATGTTACTTAAACAGACATATTGTCAATATTTAAATTCTTTTTTAAAAGGAACACTTTTGAAAATGCTGAAAGAAACTAAATTCTGCACATCTTTAACTCTGCTGCTTTGTTCACCTTTTCAATAAGCAGTGCTTTAATGTTTATTGGTAACAGAGGTGTTGTTCTATCGTAGCCCAACAGTAGCAGAAGGAAACAATCACACAAGAGAGTTAAACAGGAGCAGCAGATGTGACTCTTCCAGAATGCTATGGCTTTCTTGGATCAGTATGGTGTAATGCTGGTAGACATTTAGGTTTGTGAAATAAAAAAAGGGAAATCCTTACTGCCCTTCACGCTGCAAAGGTATTGATCACAAGGGATGCATCAGTATTCCTCATTGTAACTCCAGGAAAGTTTCTAATGAAGGTACTACCTGGAAATTGTGTAAAAGTTCTTAGCAAAGCAATCTTCTACCTCCTCAGTGACCCATAAGCCCAAGCACAAGAAATAACTTTTCTGGAGAGTATCTCTGCTTTTGAATCTTCTCTATTCCTGAGCCAGTGCTCTTTGCATACATTTAGAAAACAGATTGACCACATTTGTTTTCCTCCCATGGAGGATTCTGGGAATTGGGGAAGAATAACATAGTGAACAGCATCATTATAGAGATAAATGGCCCTCTGGAACACAGTGCACTTGAAGCCTGGGACTTACTTATACCACTCATGCAGTACTATTAACAATGTCTGGGATGTGATTACAGTTGAACATCCAGAAACTTGTGAAAGACCACATTAATTATTGTGGTGCTTTTATAATAGGGATTGTTTTAAGCAAGTCCAGTGTACTTATATTATTATCGTCAAGACAATGATATGCAGAGTCGCCACAGGCAGGATAGATATATATATGACTTAGAGATTATTCAATGGTATTATGAACATTTTTTACTTTCTATATTCACTTCACAAGTATGAAGTGGAGGTAATCTCTGATAGACTTTGAGACTCTGATCTTTAAGTGAATTACACAAACTCTGGGTCCCGAAGTGAACAGAACACCTTTTTACTGACATTGGAACAGGCGACAGTCTAAATATTCCCTCAAATCATATAAACCTGTGCAGTGCTGCCATTATTATTACCCTATGGTATTCATGTGAAAGAAAGGCTAGGGGCCTTATTAAGAGTTTGGCAGATGTGGGACATCCACCAAAAAGTGGCAGATGCCCTGTCTGCTCTCTATGGAGTGAATAGACATCAACCTATTCTACCTACGGTGGATGGGACATTCACAACTTTTTCTCACTTACATTGAAACCTGTGCTCAATGACCATAAATGTTACAATCATGAAGCAATCAGACAGAAAAACTGTAAATATCCTTGTTAACATTTTTCTGAGCACTGAGGAATAGTAATGTGGATAACATTTCCATATTGTGCTGGTGAGATTCGAAAAAAAGCAAAACAAGTCTCCGTTCTTGTGAAATCTTTAAACTTCTCAGTGATTTGGAGATCTACAATATTAAGAGTTCTTAAGGGTTATTTGAAGAAGACATCCCTGACATTGATACAGATCGCTGCTACTTCGAAAATAAAAATAAAAATGTTCTGAAAATAACCTGAGAATCTGAGGAGGAACCTAATGTTTTGAACTATTTGGTTTGATTGTTAGATGTTAAGAATCACTATACATTCTTGATGCATTGTGGTGGTATGATTTATGGCCAAAATATTTGGATTTGGAGTTTGAAGTTTGTAAAACAAAATTGGTGGAGGTGCCATATAGTCCTATAACCTAAAATGAAAGGGAAGGAATAAACTCTAGTGTACAACCTCCCTATACTACAACCCACAACAACTGGATGCATTACCACCGACTGGTGGGTGAGGATTTTTGTTTTAAGTAAATTACACTCTTTGTGCAAGTAGACAGGCTATCCTTCTTTCACCCTACAGCTAGGGTACCAGTTGTTAAAGGGAAATGTAGTTGTTTTTTTCACTATTAAGCTCTGTGCATTACATGTGTTAATGGATTGCTCCTTTTTCTTAACAGTGGAAGAAGCTACCCGGCCCTCTTCTGGCTATCTGTTTGAAAGAACCAGTCCACATCCCTAACTAGAGATTTATAAGTGATTGTATTGGGTGTGAGAAAGGGAAGGATATGTCTTGGCTGTTAGGGGTGTATCGAAGTTTATGTAGCGTCAATAAAGGAAATTCTTCTTGAATCCCAGCACAGCCGAGGCTATGCATAAGATTGAATTTAGGAGTGCACTTTATTCACTTTACAGAAAGAAAATGATTGAAAGGGAATCTAAAAAATCCCTCGTCCTTAGCTATATGACCATTGAACAGCCTGTGCACCCCCTGGCCATTTATCTTAACCTGTCTATGAGCCATTGGGAGAGCAGTCTTCTATTCCACCTAAGGGCAGGTACTGTTAAATTTGAATTATGTATCCCCCTCGGACATCACCCTAACCGTGACAATGCACCCAGCCCGTGTGATGGCCAGAGTGGTAAATCTATTTTACATTTTCTGTTCTTCTGTAAATAATATTTCAAGTATACTAAGTGGCTTTTAGCTCCGTTTTTTTAAAAGTTTGCGCCCATTAGTCTGGAAAATGATTACCTGAGGTTACTTACCCTGGCTGACGAAGAGTTGGTTATCCGCACAGGCACTTTCTTGGGAATTGCCGCTCCAGCACGTCAGATAACGTCTAATCCTTGAGTCTTTGAATTATGTACACGTGAGTTTTTGTATTAATCTGATTTGTTTTACTATTGTGCTCTTTTTATGTATATTACCAATGGATTTTATTATGACTCTTTTTATGTGCATTTTTAAATCTGTTACATTACAGTGCTTTTATAGAGACGATGTTATCCGAATAAAGTGTTTTTGCACCTGAACCTACCTTCATCTATTGTTCTTAATGATTAGCATGTTAAATCGTAGTGGAGTAATTGACATCTTAGGTTATATTAACTTAATGCATGTGGCAATTAGACTTAGGCAATTTGTATCTTCTGCAAAAAGTTTAGTTTTAATTTTAGATTTTACTTTTTATATATGATACTGATTTATCAAATAAGTACGTTTTTAGAGCTTTTGTTTATATAAATTACTCTTTCAAAAACAGAATGGTTGATGTATTTTGTGAAAGATCCTCTCACTATGTCATACTGGACCTACATTTTCAGTAACATCAAATCTTGTATATAAGTGTGAAAGTAAGTTAGTGACCAAAGGCCAGCAATTATCAGTGGCATTGAATGCAAAAAGAAGATCGCAAATTTGCAGATGGGTCGCTTCAATCTTGACTGCCTCACACACTCGCAGATGCACGCCTTCGGATCCCGACCAGCTGCACTGCAAAGACCAGAAATGCTGCATATCTTGGAATGTTGATGGGGACCACACCAGCAAAAAATCCAACTGTCAGTCAGAGACCTACTGTCCCATACCAGAAAGCCTCTTGCCTCACTCCCCTATTATCTTTTGTGGGTGAAGCACCTTCTTCATTGGGATAATCTGTCCACACGTAACATATCTCAGCTTTGGACCACCCAACCACACAAATTCACAGCTCTCACAACAGGCATTCTGTGCTAATTGATCCACACAATTTCAACCCTTCACTGGCACGAAAAAATAATCCAAATCTAAGTGAGCCGTTTATAGGTATTCTGTAGTTGAATTTGTGGGGAGGTTACTTCCCTTCTGTGACTGAAAGACAGAAATATGAAGCAAGAACAGTGTAAATGCCATGTGGGGATATGATCACATGAGCAGCACAAGAAAATGCATTCCACTCTCCGAAGAGCAGGCCACAGCCGCCTGCTTCATGTCCATCACAGCAGCTGGGGGAAGTTATTGGATAACAAGATGGCTGCTAAGCAAAACATAATTGAGAAGGCAAGCACATGCCAATAACATCACACGAACGGAGAATGTGACACTGAGAGAAACAGACACATCATGCCACACAAACACTACGATGTGCTGCAAAGCGGAATCAGATTGCTGTTAAGGGTAGAAATAGGTGTATTTTTTAACTCCGATATATAGTTTGCATTAGATGGAGATTTAATGCACCGCGCCTAACAAAATCTTCAAAGACAAATGCACTCCCGGAACATTTGCATGCTCAATATCAGGGATAGACTCAGAAGTCTCGAGCTGCATTATCTGGATGTCCCTAGAGCAGGCTAGGCGAGATGTGCCATAAGTGGACCTGCACACGGTACAGCAGCTGTACAGAGAGGGACTCTATGTATCTGATAGAAATGAAAGAAAGATCTGTACGCAAGAACGTGTCCTGTGATTCTGGGCCAATCGCGTAATGTCCCCATGCCTAACAAAACGAATGTGTGCTTCTGTAACGCAACTGGTGGTCGTGTAAAGCGCTCTAACGCCTTCGGGTCGAGTTCGCGCTATTTAAAACTACCCATGAAAAATAAACATACTTTTATTACATGTGAGCAGGTGGGGAATGGCGGAGGGGCGTTGGATTGGTGAAACGTGAGGGGGTGTAGAAGGTGACAGTGGACAGGGAGGGATGTGTCTGGAATGGGGAATCATGACCTGCTGCCTCCGTGCTTTAGCAGGGGCGTCAGGTGGGGTCATGGTAACAAGCCAGGTTGCAGTTGCCCTAGTGCGAGCCTCAAACGAGTCTACCAGCCACGTTTTCCAACAAGCAAACTGTTCCCATTCACATAAAACCCAGGTCCAGGAACACCAGAACAGATATAATTGGGTGAAGGGGCATCACACCCAGTGATATTGCTTCATCCAACTTGTAGTCAGTATTTAGAGTCAGCCCTAAACCAAGATGAGTGCAGCCCCAAAGCCACCAATGCAGACAGGCCTGCCTCTCGCCAAACTGATCTAAAGATCACTTTGCCCGGGCACAATATTAATTTCATTTACGTGAAATCAACTTTATGTGCGTTTATTGTGAAGCTACGCATCTCAGTTGGTGTGTTAATTTGGTATTTTTAGTGCACGAATGTATCTGTGGGCATACTATTGAGAGCTTTCCGAAATGTCTCGGACAGTATGAGATTAATTTACACCTTTTTCATTCTAATTGCCCCGCACCGAGTTTTTTGAGACAATTCTCCCTCTTCAAATACAACAGTGCTTCTATCTGTAGCAGAATGTGCTGCTGTTGGCGAGAGCAAAATAATATATGTGTAATGTACCGCAGATATGGAGAGCTGAGAAAGAAAGAGGGAGACAGTTGGCAGAGAAGTAATAAAGACAAGCATTTACAATGCAACGGTCTCGGCATTGCAAAAGTTAGAGCTATTAGCATTGTACATGAACGCGATGTGATGCAGCCATTAAGAACATGACACACGAGGCCTCAAGGACTTATTTATAAAAGATTTAAACAAGAAAACTTTAAGCAAACAGGTAGAAATGCACCGGAAGTAGCACAGTGTAAATGACTCTGGTGTGTGTGAGACCACTATATATCCAAATATTTTGTGACACGCTATTTGTATGATAAACTGGTGTGCATATCACCGATGCATGCACATTGAATAATAAGTATGGACTTGCTGCTTGTAGATAAACAGGTGTGTAAGTCACTGCTGTAACTCCCAGCAATAATTTAATTCTGGCTCTGGTGTGCATAACACCACAGTATATGCTACCAAATGGCTTGTGGCAAGCTGTTGATAAATTTAAAGGGTGCGCGTGTCACCGCTGAGCTTGTAACCAACAGCAGCAATGTAATATTAAATGAAGACGTGGGTAACGCAGCTGATAAGCCAGCGTGACACTGTCATAAGGCTAGTAACACATTCTGCCTCTAAAACCTGGTAACGCGCTTTTCCTCTTTAAAAGTTAATTGCGGTACCAGATGATACCATACAGCCAGTCACATGCTCTGCCTCTTCAAAATGTAATCGGAGCACGAAATGCTGAGCCTTTAAATTTATTAAACACCACCTCAGAGCAGACTCCAATAAGTGCACAGTGATCGCGGGGAGGGGGAAAAAGTGACGCGCCCCACATGCAAGTTTCAATGAACACAACTCTGGATTATTTGCCAAGTGAAATGCTGCCAGAGCTTGCAAACGGGTAAAGTTCACGCTATATAAAATCGCATAAATAAACTAGCCCAGCAGGCAAAGTCGCCGGGGGCGGGGCTGCATCCGGACCGGAAGAGAAGGCGGAGTGAAAGCGTCTCGCGACGCCAGAAGGAGAGCGGAGTCCCTCAGAATTCATCTGGTAAGTTTAAAAGGGCTGGGCTCGGTTCCCTCGTTGTGTGTGTGTGTGTGTGTGTGCGTGCGCGTGTGTGTGTATGCATGTGTGCGACGGTGGGGGAGAGGGGGGGTGCACTCGTGTGTGTGTGCGCGCATGTGTGTATGTGAGCTGGGGGGGGTGTCTCTGTATGTATGTGAGTGCGTGCGTGGGCGCTTGTGTGTGTGTGTATGCTTCTCAGGAGACAGCGCCTGGCCACAGCGCTCGTTCGCGAGCGCGTGCCACTTTGAAATCGCCTTCAAGGCGATGCGCGCGGCCAGGATTGTCTCCTGGGAAGCACACACGCCGACAAAAGAGCTTCGGCGGAGACGCGCTTCCGCGCGTTCGCCCGAGCCCTAAAAACGCTGAGAAGAATGAGACCAGGTGGTGGGGACAAGAAGGGATAAATCAGAAATTTACAAGGACCCATAAATGTGATCGTCTGGACCCTAGACATCACTAGCACATACAACGGTTAAAACTCAGATGAGCAGGTTTACTTTTCTTCCTAACTTGATTACCAAGAAAGCATTTTAAAAGTTAGATTGACCGCCCTTCCTTGAAGCCCCGCTTAATGGCAACCAAGAAGCATTAATCCATCTATTCCAGTTTAGAAAAGTAGACACCAACCTTTGCTACTAACAATAGCCAGCTTTCCTTAAACCAGTGCTTGAAATGGAAATATAGAAGCGCAGGTACTCTGTATCAGCACTATAAAAACTCTTTTCATTCATTCATTTCATTTCACTCTCCAATAAAAGTATTACGTCTCTCTTGAGAAGTACATGTACTCTCCTTCTCAAAATAGAAAAGTGCCGGTACTCAGTTCCACACAGTACCGGCCCATTTAAAGCGCTGTCTTAAAAAAGAATGGAGTGTGACTCTTGCATTTTATTCCACTCTCTGAAACATACAGCTTCTTTTCGACAGTTGTATGTCGTTACAATGCATTCCGTTGCAAGCGCATGCCTTTACTACGCATGCGTTACAATGAAATGCTTTTTCCACGCATATCCTTTACCACAAATATTCCTTTACCAGCATAGATTTACAACGATTTTCGTTGTACATTTAAGCATGGTAAGGGCATACTCTTGGTAAAGGTTATAGCCCTCCCCTGTACCCTTACATGACCCCCCAGCCCCCACTCCTTATAATTACCCCTGCCCTTAACCCTTAATCTTTTTATTTTTTTAAACTAAAATTCCCCTTGCCGTTTCACGTCGTCTCCTCTCCATCTTCCTTGGTGACGTCGTACGTCCTAAAGAGAAAGCGGAAGTTTCTTTCCGTTTCCTCTCAAACAACGCTGATTGCCTCCGCTTCGGCACATCAGGTCCGTTTTTTTGTGGGTGGTGGAGACCACGCAACCCCCCTTTTTAATCTCACGCTTTTTTTTTTTTAGGGGGGAGGCCCCCCAAAGCCCTCTTTTTCTTTTTTTAGCATTTCCCACACAAGCCTTTACTAGGTATCTCGTAGTAAAGGTATGCGTGGTAAAGGCTGTCGTTGTAACCATGCATGCGTTGGAATGCTCTATTACTTACCAGTAATCTTCATTACTCTGGGTCCCGTTGTCCTCGTCCCATTCATTACAAAGTGGAGATGATCATCTTCCGACAGATAAAAACAAGAGGAATGCTGGGACACTAATACTGCCCCTCCTCCCGGGAGTACATAAGCAGTACTTACCCAGCAGCCCTCCTGTACTAACAAGCCCAGACAGGAAGGCCGGCCGTCCGGGAGGGAGGGAGGGGCGTATGAATGGGACGAGGACAACGGGAGTAATGAAGATTACCGGTAAGTAATAGAGCAATACCCCAGGTCCCTTATGTCCTCGTCCCATTCATTACAAAGTGGAGAATACCAAAGCAGATAAACCGGCCTTCCGCACGCACAGGCACACCCAGGAAACCACAACAAAGCAGCAAACCAAGGGAGCACCGAGAAGGAGGAAAGGAAGACCGCAGGAAACAACCGGCCCGCAACCCAGAACAGGACAGCAGGGACAAGGACCGGAGACAAAGAAAAAGCCAGGGCTCCAAAAGAAAGGAGGCCGCCAACCAGAGAAACTAGCAACCGGGACCGGGACCAGGACACAAAGGACCCGCCAAAACAAACCAACGGAGAAGGCCGCCAAGCCCAGAACCAGCAGGAAGGCACACAGGACCCGGTACACCCACAAGGAACCCGAGACATCCCGGAAGAAAGCCAAAGAAAGAAACGGCCAACAGAGCGCAGGCACAAACACCCACACCAAAAAGGAAGGAGAAAGCACAGGCCAGAAAACCGGCCAACCTCCCAAAACCAAAGGACTCGACCCCAGGAGACCAGAGGTGGAAACCCGGCCGAGGAGGCACAGGAAGCAACCACAACCCAGGAGCCGAACAGGATCGAGAACCCGTCCCGAAACACAGGGAGGGGGAAAGAACCCGAAAACCCAGCCAAAAGCCCACCAAGCAAGGAGAGGCTAAAAATACCGTAAAGCAACAACAAAGAAAGCCCAACAAGGGCGGGTACAGAGGCATCGACCACAACCCCAGAAAACCCCAACCCCAAAGGGAGGGAACACAAGGCAAGACGGTAGCAGAGAGCAACTGGGAAACCCCAGCAGCCGCTCAACGAGGCACAGTGGGCAGCACAAAAAGAAGGCACCCACACGGCACAGGACCGCTCAGGAACCCCATACCCAGGCCAGGTAAGCAGCAAGGGCAGGAGCAGCGTAAAAAGAAAGCTCCAGGGAGCACAGCACCCAGACCACACATACAAGGCCTGAACCCAGCAACACCGGAGAGGAGCCAAGCAAACAGCAAAAAACAGGGCAACAAACGCCAACAGAACCAGGAAGCCAAGACCAGAGCCAAGCAACCCGATCACGCAGGAGGAACAGCAGACCCAAGCAAACTCCAGAAGGAGAGCAGAGGACCAAGCAGTAGGAAAACCACAGACAACCCACAGCCAGGAGGGAGGGACCCGCAGAGGCAAGACCACCACAGAACCGCACCCCAACCAGAAAGGGAGGGGGGTGGGGCACCCAAATAGACCCACACCGGGAACAAGCCCGAGGAAGCAAGGGAGGAAGAAGCAAGCCAGGACCCCAGAACCAGGAAAGAACCAGGAAAAATCCAGCAACAAACTCCCAGAGCAGGCAGAAAAAGGACAGCACATCCCGAAAACCCAGGAGGTACAGACCAAGGCCACACACAACCAGCAAGAAGCCAGCAGAACCGGAGCCACAGAACCCCACACAGGCCCACAACACCGGGGAAACAAGCCCGGGAAGAGAACCATCAGCAGGAGAAGGCCCAGAAGGAACCACCAGGAAGCGGCCCCAATAGCAGAACACCCCGCCAGGACCCAAAGGGAGACCAGCAAGGAAGCAGAGCCCAAAAAGGAGCCCAACACGCAGGAGCGGCACGCCCCAGCCAAAACCGCAGTAAGGCACCCACCAAGGGAACCAGATGAGACCAGAACAACCCAGGGAGCAAACACCCCCGTGAGCAGAAGGACCAAGAAGCCAACAGCACCCAGCAGCCCCAGGAGGCCAGGCAGGCACCAACCCGGCCCAACCAGACACAACCACCGAGCAGACAGCGGAGCACGGGGACAGCACACCACTCCGGAGAACAGGTGGCATGACAGGACACGGCAGCAGCCAGGAGGCCCCAGCCAGGAACAAACCAGGCAGGCACCACGGCAGAAACAGGAGGGGCTGCCAGGAAACACCAGAGCAAGCAAAGGCAAGCACGGGGAGAGCCAGAGCAGAAGCATCCAAGCCAAGCACACAGAAGGCCCCGGGACAACACCAGAAGCCCCAGGCTGGACCAAAAAGAAGCCCACAGTACCAGGAAGACCCAGACGGGCGCCCAACCAGGCACCAACCAGGCCAGACCCAGAAAAACCACAGGGAACAGACGAGAACAGCGGCAGGCAGGGTGTAACAGAACAGCCACACGCAAGGCAGCACAAACCACCCAAGTGCAGGTAGAGGGGACAGAGCACCCCCGAGAGCCCCGGCAAGCATCCAAGGACAGGAACCAGGAGCAGCCCAAAGAACAGGAGGAACAGAGCCAGGAACCAGGAGCCCCAAACGCCGACCAACCCCACAGAAGCCTGGAAGCGGAGGTGAATACCAGGGCACACAACCAAAGCAAGGCCACAGCAACCAGCCCGCAGCGGAGGAAAGGCCACCCACGGAGAAGGCAGTCGCCGAAGAAGCGAGAAGCGACCCAAACAGAAGAGTAGCAGAGGGCACGGCGCAAGCAAGCAGGCAGGGAGATCCCAACAACACAGAAAAAACCCAAGGAGCAAGCAACAAAGGCAAAGCCAGTGAAAAAAAGGAACCAGCCCCCACAGAGGCGACAGGAATCCACGCCAACCCCGGAGGGGAAAACCCCCAAGTTCGAGCGGCCAAGAGCAGGGGCACCACCCGAAGAAGGGAACCAAAGCGAGAAGCCCCGCGATACGCCCACCCCCAGAGAACAGACAAGAGCCACAGCAGGCAGGCGGCAAGGCAGCAGGCCAGGAACAGAAACGTGACCCCGCAGACCAAAAAAAGGAGCACAGGAACCACAGCGCCCGACCGACCAGCACCCACCAGACACCCACACACCGCGGGGGGAAGCACCAGAGAACACCAGTGCGTCCGAGCACCACAAGCACACAGAAGCACCCACCACTGAGCACACACAGGACACAAGCAGCGCGGGCACCGGTGGCAGCAGCAGGACAACCCAAAAAAGAAGAGGGGACGAAGCACAGCGCCGAACGAATGCACCCCAAGTAGGAGGCCCTAGCACAAAGCACGGCACCCCCAGGAGACAATGACGCCGGAACACGGCACATCCAGAAGGACAGCCAGCCACCACTTCCAGGACCAGCCCACGAGACACCTAGAAGAAGAAAAGGGGGTGAAACAGCCAGAGCAGAGGGCAACAGCACAACAAGGCCCCCACCGGCACAGGGGAAAAAAATCACAGACCCAGAGAAGGGCGCAGGCAAAGCCACAGCCAAGCTCGAGCAGCCATAGAGATCCCAGTGCACCGACAGTCTGGCAAGGGACAGGGAAAGAAACACAGCACCCCAGCGCCCGAGACCACCAGCCATAATTCCACCCAGCAGCACGCCAAAAAAGAAAGGCATCCCAGAGACGCCAACCCCTCAAAACCCAACCGGCCGAGCACGGAAAGGCCAGGGCCAAACGGACGAGTCACATAAGGACCCCAGAAAAAAGCACTGTGCGGACTCCAGCCACATGTGTGTCCAGCAGAACCATCACCGAAGCCCCCACCAACACAGCTACCATGCCCAGGAAGGAGCTGGAGGCCTGCCCGGAGTGTCCACAGGAAACAAATCGCACGGGACACAGCCACACAGAAAAGCAGCACAGGTAGTAAAGGAAATGTTCACCATGAAGGGCATCTCGGAGCTGAATAACAGATATTTATTGTTACCCAACTCAAATGGCATACATTTAATCGAACTGAGAAGGAGAAGAGGCTGAGTGGACTGGCAGGAACCCAAAAACATCCACAGTTCCTGAGCCCAAAGGCCGGTCCCCAAATCTGCAACCCCAGCAAGAACGGGACATTACATCCACAGAGCCGATATAACCAAAATCCCAGGCGTGCCATAAAAAGAGGGGCAAACCTGAGCCCCAGGACGGGTCAGAGGATCTCCCCCGTAGGTTTGGTCTCCCCCTACATCAGAGGGGAGCCCACAAATATAGCCACAAGCTGACCAGCTCAGCTCCCCCATCGGTTTGGTCTCCCCCACCGGGCTTAGAAATACAGCTACAACCGCTTTCATGTTCCCGGTTCCGATTGCCCATGTTTTGTATTGAGGCGGGTGCTGCGCTCAGCAGCACCCGCCGCAAGGCAAAACATACACCCCACACATATCTATGCACTACGTGGCAGGCACCATGTGTACCTACCACATGGTGTAGGGATATGTAGGTGGGCACCATAGATGCTCCCCAGGGCCGATGCGATGTCTCTGGCCCAGGGTACTAGAGGGGCCCACGACGGGCCACCAAATCTGTTTCTGCCTGCCGTTTTGGTGCGGGTTGACCACCGCAGAACGACCGGCAGAAGGGGATATTGTAATACCTATGTTGGTGTCTGTCAGGCATCGCTGCCAGTCTGGAAATACAGGGAGGTCCGACAGGTAGCCATAATATTATGGCAGACGGAGATCCCTGGTGAGATGGCTGAAGGACCACCACCAACAGCCTGTTGGTGGTGGTCCTTCGGCCATTGTAATGAGGTCCTTTGGGACAACCTATTTGTCTGTGCAACATCACTCAAGCTTCAGAACTTTTAGTTGTACTTAGAACTAAAGACATAGCTACTTCATAAAATGTATCACTGTCTTTTAGGTAAGGAAGAATATCAGATATTTTTCAAAGAAATCTTAAGGTTGTCCCAACCTCATATAACAGAGGGTTCTCGACCCCTAGTGGTCATGACTTTGCCCTAGTACTCGCCCAGCTAACTAAGAAATGACACCTAATCTGAGTATTTACTATACCCAGATGATATACTAGGGTTTTCCTAATTTCTCTCAAGAAGGTAATTCCGGGGCCACAAATTTGAGACCATTTTTTCCACCATTGATTCAACAGATGTTATGGTGTTTGTAACAAATGCTGAGTACTACTAATTTTAATAACAAGAAAAAACACTCTAATCTATATCTTCAGGTCTAATTAAGGACAAGCTGGATATCGTATTAAAACCAGAAATAAGATTGTTTCAATTTAAAATATTGAAGTTTCGATGCCTTTTACTCAATTTTTGTGGGTGCAGATGCAGGTTTGGATCTTCACAGCATATTGACTATGGTAATGCTACATGAGTTGATAAAAAACAAAAACATTCCGGTGGCCTCATAAAAATGTTTATAAAGTTTAGTCTCCCTGGCATCAGTGTGAGCTCGTGCAGTTGGCCCTCTTGTTTTTCCAATTTGTTTTTATTGATTTTGAAATTCAGACAGAGGATGATATATTTCCAATAAAGCATATTGTAATCAGCGTTTTTACATCTATCAGCTGCTTACACCTTGCAACATTCCAAACCTGGACTGTAAAATCGAAAAACATTACGTTGCAATTATAAATGTTCCACTAGTCCATATGTATAGTCCCGGCATGTAGATCAGATCAGCGCAGTTCTGAACCAGCTACCTGATCATAATGACCTTCCAATGATTAAATAATAAACAATTAGTCCTGTATGCATCCAATAGTATTCTAAAATAAGCAATCAAGATATAAACAACAAAACATTATACCCCCCACCCATAACCTCCCCCGCGCTCAGGTCCGAGTATACTGCATCAGTGTGTGTAGGGTCCCGTCATTAACAGGTGTGCAAATTGTATCGCCATTGGTCACCACTCAACTGTGATATTTTAATGGTCGCTTTTACATTCAAGAGCATGTTTTGGAATCGGGAGTGCACGCCACAGGCCTAAACTCTATACACAGAGCATGCATCACAAGTTGGAGCACGCTCAGCAGATAGTGACATTCCGTGCAGCAAAATCATTCAGCAATGCGTGCCATTCCAATGAGATAGGCGTCTTCCTTAGCCCCCTGTATTCTTCTCTGCTTAATTCTACCCCCTCTGCATCCCCCCACCGAATCACCTCTGCATGCCAGTCCATTGGGGATGGGGGCCTGGCCAACTTCAACCGGGTGGTCACCGTTCGTTTGGCCAGGAGGAGTGCTAGGTTAACAAAGCGCGTGGAGGGATTTCCTTTCTTTGATCGTGGTCCCAATCCCAGTATGCAATATTCCAGGGAATCATACAGACGTGCCGGGATTACCGCCGCTAGGCTGTTACGCACTGTATTCCAATAGTGCCACAGCCTAGGGCAGGACCACAGCATGTGCAATAAGCCTGTCTGCGGCGCTCGACATTGTGGGCACTCATCCGACGCGTCTTGGAACATAGCCTGCAGACGCCGCGGGGTCAAGTATGCTCTATGGCGCAGCATGAGCTGTATGAACTTAAATTTAGGGGTTCGCGAGACCTTTTTAGGGTATTCTATGATCCTGCTCCATTCTGTGTCTGTAAAAGTGCGGCCTGCATCCCCTTCCCATTTGATGCGTGTGAGTCACAGGGAAAGCTGTTTTTCGCTTCTTATCCCATGGGTCAGCCATTTTACCAGCAGAGCACCACTACCCATCAGGTATTGCATAGTGAGGAGTGCATTTGTGGGGGGTTCATCTCTATTAGGTCCCCATGTAGTGCGGATGTAGTGAGCAACATAGGTGTGCAATAGGAATAGCCTAGCAGGAGCACCATGTGTACTCGTGAATTACGCGTGCGCCATTATGAGGCCCTCCCGGAAGAAATCCCCCAGCGTTGTGACCCCAGATTCTGACCAGGCCCTGAGTGAACGTTTAGTGAGCGTACCTGATCTAGTGGGCACGCCGAGTAGTGGTATAGTAGGGGCATGTGGCATTGTTTTGCTAGTAGATTTCAGAGCACGGCGCCAGCAACCAATCACCAGCCGGCGCAAGGGCGGCAGTGTCGGTGTTATAGGAGCATGGGGCAAGAGTAATCTGTGTATAAGTCCCTTATCTGTGTCTCGTTCTGTCATGTCTAGTTTGTGAAGATTCCGTCCAGCTATCCAGTATGCAAGCCATTGTAACTGGCATGCATAAATGTATGCTCGCAAATCCGGGACCCCTCATGCCTCCTCGGGTGGTGGGCAGCTGCAGCTTTGCCAGACTGATACGGCGCCGTCCCGTGCCCCTTATAAGGTCTGTCAATAAGGTATTCATTCATTTAAAGGTCCGTGTGGGTATGGACAGTGAAAGATTAATAAAAAAAGATATCAGCCTCGGTAGCACCACCATTTTCATAATGGCTACTCTACCCGCTATTGACAAACGCAGGGAGGTCCAGAACTGAATTTGAGATCTAAGTGCTGTGAACGCTCTGCCCAGGTTCCCGTCTAGGAGTTCCTGAGTATTACGGTAAATATGTATCCTCAGATATTTAAAGGTGGCAGGTGCAAGTTGGAATACCCAAGGGTTGAACCGTACTAAGCCCCCGTCCCGTGCGTTATCAAAATAATACACATGCGATTTAGATTCATTTATAGTGAGGCCAGACAACGTGCTGAAGGCAGTGAATATACCAGGGATCGGGTTAAGCTCTGCATCCAAATCCTTTAGATATAGTATAAGATTGTCTGCATAGGCAGAGACGATGTGGGTCGTAGTGCCACGTATCTCACCCCGGTAAGACGCAAAGGTGCGAAACCTGTTCAACAGGGGTTCCAATGCTAAAATGAACAGCAGAGGGGATAAAGGGCAGCCTTGCCGTGTCCCTCGGGCAATCTTATATCGCCCGGAGATATGACGGTCCGTGCGGGCCGACGCAGTAGTGTTCGTATATAAAAAGCGTACCCATGCTACGTACTCCTGAGGTATGCCGAAGCGCTCTAAAGCACGAAACATGTAATCCCATCTAAAAAAATCAAATGCTTGTCTTAGGTCGAGGGAGAGGCAGCCCTCCCCACTGCTCGGCGGGCATGTGCCCATCATATCCCGATGTAAGCTTCTAATATTTAGTGCCATACTGCGGCCAGGTACAAAGCCACATTGATCCGGATGTATAAGCAGAGGGATATATTAGTTTAATCTGGTGGCCAGCAAACGGCTAAGAATTTTGTAATCGGTATTGAGAAGGGATAAGGACATGTAATTGGGGATGTGCAAGGCGCCTCAACCAGGTTTTAACAGTGAGACCACTAGTGCCTGTAATGTCGCATGTGGTAGACTATCGTCTGCAAGAGATTCATGGTAGAGGGTTTGCAGCTGGGGTACTAGCAGGTCAGCAAACGTGGCATAGAATTCAGCCAGGAATCCATCACTCCCGAGACTTGTTACGTTGTAAGGTCTTAATAGCTAGTCGTATTTCTGCATTTGTTATTTGGACGTGCCAAGTCTTCCCACTGGTCCCGCGTCAATTGGGCCATACTAATGCCCTCAAAAAATTTGGCAAAGAGGTCATCAGTCTGAGGTGGGGGCGGGCCATAAAGGAGTGCATAATAGTCTTTGAAGGAGGTATTAATGTCCAGCTGCATGTTAACCGCTTCACCAGCACTGTTGTGCATGCACGTTATAGGAGTGGGAGAAGGCGTGTTACTAATTAGGCGCACAAGTAGTGGTCCGGATCTATCTGCTTGTGAATGTTGCTTTTGGGTGTATAGGCGATAATCCACCACTCAGAGTTCCTCTAGAAGTTCCGCATATTGAATATTGGCCTCCCGTAACTGTGTGAGTTAGTCGTTCGTGCCCGCTGCCTCGCCTCCCAATACTGCTAACCTATCCTCAACGCCCTTGAGCCAGTCTAGAAGAGTCTGTCGCATACCGATTCTAGTACTTATGGCCACGCCCCGCACTGTCGTATTAAAGGCGTCCCATTCTATCTGTCGGGAGCTAGCAGTACCTGCATTCACCTCAAAATAATACGTTTTTGCCTCTGATAAGGTCACTCAAAAGACCTGGTCTTCTAGCATGTCTGGTTGTTGTCTCCAGGTGGGAATTGGGGTCGGTATTCTACCCCACTGTATGTGAATCTCTACTGGGTTATGATCCGATAGGTTCTTCCCCATGTGTAGTGTTGAAGTGATGGAGTCTACCAGTGTGGTGGAGTATAGAAAACAATCTATTTGAGTGTGCAAGTCATGTGGTGGGGAGTAAAATGTGTACTTCCTGTGTCCCTCGTGTTTTGTCCTCCAGGCATCCCGCAGTTCCCAGCCCCCAGCCCAACCACGCAGTACATCTGCTTGTTTTCTACTTTCCGTGGCATATAGTGGAGGGTGGGATCTGTCCAATGCAAGGTATAGCACCACATTAAAGTCTCCGCATAATATCCATGGATATTAAGCCCAATCAGACAGTGCCGTGCTGAGTACGGCCAAGTATTTGTCTTGATCAGTATTGGGCGCGTATATACATCCTAGTACCACATGACCCCCATCTAGTAAGCCATGTAGTAGAACATACCTGCCATTGTTATCCGCTTTCTGTTCCAGTAGTGCAAATGGAACTGAGTTCCTCACCCATATTGCTGCCCCCTCGAAAATGCTGAATATTTGGTAGCAAATAGTTGCCCCCTCCATTTCTTTTGTAGTTTGGCCACTTCGCCCCATTAGATTAGTTTCTTGTAAACATGCAATGGAGACCCATTTACACAAGAGATGACCCCGCACTCCTCAAAAAGTGGCTACCAAGTCAATGCAATATCAGCAATATATATTGGTAAGGTACAGTAATTTTCATCGATGTTCTCCCATGAATTCGTGAGTCAGATTTTCTTCATCAGAAAAGATTCTTTTTATTCATACAAGATGATAAAATACAATAGCCAACGCGTTTCGTCCGTGACCGGACTTCTTCAGGGCTTAAGCAAAGTTCTTGATAAAGCTCGTTGGCAGTCCTAACACAAAGAATTCAAGTGTTTTCTCAGAATGAAGTAAACGTTATGGTGCCATCGTAACAGAAATTCAGATAATTTGTATATTTTATGGAAAGTATAAGCCTCAGAATAACGGCGTGTGCAGAAAAACGTCAGAGCTTCAGGTTTTTCTGAGAAAACATTTGAATTCTTTGTGTTAGGACTGCCAACGAGCTTTATCAAGAACTTTGCTTAAGCCCTGAAGAAGTCCGGTCACGGACGAAACGCGTTGGCTATTGTATTTTATCATCTTGTATGAATAAAAAGAATCTATAATAATATAATATATTGCTGATATTGCATTGACTTGGTAGCCACTTTTTGAAGAGTGCGGGGTCATCTCTTGTGTAAATTTGTTGGGAGAGTCATTCCTTTGATTCTCCTATATTGGGACCCAGGGGATTGTGTCCCAGGTCACCAGCACCTGCGTCTCTCTTTTTTCTTTCTTTAATTTATATGGACTTTCTGAACAGTGCAGGCATATTAGCCTCAATTCCCCTTTTGCAGTTTGAACAATGCAATGGAGACCGGCCGTCTAGTAAGTTGAGCCAGGACTCTGTGTCTCTTATGGATAGAGCCCAGTTCGCGCACATTCCAGGTGCAAAGAGTGTATGTGTTAGGTGACGTCGCCATGGGAATACCATTGTGTAGGGGTGTAACCTATTGCGACAGCCCTGTCAAAAAATACAATAAAGGACCCGAGCATGTGAACCCTCAGGAACACCCCAATTCTAGGTTCCCCTTGCAAAACTATAGAGGACCAAACCATAATTAACAGCCCAACTTGGGCAACAAAAATTAAACATTTCCACGCAATCTTTCGGGGGTGTAGGTCATGTCTGCACTAGAACAAACAATCCTGTAGAACATTAGGACTGTGCTCCTGGGAGCTCAGGTACCTGGGGCCATATCATCAAGTCATAACAGTAGTTCCCCACATCAGACAATTTGGATACATTACCATCTCAAAACAACCCCACCATACATCAAATGTCATTTGCCATCTAAGCCGTGATTGACGGGAAAAGTGGTTGACTGGTGTCCGACTCTGAGCACACTGTGTTAGTGTCCGATATGTGCTCCACGTGAATGATAGTTCGGGCATCGTAAGCTGCTAAGGCCGCCGCTGTTAGAAGCACGTTCTCCTGACTGTTGGCAATTTGCTCCAGCGTTGGTGCTGATGTTGAGGGGGCCTTGCCGCAGTCATACCCTGGCACATTCGTTCCCGCTGGTTGTCGCGAAGAGGCAGTGTCCAGGTGGGCCAGCAAGAGTGAATCTTGAGAGAGGTCCGATGCAAAGGTAATTTCAACCCATTCCGCTGCGTCGTCAGGAGTCTCCAAAAAGTATGATTTTTGATTATGGATCACCGTTAGGCGTGCCGGGAAGAGCAGAGCATATTTCAAATTATGGTCTTGCAAACTCCTCTTTACCCCTAGGAACGTTGCCCTAGCCCTCTGAACTGCTGGGGTGAAATCCGGGAGAGTGAGATTGTTCTGTTCTCAAATTAATTTCACTGGCGCTTTCTCGCGGGCCGCCCTTAGTATAGTGTCACGATCTTTGTAATGTAAAATGCACGCTATCAGCGGGCGCAGGGGTGCGCCCGGCTTGGGTAGTCGGGACGGCACCCTGTGTGCTCTTTCCACACTGTGAAGAGGAGTGAGGCCCGTCGGAGCCACCCTTTCTCTGAGCCAGTCCTCCACAAACTGTGTGGGATTGGACCCTTCGCTGTCCTCCGGAATGCCCAAGATGCGAACATTATTGCATCGGGATCTCCCTTCCGCATCATCCACCCTATCTTGTAGCCCCCGGAGTTGGCGCTGGATGTCCTCAAGACGTGTGGACTGCAGCGTTTGTTGTGGGATAAGATCGTTTAGGGCTAGCTTGTTGGATTTTACTTTGCCAACTAATTTTTCGTGGTCAGCTTGCAAAAGAGTAAGTCCCGTTGCCATTGTGTCCATTCGTGTTTCCAGTGCCATTCTGGAATCCCGGATTTTCTTTAGTATCAGATCCAGCTTGGCGTCATGGCGGTCTACCCCCATGGATGGGATGACTTCATTGTCTGAAGGGCCGAAGGGGTCACCATCGGTTGAGGATTGTGTCACATTATCCGTTGTGGCGTCCGCTTGTTTGGCCTTAGGGCGCCCCATGGTGCCTCTTCGGGCCCCCACTCGTCTCTGTTCCAGTATGCCCAGGTGCAGGGGGCACCAGCCAGGAGCCCCAAGTGTCAACCGCTGCTAGCGTCTGCGATGCCAGCCAGGTGTGCCCAGAAACCTACAGCAGAGGCCGCGCGTTAGGCTGCAGATGGTACAGTGCTCCTCTACACTGTGTATCCATACGGCAGGTTGTTAAGGCAATGCTGGGTGTAATACTGTGAAGGGCACCATGTAAGGGCATATGGAAAGCTTTATGCAGCACATGCTGCAGGGACCGGCCCCCTCCGTGCAATGAGCGCAAAATCATCGGGAATCGGCAGCTTCGTAGTTTCAGGCTCGAAAATACAGCGTCAATGGGGGCCTTACAAGGGGAAGTGTCTGTGACTCTGCATATGTTATTGGCGCCACGGCCGATCTCTCAGCTGTCAGCACCCTTGTGTTTGAAGATATCTGAGCATGTGGTAAAAAGGGGGGAACAGTGACTCCGCAATTATAATTCCTCGTTCATTGTTCCAGCAGGCCGGGCTGAACCCAAATTGTCCGAACATCCGTCCTCGCGGCACGAGTGTCGCTCTGCCTCCCCCTCACATCCGCCTCTCGTCCTGCCAGTCCACCGGTGAATTCAGCTCTTTTTCGGTCACCCAGAGCCTGCCCAGGTTGTCTGATCAATCCCCTGATGTTACGCCGTCTGTGGTGCGAAAAGCAAGTATCAGCTTCCCAGATTTCACAGAATTTTTAGCAAAGTGTCAGGGCGTGAGATGGAGCTCACTTAGCTCACGTCTTTCATGCCGGCAGTCGGCCACGCCCCCCCAGTTGGCCCTCTTCACCTTCCAAATTGTACCCATCTAATACCCTCTCAGTTGCTTCGAGAGCCGCAATTTGACACTCAGTGTGAAAATTGTAAATCGGTATTTGAATTTTTGCTTTTTTATTGCAATAAAAATATATAGTGTTCCCCGTCACGGGGTGGGGGACACAGAGGTTCAGACTTTATCAGAGCAACACATGGAGTGATTTTTTTCAAACATGTACAGCAAAATATCACCCTTTTTTATTTGAGATAATGGTGGTTAAATAAAGATACATAACTCTTCCCTACAACGTATCACTCTTCAATACCAGCATTGGGCAACAAGTCACATAGATTTATTCAGACTGAAACCTGGTGGGTTTTTGCACACCTGGGGCCCTATTATGTATAGGGTGCACTTTCCCTGTGTGCGCCCTGGCTCACCTGAAAACAGGAGCAATGGGCACAAACAGATAAAGTGCACCCTATTACATAGAATGCGATTCCCCCAGGGCAGCTGCGAACTCGTGCTGCCCTGGGGGCAGCACATTCAAGTGAAATATGGAGCGGCTTTGTAGCAGCCACTTGATGTTTCACTTTGAAGGCGGCAACTCGCCTGCACTTCTAAAGGAGATTAGCGATCCCCTTGCAGGTGATTGCAGTGAGTGACTGCACCCACCTCAAGGGGATATCTGGGACCACCCCTTTCCCTCTCCAGAGGGCTGCTATCAGGGGACACACTGACTGTGGCGCAAATGACGGAATGCCCTCTTGAGAAAGCGCTGGTGCTGTATGTGCACCGGTGCTTTCAGTATTACAGAAGGGGCCACACAAGAGTCTGCAGCTCTTTCTGTAACACTAAAGTCCCCCGGGGGTGCGCAAAGTGAGCACATACACCCGCTGCACCACCCGGGCCACTTAGTGTAATATGGCCCCAGGTGGCAATGATGAGAGATCATCCAATACTTCCTGGGAAGATGTTTCTCTCGGAGCACTTAAAAGTCATGGAGTAGCAGTACATATTAAGAATAATGTGTGAAGATCAGACTTGAGTGTGAACTGTCTGCCAAATTTGATTTTGATTGACTGAAACCAGGGCTTAGATAGCCATTTCCTTAAGAATCAACATGCCCAAAATTGGAGCAGAATATGATGGAACTGCTGAAAATATATCATTGAAGGTATTCACGCCAGCTAGTGTATTTAAATGACCTTCATCATCTGAGTTAATAATCTCTTATGGAACAGTCAACAATCTAAATGTTTGCCAATTTCCACTGAGACATTGTCAAAGAGATGAGGAGAGGATGATAAACTAGAGGGTCTGAGTTCCCGAATAGGTGGTGACTGACTTATAACACTTTCTGCAGTGTCTCTCTATAGTATTTCCTAGCAGTTCTTTTTGAGGATATTGACGCTCTTTGTGTTTACAGCAGGAGATGCTTGTATTCCCACAAAGGCAGTTATAGAGTGAGCCTGGTGTTTGTGCACACGGTATGCCTGCTTGATTATTTATTTTACAGAGTTTTATATAGCGCAAACTTGACCCAAATCGGGTATCAGAGTGCTTTACATAGCAACAGTGGCATTACATGAGGACCCATTCATTTTTGTTAGGCACAGGGAGATTAAGTGATTTGCCCAGAATTACAGGATGTTCAGCGTCATTGCCGAGACTCAAACCCAGTTCCCCAGATTCGAGGTCCACCACCCTAGCCTTTAGGCCAACTCCTCTCCCTAATTATAAGTGCTTGAATATAATGGCTAATTAGCAATGTGTGTGAGATTAGTTGTTGGTTTTCCATGTGCTTGGAGGACCTGAGAATCACATGGTGTCAAGTTACGGCCACAGACATATACGTCATCCACCATGCAACTGAAAGAAAAGGAAGAAGAAAAAAAGGAGCAATCTTTTTGGTCACTGACCAGTCAGCTGGTGGACCCTTCAATGACGTGCTTAGAGTGCTTCAAATACTGAAGCATTCTTCTTCAGTATTTAAAGCAACCTGTAGGTGAAGCGGTGAATAGGTTCGAGGGCATTGGACCTGGATGCACTCTCTAGTTTCTTGCATCAACATCAACTCTTCACTGTTCCATCAAAATCACAGCACAAAGCTGATGAATGTAGTCCTGTAAGCAATCCCAGCAGTCTGTGCTTGTAGCAACTTGTAGGTGAAGAGGCGGGAGAGTACAGGGTTTCGACTCACTCTTTAAATCTATGCATTGGCCCCAATATTTCATCCCAAAGTCACAGCAGCAGCCCAGAAGAGGTGAATGAACTATTGTAGGCAATCCCAGCCTTGGCATCTTGTAGATGATGCAGCAGTGGGAGCAGGGTCTGGAGGTGCTCTCTGGCACTTGTGCGGGCTCCAACCCTTCACCTTCTCCATTATAATTACAGAATAAAGCATGTACATGAACTAATGAAAGCAAAAGACACGCAAGTGATGGACGGAATGCAGAACAAATCAAAACATTCACCCCCAGTCAAGCGATCTGGGTTAAATCCATTGTTCTTTTGTTCACCATGCTGCCACCGTTTAGACCCAGCCACTAATGAACCAATGAAAGCAATCCCAGATGCATTTGCTCGCAACAGCTTGTGAGTGAAGTGGCAGTTTGGGCAGTGCCTGGACGCGCTCTCTAACTCCTTGTGTTGCCTCTAGCACTTCACTTCCCCCAACACATTTGCAGCAAAAAGTTGGTGAATTAACTTCTGCGTGCTATCGTGTGTATGGGATAGGATAGTCAAAGAAATTCCTGTCGGATTCTCCACCAAAAAGATTTTGGGTACAACAATGAAACACCAAAGTGCAAATAATCAATAGAAAACAGCAACAATTTATAAAATAATCGAGGATATGTTACAAGAAATTCGATATCCTTTACTAACAGTGGTCAAATTCTTATTAAAAAGAATGTAGACTGTAGGGGTTCAACACTAGCCTAGCAAAATACAAACGAAAATACAACTCTAAGAGATGAGAGAAACTTTTCATGGGCTAAATATAAATACGAGAGTCCCATCAATAATCTAAATTCAAGTATGAACAATTCTACTGGAATTAACTAAAGAAACAGCTACTGGTGTGGTTGTTAGAAAGAGATGAGAGAGAAATTGAGTTATTAACGTCTCTTTATTGCAACAGAGATGAGGGAGTCAGAAAAGTAAATTCAGACTCACAACTGTTAGTTCAGGTGCAAATGGAAGCTTCGGCCGACTGACCATTATGCTTAGTGCTAACATTTTTCATCGCTCCAATTTGGTCAGGTAAAATATTCGAAGTTTGTGTGGGGAAAAATTCTGGGGGATATGTACAATGAAGTGGCGGAGCCTGTCGTTAGCCTCCTGGGCTTAATGACACGCTCTGCAACTTTGGAAATGCAAGGCTGCACCATATTTACAAGAATGTGGTGCAGCCTTGCATTTCCCCCTGCGATGGCGCTAAGTTTAAAAACTTAGCACCAACGCAGGCACCATTGCACCAGAGTGCAAGGGTGTTTGTTTGGAGGGGAGTATGGGTTATGTGTAGGAAGGTGTCCTTTCCTGCACATACATAATCCTTAAATGCCATTTTGTAACTTTCATGTGTGCTGCATGTAGCAGCACACATGAAAGTTACAAAATGGTATTTTTTTAAAAGGTTTATTTATGTACAGGAAAGGACACCTTCCTGTACATAAACAAACCATGGTGTTTTGCTTTTTCCATGTGTGCCCAAGCCAGCACACATGGAAAAACGAGGAGAAATAATGCATTTCTCCTCGCTTCGCCAACTTAAGACCAGGATTTTCCTTGTCCTAATTTTGGCGCTGCTTCCTATGTATGCCACTCTTGTACATAAGGGGCAGCGTCAAATACAATGGGTGTTGCGATGGAATGCCCACCACAACACCCACTGCACACCCCTTTCACGCTAAACATAGCATGAAAGGGTGCCTTATGTACAAGGCAGTGTTAAGCCTTGCTAAGTGGCTTAACGCTGCTTGTTACCTAAGGCAAGGCCCATATCGCCACAGGAATGTCTCAAAAAGTTACGTTCTCATGGTGATAGGGGCTTGTACATATGCCCCTCTGATTTCTATACTGAGTAACCACATTATACCCAGTTCCGAGATGCTGCACTTGGAAAGAGGAGGCGGTACCGCACATGGGGGCAGATTTATGATAGCCAGTTATTTTGCGCCGCTGCTCCGCCACCCATGCGGCGCACCATGGGGTAAAAACGGCACAGATGCGTGACGCATCTGTGCCGTAAAGGTGGCGCATTGCTGGAGTTGCGTCACAAGCGCGACGCAGCTCCAGCAAGGCTCGGGGGTGCCCCATCTATACAATGCTGCGTCAAGACCTACGCCTGCTTCAAGCAGGCGCAGGGTTTTGACGCAGCATTGGCCTGAAAGTGACTGAGTGAAATCTTATAGATTTCACTCAGCCACTTTTGCAAGGCGCACCTGCCCCGGAACGCCCACCCTGCGCCGGAACGCCCACAAGTGGCGCAGGGCTTTACAACGTGACGCATCTGCCTAGATGCATCATGTTGTAAATGGGTCGTAGGGATGCGCCACGTTTACGCCGCAGTTGCGTGACGCAAACGTGGCGCATTCCCATCATAAATCTGCCCCCTGGTGTATAGCGCACCTGTCAGTGTCAGCATTTACCTGATGGACTGAGACTTCCAAAAATACTAGGGCATTTGTATTGAGGCCTTTAAGTTCTTTTTTGAACTTGAGTAACAGGATTTGGTCCAGAGGATGGTAGAGAGAAAATCCTTAGTATTGCAAGCCTTCCCGATTCAAAGTATTCTTTTTTTTAATGGTGTATTGTCATGTGTTGACCAGAAATGCTGTAAGTACTTTACCGGCCTTATCATTTTTATCCCAAAATGTTTTCAATTAGAAAGATCAATTTATATCAGAATAGCTAAAAAACATAAAATACCCTCCTGTTGCTTCTCAACATGAGAGAAGTCTATTTTCTTGCAAAAAAAATTCAATACCTTCACATAAAATATATAATGGACCAGAGTAATGACGAGAAATCAATGCTTGTAAGAGCAGCACGCGTGGCTGGGAATGAAATGAAACAATAAAACCATTTAATGCTTAGAGATCTTTGTCTTATTTTTCTAAGCGTGCACCAGTAAATGGAGCGGGTTTTCTTCAGAGCGAGTTTTCTTTAAACGCGCCATTTCGTATTGATTGTGCACCTATCACAAAATCTTTAAATATTTGAGCAAACGCTTGCAATTGTTGTCAAGTAACATGTTCCTTCTAAAAGATTCCCGAAAAAAACGATAGTGATATTTAAGAACAAACAAAGCATTGTATTGGGCCATACGACAGCTCAATATCAAGATGCCTTCACAAACAAAATGCTAAACTGTGCATA
This sequence comes from Lissotriton helveticus, assembly GCF_964261635.1. Classification (NCBI taxonomy): domain Eukaryota; kingdom Metazoa; phylum Chordata; class Amphibia; order Caudata; family Salamandridae; genus Lissotriton; species Lissotriton helveticus. The sequence goes on along the minus strand of NC_136072.1, from coordinate 685,844,827 downwards.
AGGAATAAGAATTATCAAAAAAACCTACAATCACAAATAACTTTAAGGGTTGAAGGGCTGGATCAGCAGTGGCATAACTACATATGGCGATGAGGTGGGTGCAGGGTTTGGGGAGGAGGGTTCTCACCGTCTTCAAAGTAAAAGGATTGTACAACTGAATATTGACACCAACAATATTATTGCACACTAATACCAAGGACACAACAATAAGGGACAAAATATTGAAAGGTAAGTACATGTAGGTAAGTATAGATTTACTATTCCTAACTCCACGTCTACTAATCTTGAAAATAAATGTACTGCATAGGTACATAAATGTGGAGTTAGGTACTGAAAATCTAGACTTACTTACAATCTGCACATGTACATATTGAGTAACATTAAAAAAGATGCCTGGAAATGTTCTACCATGATAACAGTTCGGATTGCTCTTCCAGCTTTCTAATCTTTTTAATGAAATGTACATTTATGACAATATCTGTAGAAATCTGGATCATGAAACCATAGAGTCTTGATTTGAGCTCCATATGAACATCAACACAGTTACAACAATGAAACACCCAGAAGAAAGCCCTGGTTTCTGTGAGGTAATTTGAGCTCACATTTGAAGGCTTGTGGAAAAGCAAGACCTCCTTAAGAAATTATGCATGTCATTTGTGCACCAAAAACAGCATAAAAGATAAGATATAGATATGGTAATTGTCTAAAACGAATTTAGTAAATAAAAATAGAGCTTTTCCTTTGCCGAAATCGCTGATGAGCTGTGCTGCTTATCCAACGGGACGCATGCCTAACGTGCTGTAACACCCTGGTAGAACTTCTGCTCCCAGGGTGCACCTCTTCATTTGCCTGAGCCAGAGTGGTCACAGCTGCTGCAGGGGGAGGCGCTGACATCACGCTATAAAGCGTCGCCTTCCCCCACGCAGCGCGGGGCCCTTAGAGCTTTTCCTTTGCCGAAATCGCTGGTGAGCTGTGCTGCCTATCCAACGGAACGCCTGCCTAACGTGCTGTAACATCCTGGTGGGACTACTGCTCCCAGGGTGCACCGCTTCATTTGCCCGAGCCAGAGTGGTCACAGCTGCTGCAGGGGGAGGTGCTGAAATCGCGCTATAAAGCGCCGTCTTCCCCCGCGCACCGCGGGACACGAGCGGGCGATGCCAGGAGAAGCCCGGGACAAGGGCGGGGCCATCTAAGGCCGTCCAAGGCCGAAGAGGCTGGGCTGGACCGCCCTTCTTGGTTCCTGCATAATCAAAGTACAAGCGGCGAAATTGCTCTTTTTCCTCCACACAGTTTTTCTTCATTTACTGCAATTCGCTAAGTTAAATTCCTCCAATGCTTTATCCTTGCTGATTGCTTCTGCTGTTCTATTGACTTTATCCCATGGGGACTCTATGAGAACACTATGGTAACGGGAGATAAGACGTTAAGACCCTTGCACGGTTCAAATTCCAGGTGATTTATCACCGAGCCCAATACCAGCAAAGGCGGACTATTCTAGCCTAAGACACGTGTGTCTGAAATATAAAAACAGCTAATTGGACTACGCCTATTGAAGGCCCATTGAAGGCCTTGGTTACATTTATTTTGCCACCGGAGCTGGTGGTGGAAGGTACTTTTTCTTGTTGCAGCATTCTTGTTGATTAGGGCAATTTGGTGGCATCCAGCGCATTGTTATTAATTGTGCCAGGGGGTTAATTTAACCATGAGAAAAAGGAAGGGTGCTGCTGGAACACTAGATGATTTTATAATGCAAGCTGAGTCAGTACTATGTCACGAAATTGAACTTGCACAAAGAAGGCTATCATTAGACCCCTCAAAACTCCCAACATTCAGCCAATTTGGGGCGCAGTTGCCAATAAATGTATTACATCCAGATTCGGATATGGACAGTTACATCGAAAATACCCAATTTGCTTTGAACAACCCTACAATAGAACTAATGGGGTCCTCTAATGCAAACGAACAGGCAAGTCCTGGGATTTCGACAAGACTACGAGTACAGAAAACAGCGGGAGCATCTAAAGAAATCATTTGTATTTTTAAAAAGGGCGATAGGAGTGATCTTGCGAACTATCTCCCAATTAGTTTAAGTGATGTTTTACAAAAGATTTATGCAAGGCATATTTTAAATCGTATTAATTTTTGGATTGAGGACAAAGCAGTTCTTTCAAAGTATCAGGCAGGATTCAGATCTAAAATAAGCACCATAGATCAGGTGTTTAGGTTTTGTTGCCTGTGTTGGAAGTACTTAAATATAAGGAAGGGCCATCTATATGTAGCGTTTGTTGACCTTAGGGCTGCATTCGATCTTATCTCCAGACATTTGTTATGGAAGACACTTAGTTCTCATGGGTTACCTGCCATACTTTTGGAACAGATTTTTAGATTGCATGAAAACAACTATGCAGAGGTAAGGTGGGGCCTGGGAGGAAAACTAACTAGCCCAATCCCCATAAAAAGGGGGGTTCGCCAAGGCTGCGTGCTGGCACCAACTTTGTTTTCACTATTTGTCAACGACATTCCATGTTTTCTGAAGGGTTGCAAAAATGATGCACCAAAGCTGAAGGGGAGAAACGATACCCACCCTACTATTCGCTGATGACACTATCCTTATATCCCAAACACCTAAGGGGCTACAATGTGTACTTAGTACTTTCCAAACATATTGCAGCAAAAAAGGCCTTGAGATTAATACCAATAAGACAAAGTACATGACAATAAATCCTTATAAAACCTTTAGAGAAATTTTGATTTTAAATAGACAAAAATTGGAATATGTTCTAAACTTTAGTTATTTGGGTGTTTCCTTGGATTCCAAAATATCATGGGAAACCCAAATAGAAAAGAGTAAAATGTTACTAATGCAAAACACCTTACCGATCAAAAAAAGGCACGGAAATAGCCTCAATAAAGCTGTATCGCCAGCACTTGAGGTATTTCGATTAAAAGCCCAATCAGCAGCATTATACGGCGCTGAATTATGGGGATCCTCATGCAAAAAGGCTTTTGAGGTTGGTGAGAATACATTTTATAGAGCATTGTTAAAATTACCAGTGGGTACTCCACTAATACCAATTATGCTTGATCTTAATATGAAATGCACTGATCACCAGGCAATTTTGAGACCCCTGATGTTTTCGGTTAGACTTTGGGCAACACCTGAGCTGCTTGACTATAAGTTTGCTTTAATAGAAATAATGGAATTGAACAAAAACAATTGCATTAAATGGCTCAAACATGTCTGCAATTGGTTAAAAAAGATTGGCCTAGTGCATTTTTGGAACAACCAATCAATATTAACCCCAAATTCGAAAAATATACTAAAAATATATTTTTGGGCATTTATGGATCATAATAGATCAAGTGAAAGAGTGAATGGATCATTAACTAGCAAGTTTCTTACGTTTAAAGAAAGTGCTTGCTTTGAATCATTTTAAGTAAATCCACCACTTGCTAAAGCACTATACATGAAATACAGATATGGAGTACTGATGATAAAAACAAGTGTAGCAAGGTGGACATATGATAGTAATGATTCATGTATGTTGTGCTCAGGTAAAGTCAAAGAAGATGTCTCAAACATTCTGTTCTTTTGTCCGGCTTATACGGTCCCTAGAAAAAGATGGGTCAGACCCATTTGCATAAACATGGGTGTGAGATCGTATAGAGAGGCAGAAAAGATTTTAAAGACTGATACTAATCAGGTCATTGTTTTCGGTATTAGTAGGTTTTTGCTGGCCACAAACTTTATTAGAACAAAAGGGGGCGACAAATTTTAGAGAATTGTTGCCGAGATGTATGAGTTGCATATGAAATAAAATGGCAAACTGCATCACTAAAGGAGATATACTATGGTCTGCTCAGAATAATTATGTTCTCAAATCTGAATGTTTTATATTCTCATTTATTGATATGCCTTTTTAATTATTTATATATGGTTCTTAATGCAATGACTAACACCCCCATTATTTTCTGTTCCAATTATTGAATTGCATTTAACTTGGTAGTTGTAATATTGTCATTCTACTTTTTTATGCACTTGTACTGTTTTTATACATCTTTTATGATACCGAACTATTGAAATAAAGATTATGAATGAATGAAATAAAAATATAACTTGATGAGTAAAATAACAAAAAATAACAATAATCGAAAGAGAAGAGGAGTTCTAAATTTTCAAGAACAAGTGAAATGTTCCATGCAAAACAAAAGAAACACTAAAAGTAAATTTTATCCTCTGTGATACAGGTAACTGAGTCCTAGGCAGCCTATGGGGTCAAGGGGTTTTGTCTTAATTCATTAGGATTACAGTCAAGTCCCTGCTGCTTTTCTCCAGGTTATTTAAAATGACTCTATTTCTTTGTGCTCGCTCTCCTTTCCAACCTTCAGAAATGATGATCTACATCAGTAGGCACTCTTGGATAGGTTCTGACCCTCCTATTTTTCTGTCCGATTAAGATGGCACCAGCTTTCTTGGTCCTTGGAGTAGCATTTCAGACTTTAAGATGCAGGATAAACTAGGAATAGTTGTCTCCCTGATAGAAAATAAGGTTCTTGTTTGGCAATCTCCTTCTATTGTTTTTCATTCTTCTGGCTAACCCAATAGCGATTGGTGAGGTTCAAAGAACTTATCATAGCAAGTTTCCCAGAAAAAGCCCATCTATCTTTTTCATAGCACTTTCTAACCCTAAGGCAAAAGCCCTTCCAGAATGCTACCTACTTTTTTAATATGCTGGTGGGGCACCCTGGATAGGATCTTCTCCTTGGGTTTCGACCTGGGCAAATGTTAAATTATGCTAGTATATTTGCATGGTTTTTGTTCTCATATTTGCAGGGAAAAACCTTGCTTTCACTCACTTTGGATGGTTGATCTTTTTGATCACCGTATAATTTGTCAGTACTTTACAGTGAATAAACTACAAAAATAAATATTAGACATGCCAGTGTCTGGGTGGTATTCGTCTCAAACGTTTTGTATTATTCTGCCATTTTTTGCTGATCTCTTTTTTGTTGACCTAAGGACTCTGTACTCTTTACCGCTGCGATCCAGTGCTAAAGTGAGGGTGCTCGCTCCTTTAAACATGGTGAAATTGGCCTGCACACAATTGACACATTTAATTTACTTGTAAGTCTCTAGTGAGGTGCTACTACATGTATCCAGGGTCTGTTTATTCAATGCTACTAGTGGGCCCACAACGCTGATGCTGCCACCCACTGGAGTAGCCTTGAAACATATCTCAGGTCTGCCATGGCAGCCTGTATGTGCAGTTTTAAAATGCCATTTCACCTTGGCAAACTAAACCTTATGCCAGGCCTAAACGCTGCTATTTCATAAACACTAGTCGCTCTTAGGGTAGGCCCTAAAAAGCCTATAGGTCAGGATGCAGTGTATTTAGAAAGTTGAACATGTGCTTTTAACTTTTACTTGTCCTGGTAGTGAAAAATGTTTACATTTGTTTTTCACCACTGTGAGGACTACCTCTCCCATAGGATAACGTTGGGTTCCCTTAGTACATTTAATAAGTGTTATGTTTCGATTGAGAGCAGATCAGAATGTTGAATTAGGGTCTGTGGAATTGTAATTTAAAGCCCTCTTTAATAGCAGAGTTGGCTTTTTAGTCACTAATCAGAAAATGTCACTTTTAGAAAATTGGCATTTTCTTGGCCTAACCATTTGGTGCCTGCAGTCTATATCCTGTGTCATATGACTATGTGTAGTTGCCAGTTGGCCTTTGTGTATTGCTCCCACACAGTGAGACAAAGGGGGAATAGGTGTTGACAGGATGGGCTATCTCTGACTTGATAGGGCAGACCTATCACCAACACACCTGCACATCACAAAGCCTCTGCCTGAACACACTCTCAAAGAGTTTGGCACTAGTCTTTTGTGACCCCAGACAAGCTGGGGCCAGGGTAGGGAGGCAGGAAATTCCAAGAACCTCAGGGGTGGAAGGCTCTAGAAACCTCTACTTCAAAGTGGACACCAGGTATAAATGTTTATTCCCTCAGAGCTAATGCTTCAGTACACATCTGGACCCGTGGAAGACTCAGATGGACTGCTGTGCTGCTCTGCAAGAAGGACTGCAACTTTGCTGCCTTGTTGCTCGGATTCCCTGTTGTCTGAGTGAGAAGAACTGGACCTACATCTTGAACCTAGGACTACCAAAAGGCCTCCAAGGGCTAGCTGGCTTCCTGATCACAGCCATGGCGACAGAAAAGTTCCAGCCACCTTGAACCTAGCACCAGAACTCTGCTGTGAGCCCTAGGCTCAAAGTGGTATCACCCCAGTCCTGGATCCTTCAACATGAGCATGAAGGTACTCTTCCAGCCCTGCTGTGGGCCTGTGAGCAGAACCAACACAGTGCAGCACATCTCAGCGCACCAGCATCAAAACTACATGATGCATCCCCAACACAGGTACTCGTATCACAGCCCACTGCCTCCTCAGAACTGCCATTGTGAGATGCAATCTTGACACAGGACTTCTCATTGCAAGCCCCTTGTCGAGGGCATCTTTGACAAGGATGTAGGACTTTGCATCGCAGCCCCACAGCTTCCTCGGAACTGCCGCTGTATGACACGTCTTCAGTGTAGGACATAGCATCACAAGGCCCTCATCTATGGCATCCTCAACAATGATGCAGAATTCCGTATTGCATCACCCCAGTTTCCTCAGAACCACCTCTGCACAATGTATCCTCGACGTGGGATCTTGCAATGCTCTGCAAACCAGGGTTTCAGGTAGTTTCTTTAGCAGACCTAACTTGGTACTTGTATCTGGCTCACACTCCTTCACCATTGGCCGAAATTTGTGACTTTATCCGGGTCTGATTCGACCAGATAACCATATTTGGTGCTTTGTGCTTCTAGGGACAATCTTCACTTAAATATTTAAAATTACATAGCTCCGGTTCCTCTGATTGGATTTTTTTGATTTTTTTGATGTCAAATACTTAATTACATTTACTCTATTTTTCCAAATTGGTGTGGGATTTTTCCTGTGTTATGTTTTCACTTTATAACTTTTTAAAGTGCTGCATAAATACTTTACACATTACCTCTAAGTTAAGACTTATTGCTTTTGTGCCAAGCTACCAGAGGGTTCAGCACTGGTTAATTTGGGGTTTGCTTGTGTTTCACTCTGATACGAATTGTGATTGCTGCTTGAGTAACTTTTCACCCTCTTCAACCAGTAACCCAATTTTCTACATCAAATATGTCACTTTGTTTGTTCTAAAGTTTTACAAAGATTTACCACTGTTAAATATACTGTTGATTCAATGAAGATACATTCAATGCTATTTTCATCTCCACTATCGGTGTGTTAGGTGCAAAGCAAGGGGAACAGCAGAGCAAACTGAAGTATGTGTGATCGGATGGGGTCAGAGTTTGTCGAGGCAATAGAATTTAGGACTAGTGTGAGGGCGGCTGTGTGTATTTGTTTGCAGGCTGTGTGTTAGTGGCTCAGAGGACTAGAGGCTAGAGGATTATGTATTGATATAGTGTGACAATGATCAGTTAATGGGGTGGTAGTATGGGATTAGATGATGGAGGGATGTGTGTGTCGCAGGGAGTGTATGTTTCTGTTACAGTAGAGATGTGTCTTATGAGGAGCTACTTCGGTGTGTGAGGGTAGTGTGTAGAGTTGTGTGGCCTTGAATCGCTTCTGGGTGAACACCATGTAGAATTCCTTTTGGGGGTTCGACAGTGCCTCAAATGAGTTCCTCCGCTGGTGCTTAAGAGTAAATGCCACACAGCACTTCTTTTAAGAGTTTAACAGTTTCTCCAGTGCATTGTGTTTCTTACTAGAGGTTAAACCCCACATACCACTACGTTTGGGGTTTAACAGGAGCTCTGAATGGTCTGGGTCCTCTGATGCTGCTGTATGAGCTCCACATATATAGTGATTTATGGGCGCACATCAAAGGCTGTCTGTTTGCCCATGCTCTAGGCCCAATAGCAGTAGCGGCTATTTGTGGGAGTGCTGCTGGGTGCTGACATGGGGCGGGGGAGGGTCAGGGTAGGGGGTAGTAAACTACGTATTACGGCCGATTAGAGGTAAGTAAACATATAAATAAATGAAACTAATTTTGTTGCGCGTGCTGCATCGCATTTGCCGATGCAGCTTGTGCAACGAAATTCGCTTTATTTATTTATATGTTTACTTACCACTAATCAGCCGTAATCCATAGTTTACTATCCCCACCCTGACCCTCCCCATGTCAGCGCCCAGCAGCACTCCCACCAATAGAGCTGTGACAGTCATGCAGAATGGGATATCAAGTTGTGGGCTTTTGTGCATGCTTGCAGGCAATAATCAGTGTGACAAACGGTACTAAAATGAGAACAAATTCCATGACAAACTGTTTATAACCCGCATGACGGTGATTGATATTTCAGCATTACAAACTGTGTGAAATAGCCGTGTTTACAAACCGAATGATAATTGTGTGATATTACAGCAGAACAAGCTGTTCGAAATTTTTGACAAACGGCATGACAGTCTGTTGACAACACTCTTGATAATTGTGTGATATTTTAGCAGAACAAACTATGCAAAAGGAATGGTAAACTGGCACGACCGTGGGTTTACAAATCGAGTGGTAACTCTGTAATAAAAACGCAAAACGGATGCGAATTCTTTATGCATGATGGCATTTCTAATGATGTCAGCATCACCCAGAGTAGCATGGTACCCGTCTGCAAAGCGCTTCAGCACCTCGTCAGGGGTCGAAAGTGCAACATAGGTATCAATAGCATGCCACGAGCAAGGGAAAACACACCTGAAGTGTGTTGTTTAACAGCTTCTCACCGCCCATAGGTCTAAAATAGCATCAATCGAAATCCTTGAAAAAAATAAAAAATATATTCTGAAATATGAGGGCGATTTATTAGTACAATATTCAGCCAAGGCTGGTAGTAGGTGTAACTGCAGGGTGGTCATGTGGGGAGGGGCAGGGTGGGGGGTAGAAATGTATGGATTACGGACTTTAACAGGTAAGTAAACATATAAATAAATAAAACGAATTTCGTTGCGCGCACTGCATCGCATTTGGTGATGCAGTGCAAGCAACGAAATTCAATTTATTTATTTATATGTTTACTTATCTTTTAAAGTCCATAATCCATACATTACTACCCCCCACCCTGCCCCTCCCACTTCCCACGTCACCGCCCTGCAGTTACACTTACTATCGGCCGTGGCTGACAATATTGAAACGAGAAAGATTTATACCGACAACATTATTAGCAAAACTATGAAAAGCGAAGCTTTTTAGGATGCTGCAATCAACGAGCTCTTTGGAGTCACTTCACAATGGATTTTTTTGTGTACAAAGGTCTATTTAGCATATAGGTTAAGGAGGAACAGCATCTTCAGGCACCAGTTCATTTAATGCAAAACCCTCATGCCTTACGTTTGGGTAATCATTTCTGATTTAATATTCTGAAGGGTCTAAAGAATAGGAATGAGATATTCGTTTTCAATGATGACCCCCCAAAAGCTTTACTTACACCTGACATTTAATAAAGAAAATATGAACCTATTCATGCCGCCCAATACATCTGATGTTTGGCTTCTTGATGCCATACTGGAATCCAGGATAGCCACACCAAATTGAGGCCTGGGTTTACTAAGATTTTTCATCAGAGATGCTAACTTACTTGGCTCAGCCCAGAAGCAAATTCTATTATTTACAAAGCCATGCAAACCCCACTTTGTGTGGCATCGTAAAAAAAAAGTAAGCAAGGCAGAGAGCAGCACTTCCTTGTATTACCTTGCTTCAGGCAGGCATTATATGGGTGGTGCATGGGTGTTCCAGTGCATATACCGATGTATTTTATTGCAAACCCATATTTACAAAGACTTGTAAACATGGGTTAGCACCAAATTAGTGTGTTTAACCGAGGCTGGTGTAAAGAGGAAAAAGGTATCTATATTTCTCCTCATTATTTTCTCTTTGCATGTGTGCTGCATTTTGGAGAACTTATGAAATGATTAAAAAAAGTCTCAGAGAATAGTTTTCTTGCAGGAAGATACCTCTTCCAGCACAAAAACTATCCTGACATTAACGCAGGTCCCCTTGCACCACAACGCAAGGGTGCCTGCATTGGCACTAGAAGAAAGCTGAACTGCACCATATCTTTGCATGTATGGCACAATTCTGCCATCTCTCTTTCACCCACAGAGGCACATCCACTTTTCTAGATGCCCTGCATTGCATGAAATATATATGTCTCTATTTGGTATTTATATAGCGCAAAGCTTGCTAAACGGCAACATGAACTCTACAGGACCAAAGATACAGTCAATGATACAGTCAATGAGTGATTGGATAATTGGTTCATTTCTGGAAGCAGAAATGTTTCAGAATTGAGATGCTGTGTTCTTTAAAATGTGCATCTTCAACTCTTTTCTAAATTGGAGCGTGGTTGGTGCAGCCTTGATATTGTTGCATATTCTGGTGTATAGTGTGCTGCTTTGTTTATACATTTTTATGTTTCTTTGTCTCGATTTTGATGGTACGCTTGCCTATGCCGAGAGGCATAGAGATGGTGAGCTTGTCAGGCACCTAGGTGTGGCTGCTGGTTGTGGTTGCTTGGTAACTGATGTAGCTGGATTTGAAGGTGACATTGGTCTGCAAGGAGAGGTAGTGGTGCTCCATCAAGTTGGGGATGATGTGGTCATATTTCTTAAGGCAATACATGAGAGGTGCTACAGCAAATACAATAAAAGTTTGAAAACTGGCAAACAGTACTGCCTGTAAACTCTAGAACAAACTTAACACTAGGTGCTGCGAGTGAATATGAGAGAATTAAGCAATATTTCCCAAAACAATATAATAAAATATTATTCTCACAAATGCTAAAATAAAAATCTGAAGTCATAACTCAAAATATAGGGCAATTTATAACTGAGATTCATTTAGCTCATTTCATGCAATAAAAGTAATCATAGCAGAGCGTAGAAAGTTGTGTGCTGTATTCTCATTTTTTGCCAACAGGGGCATTGCCACAGGCGACTTAGTAAAGCAAAACGTACATTGCAGAACAGCAGGTGCTACAGATGTTAAAGTCAGAATTCCATGGAAGTATGATGCATCTTTTTTGAAAACAGTAGACACTGGTTGCCAGGTTACAGAATGAATTACAGACAGGCAAGCTTACTCTCTCCTCTGGCAATTAAATACCGGTTAATGTTTCCACAGAAAATAAATTTAGGGCCTGATGTGCGAAATTACCATTCCTAAGTAGTGGCAAACTGTGAACCAACTTTTTGTTAATAGGAAAATACTTTGCGAACCAAACGATATGCAAATAAACTAGTCCACATAATACCACACCATAGTTGGCCACAATACAACCTACCGCATCAGTATTCATGAGGTAGGACATGAATCATGAATTGCGACCTACTATGATTGGATGCTACCACAGGGATGGTGATCTGCTGTGGTCAGCAGACCATTATGGCTGATATAGCATTTTAGTAAAGAAAACATTTTTTTTAAATGTAGATCCTTTCTTTAGGTGAAACAGAACTGCTTTTAAAAAGAAAAGTATTTTCTTGTTTTCAAGTTTGTTTGAGACTAATCACTCCCTTGTACCATTGCCTCCTCTGCAACAAAACTTGTTTGTACATTTAGGGACACATTACCTTTTCCAATTGTGTAACCACCGCAACTCGGAAGTCAGTTCTTTTTCAATGTTTTGCGACCTGAATATGTTTGAAAGATGTCATGCCTCCCTTAACAAATATCTGTGAAGGGACACTATAAACATGGCCCTTCCACATAGCTATTTATTAAGAGCTTTTAAACCCATTTTGTGATTGATTAACCTGTAATGGAATTGCAAAATAGGTTTAGTACGAAACAAATAGCCATTTTACAAAAGCAATGCTTGTGATTTTTTGTGAATCACTGGCTTTGTGGTCGCAAAATTGTTTTGTACATCATACCTAATTTCAATATTGCATTCAAAAAGGTTATCCTGCCGTAAAGGAAAAATACCCTGAATAGACGCTATTTATCCCACCCAATAATTTATGAAACGTGGATGTTTAATTTTGTCAGGTGCATAAAATATCTCCTATCCATCCATGTCATTTGCAAACAGGCCTGTAGATGTGGTAATAACACAATACTTTTTTGCCAATAACCCCTCTTACAGTTTCTACCACCAAATCTATACCGGCTATTAAAGGCCCGCTGAATTGTTAAAGGCCCGAGCCGAAGGCGAGGGACTTTAACGAAACAGCGGGACTTTAATAGCCGGTATAGTCCTGCTACGAAGGGCTATAAGGCTATTAGAATATTCTGCCACTAGAGGGCAGAATGTTCCAACAAATTAAACAAAGGGTTCTCGAAGCTCGAGGGAATTGAAATCCCCTCGAACTTCGAGAAGCCTTTGTAGAACATTGGAATGTTGCTCTGCGGGCCTTTACCGGCCCGTAGAAGCAGGGAGCACTCCATTGTCTGCAATGGAGATCCCTACATTCCAATGTTCTAATCAGTCTTCCTGATTGAAATATGTCCTGCTGCCTCTGAGACATCTCTATACATTTGCAGAAACTACCATCACAGAGGTTCCTATCAATGTTGGACAAGTTTGACTGACTGCCTGTCAACCTTTTCCATTTTTTTTGTTTTCATAAACAAACTCCCAAAGAGGGAGACTGTTGGGCCATCCGAAGAAGGTTTAAGCCAACTATGGAAATTTGACTCTGTTGGCGTAAACATGGCAGCCCTCCTGACCAAGTGTTTGGCAGAGAGGGTACACTGTCATTGATGAAATAGAGCATCCTCTCAACCGAACAGTAAATCTGACTCTTATGAAAGGGAATGACAACAAAAATAAAAATCAAAAAATGAATCATCAGACCTGAAATCCTCTTTGAAACCTATATAGTTTTACTCCAACCCAATCCAGCAATCAAAAAATAAGGCCAAGAAGATGGTGGAATTTCCTGACAGAAAAATTCAAAAGATACCTGAAAATAAAAACCAAGAGCATAACTGTTCCTCCATTCCATCAAGATCTTTAACCAAATGATCAGCCTTTCGACCTCAATATGGAAGACCTATGAAAGAAAATAATAACCACCAGCATAACAAAGAATCTGAACGAAATTCTACCAAGTACCCTAATCAAAACATATTGAGAGCAGTTTCCATCATTACCCCTCAAAACTGTCAACTCTAGCAGAAGGCATCATCCCTAATGCTATGAAATGTGGACAGGTCACTCCAATTTCTAAAAAATAAACTTAGACCCATGACAATTGAAAAAGCATCAACTCTTTAATTTACTTAAACTTTAATTATACCAATCTCCTCAGCAAAATGAATGCAGTATTTAGAGCAAGTCACAGTACCACATTAGACACTCTATGGGCCAGATGTAGGAGCCCTAATACCGGTCGGAAACGGCCGGTTTTGGCCGTTTCCGACCGGTATTAGGGTTTTCAGATGTAGGGCATGCATTTACAGAATCGGTATTTTACCGAGTCTGTATTTACCGATTCGGTAAAATTACCGATTTGGTAAATACAGACTCTGTAAAATACCAATTCTGGAAATGCAGATGTAGCTGGCACATGTCAGAGTGCCACAGGGCTTTAAGAATCGGTATTTTACCACCCAATCCAATTGGGTGGTAAAATACCGAATCCAGGTGTGCATGCACATGTGTGCATGCACACCTGTGCCATGTGACACACAGACATGCCTTTAGGGCATGTATGTGTGCCACATGGCGCACATGCCTATTTTTGGGGTGCTAGAGGGTGTCAAAGTGACACCCCCTGCAGCCTTGAAGGATTCGGTATTTACCGATTCGGTAAATACCGAATCGGTAATGCCCATTGATTCCTATGGGTTTCAATGCCCATAGTAATCAATGGGCATTACCGATTCGGTATTTACCGAATCGGTAAATACCGATTTTTACAGATTCGGTAATTCAGAAATTTGAATTACCTAAATCTGACCCCTTCTAATGTACCTACTCTTAAATACAGAATCGGTAAAATTCGGTATTTAAGAGTAGGTAAATCAGATTTACCTACATCCGGCCCTATATGTCTTAGATGCCATTTTCAAAATCTTGAACAGTGATGATAGCTGCTTACTTGTGTTACTGGGTCTACCATCCGCCTTTGATCTCATGAGCCACAGAATATCGCTCAACATTCCTTCTACCATAATGATCATTTAAGGCATAGTTCTCCACTGGTTCTGTCAACTTATACTTTAAAATGTGGAGTTTCACAAAGACCATAATTTTGATTACACCTATTTAAACTTTGCATGGCACCCTTATCAATGATACAACATGCACAAATCAAGCTTCAAATATATGACAATGATACTCAGCCCTACTTCAGAATCCCCAGCCCCTCAGACATTTAGAACCTGAAAGATATCCTCCAAAAATCATTGAGAGGACATCTGCCTGACGTCCACCTAATATAGTTACGACAGCTAAGCCCCTAGATTTCTGAAATGTCAGCTAACTAGCCCTTAATAACCATATCACCATCCTTTGTAGATAATAACATACCAGCTACACCTTCTAGAGAAAAGCAAAAAATCCACCTGCCATTGGTTATCAGAACATCTGTGCAAGCTATGGTACTCTCATGTATAGTTAACAGCAAAATCATCTTCACCGGCCTCCCGAAATCAACAATTTCTTCCTCAAAGCCATCTTGCATGCAGCAGCCAGACTGATTACAAAAGTTCAAAACTACAACCACATAACACTAATACTGGAACAACTGGAACGAGCTCCCTCTCAAAGCACTAATAACTAATCAAATGCATAACGCATAAAGCCTTGCACTTTTTTCTATCAGGTTGTCTAAAAGGAAAACTGCATATATTTGGGGCACAGAGTAATAAGAGGTGAAGAAAGAATTACCTTAGAAAGCCCTTACTCAAAGAAAAGGAAACCTGGCATACAGGGCTATTCATGCCTTCTCACGCTTCGCAACCAAATTCTAAGGCCCAAGTCCCTGAAGACATAATAACAATTCCTAATCTTTTGAAATTCATTAATTCCTGGGTGGTTCCTACGTTTCACCTAGTGGCTGCTGTCTTTTGTACAGGCAGCTTTTCTCATGTCGTCCAGCCTGGTAACTGATTAAATGTGTCCTGCTTGTAGTATTTTATATCCAACTTTGCCTAGTGCATTAGGTTTTTCAGTGCTGAGGTCTGAAGTTGCGGCTGGTGTGCAGGCAGAGTGGCGATCGCGGGATGACGATGAAGAAAACACAAGAAAGAGGAAAAAGATCTTAAAAGCCACCTGCGGCTCTTCTGCTCTGAGTCCTCATTGCAGCACAGGATCCCAGACTCTCCTGCGGCCAATCCTGACACTGCTCTCATACGGCTGACAGCATGACTGCAAAAACAAGGGAGGAAACCTGGTATCCTAATCAATTATGGCTTGATTTATGCAACAACCACACTATATTCCTTTGGTGATTGGGTTATTTATTCACCCCATTTTTTCTACAACTCTTTTTTATATGTTATATAAGGACCTCATATCCTTTTAGTGAAACACATATAAAGTAACATATACATATTTACATGCATGACAATTTACATCACATTTATCACAAAGTACAATGCCACCAGTTTTCACAAACACTAATTTGACATTATTCTACAGCAACGTAAGTATAACACAAAACCAATGTGTTATATGCACTCCAAAATGACACCATTAGATTTCCTTTGGCGTTTTATAATTCAGTCCATATTATTTCCTGAATTATACATATGTTCATATCTATATTTGCCATCTTAATTGCAATTGCCAGACAGCATGACAGCAGCATTAGGATTGGCCTAAATGCCCCAAATTTGCGCTGTCAGAGAGACTGGGAACCTGTGCTTGCTGTCACCAACCCGGCAACGCAGCTTGGGTTGGAGACATCTCAGTGACCATGTCAATTTGGCTGCCCTCAGACAGCCGGCCAAACCAACATGAGCACTGACAGCAGTTCCCACCGCTCTTCCTTGTGACTCCCCCTGCGATAACCCCACCCCCAAGACTGGGCCCTTGGAACTTAAAAAATAAAGCGATGATAAACCTGTTTTATTATCATTTTATTTTTCAGGTTTTGAGGCTGGCAGGTCGTCAATGCTCCTTCGCCATAGCTGAGGAGTCGCCACTGGAAGTTTGCCCTCAGAGTGAGACGAAAGTAAACCATACTCCTTTTCTTCTTCATTTACATGCTCAGACACATCCCAAACAGATTTCCATGTTATTGAGTTTGACCTATTGCTTGGGGTCTCTGCTTCATTCCAATAAACAAAAATGTTTTTTTTTCTACTAGAGATCTCTCCATGAATCTTGTGGATACTGGCATTAGTTCCTAGTTCAGAAAGTGTTCTGCATGTGGGTCTCACAATAAAAAGGTAGCTCTGAAACTAATTATATTTTTTTTCTAGAAAAAAGAATGAGCAGCATCCATCCATTTTCAAAGAGGAAAATACCTTCTGAGCCTGTGGACACTCTCCTTAAAAAATTGCCAGATTATGTGGAAAAACTATTCAAAGACAAGAACGCATGAAAAGTAAAAAGATCTGGAACTACACGTGGGGCAACAATCGAATTACAAGGGAAGTTATATAATAAAAAATTCCAACACGGCTAAAAGAGACCCAAGCTGCCATGTTGAGAAAATAGAATGTCGAAAAAAAATCTTGAAATTTGCATCCGAAAAAAGAATTCAAAATAGCAGGATATACGTTTTTAGTTAGGCAGTCAAAACAGTGCGTGTGTGTGTGTGTACCGCAAACCTGAATATCCTCAAGGCAGGGGCGGCTCTATGTGAAGGCGGCCCTGGGCAGGGAGCCTAGGTAGGGGCCCCCTGGAGGAACGCAGGCACGGAGGCCAGTGGAGAGGGGGGTCAGGGTGTTTTGAAGTGGAACAGAGCCAGAGGTCGCCAAATCCCTGCCAGGGGCCGCAACGCAAATATGTATCCATCCTCAGAGGATTATTATATTAAGGATATATATTGGTGTGGCGGCTCATGGGGTTTGGCGGCCCTGTGCCGGTGCACAGCTTGCACATGCCTAAGGCCGCCCCTGCTCAAGGGGTAGCAAGAAGCACAGAACATAGGCCCTATGGTTCCAGTCAGGGAGCAAAAGATTGAAATAATTGGAAAATAGAGGATCCTTATATTCCTAAACCTCGTGAATTTATTGTATTTTTGCAGATTTATATAGCAGTAACTCGACCCAAGGTCATTGGAACACTTCACATAAGCAACAGTTACGCAAAACATCATATTTCAAATCGACGCAGTGGAATAAACATGATTTTTACAGAATCACAAGCTGTTGAGCCGATGGACTTCACCAAGTCTAAAGTAGGCAGCTTTGGAGATAGTGCCACATCCTCTTCCCGAAAGAACTCTCTCTGCATATTCTGTAAAATGAGTGAATCATTTTGTGTTACACCACTGGCCTTGTAACGGTTGAATTGGAGGTTTAAAGATGTGCTACAGTAAGAGACTGAATCAAAAGATTTGAATGTGGATATGTGTAGCAGGGAACACACCTCCCTTTCAACCTAGTCGCTCACAAATTAAACAAATATTGGCATAGCCAATAGGTGTCGCCTTTGGGACCTTAGAAGTGTTTAGCCATGCAGCACATACTCAGAGTACCCAATGCTTCACAAAACCGAAAATAATTAAAATAAATAAATGAAAATGGTCTGATTATCATCAACTACCTTGAGCACGTAATGAGCTTATGGCACACTCTAATAATAATAATAATAATAATAATAATAAGAAAAACATTTATAAAGCGCCTGGTTACACTATAATCAGTGTGTACCTGCGCTGTGAATACAGTCCAAAAGAAGGCAGATAATAAGGCAATCAGCGAAAAGTAGAGGTCAAAAAGACACAGATTCAAATGTTATTCTTCGGGAAAAGGTGAGTCTTGAGTTTCAGACGGAACCTTGTTTCCGAAGGCTCCATCCGGAGTTCAATGGGTAGTTCATTCCACTGTTTGCAGGCTAAGTATCTAAAGGAGCGTCCTTCCATCCGAGCTTTATGAATGCGGGGGACGTGGAATTGCATACTTGCAAGAGATCTCAGGATTCGTTTAGGACAGTAAATGGTCAGCATATTTAGAAGACATGCAGGGCCCTTACCCTGTGCAATACGATGAGCCATGCACATAGTTTTAAACCTAATACGTTCCCGTATGGTGAGCCAGTGCAGGGTAGCTAAGGCTCGTTTCCCTGATGACTTCCTGGGCAGGTTAAGTACGAGTCTTGAGGCCGCATTTTGGATGCATTGGAGTTGGTTCATCCCTTTCTTGTTAAGACCAATAAGCAAAGAATTTCCATAGTCCAGGTGGTTGGTGACTAAGGCGTGTATCAACGTTTTCCTTGCTTTAATGGGAAGAAGATCTAAGACTTTACGAAGAGTTTTCAGGATGCCATAGCATTTGCCTGTCATACTTTCAATGTGTTGTTCAAAGGAGAGATTGGTATCCAGGTATACACCTACGTTCTTCACAAGGACCGAAGGTGTAGGTGTGGGTCCTAGTTCTGGAGACCACCAAGCCGATGACCAAATAGATGGTATATTACCGATCACTAACAACTCGGTTTTGTTCCCGTTAAGGCGGAGGCAATTATTATTCATCCAGCCAGCTAAATGAGTTAGACAGGTGGAGAAGTTGGCTGCCACCTCAACCGGGCTTTGGGATAAAGTGACCACCAATTGTGTGCCGTCAGCATAGGATGCAAGGGGTTCCATATAAAGGTTGAACAACGTGGGGCTCAGAATAGAGCCCTGTGGGACCCCCTGCCTTAAGCACCGGGATGTTGATTTGAATGGGGGACAGTAAACTTGGAAACTCCTATCCGTAAGAAATGAGCACAGCTAATTGTAGGCAGATCCAACCACTCCAGCCTCACTGAGACGTGCTAGCAGCAATGAGTACGAGACGGTATCAAAAGCCGTACTCAGGTCTAGCAATACCAAGGCAGCTGTCTGTCCCTCGCCCATTTTTTGCCGGAGCATCTCTGTGGAGAAGAGAAGGGCAGTTTCCGTTGAGTGGCTTGCCCTAAAGCCGGATTGGAAAGGTGGAGTAGTTGGCCTTCTTCCATAAATTTCATTAGCTGGATATTAACTATTTTATCCACTACTTTCATGCAGAAAGGAAGAAGTGAGATGGGGCGGAGATTATCCATTTGAGATATATTTAAATTTACTTTCTTTTTTATAGGGATTACCTGAGCCATTTTCCAATCATCTAAAACAATTGAAACTATGTGTTTCAAGTTCTGCTCATGCAACGTGAGAGCAACACGGTGACTGCATTGAGAGTTACTCTGCACAAATCTACAACTTACATTTTACTCTCCATATCAAGCCACCAACAAGATACACAGGAAGCTGGGTAAAAAGGCCCACTATGCACTTCTCCGCTACCAAATAAACAGCCCACAGACCAGCGATTTTTCCTATCTCTTCTTGACTTTGACCATGTGCAGCCTTCTGGTGCCATTTGACTAGGTTTACACTAAAGAAATACCACATACAAAAACACAAAGTGAGAAACACAAGTTGAAATTATTCAAATACCAGTTTATAGCCCTTCCAGAATCTCAGATCATGCACAAATGGGCAATACATTTCTCTAAGAACTGTGACAACATTCTGCTCCTCCACCAGAAGTGGTGAATTTTCTGACAAGCTCATCTTCCTGCCAGGGTTGCCATGGCATTTCATTTACGTCACACAACACATTTATGCATTTTGGAAAAAAGCAGTATGAGACAGCCAGCGATGACCATGTAATAGCGCTTTTTTTCTGGCAAGAAGGGAGGGGAGAAATGGGGCAGGAGGGATAGGGCAAACAAACAACGGGGTGGCGGGACAGATAGGGCAATTTTTTTAAACAAACAGATGAGGGTGACCAGCAAATATCTCCTTTCCACTGGCTGTTTGTCTAATTCAGCTGCTTTCAGAGTTATTGGATATCGTTCAACCTTTATGCATCCTTATGCTAAAGCGGTGGACAAATACTGCAAGGTGAACTGCAGAGCAAAAAAGGCAAATAAAATTAATATGTGAGTGATATCAATATGAGGGAAATTGAGGTAGGGCTCAAAGGACTCAGACTAAACGTGGTGGTAAAAAAAACATTAATGATGCAAACCATTTAGTTACTAAAAAAATATAGTCAGAAAATGAGCAGACAAGGTGGGACTAATGTAGTCTGCCCCGTTATTTAGCATTTCCCAAGCAGACAAAAGGGATTTTATATTAAAAACATACCTGTTAGCTGGCTGACATTCCCACAAAATGTATGCAGAACTCACAGAGGTAGAGACACAAAACTGGACCAACCACAAACTCTCAGTTTCTGACTCAACAGCATGCATATGTTGACACACACAACGGATAATGCCAAACTGTGGAATAATGCATAGTGGCACAGACTGGTACACATAGGCTCGGCTGCACACACAGTCTAAGTCTGACTAAGCCAAAGCACATATTTTGAAAGTGTCCTGTCTGGGTGCAGACCGATGCAGTCAATCTAAGCAGACAAGGAGATTAACCCTTTGCGTGCTGGTGACGGAACCACTCCATCACCAGCCACGGACCTGCTTTGCTAATGATGGAGTAGTTCCGTCACGGCCCGGCCGCCACGCCTGCGCGGCATCAATTCCACGCCTGCGCTGAGTGTTTTATTGAGCGGGCGGGCCGTGACGGAACCACTCCGTCACAAACACAGCGCGCCTGTGGCTCCCCCACCAGCGCCGCGGTGGAATTACCGCCGCAGCCAAGGGGTTAAATGTGTTTGCCATTAAACTTCAGTTTTTGGCCCTATGTGCCGAACCAGAATCACCACAGGTGGCACAATGCACTACACTACCCTGCCTCAGCTGCCATTTTCTTAAGTGAACAATTGCATCAATATTTTATGTAGGACTTTATGCTGGCTAAATGTCAAGTATTCATTCTAGGATTATGTGAAATATAAACTTGCACTTTTTCAACAGGATAGTCCAACATCCAGCTTAGTTCACTGTAATGAAAACACATGCATATCAAGTTAGTTATACTTTACATTATACCAACAAAAGTCTTTAACAAGCATTGACAATCCCAATGGGGTCTTGCTTTAAAAGTTGGTTGCATGGTAATGTGAAGCTTTACAAGTAGATAGGATGGGAATGGAAGTGTATTTGTGTGGAAGCAAAGAACTGCAAAATAATGGTGCAGGTTACAAAGTCATGTTCCAGACCTAAAACTCCATGTAGGTTAATGTCAAATAGAATTCATCTATTGTCCTACAGTAATGGACCACAGAAATCACCATTTGACATCCTCACGTACACAACACGGCTCAAGAGCCATAAATTAGGCTCAGCTCCTATCAATATTCTCACAATGGTCTACTGGTCAAACTTTCGAAAGAATGTACCTTCAACACACTACATCTATATATGCAAAACATTGCTTCAAAGCCACAACATCTGGAAAGATCATTTCACTTGACTAACCACCCAAAGACCAGCAATGAACTACCATGCAACAAACGGAATACAAAGTAATATGAAAGAAAGTTAAATCCAATGTTCATAGACAGCTTTGACATCCACTCAATGAGAATCTCAGAAATGTAAAAGAAGGCTTGATTCTGAAAGCGATAAAGGGTCATATAATGTGCTAGAATGTGCTTTGCAAAGATTCACATAGCGCATAATCCCTAACCCCATTTCTACTAGTTGCTTGAAAGAATCATCTATGAACAATGGAGTCATGATTACAATGAGGAGCTCAGACTTTGGGGCAGGAAGGTTAATAGTGAACAAGTAACACATTGATAACTATTTGAAAATAAGGGAAAGTAGTGATGAAAAGAGGATGGATACAGAAAAAAGTACAGTAGTTGTAAATGTAGTTCTTGCAGAATTGCAAACAGCTATTGAAAAGGGACACTTCTGGGACTGAATGTCATACAAATGAAGGTCCTGCTATGGATGTCTAAGGGAATGTTTATCCACAGACAGGTTGTCACTGCTTTGAATACCCTGTGCGGCTGTCTTTTTCTGGTTCTTGAAATCACTAGTAGGCTGTGACAGGTCAGGCTATCCCATCCATCGCAGAGACTACAGACACTAACCTTAAGAATGATAATACTTGGGACAAGAACCCTCTGCTTGGTAATGGAAACATATGACCGGATTCCTGGGTGGAGTGGGACACCAAACTCTCAATATGTAACATTATGCCCAGAACGAGAAGTTTTCTCTGCACAGAATCGATATCTGGTCTGGGAGAGTTATTTCAGGGCTCTACATTGCAAGAGTGTCATGGCAGATGAGGAGAAGATTCACGAGCTGTTTTGTGAAGTGAAAGTGAAACATTGTAAGAAAGTACACCTGATGTGGTAAAGTAATGCAGACCAGTGGAGAATAGTCATGCTGCTTTGAAGGTGAAATGTGGAGCCAAGGCAGAGTCCAACAGAGTAGTGAATGAACACAAAGCCAGAGCCCAGATGAGAGGGAGAATGAAGCCAATGAAAAACACCCAGCTGAGGGGAGAGACAGATCTCAGGATAAGAGCCCAGCAGAAGGACTGGAGAGATGGAGACCATGAGAGATGAGGCTGGCTCATGAGGAAGAGAAACATGTGGAGCTTGGGACCATGAGCTATACTGGGTTAAACACAGCAGTCAAATAAATAGAGACGCTGAGTCCCCATGTCACAACCGCACACTAGGGAAGTGACCCAAGGCAAGTATTGAGGAATTGGTGCGTGAAGGATACTGACCTAGAAATAGTGCTTGACAAACTCTGGGGATGGTTGGGGTACAAGTAGAAGCAGGCAAAAGATGTGCGTATTTGTTCGGTGCAGGTGCTTGATATACATACCCAATGCTGTTTGCAGCCACTCTCGCCTTTTACTTTAATTAGCTTTGGGTTGGAAATTGCAAACATTAAATCCAAAATGTTTAGGCAGAAAATGGAACAGAAAGACCAATATCCAATATCACAAATTTTTTCAAATGGGAAACTCAGGATTCTATCCCAGGTCTTCAGAGCTCAATTTTCAATGTAGCAAGTCGATGTCTTGTCCTATCCAGCAAACCTCCAAAGGAGTAGTTAACGCCATACCTGAACCATCCGAACTCTTTACCTGCTTAGGAACATTTTGGATACATCGTTGAATGATGGTTGCAAGCAGTGAGTCTTGTTTTTATGAGATTTCCTCTTGGTGGTAAAGCTCTCTTTAAAAAAAGAAAGTTTCAAAAAAATCCAACACTACTTGCATATGCTAAAAGGGAATATGAGTCTAGTCTGAATATTTCAATTTTGTATTCTATTTTTCCTCCCAAGGTTTATACTGGCTAGTATGTGCATACTTATTAGTTGGAACACAGAAATGTCTAAGTGCACTGGATATCTGAACTGTAGTTTGCATGCTTTACACTGAAGCCAAAAGGTGTTAGTCTGCTCAGTACCATGTTCCCCACTTCCCTCCACCCTAAATTTGGGGGACTATATTCCCACCTTGCTAAAGCCCATTGTTCCCACGTCTATGCAGATGAGTGGGGCACATAAAGAAGTATTCTCCTCAAAAAAGAGTTGACCGACCATATTTCTGAAACAGTAGGCTCTACCAGCCCATGAAGTCTAAAATGCCATATTTCTAAAAGTAAATATGAAAGTTGCCCAAAAGTTTTCAGTGAGCTGAGGACGTCTTTGAACTACCTGCCGAGGTTGTTTATATTTTGTAAACTTAAACAATTGTAAGGAAAAAATGCAAGTTGGCATGTAATATCTCTTGTGAGCACTGCAGCGGATTACTAAATTAAACAATTCCTCCAGACACGAGGATTAATTGTTTTTCTGAACTCAGATAATTGTTAGTGCGTTTCTGCGGAAAGGTTCAATTCTTCAAAATGCTTACACCCGACATGCAGGATAACATAGTGGCAAAGCCAGGTACTTTGTAGTTTAAACACACTTTCACAAGACTATGAAAAAAAGAATACCACATCATGTGTTATATAAACACACAGACGTTTGGGTCGCAGAAGACCATTCATCAGTCTTTGAAATATTTATCTCTTGGGAGATAGATTATTTTCATAACGGTTTATACTATAAAGTGTCTGTCTTAAAGCGTGCCTGGGAGTAAATTAAACATGGTCTGACACCGAAGAATTATGACATCCCTCGTTACAGGCTTATCCCCTGGGATTGGCAGCTGCTCAGGATTGAAGAGACAGAGGAAAAGGAGGCAGTGAAGGAAGGAGAAAGACATAAAAAGGCAAACAACTAGGCCTGCCCTCTCCATTGATTTCTTGGAACAACGATTCTTGCCCCAGTCCTACTGGGCAACCTTATGGTGGAATGATAATCCCATACTTGGAAATTACCGTGCAACATGATATTGTAATTCCCAGGTGCAGTATTACGGCTGTGATGAGGGCCTGCTTATAAAATTGTAGGTGTGATCTTAGTAAAATGCTTATTTTGTCACCTCTTTTTTAACTTGTGACAGGGGAAAATGCATTCACATTGTGATATTTTTTTTCTTTTCAGTATCGGATAAATGCTAAATAAATTGTGCAATTCTGCTTCGGTTTCGAAATTCTGACCATAAATTCCACCTTTTTTACACAGCAGATTGCAACTACAGTGGGGACATGTTTTATAGATCAAGACAATGAATTTTAGCTGAATTGTATGTGTTACTCAAATTACTGAGCTTAGAAATAACGAGGCATGACGTCATTGTAGTCATCCTAAGTAATTAGAATTGAAAGAACGAATTTAGTAGGTATCTGCAGAATCGGTTTTAGTTTTAGCTACTTTAAGACCTTTAAAAGAGCTGGTGGCGGATACATTCTAGTTTTGGTTGTATGTACTGCTGTTTTCAGTATGTGAGAAATCGGCGCTATTTTCTAAGTCTAATCGATTTACAGAAATATAAAATAGTGATGGGATAATTGTTCCCGATTTCAGTCAATTTTCTGATGCCATAATTAAGAAGCAAAGGCTCTTATGAATAGGAAGTTTGCCAGATGTGGTCACGGTGCCGTGGCTAAAGGAAGAGATTACTTTCATAAACACATATGCTGTAAAAACATTGATATCTATGCATTCCCAGCTTCCCAGACAGGATAATAGGTTCAATAAAACATGAGAGTTTATTGACATAATGAGGATTGCAATTTATTACAACCTCTACAAAACAGTAATGGCAGCTACAATTTGTAATAATAGTAAGTGTAAAGTGAGCGCGCGACGCGGCAGACAAGATGGCCGCCCCTCCCTGAGCTCCGCGATTCCGGCGGCGCTTCACTTACGGAGGTCCCGCTTCCCGACAGCATTTTTGGTCGGAAACGGCGGATTATGACATCGGAACTGCCCCCCAGCACATGGGTATGTTCTTGAACATGTTAATGCATTTTTTGGGGCCATATTTGGCATAAATGCCGCTGCCTCAGCTCCGGCCGCCATTTTGGTTTTTTTCATTTTTTCGTTTTTTATAAAACGTCCTACTTCTGCATCTTCTGCTGCTCCTGTCTTCTCGACGGACATATGTCTTTCTTTATTGCTCCAGGAGACTTTCTTTGAGGTGCCTTGAGGTGATACTGCCCTAATTTTGGTGACTCTCTCCTGTCCTCATATTTCTATTGGAACCTGCCTGCTTGGTGCGTCACTGCTTCACTTCTACGCACTTTTGTCTACCACGGAGGTTCATTGTTCTTTACTGGGGGTTTTTTGTCTCCACTTCTGCAATTTGTTTGCTTTCACACCGCATGGTGAGCTGCTTTGTTATTTGCCTCACGCTGTTTTTTCACCTCAATCATCATGCAGCAGGCGCATGGCGCTAAAGCCTCCACTACAGTTTCTTCCTCACGCAAGGATCCTACATCAACAGGCAAGCGTCCCAAGACGGATCCCCCGTCTCCTTCTAAATCTCCGTCCCCTGTCACCCTTGATGACCTCATGGAGGAACTTCGTCTAATCCGCCCATTTATTGCGGATACTACTGCTACCCTGCAGAGATTAGATGACAAATGGTCCAACCTTGATCAAAGGGTCACTGACGTTGAACAAAAAATCAGTGACGCTCAAGATGTTGTTGCCAAGGTGGATAACCTCGCCAAGGAAGTTCAAGTACTCAAGAAAACGACCGAGGATTTGGAAAATAGAAATAGACGCAACAACCTGCGTATTTATGGCGTTCCAGAAAATTCAGAAGGGTCCGACATCATCCTCTTCTTGAAGTCACAAGTCCTCCCAATAGTTGGGCTGCCTAAACATGTCGATTTGAATATTCAGAGGGCGCATCGTCTTGGCCCAAAAAATTCCTCTTCCTCTTCAAAACCTAGAGGCATCATTGCATATTTTCTTTTGTATTCCAACCTCATGTCCGTTTTGCATTCAGCCAAACAACACAAGCAACTACTTTGGTCGGGCCATAAACTTTTTTTCTCTCAGGATGTCTCTAAACAAACTGCGTCACGTCGAAAGGAATTTCTCGATCTGCGGCCTACACTACGCTCCATGAACGCTAGATACGGCCTCATTCATCCCTGTTTCTTCAAGGTCACATACAAAGAGAGGTCTTATAGCTTCGAGGATCCGGCTGACCTACGCAGATTCATCCACTCCCACAGAGAAGATTCCATGGAACAAAGCGACTCTTAGTCTCTTTATGTTTTCTTCTCTGTATTCTACTCATTGTCTCTACTTGTGTTGTTTATTTATTTTCATGCATATGTTCTAATTGGTTTTTGTCTCCGCTGTTTTCTAGATTCGTCGTCCTCTGTTTTGATTGTCAGCCCTGCCATCGTACCGTGCTGTCTCTGTCTCCATTATTCCAATTCGCTGTTGTTTCTACTTAACTGTTCGGTAAGTCTCCTCCATTTGTTTTCTATTGTCGTGCTCGGTCATGGGTTCTTTTCTTTTACTCCATGTTTTTCCTCGTGTCTCTTTTTCCTGTTCCTTTGACCGGGTTTTCTGACATTTTCCCTTTTGTTCGGTCGTCTTTTCTTGCTGCTCCCGCTCTCACTTTATTGTCTCTTTTCTTCGTTATTTGTCTTGTATGGCTGGAACCGTTTTGGTTTCTTTCGCCATCCTTCTTTCTACTGTCTTTTTTCGGGTAGCGTTTGGCTCCCACCTCTTTTTTCTTCACTGCCCTCTCCTTTCCTTTTCTTTTCTTTTAAGTTTTTCCTACTATTTTCCTGTTACCTTTATTCTTTCCCCGTCATTACTCCTTTCTCTCATTTTGTATCATGGTTTTGGCTCCTCTCCTCTTCTCTCTTCTTCCACTCCTTCTCTCCATACGCAACTTCAAGTGGTAGTGCTGCCTAGTTCTTTCCTACTCTCTCTCATTCATTCCCCTGGCTGTTCTCTTCTCCTCTCTTTTCGCCTCACTGGGCTTGTCCCTATATGCCTTCTTTTATCTCCTCTCCTCTATCTCTTCATAGTTGCTGGGATTTTTTCTCTCTCCTTTTTCTCTCCTCTCCTCTTATGAAAGGTTTCAGACTCATTTCTTGGAATGTTAAGGGTCTTCGCAACCCTATTAAGAAACAACGTGTTGTGTCTCACCTTGCTCGTTTACAATGCCAAATTGCCTTTTTGCAAGAGACACATCTTACTGCTGATGAGTTGTCTAAGTTACGCAGACAGTGGGTTGGGGAAGTTTACTGTTCTCCGGCTGTTAACCGTAAAAATGGTGTTGTTATTTTATTTCATAAATCTCTGTCTGTTCAAATACACAAAGAAACTGCTGATTCTAATGGTAGGTGGTTGCTCCTAGACTGTACTGTTAATGATGTTCCTCTTTCCCTTTGCAATGTTTATGGTCCTACTGGGGTGGATAATTCTTTCTGGATTGCTTTTTCTTCCCTTGTATCCTCCATTGCCTCTGAAGATTTGATTGTTGGGGGGGATTGTAATCAATTGATGGACCCTTTCTTGGACCGTAAATCCCAAGCACGTTATGTCCCTAACAAGATGCAAAAGTCCTTCCACAGATCCATCTCTTCTAGAGGTTTAATAGATTCCTGGAGAATCTCTCACCCCGATTCGTTGGAATTTTCTTTTTATTCTCCTGTGCATGCTTCCCATTCCCGTATAGATTACATTTTTCTTTCCCACCATGCTTTCCAATTCATGACTAACTCTGAAATAGGTTCTATCCTGATCTCTGATCATGCCCCTATTATCCTGGATATGGATTATCCCTCCCCCACTCCCAAAACCCGTAGATGGCGCTTTAATAATTCTCTCTTACTTACCTCTTCCTTCACTGATTATTTCACCCACTTCATGGATGAGTTCTTTACTAACAACCTGAATACTTCCTCTGATTTCCACTTTATTTGGGATGCCTTCAAGGCTGCTGCTCGCGGCTGCATTATTGACTTTGTTGCTCGCAAAAGGAAGCAAGCGCGTGATAAAGCATCCTCTTTTCTTCACCGCATTAAAGAGCTTGAGCATCTTTATTTTACCTCCAACTCTCCTGATTCTTTGTCCTCCCTTATTAAAGCAAAAATTGAATTTAACAAACACTCTTGGGATTCTGCCTCTAACCAGCTTCTCCAATTTAACGCTAAAATCTATGGTGGTCGGAATAAAGCTGGTAGGTCTTTAGCGAATTATCTCAAAATCAAAAAACAAAAATCTAAAATTGTGACGATCAAGGATTCGCAAGGCTCCCTTCATTCCTCAGACTCTAAAATTCTTGATTGTTTTGTCCAATATTATTCTACCCTTTATACGCCTGAGTCCAATCCTTCCGCCACACTAATTGATTCCTTCTTTCATTCCATCCCTAAGCCTTCCGCACCTCTTGTAGATTTCTCTTCCCTCGATGCCCCCATCTCTGAATCGGAAATTCTTACGGCTCTTTCTCTTCTCCCTAAAGATAAGACGCCTGGCCCTGATGGTTTTACAGTACGGTTCTTTCTCCACTTCAAAACCGTTTTGGTTCCTTATTTGCTCCAATTAATTAATCATTTTCTCGCTACCGGTGAATCTAAAGGCTCTTTTACGCAAGCTATGCTTGTCCTTCTCCCCAAAAAAGATAAAGATCCTTCCCAGTGTAAAAACTATAGGCCCATTTCCCTCATCAACACTGATTGTAAGATATATGCTAAACTCTTAGCTCTACGCATCAACTCCGTTGTTCCTGATTTAGTTAATATTTATCAATCCGGTTTTGTTAAAGGCAGGTCTATCACTGATAACTCAAGGACCCTTCTCAATATTATGCACCTTTCTGCCAAAATGGACACTCCTATTGCGGCTATTACCCTTGACGCTGAGAAAGCTTTCGATCGTGTTAATTGGGATTTTATGTTTGGTGCACTTCGTTGGCACGGTTTTAGCCCCACTATCCTCAAATACATTAAATTGCTCTATTCTTTTCCCTCTACTTCCATTTGGGTTAACGGTTCTCAATCTCCTTATTTCCCCCTCCACAGAGGCACTAGACAAGGTTGTCCGTTATCCCCTCTCCTTTTTATTTTGGCATTGGAACCTTTCTTGGAGAAAATTCGACAATCCCCCGAATATTCCGGTTTCATTTACAAAGATGTTGAAATCAAATACACGGCTTATGCTGATGATATCTTGCTTTATATTTCAAATCCTATTGTTGCCCTTCCCGCTTTTTTTTCTTTACTCCGGGATTACTCTTCGGTCTCCGGCTATAAGTTAAATGTAGATAAGTCAGAGGTCCTTCCTCTTAACAAACATTGCCTTCCCCATATGTTTCATGGCTCAGGCTTTGAGTGGAACCCTGGACATATTAAATGTCTTGGTGTCCTGTATGCTAGCACCATTAGAGACACCATTAAACTGAACCATTCTGATGTTCTTAAGAAACTCTCCTCCCTCATTGATCGTTGGTCCCCGCTCTTCCTTTCATGGTGGGGTCGTCTTTCCACTATCAAAATGATGCTCCTTCCTATAGTTAACTTCTGCCTTTCTATGCTTCCTGTCTCCCTTCCCCATTCCTTCTTTAAATCTATCAATGGACTCTTCTCTAAATTTCTCTGGAACAAGCGCAAAGCCAGGGTGTCTCTACTCCGCCTCCAACAACCTAAACATCTTGGTGGTGTTAACTTCCCCAACATCTCCCGCTTTCACTCCGCCTTTTCCCTCAAACAGATTTGGACTTTTCTCCACGACTCTTCTCCCCCACCTACCACGGCATGGAGCTCTTTGGAATTGGCTCAACTTCTCCCCTTCTCGTTTTTTACAGCTACTAATCTTACCCAGCCGCCTCAGAAGTCTGTCTCTCCTATCTTTAAACACTCTAAAGCTTTGACTCTTGCTCTTTTTCGTTCTTTTTCTTCGTCTTCCGACCTTCATTTCAATACTCCTCTCTGGTACAACAAATCTCTTAAACTCCGCAATCGGGCACTTTTCTGGAAGGAATGGATCGATAAAGGCATTCTTACTTATAAACATCTCCTTTCGAATGGCTCCTTACTAACCTTCCAGGAACTCCAGGATTCCTTTGGTATTTCCACCAAATATCTCTCGTCCTTCAACATCCTTCTTCCCACAATATCCTCTCTCATTCTTCAGGATGTCCCATCACTCCCTCCTCCTCCCTTACTTGCCTCCCCACCAAACTTCCTTATCCCTTTTAGGGCCTCGGCCATTTACAAGTTACTATCCCCCTCTCCCACAGATAGGCCCAAAACCCGTCTTGAGTTTAGATGGGAATCTGACCTCGACCACACCTTTTCCTTGCTCACCTGGGACTCCATTTGGTCTAGAATTCACTCTGTATCTCGCTCTGCTAGTACCACACAGACCTTTTACTTTTTTTACAATCGACTCTATTATACCCCTAATGATCTGTACAAATTTAAATTAATTGCCTCCAGCAAATGTTGGTCTTGTTCTAGTCCTACTAGCGATTTGTTCCACATGTTTTTTCTTTGCCCTAGAGTCAAATCAATGTGGTCCAGGGTTTGGACTACACTTAACAAAATTCTGTCCACTGTTGTTCCTTTTGATATTGTTACCATTTTTTTGGGTGGTTTAGCCCCAGTTTGGAATGTTTCGCAGCATACCCGCAAATTTATTGACCTTTCCATTGCCATTTCTCTTCAAGTTATCACTGCTAATTGGAAAGACACTACTAATGTTGCTTATAATGCTTGGTGGAATCTACTTTGTCACCATCATAGACTAGATCGTGCTTGTGCTTCGACAATTCCACTGTTGATAAAACGTGATTTATTGTGGTCTCCTTTGACAGAATTCTTGTCCAGAGACGCCTCATGATCATCCACATTTGTTATTTCTCTAATATTGGTTTTTTTTATTTTTTATTTGTGTTTTTCGCCTAATTTTTGAAATGTGATGATGTTTTCCGCCTAATTATTGATATGTGATGGTGTTTCCCTTTGCACCTCTCTCCCCTCCCTTCCCTTTCATCCCTTTTTTCTTTTCATTTTCTTTTCTCTTTTCCTTTTCCCCCTAAAAATTGAAAAGTTATAAAAGCATTTCTCCTTAGTATATTTTCTAACCCTTCTTGGGGTTTAACTTTTCATTTGCAATGTTTTCGATCTTTTTTTATTTATCTCATGCTGTTTCCTTTCTTGCCATTGTACTCCTGTTTTACATTGTTTTTCACTATTCAATAAAGCTTTTCAAACTTAAAAAAATAGTAAGTGTAAAGATGGTGAAAGGGATCCAATTGCAGAGCTTCACTAGAGAATCTATTTTTCAGTTTCTAATGCCTCAGCCTTTTGTGGGTCGATCACTAGAACATGACAACGCATCCTAATCTTCACAAAAGGTGCTAAACTCAAAGGGGTATATTCACCCGAATGTGTGATGACTACGGCAAGAGTAGCGTAACGCAACTTTCAACATCGCAGCCTATCGTGGGAAAATAACCCCGTGTCAACGTGGAATCCACAACGAGCCAGTAGCATGCGATAGTCTGCAAAACCGCGGCCAATGTCAGTGATACAACCACCTTGAGGGAGACAAAAACACAAACCACAACACCAAAAAACCTGCGATGGGCCAAAGCGCGATGAGGAAATCAGCGATATGCAGTGCCAGGCCTGCAACACACACCTGGCAGGCGGAAATAATCACAATAAAAGTAGAAAAAACACCCAAACACAAACTGACCTACACCCAAGTACCATGAAGGCAGCCGGAGCAGGCGCAGTGGATGAGCGCAACCCCACAAGTACCCCGGACGACCAACCCGGGACTTTGGGGACAGGAAAGGGCAAGGACAAGAAGAAGAGGAAGACGAAGTTCAGTCCGCAGGTGAACAGGATCATAGTCATGGAGGTGATAGAACACCCTCAACAACTGTTCATCACCTCCAAAAATTGAATATGATGGGACATCGTGGACAAGGTGAATGCCATCGGAGAGCACAAGAGGAGAATGGACGAGGTTAAGAGGCGTTGGAATGACCTCAAGCGGAGGACCAAGGAGAAACTCTCTGCCAACCAGAAGGCAGCAACGCAGACTGGAGGTGGGGGCCCAGCGTCACAGCTCGAGCTGAATGACATGGAGGAGCTGGTGTCAACAGTCATCAGTGTGGAGACTATGGTCGGAGTCGGGGATCGGACACTGCTTGACAGGACACAACACATCCACAACAGGGTGAGTGACCACCAGGTACTGGGGGATGGGTGGAGATGGGCACAATGACACACATGCATAATCAAGTGGAGCACAGTGACATCCACAATGACTCTGGGTCCTCGCCCAGATCTACAGAGTGTCACAATGTACAATGCCAATCTGTCTGAATGATAACATGTACCATGCGGATACATACATGGGACACATTGTAAAACACCATCTCCCCTTCACATCACAGGGGCACTGTCAACACCTCCTGCAGAGCAGTCCCAGTCATATTCACTGATGCAGACGAGGACACCATCAGCATCGACACCCAAGCCCTCCAAGAGATCATTGACATCATCTGCCTCTCTTCTTCTCTTTCTCTCTCCCCCTCGCTTCTTCTTTCTCTCTCCCCAGCTCACCTCCAGGATCAGGGCAGCCCAGCTACATCGAGGAGACCCCATCCACTACCCAATACACCCAGCAGGAGGCACCCACAGCCCCGGCATTCCCCCAAGACCCCCAAGAACAACACATTGCCTTCCAACGCTGTGTGCTGGAGTGCCAAAGGAAGACCGCAAAGCAGGTGCGGTTAGGCTTCTGCATCATGGCAACCAAACTTGATGCCATCCTTGGTTGTGCAGGCCCGCTCCATGGTCTCCAATGAGCCCTGACTGACATCACTGGAGTCATAACGCGAAGAGAAGAACACCTGTTCGCTCAGAGTGGCTCCAGCAATACCAGCTGTGAGCTGTCACACTTGCGGAGCCTCATAGAGGACATGGTGCGGATGGAGGCGGAATGGATGGCAGCCACCACTGCACATCAGCGGAATGTAGCTGGGATCTACCATGCCCTGCAGATCCTCATCATGGCATTGCTGCCACAAAGTGTGGCGATGATGAATGCTGCTACCCCCACACCATCCACATCTCTTCCCCCTGGTGTGTCTCTGCCTCCCAGTGCAGCAGGCCTAACCACTCTGTCACCTGATGTGTCAGTGGGACACAGTGCTGCAGCCGGGACAGCAACACCCACAGGTGAGGCAGAGCACTCATCCAGGGACGAGGACGTGGATATGCCTGTGATCAGAAGGAGTCAGTAGCATTAATTTCCGCCACCTGGTCTGTTTCTGCTTGGTCCCGCACATGGCCTCATGACCTTCCACTCAGATGCACTCACCTTGGACAACGACATTGGACTGCCACATCCTGCTTGAGGACCAATGACGTGGCGACCAGACTGCGGACTGTACCCTTCCTCTTCTGCAGTACTTGTCATCCCCGGATGGACTCTGGCTGGCCCTCCACGGGCCCATATGGTGTAGAGTGCTTGGCATTGCCCTGTACAGCTCCAGCTGCAGAACTGCACTGGATGTGAAATAAACATCCAGTAATGCACCCCTGTGCCATGTCTTTCATCATTCATATATGTATGTGTGGATGAATGTATGGTCAGTGATTTCCCATGTGTCAATGATGCTCATCCTGTGGGATGCCAGTCAGAGGGTGCTACATAGCAATTTGTGTAATGGGTCCCGTGGACACCACAACAGGGACACACGCATCAGCCACTTCCTTGTCCGGACATGGACTGAACCACGCCCAGTGCCCACAAGTCATTTTTGCAAGCCCTGCGCTGTTCGGGTGTACAGCAGGCCAGACATCTCCGCTAATGCTCCGAGGGGGGCCTCATTGCTACCCGTCGCAGGCGTACTTGCTGGTGGTGTGTAGGTCACTGGTCTAGTTGTCAGCATGTCACAGCCACTCCCTGAGGGCAGGTTTGCACACACACCACACCCATCCGGCACAGGTGTCACAGGCCATGTGACCCCACAGAAATAAGGGGCCGATGACATCACATACCCCTATGCCGGTGGTGACTGGGTGAAGGACCCGAGGCCTTGAGGCCAGCACAGGCCTACCATCACGTGGCACTGACTGGGGGTTGAACAGGTTGTGCGGCACACTGTGCATTGTGGTCGGCCCAAGCACCACACCACGGAACGCTGACTGGGGTTGAACAGTGTTTGTGACACAGTGTGCATTGCGATCGGCACAGGCACCCCACCACGGTACGGTGACTTTGGGTGCACTGAGTCATCTGCACCTTAAGCTGCTGAACAGGTGTGCAGCCTGCAATGGTGCTGGGTGCCCTGGTATGTCCTATGCCATGAAGTAATCATGACCCAGCACCAGTTGTGAGACCTGGTGGCCTGCGCAGCACGGCTGCATGGTGTGGAGGGTGCCATGTCCGCGGGCCCAAGGGCTTGTGGCTTGCAGCTGCACATGGTGGGACCTCCTGTCTACACGCCGGTGGTGGAAGGTGAGCAGTCAGGCCTGGGTGTGCATGGGCGAGCAATGTTGTCTTGTGCAAGTGTGTGTACTGTGCCAGTCATGTACCTGGACTCTGTTTCAGATGACGGCTCTGACTCGGATGTGTTACCTGGTGTACTGCTATACATACCAGCAGGGCCGGACTGGCCGTAGCGGGCACTAGGCAATCCCCCGGTGCGCCGCACGGGTGGGGCCAGTTTTGGGCTTCCTGGGGGGCCGTTTTTGTTACAGTGCCATGTTTGCAGCATAGCAAAATCAGTCCTGTAACAAAATTGGCAGAAAACCGGCCCTTGCAAAGGGCTCAGCGGCACACTCAACCCTCCCCCCCACGGCCAAGCACTTTACCATCGCCGGTTTTGGTTCCCTGTCCGGCCCTGCATACCAGCAAGTGGTTGGAGACACACCGGTGGAATGTGATGTGAGCAGTGTGGCCTGGGTGTGCAGGGGCAGCACTCTCTCTTCTCTCTCCTCCTCTCTTCTTTTCTCTCTCTCTCGCCCTCTCTTCTTTCTCTATCGCTCCCTCTTTTATTCTCTCTCTCTCACCCCCTCTCTTCTTCTCTCTCTCTCTCTGTCCCCCTCTCTTCTTATCTCTCTCTCCCCCTCCCTTCTTCTCTCTCTCTCTCTCTCTGCCTTTCTTCTTCTCTTTCTCTCTCCCCTCTCTCTTCTCTCTCGCTCTCTCTCCCCTCCTCTTCTTCTTCTTCTCTCTCTCTCTCCGTCTCTCTTCTCTCTCTCTCCCTCTCCCTCTTTTCTTCTCTCTCTCTCTTCCCCTCTCTTCTTCTCTCTCCCTCTCCCCCTCTTTTTCTCTCTCCCCCTCTTCCTCTCTCTCTCTCCCCCTCTCTTCTTCTCGCTCTCTCTCTCTTCCCCTCTCTTCTTCTCTCCCACTCTTCTCTCTCTCCCTCTCTCTTCTTCTCTCTCTCGTTCTCTCTCCCTCTCTTCTTCTCTCTCTCTCCTTCGCTCTCTCTCTGTTCTTTGATGTGCGTAGGACACACCTTCTCATCATGTATTTTGTCTTGCAGGCTGTCACCTACGATTGTCCCAAGAGGAGCCGCCTTGTGTCTTCATTTCATTTCAATGTTCATTTCAATAAGGTTTCATTGGTTGCTTCAAAAGTGAATGTGTGATGCTCATTTCTGTAAGGACACATGAATGTCACCAGTTGTGATTGTGCGACATCAGACGGATTATTTTGTACATGTTTAGGTGTAGCTGATGTGGCAAGTCTTTGTTTGGGGGGTGCCAGGGAGGGGTGGTCCTGAGTGTGGTGTTGGGGGGTGTTGTGGTCTTCTTGGGTGTCCGTGCTGCTTGTTCAGTTGCTCCATGGCATCTGTTTGTCTTCAGGTGTGGCCCTGGGCTGAGCTCCCTTTTGTGGTACAGGCTGTGGTCAGACTTTACACCAGGTCAGAGCAGGTGTTAATTTCCTGCTGCTAACACGCCTTATCGCGTGTTTTGTGTTCTTATCGCTGATCTGGCTGGTTGTTTAGAATGTTGAGGTGTCGTGTTGTCGCAACTTTTTGCACGGGAACGCCTATTCTGCATCTCAATAGCGATAGTTGCCAGGGGTCCTCTGTGGTGATGTTTTTTTGCGGCTGATATCGCGGGTAAACTGGTGCTGTGGGCTGTTAACACCAGCTTGTGAATGGGGAGGTAAATTTAGCACGACTTTGGCTGTGATAAAGTGCTGTTAATTCGGAGATAGCTCCTTGTGAATATGCCCCAAAGTCTCCCATATGAAACACAAAGTAGGGCCTCTTTCTATTACGCCTTTATCACTGGTAGATTGGCTTCTGACTCAGAGACCAGACATCGTATCACACCGATGGGCTAATGTCCAAGCTAGAGCCCAGCCTTCAGATCTGGAATGAGCCAAGAGCTACTTCATACACGGCGCTGTCTCTGCTGCCCTCCCAGGCACCTACCTGTGTTCATGGTTCAGCCATCTGCAATGTCAGTTTCTGATATAAGTTGACTAACTTAGAGAAGTCCTGGAGTAGAAAATTGGGACAGGAAGTGAGCATCCATAGTTGCCCAAAACTGGGAAACTGTGGCTACTTCTCGTAGCTAGACTCTCCAGTTTACATCACCCGTACAGGTACAGCTTTTTACAACCACTCATATTCCTTTTTTTAAACTTTATTAAGCTCTTGAAGGGATGGAACTTAAAAAAATACACACATGGAAAGGAAAAATATTTGCACCCGCCTTAATTCGAATCCCCTTTTCAAGGAGTTTTCGCAAGTAGAAGAAGTGAGTATGTGCATTTTGACTGGGGCGCAGTTTTATTTTACTGTCAATGATTCCAAGAATAAGCTTAGAATACTTGTATATTTCTTACTTTCAAGATGAAGCTTTTTTTTCTAAAACATACAACAATATTTTGTGGCATATCCAATTAAAGAAAAAATTAACCAAGAAGAAGATTGTGATTACGGTCAAGCCATTCTAATTTTACAAATATATTAACCTTGCACACATGATTGCACTATCCGCCTACACAGCCTATAATACTGTGCAATCTCTCAGTGTAGCGGCAAGTGCGTTTTTTGGGGGAAATAGAACAATATTTTACAATCAGAGTTCACATAAAGTTAAAGTTAAATATACATGAGAGCCGTTGCCTGACTATAATCTCTACACTATTACAGCATTTTATCAGCAGAATAACACATTGGACTTCGGGAATTCATGTCTCAATTTATAGGATTACACTCAGCACTTTCTGTCAATTTGTAATGCGAATGGACTTGAAGACACTTTAAATAATGCATTTAATATGGATTCGGAGCAGAGATACATTGCACTTCATCAATAGCCAGTAATGCTGTAGAATTTAATATTAGAATGCTGTGTTTATTGAGGCACTTTTTCATTACTTGTAGATCTAATTCTTGGGCACACTCAATCTTGCTTTCTTAATGTCCACAGCAAGGCACAGCTACAAAAAGCCTTGGTTTACAAAGCGATTTTGCAGTAGCAAAACAAGCGATTTGCAGCGATACTCTATTTGCGTCTGCAAAATGTATTTTTGGTGCGTACTAAACCTATTTTGTGTGCTGGAAAAACATTTCTGACTCACAAAATAGGTTTAAAGAACGATTGAAATCTCAGTTTTTGAAGGGGCGTGAATGGAGCAGCCCCTCCTAATTACAATTTTGTTGGTTTGTGACCATAGCTGTGGCAAACCATTAAAAAGTTATCACCTGCTCAAAGAAGGGGGTAGCAGATTTGCAAAGACGAAGATGTGTCTGTTGGACAAATTTCCTTCTGAGAATTCTGTCCGACAATGTCGTGGGGAGCAGGCAGTGGCCCTGGAGACCATTGCCTGCTCACTGAGTCTGTTCCAATTTCTTTTTTTTCTTTAAAACAGCATCAGTGCCTGCCTTAAAAAAAGTTATTTTGGAACTAACTGCAAACACAGGGCTGGCGGCAGTGGCATGGATGCAAAATGACGTGTCACCTCGCAGAATGGAATGAGTGGCCATAAGACTCCTACATCTTGGAGATATTCACTCGACCTTGACTGAATAGGGTCTCACTGAAGGGTTGAGGGCATCTTGAAGGTTGAGGACCCGCCCCCCCACACACACACGTCGCAGGGGCTGCAGGGGCCTGCATTACTCCCCGGATGGCATTGTGTCTGTTGTATGTTGCAGGCCTCCCTCTGTGCCTGTGTCAGTAGAAAAGAGCAATTTGCCAAATTAATATTCATTAGGCAGGTCATTCTGCGACCTCTTGAGATTGGACATTTTGTGAATCCATTTATTAATAGAAAGGGTCCACTGCACATTTAACGCATGGTCGCAAAATGTTGGTGTGCTGTTTGTGACCACTTTTTGCAACCAGTTTTGTAGTACATCGGACCTTACGTCTATTTACCCAAATGTGCATAAAGAGACTCTTGTCCTCATTTAACACGTTTTGGTTATTCCATGGAAATATGGGGAGTTGGTAATTAAGATACCGAATCCAGTATCTCTTCAAAGTTACCCTTTAACTAGAGGAAACAGGGATTCCATGAGTTTTTCTGCATTTACTGAGGGCGAATTTGGCACCATATTTTTGCGGTGCTAAAAAGCAGTTGTTTAAACAATACTCCCACACTACAGAAGAAATAACACCACATCGCTTTAAATCACACAAAAAGGGCGACAATATCTACGCCATGTTTTATACGAATCCAAAGACCTTTATTTAGATTGTGCACGAGGTAAACCGAAGAATGTTTTGCTATTCAGGCGGCTTCACACACTGGATTCAAGACACCTGCTTTGTCTTTGTCGTCCATTTCAATTTGTTAATACGCACTTGACACCAGTTCAAAACATCTTGCTCTGTAAATAAACCGAGGAATTTCCAGCGAAGCGTTGCGCGCGTGCCTTTCTGGATGTGTGAAGCTCAGCCAGCCACCTGCCCTTCATGAGCTATTTTGGTCAGAGCGGTGGTCTGTATGCACACTGACCTTTTTCAGGCTACCGAATTTGTTTTGTACCCAGCAGCGTAGCCTGTCATGACGCAGGTGTGTGACTCTGTGATGGGTACAACAGGCACCGAAAACACACGAGAAGCCAACCAACCGTACGACTGTGCGAGAAGGCCATGAAAAGATATAAGTAGGGAAAAAAGCGCGAGCTAATGTCCATGAATTGCTATTTCCAGTTTTTATTCTCCCAAAAAGAGAAACTCGCAGCCAAAATACAGCCGTTTCAGTTATGCATCTGGGGTGGAGGTGACCCCTCTGAACCTAAATCTGCCCACCATTCTCCATTTGGCATTTGCGGTTGAGGACAACGGAGGCAATTTGTTTTCATATTTGTGCACCCTCTTGTAAATGTTCACAGGGTCGGGCTGTGACAGATATTAGACCTGGGCAGCAAAATAATAGTGTCCCCCATTAGTGAATTAGAGAGCTAAAAAAGTGGCCCCTGTTTTGAAGATGTGGCAGTTTTCCACTTGTGAAAACACGCTGTATAGGTGTTTTGTAAAGAATTTGGGCTTGCTGAGGGCAATGTTGTTTTAATATCCGAAAAATCAATAGTGGGAATCTGCCCAGCAGGCCATAAAACAGGCTCACGAACAGCCAGAAAATTTGTCCACGCACTGACATCTCATTTTAGTGCAGGAAAAACTGTGTCGACCCTTTTTTTTTAATTCATAATGTCTACCACTTCTTATGTTAAAGATCTTACCTTGCGTTACATAGGTGGAGAAATTGTATCTCCTCTGCTGGGCTTGTGTCGTCATCATAGGGCTAACACTTCCACTCCATGTGTCATGACAGGCATAGGCTCTTGCCAATGGAGAAATCCACCAGGTGAGGGCTTCTACCCACCACAAGTCATGGGATGACATGGAGGGAGATATTTGCATTGGGTTTACCACAAGGAATTTATGACCCACACACCCTATGTAACAGGCAACTGCAACTGTCAAATCAGCATTTTGTGGCAGGTGGGTCTCACCAACCACACGGGCATGTGGCACCAGCTGCATTGTGGGAATCCCCATTACACAGGCAGCATAGTCTCTCTTACCACATACCACTCTGCACGGCAGCATGCTTTATTAATGCAAATTGTGCATCATAAAAAAACAACAGCACAGCAACCTCAATACAGCTAGAATCAATCAGTGAATGTACTACCTTTTGGTTGTAAGAGTATAGCAGCACCGTAAGGAAAGTCCCATTATCCAATGTAATGCATGAAACCCCTGTTTAATCAAAGTGTTCTTGGGTGGCACAAACACAAGAATATAGAAAAAAGTCATTGAATCAGAGCAGAC
The DNA here is from genome assembly GCF_964261635.1 of Lissotriton helveticus. Classification (NCBI taxonomy): domain Eukaryota; kingdom Metazoa; phylum Chordata; class Amphibia; order Caudata; family Salamandridae; genus Lissotriton; species Lissotriton helveticus. The sequence goes on along the minus strand of NC_136072.1, from coordinate 685,804,070 downwards.
ACTTGGAATAGACAACAAAACCATCCAGATATGAGCACGGGCAGGGTCGGATTGGGATCACAATTCGGCCTGGGCACCCCTTTAAAAAAGTGGCCTACATTCTCGGATTTCACCCATTTATAAAACAGCATTTGCTAGTCACAATGAGCTCATTTTTAGAGAAATGTTTGATAAACTACATATTTTAAAGCTCATAGAGCCAGAAACATTGGTGAAATCTAGAAGCACTGCATTTTGACTGGGCGAGTGAGTTGAAATAAAGTGGCCCGAAGGCCACAACTCCTGATGTGGCTATGTTTGCCACCTGCCCATTTTGAAACGAGCATTACTGGTACTTTAATGTCCTAGTCGTAGGAAAATGAAGAAAGTCACCTAATGCTGGTATTTTCTCCTCTGATCAATAGGTACTTGAAACAACAAATATAAGGTGAACAGAGTTTTAAATGTGGTCTAAAGCTGCTATAACGATCCAACACAGATAGTTAAAAACTAAACAAAGGCAGAAAAGCCATGTCAAGAGGAATACGGACATTTTAATTATTGTTTAAAGAATTCTCTTTTATTATTATTCCAGCCTTTGCAGACTCTTAAAACATGAGCAAACAGAAGATTATTTTTATTGTAGTTTTAGAGTGAACTTGGCCCAACAGCAGCAATTATATGGGCATCAGTCACATTACAGAAGATCAAATTACTTTTTTTGTTAGACCTTGGGCAATTAAGTCATTTGCCCAGAATCACAGGATGTTGAGCCGAGGGTGGAAATCAGACCTATTTCCAAATTCAGCAGCTCTGACCGTAACATTACATCCTCTCAAGTTTTCACTATGTGAAAGATGCCTCACATTGAGGCCTATGTAAACATGCACCCCCTTTACCAAGGCCTGATAGACTCTGGTGCTGAGGTGCCAACAACAGGCCCCCAGCGGGGTCCCTTCACTTACTTTTGCCCCTCCCTAGCCAAGTATAGCCTCAGGGCGTTGGCTGCCAGGGGAGGGGTGAAGTAAAGCACGGAGCTGCTGCTGCTCCAGGGGAGCTGAGCTGATAATGGTCCATCAGCAGCATAACCTGCTCCCAGCCAGGCACCTCAGTTTAATAACACAGCAGGGAAGTGAGACACTGCTTCTGAGCATCTGCCCCGGCCCCATGGGGGCCAAGCTAAAGTCTGCAGGGGCTAGAATACTGACCGGGCGACGTTGCTGCAAGCTACCCCCTCCTAGTCTGCCTACCCATGATGCTGGTACCACATTACAGAGGCTGGGCGGGTGAGAGGCAGCAAGGCTCTGTGGGCCGGTTGATAGAGCTAACAAAAATCGGCCCACGGGTGACCGTTAGGCACCGGCCCATTGGCCGACGCCTGACTGCCCGCCTTCCCAATCCGATGCTGAGCAAGGGGCAAACCCAAAGCTCACCCTAAATATATCTAAGCATTTGAAACAATAGGTCTGCCAGTCTGTAGCCGAAACCTAATTATGACCACCAAACATGCAAGGCAACTAACAGTGATGCTGCAAATGCAACAACAACAAACTGCTCTCTCTTTGGTGGAACATCATCCTTCAGAGCATGACCCCAGCGCCCTAAGAAAAAAAGGGCTTCAGGTTTTTTTCCTCATGCTTTGATAAATGCTTGGGGTCCATTAGGATGATGGGCGGACTTTGTCCGTCCGTCATCCTAGCGGGGTTTGGGACCACCCGCCATAAGGGCGGGGGTCCCAGGGGTGGTATTAGGATGTGCCCGCCACAGTGGCGGGCGCATCCTGTATTTTTAGCATTGTGGCGGGCGGTGCTCTCTGCACTGCCCGCCACAATGCTAAAAATGCTTTCCAGCATTTGCATTTACAAAGCGGCAGGCACCGCGCGGTGCCTGCCGCTTTGTAAATGCAAATGAAGGGGGGTACCACAGGTACCCCCCGTGTGCACCCCCCTACTGTCCTTCATTTTGGGGGCCTGCAGGGGGCCCCCAGAGTAAAGTCCGCATGCCTTTCCAAAGGCATTGTGAAATGCCTATCATAATATGGCTGGCAGTGTCTGATAGACACCGCCACCATATTATTCCTTTTCTGCCCCGGCCGCAAGGCGACCGGGGCGAAAAAGCGGCGGATGGAAAGTCCCCCCCCGCCATACTAATATGGTGGGGGGAAAACGAGAGTTGATGGCGGGCGGATTGCCCCCGCCAGGCTGGCGGTGGCCACCGCCAGCCTTTCGGGGGCAATCCGCCCGCCATCATAATGGGCCCCTTAGTGTTTGTTACACATTGCAGTATCTGTTTTGCTCCTTCTAAATCACCACTCAAACTGTAGATATTGTGATAAAGGAGGCTTTCTGAATCCATTTGTGCCTTACTCTCATTCCTATAATAAGTAGGCACTCGAGTTAACTTATCATTGCCCACCTGTCATGTCCCTAGGATAACATTCTGCAGCCATATCTTTCATGTTAGGGCTGTTCGCCAAAAAGCAATATGGCATGGAAAACCAGCGGTTTGACATGCACCCCCAACTATGGAAAATAATATAAGTCTAATATGATCCACAATATCAACAAAACACTTTTCCAATCACAGCAAATATACAATAATCAATACTAATGCAGAATACCGTGAATGTATCTGGCAGACATTACAAAGTTCAAAACGTACTTTGACTTCAGTTTTACACTTTTCAAAAATGTTATTGTTCAGTTAAACGATTAGAAAATAAGGTTGTGACTCGTTATGCAACAGCAGTGTGACTTTATTTCTGGAGCTTTTGAATAAACTACTTATGTATGTAAATAATTAATGGGGCTTCAAGTCTAACAAGATCAAGAACAAACAGATCTTAGCTAAATATATTTCTTCAAAACGCTAGGAAAAGATGTTTCCTCTTGCAGAGCTCTTAAGTTTATCAAAAGGTGCGAATATTTTTTTAATTCACATAATGCTATCCACATGAATTGATGAATTCTTGCCAAATTATGAAATTAAATACATCCTGCTTATAATACTTTGATTATGAATTTATCTTAGATTGCAAAGCTTGTATGGCCTAGCATATTGTAAATCACATACATTGTACATGCTTTGTTATTGAAACTGAAGTACTTCCTCATATGGAGTAGATAAGTAGGACCGAGTCAAAGGCAGGATCAAAATACCCAGTGGATAGGGCCCCATTGTGCAAAGTTCCATCTCTGTCCAGAACTAGGTGTATTATGATTAATTTGTTATGTATGGCTCTCATTGAGGGCTCTATCGTTTATTGCTGGTTCTGAATCTCAGAAGCCACTGCTATGACATAGCATCAGTTGATAACAAAACTGGTTACCCGCTGTTATGATGTTATAAAAAGCCTTCCAGGCCAGGCTGACAGGTCTCCCTGACACCCTGTCAGCACAGTGTTGTATGTCTGCTTTGACTGACAGAAATGTGTAAGTTAATGTAGAAATCCAATGACTTGGGGGTAGATGCAAGGTTGGAAGGAACCAGCAAGTTACTTGCAATTGGGCCAGTGTGTGATCTTTTTTTTTTTTAAATCATGCCTTTATTAAAGAGAAGAAATCAAGGCCCAGATGCCCTAAAGTGTTGCTTGATCATTTGAGTGATAATGCAAAGTGATGTAAATGATAGCGTCTATCAATTTTCATGCACAAATTATTTTTGTGGTGAAAGTCTTCGCGAGTGCAGAACTAAATGAATATTGTGTCACATAGAACGGAACCCCCCCATATTTCAGTCAAAGTGTAAGATGTGTTGCAATCATGAAAACACACATATTTTGGAATTTACCCATGGGAAGTAGTCTTCGTTAAGACAGTTGGAGTCGAGGGTATGCCTTGAGTACAAAAGTCATGCAAATTACTGCTTGATAGCTTCTGTACCGGCGTACACCACTAACCCACTCTTTAGGATCAGATAAGCATGGCTTTGTTTGAATTTGCATCTGTGAAGACTTAACACAGTGTAAATTTGACCCTTACAATTTTAAAACACTGCAGATTTTTACAGAGCTTTGCATTGGGCGAGACTTATCAATCTGGCTCCAGTTTTGGTCAGGTTAAACTTGAGAGACTTCTTCGACCCAGGATAATAAGGTACCCTAGTAGTCCCTTTAAGCATTGATTATTTATACGTTATTATGTAAGATTTGAGTGTTATCAGCATATTAGTGTAGTGTCATGTTTTTTTTGACCAGCAGGCCTCAGGGTGCACTGTTTACAAAAGTCCTAGAACTGGTTTAAGGCTAGAGGTTTGGGGATCTTTGTGCTTGAATGCAGGAACAGGGGATTTGGAGGACTCCATTTACGTGTATGGATATTCATCAGGAACGCAGTCATCTAGTTAATGGAAGTACTAAAGAAACCCCCAGACCTGTAAAGTGTTTTGACTAGGACCTGACAGGTGACAGTATTAAAAGTGAAAGGGGCCAGCCTACCTCAAGAAGAAGCTCGTACTGTATCGACCTGTGCGTCAGTTGAGATCCAGCAATCGCAATCTGTTTTGCACACAGCGTATTAGGAAGGCTAAAATGTGTGGTTGGGCCTATTCCCATCTAGCCCCCAGCCATTGGAGCAATCTCCCTGAGGAGATTCGGGAATGCGCTGACCTGTCGCAATTTAAAGAAATGCTCAAGACCTGGCTGTTTTAAGTTTATGCTGCTCATTAGGTGTCACCTTCTCAAGCGCCGAGAGATCCCCCTGGGGACGATTCGCCACACCATATAAATGAGTATAATAATAATAAAATAATAGAGAAGTTAGGGAGGATCAGTAGTTAGGATTTGCTTACATCTGAGATTGTCATTAACCTGAAGCATCAATGTTTCTTTGCTGCAAATATCTCTCTTTTTTGAAAATATAGTTGGGAGTCTGCCTATATACAACTGTCTCCACCCACCTGGTTTGGCACAGCACCATAGTTCATTTGTAGATATTTCCAGAGAAGGGGAGGTGAGCTCTGTGCTAGTAGATGGCAAGGTCATCAGATTCTTGAAGATCTTTCTAAACAGCAACAAATAACATTTAAACATTGCAGTACTCTAGATTTTTTGAAGCTAAAGTAGCCTCTGCATCATCGTCTAGAGTCTGGTTTCTTATTAATGATCATCAGCACTGTCTTGGCCTTCAGAGGAAAGCATTCTGGAGGTGTGAGGCCATTGGGATTTCTATGCTTTTTCATGTGCTGCAATGCATTGAAGCTCTGGTTTTGAGATGGCTTTATTATGTGTTTTGCAAATACAGGTGTTATTCTTATTTATTTATGCATATGCTTCGGTGTGCAGAGGGTGAGAGACTGACATAGTATTCCTGGGGGCATGGCTCTCACAGACATCCACTGTAAAAAAAAGTCTACAGGACCTTTGAGATGTTCAGTTATCCAATACAGCTAACTTAATGCTCACACAGGATGGAAGTATAGCAGCCTCCCCAGTCTAAACTGAGGAGTATAGAAAGAAGTTTAGAACAATGTTGCTGTTGTCATTGTTGAATTTTTAAAAGAGGAGCCTGATATAGATTCTGGAAAGCACAGTCATGAGGGGTGACTGATACATCCCCCATCTTCTTCCTCACCTTCTCACAGATTCAAGAAGAAAGTATTACAGAAAATACAATATTAGGCATATTGAACATGATACAACATCATTGCCAACCCCTTTTTCCCCTCTTCTTCTCAAGAACACGGGGAAAAGCATTGGTTTAGAGAATCACTTTGCCGACACTGTGGTGAATAGGATCCATTTTGAGAGGTGTAGTTCAGAATGACTGTTGGAAAATGTGTACGTTGGAACATCTATGGTTTGTGGCACACATGGGGCAGGGATGTTTTTAAAGTGCACATTTTCTATTGCTGCTTGTACTGCAGCCCGCATTTTGTGACTGTAGGCAGTCGCATTGTAATAAGGGCAGCGGGACCGCCGACTCCTTTTCAGCCGGTCCTGCTTTCACTACAGTACCGGTCGAACAAGAGTCTGACTGGCATCGTAAAGGTGCCCTAAGTCTTGTGATGAATTAGGGATTTAGCTTTGATTCTGGAACCAGTCTCAGTAAGAAAGGAGGTGTGGTTAGTTAAAGGATTAGAAGGTGAAGCCAAAGCACTGACAGAGTCTCCAGAGGTTGACTTTTCTAGAACAAAACTATGATGCAATTTGTAAAAGAATATGAAAAGGGAACTTGAAAATAGGCACCAAGTTGAATTTGAATGGGCAATTAAAATCTCATGACTATTCCTAGAGTAAATGTACACAAGTCCCAAGGCCTCTGTTAGCTTAACATTGGTCTCAAGAGCAATCCCAGGCTTATGAACAAACTGAAGAATACATATTTCAGGCGGTTGATAGGCCAGCTTCAACAAAAGAATGGGATACGTCCAGTCCTGAGAGAAATAAGGAGGCAAATTATCTAATAAGTCTTGGTCTGGACATCAGAGTGTCTTGAGAGTGGGCATTTTTTGTGAATTTAAATATAGCAAGAAAATGAATTGATATCAAATATAACAAAGACAGGCATCAATGGCCAATCATATCGCTCTCAACTGGATGATTCATGTATACCATGAACCTGCATGGTGCATGCCGCATACCCCAATTCAGCTGTTGCCCCAGCAAGGCTACCGTTTCTCTCTAAGACTCCCACTCCTACTTTACAGTTCTATTCTGTGACTTGAAATCAACTAAAGTATACAGAAATGTCAAGCTGGTATTCCATGCCATAATGTTTCACTGTTACATGGATTGTTGGCCACTTCCTTAATTCAGTGCCACAATATGTTTAATTGTTGCAGAACATCAATCAGGAATATGGTTCCAATTTTAACTTAAGAAAGTGCCATTCCTCACCTTTGCAGGATATCAGTTAATTGAAGCAATGTTCCCAATGGATTTTGGATTCGCTTGCCTTCCAGAAAAAAGAGCCATATAGTTCATTACCAATTTAATTGTTTTATTTCAGGGTGCAGGATTTCTGGGTCAAAACTTGGACAGCATAGTGGTTATTGCTTCAGGGTTTTTGTAATTCCTTGGCTCTGTTCTCACCTTAGAACAATGGTCACCCAATTATTTCAGCATTGTTGTCCAAGCACCTTGGACTGTCACAGGTGATTCCACGTCACCCTGCAGCAGAGTAGGATCTGCAGTGTGACTTGAAGTTTGAGCATCATTTAGGAAACTGCTATTGAATCTTTTCCTTCTTTGTTCATCAAGACTTATGCAGTCCTCTCAGACACATTATAGTGGGTGTGGAATTTTGGTTTGTTAGGCATCCAATTGGACGGGGGAGATCATCTCCAGTTCTCTTTTCCTTCTTTGCTTCTATTATACCGTGGTGTGAGGTGCCAAAGAGAATCAACAGAAAAGTAGGCATGATATATATATCGCACACTGCAGAAACAGCTTGTTGGATTCTTCAGCTCCTGTTTTCAAGGTAGGAGGTTTGAGAAAAGTGAATCTGTTATCCCTCTCTATTTTGCCTATTCTAGGAATAAAGATATCAGTAGCAGATGACTTAAGTGAGAAATGTTCACCCCTCCACCTTCCCTCACACCTACATGTTTTTACAAGGAGTTTGATGAGATTTGATAAATTTGATGCCCTGCGGCTGATTGAGGTTTACGCAGAGGCCCTCGAGAAACAGATTCTTCCCCCACAGTTAGGGAAGCGGTTGTGATTCTTCTCCCCAAACCTGGCAAAGATCCGATGCTATGTGGGTCCTAAAGACCATTATCCCTATTGAACTTAGATTATAAAATCTTAGCTAAAATCATTGCCAATCGCCTATCCCATTTAATAGAATTTATCATATCCCCTGCCCAATCTGGCTTTATCCCTCCCCGATCTACCTCTTTGAACCGTAGGACATTTTTTCCTGTCCTCCACAGAATTAATCCTGTGGTACCAGCCTATGCAATACTGTTAGACACCAAGAAGGCTTTTGATTCCCTAGAATGGCCCTTTTTCATTTCCGTTATGCACCGCAAGGGTATGCCAGTGGGCTTTATAGCCACCACCGCCTTATTATACAGCAGTCCCACTGCACGGCTTCGCCTCAACGGTACCCTGTCCGGTCCCTTTTCACTCTCGCGTGGCACACGCCAGGGCTGGACCTCAGCCTCATTATTGTTTATTTTAGCCATGGATCCCTTAATCCTTCCAGGAACTGCACCTGCAGAGGGGCTTACAATTCAACACTGGCCCCCTTCTTGTCTCACTCTACGCCAATAACACTATCCACTATGTCGGAAATCCTCGGGTAAACCTAGTACTGCTCATTAGAGAAATACTACGATTTGGCCTCTTCTCCGGCCTAGGCCTTAACTGGCGTAAATCCGTGAATTTCCCGTTAACTTCCAGCACTGCCCAGTGGGAGTGTGAATTCCTTCTTGAATGGTGTACCGACTCTGTTAAATATTTGGGCATCCATATCCATCTCGACACTGCTCAGATCCTCTGCCTTAACTACGGGCAAGCAATAACCACCCTTGAAGTTCAGGTGGAGAGGTGGTTGCGTTTGCCATTATCCATAGCCAGAGGGTAGCGATCCTTAAGATGATAGTGCTCTCCAAATTTTGATATCTTTTCAATCATATCCCCATACCACTCACTAACAGTTTTTTCTTGACATTATGTTCGCACATTATAAGACTGGTCTGGGTTGGTAAGCAGGTTTGCATCTGCTGGCAAGTTATCCCCCTCCAGTTTGATAGAGGGGGGTATGGTGTACCCGATCTCCAATTGTATTATCTGGTGGCTCAATGCTGCTATGCCTATCCATGGTTTCACCCAGACGCCAGCATCCCATATCTCCGCCTGGAGGCAGATTTTGTCCTTCCTGAGTGGTTGTCCACCATTCTACCCAAAGGGGTTTCCAGAGACCCCAAGGACATACAGGCAGTTTCCACCACTAGCTGGGCCTGGGAAAAGCTGAGACGGGTCACAAGTGCTGCCTTACTGTACTCCTCTGCCCTGCCTGCCCCAAACTCCCGCTGGCTGCCAATCATGGGCAAACAGTTAGTACAACGCACCTTAACCACATTTGATATTTCCAAAAGGGAGACTTATACCCAGAGGGGCAAATCTCCTCGTCAGAAGATACCTGTTTCCATGACGTAACCTTTATGGACAGCTTTGTGCTGAGTCGAATACGCTTGGCTCTGTGCGCTACGTTGCCCGGTTTCCCCCTAGAACCGGACTCGTTTATACCTCTCACACTGATAATTGATAGCACGAGCGGGGCTCATCTAATTTCTAAACTATAAAAGGCATGCGCTTCTCTGCGGCCTGTCAATGGCGACAAGGTTCACTCAGATTGGCAGGCAGATCTAGGACACCCCATAACAGACGATCAGTGGGCTAAATGCTGCGCATTAACAAAGGACATCTCTCTCGGCAGTAGGCATAAACTGCTGCATTTTAAGTTCTTACGCAGAATCACCCCTGCTAAAGCTCACAGACTGGATCCGACCAGACCACATACTTGTCGCAAGTGCACTGCCCCACATGCCGATTTTTCACACCTCACATGGACCTGTCCCAAACTCTTAACATACTGGGAAGATGTGCACATCACACTAAGGGGCCATGTTACAGCTGACTCTTACCCCCATACCGGAAGTGGCGATATTGGGATACACGGTGAACTTCCCCAAAACTATCAGACGTTTTTCATCCCTCTGTTTGCTCCTTGCCAAAAGAGAAATTGCTCTATTGTGGGGCCGCAAATCAGCGCCTACCCTTCAGGGCTGGCTGCGCAGCGTGGCGTACTGTAATACCAACTGTGAGGTGTATGCCGGTATTCTCCCAAGCTCCTCCCGACCTAAAGACATTTGGGGTCCCTACAGATCAAATGTTAAAACCATTCGGTAAGCTTCTGTTTCTCAATTGGAGTAGGGTGTAGTCCTGAAGGGTCTGGGATGAGGGGCTCCTCTCCCCATAATGCCTGTACTTCACATTCTTCTTACTCCTCACAAGGTGTGGTTTTTGCTGACACTATGGCTCTTTTTGTCTATGGTCTCAACAAGGGACAATCAACAGATGGGGTGGACCTGTGGGACTTTGTATTCTTTACACTGCATCTCTACATTGTAGATCTCATGCAACTCATGTCATGTCTGTCTTGTAATGATAATTTTATGTACCTTCTCAGTATTCTCTCTGATATAATGTCACCGACAGTGAATTTGTACTCCTGAACTGCCTTGCTTCTTGCCGAAACTATAAATGAAGTTTAAAAAAAAAGATTTGATGTATTTGATTAAGTCATTGATGTATCTATTTCCGTGCATGTCTTTTCATTTAGGCCAGTCAGTGGTCTCCTACACATTGCATTCCTTTCCATTAATTTGCAGTAATGTCACAAATAAAAAAGTAGTTTTGGGGTACTGATGGTTCCTCTGTCAGTAGGTATTTCCTCCAGAAAAAATTATTTATCTTATGCCATCTAAATTGATATATTTGCCTCTTTCTGAGAGTGAAGTGTGCTTTTGGGATTGGGTGTTGAAAGGACAAGAACGTTCTTTGTTAAGTATATTTATCTTAAGCATACTTTGATTCAGTTCCGACCCTTCATTTCCAAGTTTTTATCAGCATTTTGTGTGAACCAGGAACTTATTTTTTTTGTATTCTTCACTTCTTAAAATGTTCTTGTACTGAATGTTTCCAATTCTTTATTGTAAAGGGATCGACAGAGGAATACCCAGTGAGAATTGCTTTCTTTTCCAGGGTGGACACTATAGTTGTTAAATTTAAAAAAGTCAAATAAAAATGGAAACTCTTCTCAGCTAGGTTGAGTACATGAATCTAAACTGATATAGTAGAGAATGATTCTAGATTTTAGGCTGAACGTTGCCCCTTAGTACAGGGGTGGCAAATGTAAGTTATTTGTGCTTCATGGGCTAAGGCTGAAGAGAGATACTCATTAAGGAGTAGAACCTTGTTCTCACCCAAAAAGCTTGAGTTCTCACTGCTATTGACCTCCAGAGAAAGCCTGCTCTTTGGTCTTGAGGGAAACATTGTAAAACAATTTAGTGAACATGAAATTTATATAGTATGCAGCAGTGTGGCTGTCTGGAAAGTGAAAGTGCTCTCAATGTAAGAAAGATTCAGGATGAGAAGGCCTTTTTGTTGTTCTGATATTCTAACAATTCGCCTTATTTTTCATGGTGTTCCAATCAGCATAATCATATACAGTGTATTTATCTCTGTCATATTTGTTGCTCATTGTGCAATAGGGATTTCCTATGTGTGCATATTCTTCTCTTAACTATCTTTTCCATTATGATTTTTGCAGTTTCATCACTTGAGTCACATCAGGGCCAAAAAGCTTTTTGATGCAATCATACCAGCCTTATTTACTCCAGACAAAAGCACTAGTGGTAATACTAGTGTTATAAAAGTCATACATGAATCCCACCAACCTTTGCATGATGTCCTCTTGATGTTAAATATTACCCCCTTTTCTTATATGCTGAAAAATCACATGTGGGAGAGATTCAGAGGTATAAGCAGGATTTGTCTTATCTCTAAAAACCTGATTTTTCCAGAACAGGGATTCTCTTCTTATAAAACAATCCCACTGTCTTTCCCAAGGGACCCATGAAAGGAAGTAGCATAGTGAAAGAACTGAACAACAAGCAACCAAAATGATATCCAGCATGGTGTATCTTCTTCCAGAACTTGATTCTCATCCAGTGAATCCTGAAAGGAGGATAAGAAAGGTGAAGTGGGCGAAGAAGACACATCAAGCTTCTTAGATGTTTGGGCATAGTAAAAATCGTGTGGACCAAACAATCAGAGATTACCTAAGGTGAACTATTTCCTCTTAGCTGTGCTCCAAGGAAAACAAATACCACAGCAGGAGAAATCCCAGTTATTATGTTGCCACACAGTACACTGTACAAACCTAAACTCTACCCAACAATGCTCAATATCAGCTGTAGATTTCAATTTGAAGATTGTATGTGTCTGCTAACCCTCATGTATCTTTCCTACAGCTCTTTGATTCTATTCATATCTCAGTGCAAATACAAGAACATCATGACACATTTGGGGAACAACTCCAAATCTCCCTTATGGAACCAAAACTCTCCCCACACAAGCCTCACTAGATCCAGACTCTAATAACAATAACAAATAAATAGATGAGCCATTTACTCAACAATGGAAAACACATTGCGGCCTCCTAAGGGCATGCAACTCAAGACAAATGCTACAATGAAATTAAATATACCTGTTTGTGATTTTGAGATATTACCTCTAATCTGCAGGGTACCAAAGGAGGGGAATAAGGGAAGGGACCCATGGCCTGGCCAACATGTGTATTTGCTTTCTAGAATGTTGCCCAGACTAAAGGAACATTAATTGTGCATTGCACTTGTGGGACAAAGCTTCACAATCTCTGTGGGTTCTCCAACTTATTTCACAGATTGCACTCTGCTGCAGGCCAAGACAGTAAATATGGTGCTTTCCTATGAAAAGGTAAACTTGGCCTTTTGTGTTATAGTGAGAAATTTAGGTTGGAGGGGGTCTCAGTCAATAAGCAGTAGGAGCTGAGGATTTTTGGGTCCGTGTCTCAGAGTGGTGAAGCTGAGCCGTTCAAGCCTTACCGAGTGAAAAGGTGTGAATTTACAACTTTAAACTCAGCAACTCTGCAAATAACAGTATTTAATATCCAGTTAGTGTCTTTTCTTTAAAAATGAAAACTAATGTAATACACAAAGAACTAAATCGTATTCACAGAATTACAAATATACACCTAATTGCAGGAGGAAAAATAAATAGGAAACCCACTAAAGGCTCCACTAACTACAGGGAGTGTACACTATAGAAAGATCCCAGTTCTCAAATAACCCCTGAATGTGGACTAGCCCCTAGGTCTGAGCTATCTTTACCTGTCGAGATGCTGGGAGATGCTGGGAAACACTAACCCGTACCACAACACTGCCAAATAAGCCATAAGAAACCATCTGGTATTCAATTTTTTTTTTAAAGGCACACAGGATTTGTCCCAGTGTGTCATCACACTGTAAACAGTACAGTTTTGCACCATGTTTAAACATTTCTGGATTTTATGACAAAAGTGCATCACAATAAAACTTGGGAAATAATGTCAACAGTAAGGATTACAAAATAATGACCTCTTGATAAAAACCGTATTGCTACTGCTCCAAATGATTATTAGCAAGCACTACCGATCCAGAAATTCAACGAGTCCAGGAACTTCCAAAGCACTCCAAAAAGCTATAACACTCCTGGGATCAATAATCCTCTACCCCAGGAATCTTAGAGTAATAACCTTTAGTAAAGATGTGAGGTGGTCTTGCGGGGGCCTGCTCGACTCTAGGCAGCATCCCAGAACACATTTCAATCCTTTTGGGGATGTTGCTGCCTTTCTCCATGCAAAATATGCACATTTTCCTCTCTGCTCTTTAAGATCACAAGACACTCACTATGCCCACATCAAACCTATATCATGAATCATTAGATGTGGTTGCATGCTGGTTGTCATTTCTTTTTCTCTTCTTTATACATTTTCTCTTTTAGTTTTGATGCACCTAGCCTCAGCAGGTCAGAGTGCCATTGCCCATGCCTTCTCAGGACATAGTACACACTGCCTGTTCCGTAAGAGCCATGTGGGGTCTGTCTTCACACTTCCCAATACTGTTCCCTGGAGCCAGGAAGAAGAACAGGCTTCTTTTCTTCCCCTGGCACTCCTCTATCAACGGTGCATGTGCTTGGAGGGCAGGGATAGGGCAGGCAGCTATGTTTAGGCTCTGGGAATACAGCTGCACATAACCACCGATCTAAAGCCTGGGATCTTCCATGGCAGAGCAGATTATGTGATTTCTCCCACCACTAAGTGTCTGGGGCAAACTTAAATATAATGCAATGGCTCTCTGGGACCTATTTCAGAGATAAGCCTTGATAGTGGATAAACAGGAACGAGAGCTATGGGCATGGGAATCGACTCTCCAAAATGTCAAGAGTAGCGGAAGTGACATCACATACTGTTTGACCTTATTGAAATCACAGGATGTGACATCAAATACCCTCTAGCATGGTTATTTTCCAGGAAGACATGTCACATGACCCTAGCATCACAACAATTGGCATTGCTTTGATTCCATAATAACTGTATGATTAGTATAACAGCATAGCACAGACAGGAGTCTATTTAAGATACCACCTATATTATGGTACAGACTTGAAATTTGAACGTTCTGATGCATAATACTGAATGGTAGTAAGCAAGCAAAGGAAGTAAGCCAGACCTCTCTTAGGGACGTATTGCCCAGACAAAAATTAAAAAAGAATAGGGTGAAATTGGGCATTTGGAATCAGGATATTCACACAAATTTGCTAAAATGCCATAGGCGCTGAAAGAACACTCATTAAACTTTCGATTCTTTCATGGTGTTACAAGTCAATGAAACCTGACGTTGCCCAGGAGTCATCTTCATTTTTTCAGGGTCGGCATTTTGCCACTGGTGCTCTCATATCCATGGGTGCGTCCTTATTTAAAAAATGACATAACATATCTGTGCCAGAATGTTGCAAATTATGTAGTTCATATACCACTGGTGACCCTTATGTCACAAATGACCTCAGTATGTCAGGGCCAACATGTTGTAATGGTTGACACCCTCCCATATGACAAGCTGTCCACCTTTATGTCAGGCATTACCTCCATTGTGCTAGTATCAGCATTCTGCCACTGGTGTCCACATGCATATATTTAATCAAGTATGCCTATATTTTTCCACAAGGGCCCTATTTGCCATGAATTACCACTGGTTTACCAGTACCATTATTTTACCATTTGGTCCCTTTATGCCTAGAAAAACCCAAGTGTGTCAATGCCAGCATTATGCCAAGAAAACCCTCAGTGTGCCAGTGCCAGCACTTTGTCACAGGTGTCTGTTATGCTAAGAATTGGTGAAAGGACCCCAGCACAAGTATTTTGCCCTGGGCATCTCCGTGAGACAATAATCACAACCAGTATGCCTGGTCAACAACAAGCATGCAGGCATAACATCACATTCTCGCTCAAATTTACATTCACTCTCTCATAATCATTCTCTCACTCGCACTCACTCACACTCATTCTTTCTCGCTCACACTCTTACACTCTCTTACACTCTTTCTTAATCATTCTCACTCACTCTTAATCTCACTCAATCTTACTCACTCATACTTACTGACATTCAGGCCCATATTTACCCATGCTTCGCACTGTGTTTGCATCATTTTTGTGGTGCAAACTCAGGGCAAAGTGTTGTGGTGGAATTTACTGTCCAACGCAAACCAGGATTTGCATTGGATAGTATCCCAAAGTAATGTAACTATATCCTTCTTTGTATTATTTTGCATCAAGGGGGTGATCCATTGGTGGCGCATGGGCCTTTCCACGCAACCATCCATAAGCTTCAATGCAAATCCTTATCTATCAACAGTGGTAGATAGGAATTTGTGTAAAATTCTTACATCACCTAGAGGGGCAGGCACAACAAGGAAAAAGGAGTTCATTTCTCCCTGTCTTTCCAACTTTGCATGTGTGCTGCACTGTATAGCACACATACAAAGTAGGGAAACCCATAACATATAGTTTTTGTACTAGAAAGTACCCCCTCAAGTACAAAACCTATGCTTCAGGGAATGCTTAACTAAGGCAACAAGCATTGGCATAGCCAATAGGTCTCGCCTTCGGAGCCTTATAAGTGTTTAGTTAGGCAGCACAATATCCTTGGTGCAACAACATCAACTGTTGCATGGCTAAACATTTATTAGGTCCTAAAGGTGAGACATATTGGCTAGGCCAATGCTTGTTTGTTTCTTCTTTTTCGAGTCCTTTGGAGACTGATTTGCCCAGAATCACAGGCTGCTGATCGGACGCAAAGACTCGTTCCAAAGTCGGCATCTCCGGCTGTGATGCCACATCATGCCCTATCAGTAGCATAGCAAGGAGGCCAGGGCCCTGATGCAAGCATGGAAAACGACCCCCTTTGTAATTTGTTAGGTTAGTATGATACAGCAATTATCATGTTTCAAAGGGCCCTGAAAAGCTCTCTCCGCCGATGCCACTGCACCTGCTGCACCAGTGGTAGTTGCTGCAGATCGTAGTTCTGAAATCAGCCGACGACTTTAAAATCCACGCACACAGATTCTGAACTTTCAGATACACGTGCATAGGTCCCCAAAACTTTTGGCCTTGAGTGCAAAAAATATGTAGATTGGAAACCTACGGGAAGGAATGCAAACCGAGGCGATCCAGAACAATAATTCTAATATTTCGAGAAACTGGTTGTAAAATCGACAGATATATTTTGAAATCTCTGGAGATATTTTCAGAAATTCTGCGAAGTATGTTAATACAGTTTGTAAAATTTCGAAACTCGCACGTCTACCACTGTATTAAGATGTACACCCATACGCAGGAAGTCAAATCTTCAGACACAAATTGTAGAATCTCTGTAGAGGAAATCTGAAATCTCCTGTTCTACATTCTTGAAAAAAACAGATTTCAAAATATCTAGACAGTGCTCGTAATATCCCTAGGCACATATTTTGAGACGTCCCAATATTCATCTGAAATGCCATACTGCACATTTTCCAGAGACAGCCCATAAAATCTCCCGTGACGCATCCAGAAATCTCATGGCAAAAACACAACTACTCAAATCTGTACTTATAGATTGTAAACTTTACGCACCCGGATTGCTATAGCTCCGGGCACATATTCTGAAGTTTGTAGACAATGGTGCGCAGGTACAGACTGGACCACCTCCAAACAAAGATTATGAAATTTTTTTAGATTTAGGCTTCAGGCACAAATACACACATGACCTCTCTGGAAGCAGACATGCGTGGAAATGAGAAATCAACATGACGTGACTGGATAAAGATATGAAAACAGTAACACAGGTAGAGTTACAGTTTCGGGAAGCACACGTGGTGTTAAGCCTCACAGTTGCAGATTCAAAAATGCCTACATGCAGTCTCAAATCTCGAGCACAGACACAAAATCATATCCATCCGTGCACACATTTCTTCTGTATGACTGTCAGAAAGGCTGCCCTGTTTTATAAGCCCTAAGACTCGTACAAAAAATCATGAAAGTAAAATGTAAATATTGAGACAGTTTAATAGAAACAAAACGCGCTCAGGGGCCCTGCTGCGGTGCACGGCCCTCTGCTGTGAAATCCAGCGTTATCAGAGACAACTGGGGGTGTGCAATATACACCTCAAGGAACTCCAGGGCTTAATGTGTAATCGGATCTATGTGGGCATATCTCTCGTGGGATAGGTGTATGCCGAGGGGCCAGTAACACAGTTACAGTTTCGGGAAGCACACGTGGTGTTAAGCCCAGTGCTGCTGACTTTGGAACAGATTCGAGTTCCGGCGTCGGCACAACATCCTGTGATTCCGGGCAAATGAAAAGGGGGGGCCCTCGGCCCCCCCGCACGCATGGCGGCGCGGCGACCGTCGCCCCCACTCTCTCCTTTGTCGCCATTCGGCGGTGGGGGCGTGCCCTGGGGGGCGCGGCCCACCGCCGATTGGCTGGCGGCCTCCCTGACCCGGATCCTGGGAAGTGGGTCCGGGTCAGGGGGGGCGGGCGATAGGAGGGGCCACCTGGCCCCTCGAGAATAAAGAGATAGGGAGCGCCCAGGAGACCCCCTTGTCCCTGGACGCTCCCTCGCCGTAACGGTGTGCCCCGCGCTCGGGGCTTCTTTGTTTAGTTAATCTTTTCCCTTTGTTTTTCAGGCGGGAAAACGGACCGTAGAGATGGATCCGAGATCACCGTGGACGCGAGGCGACAGTGGTGGAATTTTTTAATATGTTTGTGTAGGGATCCCGCGTGGAGCTACGAGCAGCCGCCCAGCAGCGTCGCCGGGAAGACCAGCGTCGTTGGGCAGCCGCCGGGAAATCATCGCCTTTAAAGGGACGTGAGTCGGCAGCAGAGGCGGTGGGTGTGGAGGCGTCCATGGAGTGCCGTGGCGAACAGGAACAACACGCCAACCCAGCATAGGGCTCCAGTAGGGGCACGACTCGGTCTGGGGGCGAAACAAAGGTGAGCTTGCCGTGGGCCTGTGCATGCTAGGCGCCTATGTGGTGCTCATGTAGGCGGAACAAAGGGGGAAAGGTGCACTGTGGTGCTGTTCATCATGCCTGCCTCAAATATACTACTAGCATGTAGCGCCGACTGTGATTGGGAACACCTCTGTGCGCCCCTTTTCATGGGCGGCAAAACGGATGTGGCTGCACTTTGTTTTGCACATTTCCATTTCGAAGGGTAGCAATATATGGTTCTCCATAATATGTACTAGAGAGATATACATTGTTCTGTCACGGTGTACTAGAAGCGCGCAGCTAAAGGTAAACTTTCCGGGGAAAATCCTGCATGGGGGAGTGGCTGGTGCTGGGGTGATGCGGTCGCTTTATAGCGAATAGTGAAATGCTCACAGGCGGGTGTAATTTTGCTTCCCAATGGGTATTGGAATGGTGAGGTTGTATGTTGCTTATCCTTACGGGGCATCAGGGCGCTCTAATTACATTGTGGGTGGTGTTTGCAGCGAATATGATTCAAAGGCACAATGGTGCCGACCTAATTACCCACTATACTCATCACCGCCAGCACCCTTGGTTACAGTGAGAAGATGAGCCATGCGTTTAGTGCCTTTAGGAATGGGAGGTGGTTGCCAATTCTCCTTAATTGTGCTGGGATTGAACTTGAGATTTTGGCGGCTTAGCGGAAGATCCTCTGTTTTTTGGGCGCTACATAACACGGTGGGACAAGCACAAGGAGCGTGTACAATAGGTCCCCCCCCCCCCCTTTGTTTGACGGGATGAGAGAGGGACGCATAGAATGAATGTTTGGATGGGGACATCGGGACAGCGCGATACTGAACGGCCTTCAGGAGCTAGACGGCCAGCATGGCCACGGTAGAGTTGCGATTGGTCCCATTGGCATGTGGTCAGAATCACATAGTGGACAAGTGAACTACTACATGAAGAGGCTCGACTAGCACATAAGCGCCGCGTGCGAGGCCTCTCTGGGCGCTACATTGTATTTCAGGACACTTGGGTGTCACGGGATCATGCCGTGTTAGCTCGGGGGTGGAGGCAGGCTTTCCGACGTAATGTGCGGATTAATGAACACCTTTTTATGTCACAGTGCCACGAAGTGAGTTGTCTAGTGCTTGTATGCTGCAAATCCCATGCGAGGGCTATTTGGTTTATTTTATTATCTCATGATGGAGCACTCTTAAATTAATCACAGCACTACATCCAGAGAGTCATTTCTAGGAGCTAACACGGAGGCGCCATAGGCGGCAACATCACTCTCTACAGCTCGGAAGGGACTAGAAACGCCTCTGTGCGCCCCCTGCTTATTTATGAATCAAAAAGCGACAAAAATGCGTTTGTGGGCTAGGGGTCTTCAATTTCATATAGTGAACTGCACACTGAATACTAGTGGGAGCCATTGCCACATGGCAGTGGCGTATTCTCCCACATCATAAAACAATTCTATTTTCTCACGTTCGCATCCCGAAATATCGAGCCCTCCACTCTTGGAAGCGGCCTACGAGCTGCATAGACACCGTACAATGAACCTAGAACATGTTCATTTGATGTTTGCAAACCGTCCTGTTCTCCCACCAGCAGGGCTTTAACTATAGACATGAGAAACCGTTCTCTTTTGATGTTCTAATCCTATTTTGCCATATATATGTACGGTACAGACACATTTATGTCAATAGGCAGTCTTCAATCATTTAGCGAAACCATATTTGGAACGTATCTTGCGCATCCAAGGAGGTCAGGTATTCTATAATCACTTACATCCTGTGCGTCGTTTCACCCAAGTTTAGCAGTCCATGCCAGCCTAAATGAGAAGGGGGGGCCCTCGGCATGTAGCTCGACATCACCCGACTTAAGTACCTTGATTGTGCTTTCCATGCCGCTGATATATATAATTAGAGATGTTTTGATGTGCTTTGGACAGTTAACAGGTTTTTCCCTATGCGTGTGTTAGAACATTTCTAGAATACTGTGGCCCCTTCCTTTCACCTGTACCCTAGTAAACGGGCCACTAGCTAAAATGATCTAACTAAACCTACATTTGTTGTTGTACCATAATGATTTGCCTACTGTTTATATGATCTACGGCAAATAAACAATTAAGACTCTGCTGTCTACAAGGTACAGCTAATAAGGGGCTATGGTTGCCGTTAGAAGGTTTAGGTTCTGTCCACCTGGGTGTGAGAAATAAGGCAGACACTCTAGGCCTCCTATTGGATGGGTACGATATTAATTCGCATCTCTGTTCCAAATCATTTGTACACACCGGTCTTTACACTATCGCAAGTGGGTGCATAGGTTCCCGCCACGGGGTGGCTTATTCCATTGTCCATGTGAGTCTCCTGCGGCATGGGTATGTTGATGTGGGGCCTATGAGAGAGGTTAATAGCTTCCTAATTACCGATGCACCCCTCGTCTGAGGCATCGTTTTAGGTCTTCAATTCACATTGTTGGTGCCCGGGTTGGCAGGGGGGAGCCCGACAGGAAGGTGAGCTCGAACTTCAGAAAGCAATAGGTCTGTAAAATTCAAGTTGTGATTAACTCTTTTGCCATCTGGTTAAAAATCCATATACATCACCCCGGGGAGTGTGGTATGAAATCCTGCATTCAATTTACATGTAGAGTTAAATAAAATGCTGCCTAGTAACTGCATTGGCTGTTGCATATAGGCTTAACATAGAAAGAGCATTTGGTTTAAGGAGTGGTGATGTAAACGGCAATTCATTGCCTTTAAATTGATTATTAATTGCTTTTTTGCCAACCAGGGGCAAATTGTTTTTCGCAGAGTGCAGAGTATGGTCAGAAACAGTGAAAATGCTGCTTCAGAATTCAGTTTTGGAAAACTCATTGTCAAAATCGGAGCTGACGCTACATGGGACATTAAATTTCACCTGGAGAGTAGGATGGATGTTGACTTTCCTGGGCTGCTTTTTTGATGTCCTCTAAGCACTTGCAATACTTGATCTGAGCCATGGTTGCTGCTTATGTCTCTCACGCAAGGGACAGTCATTGACATAAGTCGAATTTTGACACTCTAGAACAACTATCATTGGTATCAGCTAGGTGATAGTTAGAACAGTCATGGAACCATTCACGAATAGGGTATACCACCTTCGCCCGGGGTCATCCTGGGGATTAACGACTCTAGGGGTAGGGCTTGACGAGACAGAGAGAGCCAATTTCCCAGGTCCCACTTCACTTTCCAAGCCAAAACAGTAAGCTAAACAATGGACTGATTTCATTGTGGAGGTAATTACCATGTGAAGTGCTGTTCACTATTCTAGGGGGGAAGTGGCACCAGTCCAAACATGGCACCTGTCCAAAAGACCTTTCATGGATGATAGGTGTCCAAACGACCTTTCATGGATGATAGGTTAAAGTCAACATCATTAGCAAGCTATCCCAGGGTTAGCAGTATTGCGTGCAGCTTTCAGGTTAAGTCTTGAGGGAATATAGAGCAGCTTGTTTTACTAGTCTTTAATATCATGAATGAGTAAATGAAGGAAGAACAGGAGTATAACAGCAAATATATGTAATTTTACTAAACACACCCCTTTAGTTGCTTTCCGAGGCTAAAAGCAAGAAATTGCAGTCAGTAAACTTATTTGACACACAAGTAGTTAGCACAATATACGTGAGCCTAGAATGAGATTTGAGGCGAATAATTACAGTGTGAAAACCTATATGGCACACAGTAATTTAGCACCATATACGTTGAGCTCTAGGGGTGTACCTTACCATATATTAATAATATGGTGGGGGAACCACGAATGGCATAAGAGACAGGGCCTAGAGCCTAAAGAAGGACTACTCGGGGTCCTGATAATGTTACACACCCTGATGTCACACCTAAGAGGTGCCCAAGAGCCTAGTTGCGGCTTCATATAGTCCTGGGGATGCATGTGATCATGTCCGGTTGGCTGGGAAGATAATTCCCAGAAGCCAAAGTGGCGAGCGGAAAAGGTCCTTGCGCCAGCTTATGGCCTGGCGGAGTTGGGGCTGTGCTAATTCTTTTAGCTAAAGACGGTGATGCTGCACTGTTAAATAGAATGTCTTGGTTTTACACATGGACCCTATGCATAGTGACGTGGGTAGACAACCAGGATTCAGAGGCGATGGCCTCGCCTACAGCCCAACTTTCTTGTGTAACAATGATTGTGAAAATAGGAAGCCAATTTTTACAGCCTACCATGGTTGGGGCGGCGCAGATCCTATGCTTAGCGACATAGATGCTGCACTAGCAAACTGACAAACTGAGGCTATGCTTAACATTTACTGTCGACGTGTTAATGTGTTGTAATCTGGCACTAAGATTATCTAAAACTTAGCAATTGATGGTAATGTAAGTCTAACGCGTGTACAGCAGTTATCACCAGAAACACTAATGGTGTGTGTCTATCTTTTCAATTTATGTATGACCGGGTGGATACCTGGAGCGCTTCACATCACAACAGCGGCAACAGGTGGACAGCCCAAGGGGGGCTTACGTCAGTCACGGCTGGGTCCATGGCGGATATCTGAGGAGTGCCCCACACCGCAACATCAGCAGCGGGTGGACGTCAAAAGCGAAAGAATACGTCGAGAAAGAGGACACCAAGGGCCCAAGTATTGCTGGCAGGTGTAAGTGCTACCCATTCCCTAAGGTGGAAGTGGGAATTGTCACCCAGGTTTTCTTGGTCTTTCTCTGGTTCTTGCATTTTCTCAAACCTGTCACGCAGGGGAGGAACTCAGCACCAGAAGTGGAGGAGCTACAATGTGCCAGCTCAGGCAACAGGCTGACGCAGGTCAGGGAAGAGTTGGTTTGAGGGTCTGTGCCATGGTCAGTTCAGGAACTTCTTTCAGGGACTTTTAGCCCAGCAGCCCGACCCCTTGTCAGTGGTGATACTTCACCTAGGGGAGACTGAATTGGCCAAACTGGCGAGGCGAATACTCATTGATGAGTTCATCTTCCACTGGGGGTGGGTCTTCAAGACTTGCCCGGGTGGCACAGTAGTAGGGTCTCAACTTATCCCGTGGTGGCAGGAACTCTGTCAGGGCGTTGAATCACTCGATAAAGAGGATCGACACACAGAGGGACGAATTATTTCAAGCCCCCCCTCGGTTGCAGATGATCCAACATGGGTGTATTTGTACTACCTGGTGAGGGGAGTCCATTTGACGGAGGGAGGAAGGGTCCTGTGGTCTGATGATGTCAGGGCCTGGGTGGAAGATTTTTGCTAAAGTGAGAACTTTCTAGGGTAGGTCTAGGCAGGGGGAGGCCAGATCGTCGGTTAACAATGCTGGCCTGTGGCGGTAAGGTCATTATCGGTGAGCACATATTTGAGGTCTGAGGGGGCGGGCATCATCCTATGGAGGTTCCCGCCCAGGGGGAGGGGCCTGCGGGCCACTCCCAGAACTCCAGGGGCAAGGTAATAGATGCTGCAAAACAAAGGAGCGCGGGTAGGAGTAGTTCACGCTTTCCTTAGGCTGGTAGCCACCCCGCGCGCGTGGACTCATGACGCCACCGGCGCAGAGTAAGGGCCCTCCTTTAGTGGGTAAATGGAGTTCAGGGCGTAGACCGGGCAATTCCCGGGGTAACACTGCGCATGCGCACATCCAGAGGGGAGGCGCGGCTTGTAGGACCTGACACCGGTAGTGACCCTGCCATATGGCCAGAAATGTACAAAATTCTAGATGAGGATGTTTAGTGTTGCTAAGAATTATGTACCTAAATGTCCTGCTGAATTTTGTATAAATTGTTGATTATGCAATTAAAACCTTTTTTAATTTCATACTTTAATAAATACGGCCGGGCGACTAGCGCCCGCCTTCCAAAAAGTAAAGACGTCTCGTGTCCACGTTCCTGGGTATTGGGTGCCGGATTGGGGGGGAGGCGGCAGCTAGTCGCTGACCATGTGAAAAGGGGGGGCCCTCGGCCCCCCCGCACGCATGGCGGCGCGGCGACCGTCGCCCCCACTCTCTCCTTTGTCGCCATTCGGCGGTGGGGGCGTGCCCTGGGGGGCGCGGCCCACCGCCGATTGGCTGGCGGCCTCCCTGACCCGGATCCTGGGAAGTGGGTCCGGGTCAGGGGGGGCGGGCGATAGGAGGGGCCACCTGGCCCCTCGAGAATAAAGAGATAGGGAGCGCCCAGGAGACCCCCTTGTCCCTGGACGCTCCCTCGCCGTAACGGTGTGCCCCGCGCTCGGGGCTTCTTTGTTTACCCACCCACCATCCCTTGGAACAAAAGTTTTGTGGCAGTTTTATGTCTGGTTGAATGGTGAAGTTTTGAAGGTACGATACACAGGTCTCACAGGGTAGTAGAGATGGATCCGTTGGTATATTTTGTGATGCTTTTGTTTGGTACTTTTTCCCCTTGTTAGCAAACGATGTGTGAAATGAAATATATTTGATGCCATGTGTCTTTAGGCCTTTTTTCCCTTCGTAGCAAACGATGAGTGAAGTGAATTGTATTCGATGCCATGTGTCTTTAGGCCTCTTTCCCTTTGTAGCAAACCATGTGTGAAGTGACATGTATTTGATGCCATGTGTCTTTAGGCCTCCTTCCCTTTGTAGCAAACAATGTGTGAAGTGAAATGTATTTGATGCCATGTGTCTTTAGGCCTTTTTTCCCTTTGTAGCAATCATTGTGTGAAGTGAATTGTATTTGATGCCAGGTGTCTTTAGGCCTTTTTTCCCTTTGTAGCTATACGGTGATGCTGTTATTGATTAGCCAGTGTAGCTGTCCTTTAGTGTTTTTTCCATAGGTCGTCGTATTTATTAGGTATGGGGCATGCGGTAAGGTCATTATCGGTGAGCACATATTTGAGGTCTGAGGGGGCGGGCATCATCCTATGGAGGTTCCCGCCCAGGGGGAGGGGCCTGCGGGCCACTCCCAGAACTCCAGGGGCAAGGTAATAGATGCTGCAAAACAAAGGAGCGCGGGTAGGAGTAGTTCACGCTTTCCTTAGGCTGGTAGCCACCCCGCACGCGTGGACTCATGACGCCACCGGCGCAGAGTAAGGGCCCTCCTTTAGTGGGTAAATGGAGTTCAGGGCGTAGACCGGGCAATTCCCGGGGTAACACTGCGCATGCGCACATCCAGAGGGGAGGCGCGGCTTGTAGGACCTGACACCGGTAGTGACCCTGCCATATGGCCAGAAATGTACAAAATTCTAGATGAGGATGTTTAGTGTTGCTAAGAATTATGTACCTAAATGTCCTGCTGAATTTTGTATAAATTGTTGATTATGCAATTAAAACCTTTTTTAATTTCATACTTTAATAAATACGGCCGGGCGACTAGCGCCCGCCTTCCAAAAAGTAAAGACGTCTCGTGTCCACGTTCCTGGGTATTGGGTGCCGGATTGGGGGGGAGGCGGCAGCTAGTCGCTGACCATGTCACATAATCTCAAAGTGCCTAAAAAACTAAATCTGATTTCGTGTAATATAACCTGTGCGCTCCAATACCTTCGGGCCGAGTTTGTGTCATATTATCAGAGACAACTGGGGGTGTGCAATACACACCTCAAGGAACTGTAGGGCTGATGTGTAATCAGATCTATGTGCGCATATCTCTCGTGGGATAGGTGTATGCCGAGGGGCCAGTAACACAGTTACAGTTTCAGGAAGCACAAGTGGTGTTAAGCCCAGTGCTGCTGACTTTGGAACAGGTTCGAGTCCTGGCGTCGGCACAACAGCCTGTGATTCTGGGCAAATCATGTAATCTCCAAGTGCCTAAAAAATAAATGTAATTGCGTGTAGTATAACCTGTGCACATTTAGAGCCCTCCAATACCTTCGGACCGAGCTTGTGTCATATAATACTACACAAATCAAGTGAAAATGAAAAAAATGCGAGTCGTGACGCTTGTAGTGTGCACGCGAGTCACCGCAAGTGCTACCTTGCCAGCCACCAGCTTGCTATCATGCGCGTGCTCTTGTGCGCGTGTTAGCAAGCTGATCGCTGGCTACATACCATTTTTCAGAGCCCCAAAATGTCTCAGCCAAGTTCAGCGCATGCGCTGGATCAGGCCGAGACCTAAAGAGGATGTGTGGGTTGGCGATGGCTGCCAAAAGTGTCCCAACACACAGGCACGGGGAGAAAAAAATGCACCATACCTCAGCAGATTTCGCATATCTGTCAGTCAGTCAAATCACTTTATTCGATCTTTATTTGATAAGATCATAAAAGCACAAAGCATAAAAAACATTCATCTTTATACAAAGTATTACAATATTCTGTTAAAACCATCCAATAGACAGAATAAAAACGTACAGTTCATTCTAGTATATTATGCGATCTCCAGGTCTTCCAAGAAAGATATCAAAAAAGACACAACACAGTAGAAGGCGAAGAAATCAGACGATGATTGTAAAAAAAACATTACTGGGTGGCATTGCCTAAAATTGGATTTGCGCATGATTGGCAATATAAATATTTTAAGATGGACCGCATAAAACTTACAGAAGAAAACATGCGCAAATTAGATTGTGTAGACTGTCCATCGCATGGGCAGGGCGGGAGCTTAGGTAGGGCAAACATACTTGATAGATAGGCCAGCATACGATTCAGGTGAAACCTAAGTAAAATAAATCTATGGCATTGGTTTATCACTGAGTGTAAGCATGGGGTTGTCCCTTTTTGCACATATTTTCTCTCTCCCTTCAACGCAAGGCAACACAGCAATTATGATGTAGCATTTCTATCAGAAAAGATTAGCTAATATGGGCCCCAATCTCACACACTCACTCACTACCTGCTATTGACTCTCACTGACACTCAGATGATTACATATACAGACACACTTTCTCATACATGCACAGGCTCTCTCTCACTTACACGTCTCACATGCAAACACGTATACAATGTACAATTAAAACCATTTTTACTTACCACAGCTGCAACCAAAGGCCCCATTCCAGGGGTTACAGACAATTCCAGGGGTCTCAACGGGCTAGTCAGGGGTAGCGGCTGTGACCCCTGGCGACCCTAAATAAAGTCCATGGCTCTTCAAATAGGTATCTGGATTTGCTGCGAGAAAAAAGCTGCCTAGATATGCTCATTCCCTTCCATCTCCCAGACCTTTCCTCACGCCCAAACCTGGCACTGCATTTTCACCTCAAGCAGTTTTGGAATCAAGATGGCAATGTTTCAAAACTTGCTCTTGTAAAAATCAGTCACTGGTGTTTATTAATTTACACCACAAAAGCCAGAGCT
This sequence comes from Lissotriton helveticus, assembly GCF_964261635.1. Taxonomy (NCBI): domain Eukaryota; kingdom Metazoa; phylum Chordata; class Amphibia; order Caudata; family Salamandridae; genus Lissotriton; species Lissotriton helveticus. Next base: position 685,776,828 of record NC_136072.1, on the reverse strand, counting down.
TTACGCTAGAAAGTGTAAGCTCAGCTAGACTTTCAAGTACGTACACTGACAGTAATTTTAAATCTGTACTTTAAAAAAATGTAAACATCTTTAGTTATCAGTTAGGAGAGAGGCAATGTTCATATGAAGCACATTATAGTATATATTCCCTCATTACATAGCACAACCCCTGAAAGCAGATGTTTTTCTTTGTCAAATATATGTTTCCACTCTCTATCCACAGACAATTAATACAGAGAACAAAGTTTCCCAAATATCTCCTCTAGAAAAGCAGTATCTACCTTCTTCTTTCAATTTCCCAACTCAACAATCAGACCATTTTTCATAGTTGTGTTCCAACATATTACTGGTATAACTGTGGCTTGAAAGGTGTGAGATAGTCAATTAAGTACCTGCATTTGTTGGTCGTTCTGCAGACAGATTTGGCAATCTGGGAGCCCTTATACTAAAAATAAGTGTACAGAGTGGGGTTTCTACCAGCCCCTTCAACTATTGGCTTTCATGTGTTGTTCATGGTTCGCATGGATTCTGTAGCCATCAAGTCCACAATAGTATGAAGGGTGAAACGTTTATTAAGCTAGAGTAATTGGAGACATTTTAGAAATTTCATGTTACAAAATTACTGAAAATCACACAAGTATGCCTGCTCATTTAACTTTGAATAATTTAGGGCAACATCTCTACCAAGAGCATAGGAAAAGTGCAGGAGTATCTGCTAGCAGCTGCTGCTCCTCTCCTGTAATCTTCCATTTAGTGCTTTTTTCTTACCGCAAAATGTATCATCGGTTCCATTTTGGACGCCACATGGACTTTACACTAATAAAATAGTGCTAAATGCAGGGATACTCTCTTAAGGTAATTATGCATAATCTTGAGGACTTTTTCTGTAATTTCACATGATTATGATATAGCAAAGTATGCAAGTTACACCCACCCCAGTGCGTGATAGTAATACAATTATTTTAAGAAAATCCTCAGTGGTTAGTGATTTGATAAACAGGCTTAGTGTCTTACTCCATGGTAAAGTTTTTTTATGGCTCATCCTTTAGTTTATTTTTATGTCAGCTGATTATACGTATACACATGTATCACAAAAATTACGACCCAACTACACCCTGCCACCCAATTTGACAACATTTTGACGTAACATAGATACACTCCCTTAAAGATTTATTTAAAAATAGGTAGCTTGACTTAATGAAAGTAGAAAGGGTATGTCCTTGTGTAACTGGGACAATTTAATATGAGAGAACACTTTGTTGACCTTATGAATACTCTATCTCAAAATCGTCTGTACCAATAGAATCCACACAGTGCTACATTGTATCCACCCCATGATCACCTTATTTCTGAGCTGACAAATTCTGATGACTGATATTACCATTATTGCCACTAAAGACAGTTTGTCCCCTCCACATCCTGTTATGTGAGAGACTCTATGTCCATGATTTCATTGGTTGAAAATCTACCATTCGACCCAGTGACAGACACCCTATGTACCATGGACGTAGAGTCCCTTTACACAAACATTCCCCAGGTCCTAGCCTTGAAGGTGATTCAGAAGACTCTGGATACACGTCCACGCCCACACACGATACCAACGGAGTTCATCTTACAACTTCTCGAAATCTGTCTGACAAGGAACTTTTTTACATTTAATGGCGTGTTCTATCAGCAGATAAAGGGGACAAGCATGGGAGCAATTTTTGCTTCAAATCTGGCGGTATTATTCATGAATGAGATTGAGACCGAGGTAATATTAACATCATCGAACCCGTTCTACCCAGGGATAGGCTTGTGGCGCAGATACATTGACGACATCTTCATGATTTGGAGATGCGAAGTCAGTGATCTGCGCCACTTCCTACACTGGATGGACAATAATTGTTGCGGCCTCCATTTTACCCTAACATCTGACAAATTGGCTATTGATTTCCTAGATCTCACTATTTTTCACCAGGAAGGAGTCCTTTTGACCCGACTTTTCAGAAAAACAACAGAGCGCAATACCCTACTGGACTATTCCAGCCATCATCCTAGAGCATTGCGTGACTCCCTCCCATTCTCCCAGTTCCTGCGAATTAGGAGAAATTGCTCCTGTAGGCAGGACTATTTCAAAGAAAGTGCCATTCTAGCTGATAAACTCAAAAACAGGGGCTACCCAAAGAGAATTGTCAAAAATGCCCTAAAGAGAGCATGGTACAGACCCAGAGAAACATTACTTACACCGACACACAAGCCACCTCAGGACAGACTAGCCTGTGTGACCACTTTCTCCCCTGTATCAAACAAAATGAGGAAAATGGTACTCCAACATTGGCCAGTGGTGAATGCAGGCATACTTGAACTTGAGCGTCCCCTGTTCGCCTTCAAGAAAAATAAGAATTTGAAGGACCATTTAGTGCGAGCAGCACTACCAAGTCCCACTCAAGCGTCTACACTTGAAGCTATTTGGGGCATGCCCCCCGTTGTTGGGCATGTGAAATGTGGTAATTGCAGTGTGTGTGACATGGCCATTGAAGGAAAAACAAGAGTATTTAATAATATCACTTTTACTAGCTCTTCTTTGTCTAATTGCAACACCTGTAATGTAATATATTTGATTCAATGTCCCTGTAACAAAATGTATGTTGGCCAAACTTCACAGAAGGTAAAAACAAGGATTTGCCAACACAGGAGCCGCATCCGCTGCCAAACTCCCAATGCCCCACTTGTGGAACACTTTACTGACGCCAAACACAAGGAAGACGAATTCCGCTGGACCATACTAAAGTCATTGAAGTTACCGGCGAGAGGTGGTAACATGAGCCAACTGCTCAACCATGAGGAACTCAAATGCATCATCCTCTTGGACACGATCCAGAAGGGACTTAATCGCACTGAGGATTGGGCTGGCTTACTCTGAAAAAATAGACTTGGTTCTTCTGAACTTTCTTTCAGACACAGAGTCACACTGGCAGCAATAATGAATTAGTGAAGGAAAAATTATTATTTGGGCTGAAAATGTCAATACCATCTCCTTTTTCTAAGGTCCACTGCACAAAGCTTACAGTACGGGAGCTCACAGTTTAGAACCGTTGTGCGAATTAATATCATCCAGTACGGTTTTCTCTTGTGCTATTCAAAGGTAAAATGACATGACATAATTGTAAATGTAAATAATTTTGATATTGTTCCTAAAAGTCACGAAACATGCATGAAGGTGAGCACTTAGACACTTCGCTAGCATATATTATACCATTCCAAGATGGCCGCCATAGTTTTGTGTGCCTGACTGCTTTTATTTAAACACCTCACACCGGCTGGAACTCCACTTCCGGATTGCTGAGAAGTCGGCTCGCTGCCATTGTGCACGCCGAGTTGGAATCTGCTCGACCGTAGAGCAAAGCAGTATTCTCTGCATTTGAAAGGTAAGAGCGCACTCATGCTCCCCTCGCCTCGCCAGCACCGTTTCTTAATATATTACAATAAGTTACCCTCGCTTTTTTACAGAGTGCGCAAATTGTAACTCTGCCCCCACAAGACCCGAATCAGTTATATCTGCGGCATGGATGGATTTTAAAGACTGATGCCAGTTTGTCCATCAAATAGATACGGAGGTAATTTTTATGCAATTTATACCACCACCAGGCACGCCTAAACGGCCCACCACGGTACTTATTTGCTTCCTTAAATCCCCAGGCATTGTACCCCCAACTCGCTGCAAGGGAGTAATTCGTGCTCTGCAAGGTTGATGCTTACCGAGTCTCAACGGAGGTAATTTTAGGCACCTTAGTCCACTGGTTTATCACTACACAAACGGCTCAGCACGTTACTGACCCGCGTCTTTTAATCCTTAGGCAATGTACACTACGTTCACTCCAACTCGATATAAAAGAGTAATCCTTGCGCCATAAGCTATGTCCAACATTCGACTATTACGTTCACACGGTAAATACACTAGCTCCATTTTGAACTCCCCACGAGTGCTTCACTACCTGTATGCACAAGCGGTAACATTTTCAAGTATATAATCTGACACCTTCACTTCACTTACACTCACAAGAGTGCGCCGCTGTCCGTTGCCACACAGTGTGTCTGCATGAGGCCATTACTCACTCGCCACGGGTCGCCTTCATGATTGGTCCACTTGTTTGTAGCCCTCGGCATGAACAGCAAGAAATATTGTCTGAATGTGTAAAAGTCCTGAACTAAGTGCGTTATATGTAAAAAGAATTCTCTTTCTTTCCTCCCACTTTTTTACTTTACACAGGCTTATGACAAACGTTCTTACAGGCAATAAATTAGAAAGTCCTGATGATGATCCCAGTTCAATAGGAGCCGGGGGATCGAAACGCCGTCGACACTTTTTGACAATTCTGTAACCTGTCTATTATGTTAATTTTGTTACAGTTATTGTTTGTCCTAATTTGCTTGTGATTGATATTAATGATGCAAGGGACAGTTGGCTCCAATGTTCTTTTTGCCTGAACTTCTTTGCTTCCTCTTTATTTACCCCTATCTTTCCTTCCTCGAACGCTGTTCGAATGTACTTTGGATAGGTGCAGGCTTGTACCCTATCAACTCCTAAATCAGACCCTGTGGTCATTGTATAATTTTTATACTTGAAATTAAAATTCAGGCCCGGCTGGGCTTTGAAAACTCTGAGATATAGTACTTATTTGAGTCTATATGTTATACTGTACTGATAAATTCCCTTTTCTAAGGACCACTGTTTTCCTTAATAATAGTGTCTTGGAATGTGGCTGACTTGAAAATGTGGAGTATTTGCCATTCATTAACTAATTTAATTTAATTTGTGTGCAAGATACTCCAGCCACTCAGACATATCATGTAGACTGATATACATCATGCTACTCCGGCCATTCAATCTAAGGCTGGATATATGGATGGCGGCTCGCTAACTTTGGCATTTGCTTTTTTTCTGGCAAAGAGCCATGGTTCCCTTCGAATTCTCCTAATTTTAATTTTTCATGTCTGGAGTGTAATGGTCAGCAGAAAGTATTGGTTGCAGATTTTTATAACAATTTTAGACAACATAGCTCATAAATTATACATAATTTCAAGAAAATCAATAGAGAGCTGTTTGGAAATGAATAATGATAATATGCAATTATAGAGACTGATGATTGCGATGCTCATTTCTGCCTTTCTATCACAATCGAGGTGTGTGGAGTCCCTGACCGGAATTAAAAGTAAATTTCACATTCTCCGCACAAACCACAATGCAAAGTCCTAAATAATATTAAAATTACATATAACTTGATATTTGGCTTTGACTGCTGTTTACCAGTTTCTTCTCAACACCTGATTTTTCCAGGTAAGGCCTCAGCTAGCACAATCATCCATATTGGACTATGCAGGGATATTAGTGTGTTGACATCTAAATTCATAATATGGGAATATGGTTTCAGTAACCACAATCCTCTGTCTGTGTCTTTAGCAACAGAAAAGCATTGCTTGATGTGTATGAGTAAGACTCTGCAAATGAATGTTACCAAGAACTCAGGAGTAATGCTCATGCAGGATGCTGTTATCCCGCACCCTTGCTGAACACCAATTTAGCTGATTTGCAGTGTGGCTTAGACGACTCTGTTGATGCTCACATAGTATTGGATTTGTTTGATTCTTTGTGTGTTAGAATGACATAATTGTTTACAGCACCCATAGGGTATATAAAGGAAATGCAAGTTTGATGTAACATGTTCTTGGGCTCATAAAAGCATAATGACAGCCTTGAAAAACAAGTCACGTAATGTCGCTGAGGTACAATCTAGTAGATTACATTATGAAACAGTGGTGCAGGTGAGGAAAAAGCATAAGGCAACCAGCTTCGGAAACTGCATAGCTAGCTAGTGCCACTGATGATGCTTTAGCTTTCTGGGAAATGTTAAACACATTTTTTGAGGATGCTGATGATCCTGGAAAGGTGACTATGATTCCTTCAGAGAAATGGATGATACGTTATAGTAATATTTATTCTTTATCACAGTCCCTAGTACATAGAGAGGAGCTTTCAGGTAAGCATTTACTTACCACTATGTGTTCTATGAGTGGCTTCTGCTATTAAAGGGAACCTTAAGAATTAGGGCACTGGCCTTGGCGGTGTTTCAATGGGTGTTTTCAAACATAACACTGAACTGTGGGCTCCAGATTTTGGTAAAAGTATTTAATAGTACTATGAAAAGTGGACTAACCCATAGTGTTCAAATTCGCCACATTTAAAAAAGGAGACAGGTGGCCATAAATGATTAATTCCAATCTCACTTTTAGATTCTACTGTTAATATAATGGGTAGGATTTTAATGGAAAGATTAGAGACTTGGTCCGAAAACAATTTTATTCTTCAAGACATTCAATATAGTTTTTGTAAAGGATTGGACACTATTGATCAGTGCCTACATTTATATGTGTATACGATAGGGAATAAATACACCACAGTTAAAAAAAGGTAGTCTACGTCTAGCTTTTATAGACTTGAGCTGTGCCTTTGATTGTATCAATCGATCAGAGCTTTAAACAGCCTAACACTCTTTGGGTGTTGGATAATCCATAGTATGCTGTTCAGCCAAATTCATTCTGATGTTAGGGCTAATGAAAGATTTAGGTCAAATGCGGAATGTGCAGATTCTTTTAAGATCAATAGAGTTGTTCATCAGGACTGTGTGTTGGCACCCATTCTCTTTAGACTTAACATTAATAAACTAGAAAAGTGCCTGATAGTCAGTGGATGTGACATGTCTCATAGAGGTGCCTCACCGATTCCAGGACTATTTTATGCTGATGATGCAGTGCTTAGGGCTACGTTAGCTAACGGGCAAATACAATTATTGGATGGTTTTGTATTCTTTATGGACAATTTAGATATAAACACCAACCTGTTGAAGACATATGATATGATTTATGGCTCAAAGGTGACAAAAAACTGAATTCACTTACTTAAGAAGGTATGGATAAAGTGGGGTTGAACATTTTTCCTATCTAGGTTTACCTCTTGACTCGACATGTGACTAGAAGCGTTTGCTCAATTTGAGGAATATTTCAAAGAGTGAATGAAGTGACATTTAAGTTTGATTCTAAGATAGGTATGAAACCGATGAAGGACATGGTGGATATTTACAAGAGTAAGTGTGTGTCTGTGACCACTTATGGTGTAAGCATCTGGGGATACACAAATATATCACTGCTACAAAAGGAGGAAATGCTTTTTTTTAAAGTTTGTTGCCTGCCGCCTCCTGCTGTTTCACGTATGTATGTCATACATAAATTGGGTTTATTTATTTAGAGGACTATTTAAAACTGCGCCCTCTTATGTTGTGGCTGTCAATATGGTCAAAGCTCAAAGAAACTTTCAACAGATTGTTAATTTCTGATTGTATTCAACCAGATAATGCCCTCAGGATAATGTGGATACATTATATCATCAGTATATACAATTATATCAACATTATATACATATCTGGGCAAGCCAGAGTTGTTTTATGACCCAAGTGTTGGCGTATAAATCCGCCTTATGTAAATCCAAGCGTTCATGGGATGAACAGAGGTGGCTGGACCTGAAAGAAGCAGGACACCACAAAGACCCGAGAAAGTTCTGGAATGTCTACAAATGGGGTGTGGATGGTAGTTCTGACAAGTCACAGAATTGGGTCCCGCAGGATAAATGGGTATCCCATTTTAAACCGCAGTTTGCGTTGAGTGATGACCAAGATTCATCCATGGAGGCACCCTATATCACCTTTTTGGAAGACCCCTTTACCTTGGGGAATGTTCAGCTGGCCCTAGATGCCGTTGTTCCTGGTAGAGCGCCAGGAATTGACGGGATTCCAGCTGATTGATTTTTACAAGACAAAGCCTCCTGGGGCCCCTATATACTACTCTTGGCGAATGCGGTTGCTAGGGGAGCGCCCGTTCCCCATTCATAGAATGTGGCCGAAATTATCCCAGTTTATAAGAAAGGGGATAAATCCCAGCCTGGAAACTATCGTCCTATCAGTTTGATTGATACCACCCAGAAAATCATTGGTAGGCTGATTTTAAACAAGGTTCAGGCTTGGGAACGGGACCATAGCATTTTGTCTCACCTGCAGGCTTGTTTTAGAACCTCCATTAGCACGGTCGACCAGGTTTTGCATTTTGCAATGCTGTACTGGAAGACTGTGTTAATTGGACGTGGCAGCCTATATGCTGCATTCATAGATTTAAGAGCAGCATTTGATCTGGTACCGCGCTCAACTCTGTGGCAAGTGCTTAATAATATGGATATGCCAGGGGACATTTTGTCACTAATTAAAAAACTCCACCAGGAGAATTTTGCTCAGATTAGTTGGGGGAGCCCTGGCAATGTTACATCCCAGTTCCCAGTAGAAACAGGCGTTCACCAAGGCTGCGTCCTGGCGCCAACATTATTTTCTCTGTATATAAATAATGTTGCAAAAATTTTAATTGGTTCTAATGTTGATGCACCTATCCTCGCAGGAGCCAAAATCCCTATATTAATGTTTGCTGACGATTGTCTTATAGTATCCAAAAACCCCGATCGGGTTGCAGAAGGCTCTGTTAATGTTTGAAGATTTCTGCGTAGCCCGTGGTCTGGAGGTTAATGTTCTTAAATCAAAGTACATGTCTTTTAATGCGCCTAATGCATATAAGGGTACTGTACGAATGAGCAATGGTCCTCTGGAGAAGGTACAGGCATTTAGCTACCTGGGTGTCTGCATCCAACAGGATTTATCCTGGAGGCAGCAGATTGAGCTGGCTTCCTTGAAGCATCGCCAGCTCTCCGGAGCTTTGAGCCTAGAGCACTCCAGGTCTTTGACTAAGCCGATAACTCCAGTGCTATTGGTTTATAATGGCAAAGTAGTTAGTTCCACTTTGTATGGTGTAGGATTGTGGGGAAACGAGAATTTAAGGAGGATATCAGCTTCAGAAAATGTATTTCTCAGGAAATTAATAAAACTACCCCAGAGCACCCCACTGAGCCCCCTATTTTATGATCTGGGCCTATCGCCAATAGCTCTAATTGCATCCTTGTGCCCGATTTTATATTGGAGGCGGATTTGGACTACGCCTGAACTGGGCACATACACCAGGGGGTTGATGGATGTAATTAAAAGTGACGGTTCCTGGAAAATCAAGTGGCTAGGACATATTCGGAGTGTTCTTCTTGATTTAGGCCTAGGAGAATTGTGGGAAGACCCATTAAATGCTAGGTTCCCACCAAAGAAGGTACTTAAGAACTTGTATTGGAACCGCGTGGCCTTAAAAGCCTTTAGTAGCACACCTTCCCACCCTCTCACTGGTTTGTTCTTGGAAATTAAAGAGCGGCCTAAACTTGAGGAATTTTGGGATACCATCACAAAGCCCCTTGACCGTAAGCTCTACTTCCAATTAAGAGTAGGAAGCTTACCAGTAAGGGCGTTTTCTAATTGGTGGACTAGCGGGGGTAAGGTTGCCTGTCCAGCTTGTCTGGATATTTCTGAAACCACTGGCCATCTCCTGTTTGAGTGCCCAGTGTATGCGGCGCCTCACCGGAAGTGGCTACGCCCGATGTGTAGGCTACTGGGCACTAGTAGTGGACTAGTTGCAATTAGGATTATTCGTACCTGCCCAAACATGACCGTGTATATAGCGGTGGTGAAATTTTTAGGCTGGGCATGGTCAATTAGAGGCCGATTGCTGAAAGAATAATCAGAATTATGTAGGCCAAGCATCTTATGCATGTACTTTTTATATGTAGAATATGCTTTTATGACAATCGTCGAATAAAGCTTGCTTGACTTGACTTCACCCAAGTGTCCATTCGACTCAAGCTATGATCTTGTCACCACTCTTTATTAGGGTCTGTAGTGACGTTTGGAGTGTGGTAAGTTACCTAAGGTAACTGTTAGAACATACACCATTATATCTACCTCCAAGCATTTGAAGCATTATCTCTTTCCTACTAAAAAACACACCATAATTTCTTGTTGACTCACTTTAGACTAAGTATTATTGACTTTTATTTGATGTCCTTCATATTGGATAACAGATGACTAAGCTTTTCCAATGTCAATGCGATCAACAGTTCATTCAGTCCACATTGCACTTATTCATCTTCATAACCTTTATGGGGAGTCTAGGAAATGTAATTTGATCCATTTCCTTAAAAATGTAAATTCAAACAGTGTCATCAGCCCTTTTATATTTGCAAATGCTTCAAAAATGAAAAGTGTGTCCTCATGTAACGTAACTGGTGCACTGTAAAGCGCTCTGATAACTGATTCGGTTCGGTTCTAGTTCGCGCTATATAAAACTCTGAAAAAGAAAAAGAAAAAAGAAAAATCAGAGTACATACAGAAGGGCATTGAAATAAGAACAATGTGACTGGTGTAAGACGAGATCAGTCCATTTTAGTATGCTTATTAGATGTATAATATATTGCTGAGGATTCTTTTAATAATGTGTTTTGCTGTTTTATATGAAATGGTATGTTTTTAGTGGATTTAACAGCCAATATGTTGGATGTTTAATGCTTTTCTTTAAATTTTGAAACACATACATTTTTTGAAGAAGGAATATGATTGTTTTATATTTGGCTATACATTTACAATGTGTGATGTATCAAGTTTTTTTATGATGCACATTTTATGGTTGTGATTTAATCAGCTGAATAAAGATAGTTTGATTGATAACCATCACCTTTACAATCATGTTTGGTATATTTAGTTAGTACATAGACAACATGGAAAAATCCTTTGAATTTCGGAATTGAATATTCTAATTTTTATGTTGAAGCCACACACTTTCTATGTTGTGGCATGTGCAAAACAAAGCACCAATGATTTTTTTCCCACGGTTTCTTTCCACTTTCAACAAAAGGAGATATGAATGGGAATGTGCAGGCTGGAGAGGACGTGTCGTGGAGTGCACACTGAAGGAATAAGCTTCTCCTCTCTAACGAAAGGAATAGTAATACAGCGCCTCTGCCCAGACCTATGAAGACCTTCTAAAACAGAAACTAAGGACTGGACAAATGACCAAAAAAGAAGAAAAAAACTTCAAAAGTTGGAGACATAGTGTCCCATTTGATTTGATTTAATTTGACTTCATGAAGGGATCCTATAAAACAACCTTTCGGTTCTGATGAAAGCCATTGACCCATTGGGTGCAAAGTTGGCTGAAACATGTTGACCTGGTTCTTCCAGAGATAGATGTGAGAGATACCTAATACCTCTCTTTTCACAGCTCACATTTTTTAATCATACCACTACCTTTGATCTTCTTAATAAAATGTTTCTTTTCTAAAGGTAGGAGGTATTTTAAAACTTGTTTCCTTCTCATTGTGCATCCGATATGGGCTCAGATTCTAGAGACAATCCCTCCTGGTGGAGGAAATGATGTAACAATCAGGGGCTAAGTACGCCAACAGGAGACATGCCTTTGGCAAAACAACACTGTTGAAGGTCTCACAACACTTTTGGTGTTTCCCTCCACCGTCTCAACACAATTCTTCCACTCCTTTTGATTTTACATGGGAATGTGCTCTATTCATAATTCTCAAGTATCATGAAAATAAAGGGGAAGTGGTGGGTGCTTGTGAGACCTCTACCATTGGCCTAAGACACTGTCATCTACTTACAGCAAGAACTCGTGTCTGACTCAAGGGACCTCTAGTAATGGCCTAAGGTACCACAGTGTGCCACAGACAGGCCTTGTGCTTCACTTCATGGACCTCTAAAGCAGCCTATGCTACTGCAACTTGTTGCAGAAATGTCTAGTGTTTGACTCAGGGAATCTCTACTAGTGGCTTAACACCTTCAATGCTAAAGCTATTCTCCCATGGTGCTGAACTCTTCATATTTCCATTTTTCATGACGAGCTCAGCTCGTCATGAGCACACGAGCAGTGTACTGCATGACGAGCTGAGCTCGTCATGAGCATGGTAGGGGTTAAAGTACTGTAGACTGCTACAGAAAATATTTGTGTCTGACTCAAGGGACCTTTAATAAAAATCCTAAAATGAGGCAGCTAACTACAGAAAGGATTTCTATTTGACTAAAGGGACTGCTAGTCTAGTCTAAGTACTTCAAACTGCTACAAAAAGGACTTGTGTCTGACTTGAAGGTTTTGGAATAACGGTCTATGGGAATGTAGCATGCATTAGGAAAGTGATGAATGCATTATTCAAAACTCTGAGGGCAGGTAAATGCTACATTTAAATGAGATGTGTCTTTTCGGTTCTTTAATTCTAATGTCCTTGGTAGATTCAGATTTCAAACACTATAATCATTGGGACTGAGCATGTAACATGAGCAAACATTGTCAAAGTGTATAAGTTTGATTTGACCTTTCAATCACAAGCAAGACCTACTGGCTTTTGCAATACTTGTTTATAAATAGTGAGATCTATTGGCTTTGCCAGTGCTTCTTGAACACTGAACTTCAATTTTGTAAGCTGTGGCTTGTCTATTATTGCATTATTTTCCTCACACCAGAAATGTTCATGGGTGCATGCTCATTTATGGACAACTCATTAAATGTTCTCTAAAGCACAATCTCATTAAAAGACAGGATATGCTGTGAAACTCAGGTTGTCCAAGAAGCATCATCTGTCAAAGGGAATGCTGGTTCAATAACCTTTACCTTATTCTGCGTATAACTAGAGCAACTGTGACTCTGCTCTTCCAGTTCCTTAGTCCCAATCTCAAGCCTCCTTTAGAGGATATTTGATTTAAATTCAAAGTATTACTTGATTTACTTCCAATTTATCCAGTTGATGCTCAAGGTTGGCTATCTGTTTTGGAGCATTGTCATACCCACCCTTCCACCCTTACCACACACTAATATTCCTAAACACAATGTAACAATTGTTTACAATGAAACATTGTTGTGTCTGCACTGTAGCATGAACTCATCATAATCTGTATTTAATACCCTTCAGCATTTCCTTTTAACATGTGATAGTCAGACTGTGTTGGGCCCTGTTACAGGCGTAGGCAGGTAGGTAAGTTTCGAATCCTGATGAAACTCATGCATGTGCAAAAATATGAATTTTCAGATTTAAAGTAAACATCATTACCTCGTAGATTTTCCCTGCACTTTTCTCGTGATTTCTGCAGTCCAACACTGCCAACATTAATCAGGAGGAAAACAGGTAGTATACTCCCATACAGGCAACATTTGAACTGGAAAATACCAGTTCCACAAGTAATTCCTCATTTCCCACAGGAAAAGACCGAATTTATCGCAAATCAAAATCAGGGCATTTCTCTCTTAAAAGAAGGCTCAGGTGAACACAATGACTTATTTAAATCTATTCCCATCACAGGTTTAACGATCAACCTGATTACTCTCACTTCAATGAGTGGCTTCAGGGGCAATATTCACTGGCCAGCATAAGTGTCATTTCAAAACTCAATTACCCATCACAATAGTACACGATGCTATATTGCTCTTTGAAGTACTTAAATGTGTATAACCTGTTGACATTTTTCACTTTAATAGTTTCCCACAAACCAAAATGTGTTAACTCATTAGTGCATTGTGGTAGTAGATGTGTACAGTTTTTGCTTGAGGCCAAACTCTTCAAAGGTTCAGGTGGAACCCTTTTGAATTAAATGTATATGGATACATAGTTTGAATCTTATTGGTAATGTAAAGGCGAAACCGAATACTTATTAAGGGTGTAATGTGGAATATATCATGCCACTTCCAATATAAAACATTTTTGTAAAGTAACAATGCTATATAGTTTTGAAGATTTTATATTAACAGAATAAGAGTGTGTGCTAGTCTGAACAAACATAAAATATTACCACTGAGTACTAGAACATTTTTCTATTTTTTAGCAACGTTCTACCTGTAATTCTAGTTAGTTTTCCTTGAAAATATGGCATGTGGAAAATGATAATTCTCCTGCTCACTTAGAGCTGGCTGAATGTGGTTTGCTTATAACATTGCCTGCAGGCATCCACAGTAACATGTCTGTTCTCACTGGAACTGACAAAAAGTACTTAGTGGCAAATAAAATGCAGCATTTCAACCCTGTCATTGATGAATCGATATGAGAACAAATTCCCTAGCACATGCACTGTAATGTCTGCCACATATAGTCATTGCCTCAAGGTTTCTTTTTAGATAAAATAGATTTATCCAACACACTTTTTATCAGCTTTTATTTTATTTTGTGCCAGAAAAGAGCAATGGAGGATTGGCCCGGTGAAGTTTGTTAAATAATTCAGGCTGAGGACAAAGACGTGGAGAAAGACTCCACATATTAATTCTCTTTTGTTGAGCTAGAATGGTTGTATGAGTTTTGCCATCGGGAAAATAGGGTTGCAAAACTATAATCTGCAAAAGCATTGCGAGAAAACTGAATGGCTTGGTTAGCATTGTTGTACAGACAGTGTAACAAAACACCTACTTCTTTAAGTCATAATTTTGAATATAAAATTAATATAATGATTGCCTCTTCTGTAACTTCACACCATTTTCTTTAGCAGATCAGTTATCGCATCACCCAAAAAAGTATATAAAGGGAACACTTGAGAAATAGCCAGCCTACTGCAGAGATTATGCATCTGATTTACACAACAAAGGGCTGATTTAGACTGCAGAAGACGGGCATTACTCCATCAGTGTGACAGAGTGAAGTACACCATCACTCTGACGAACCTAGAGATATCCGTCGACCCAGGGGACATCCCTTGTATCTTAGGAACCGCCAACACGATGGTTCCTGCCAAAGTATTATAAGGCTGGCAGTTTGCTCTGTCAACATGACTGTATCGTTTGACAAGCTTTTAACCAAAGCAGGATCTGGTTTTAAAAAAAAAAAAAAACGAATGCTCCCCGCACCATGGGAGCTGTCTACTGTAGTGTGGGGGTCATTAACAGTTTTTACTGCCCCTTACCGCTATGTTTTTCCTGGTGGTGATGGACAGTAAAAACTGGCCATTTGACCGCACACTCAGAATCAGGCGGGCAGTCAAACGGCCAAAAATGTGTATGCTAGTGGCAAAGACAGAGTTCTCTCTTTCGCTGACATATTGAAGTCCCGCCTGACTCTAAAGAAGGCCGCAGAACTTCAGTTTGGTGGAGAGGGTATTTAATCGCCCTCTCAGTCAAACTCTAACTCAAAGCCCAAATCTCTAATAAACCCTTTTGAGTGCATATAAAAGCTTTCAAGAACAAACTGCCAAAAAAGGTTATAAAATTAGTGGCAATTTGGGAAAAGAGTTACATATCTTAAAAGTAAGTTACATAATTACTTTTGGTGTACAAGATACCTGCTTGCATTTCAGATCATGAAATTAAAAAAAACGTAGTGAGTTTATAGTGTGCCTGTTGATTTAAAATTGGCCAAGTGATGTCTCAGTCATGTGGAAGTTTGAGTGAAACCCCACCTAAGTTAATTTCTGTTACCCAGTATGTGTAGATTTGTGGCACCCCTTCATAGAGGTGACATTGCACATCGCAAGAAGCTCATAGGGACAGGAAATATAATCCAAGTTTTCCATGAGGAGCTACAAAGATGTGTGCCTCTGAAACCCCTCTTTCCATCCCTTGAGTGGGATTTGCAAGTGTCAATTTCTCTGCAATCCTGCTGGAAAAATCTGCATGCATAAAACTATTTACGCCTGTCGGGATTCCATTAGTATCTTTCTGGAAGGCAAAAATGTATATTCAGTCATAAACCTTTATGCGAGAATTTACCTTGGTGAGTTATCCCCATTCTATACTTGAGCACTGGGCAAGCAACAGGAAATCCCTGCAATATAACAGAAATTCCTAGAATGTGATAGTGATACCTGGGTAGAAAGTGTAGAAAATGTATATGCTAGTAGTATAGCATAGCACTGGGTTAAATTGACCAGGTAATGTTTGGGGTCTGAACCTATATTTACCAAAGGTGAAAATCTGGCATGATAAAACTAAAATCCTGTTTCATGAAAATAGTAAGATATTTTAGGGTGGGAATTGAATTTACTTTTCCAAACCGAAAGCTTGCATTTTCAAGATATATACATGTATATCCCAAAACGTAGATGCTTATGACTAGGGACAAAATGGCTCCATTTCCAAACATAAAAAACCCTGACATTTGAGTGACTCTTCATGTTGAGGTCCTTAGCACGATAGGGCACTAGTTGCTATTGCTTTTATTTTATGACTCCTGTGGAGGCAATTTATCATTGATATTGATAAAGATTTTATGATATCATTACTGCTCTCTGGTCCAAGCCTGTAAGGGTGAGGTAAAAAGTCACTGTCTGAACCTGTGATGTCTTTGTTATCTGATAGCATTGTTTATAAGCATTTAAAACTAGCTCAACCCCCTATGATTTCATTTTTGAGGTCATTGAGGAGAAAAATAAGTTGTTCTCTCATAGCTTTCTCAAGAAGGGTAAACCCACAACACAGCTAGGGAGTGTAAGCATGCTCAGTACAGCATTAAATTACTGGAATATTTCATGGGTGTTCCTTCAGTGTCCCTTCAGACCCTACGATGTTAGCCAATTTATAACAAAAATGTGTTGCAACATGCACAATTTGGAATGATTTTTCAAAATGTTCTGGTTCATGAATAGATCCGGAAAAACGTAATTGCACTGGTGTAATTTTGATAATTGTGTGTTATGCTTGTTACATGAAATTCCTGAAATTACACAAGTATACCACATAGCATTAGTATGCCAGCATTCGTGGTAACAATATTTAATGGGAGGGCAGGAACAATGTGTACAATCAGAATGTAAGTTGCTGTTGTTCCAAGCACTTTTGCTTATCTCTCTATTTTTTAGTGTGAAATGAGTCCTTGCATCAAAAATTGAAACGAGGACACCTTTCACATTAAGAGATGGTGCCAAATGACAGATTTGCATAAGATATAATTTGGTGTAAGTAAATTCGTATAATTTTCACACACCCCTAATCATGAAACTCTTGCAGCCTCTGCAGGAGTTGCAACTCACAATGTTCACTTATTGTATGGGAAGGTTTTTATGCACCACCACTTAATGTATTTTCACCTGACTCGGGGGCAGAAGCAAGCCGTACATGCC
Organism: Lissotriton helveticus; assembly: GCF_964261635.1. Classification (NCBI taxonomy): domain Eukaryota; kingdom Metazoa; phylum Chordata; class Amphibia; order Caudata; family Salamandridae; genus Lissotriton; species Lissotriton helveticus. Next base: position 685,759,783 of record NC_136072.1, on the reverse strand, counting down.
CGTACAAACTTGTCTGTCTGTGCACAGGGATATTGCTTTAATTGTTGGATTAATCTAAAGAAGACCAGTTAAAATGTTTCACTGAGGGTAAAGTGCTGTACAGCATGAGAGGGGAGGGTTCTGTGTGTGTGTGTGTGTGTGTGTGTGTGTGCGTGCGTGCCTGTGTGTGTGTGTGTGTGTGTGTGTGTGTGTGTGTGTGTGTGTGTGTGTGTGTGCCGGGTCATGCAAGCCAATTTGCAACGCCAATGATTATAGGTCAGATGTCCCTAAACACCAATAACATAGATTAAATCATAACTTCACCCCTTTGTGGACGAAGCTTTAATTTTTTATGAATTGAATGCATCTGAAATCTATTAAATAATAATTTAGATTCTGTACTATAATGGTATAGAAGCTACATTTTGTTGCCTCAAGTTCAGTCAGTCAGCTCAGTAGATAGTCTCATGCAGGGCACTTATTAAAATGACCGAGTACCTCCGATTGGAAATGTCATACTCGCCTCATCATTTTTTATACATATCAAAATGTTAATTCATTCAAAGAATTCTGTCAGGGCGGATAAGGAAAAGCTGACTTCAACCACAGCTCTAACTTATCAGCTGGCCGTAGTGGAATTCCGCTGGCTCTCATTGGAGTTAATGCCATGCAGATTCGGTTGGTGAATATCAAGTTTGCAAGAGGCCACATAGTTAGAATTAATTCTGGACAGACAATACAATTCACATTTTCAACATCTGTTCTGTGCATTTCTTAGTCCAGGTGCTTGTTCCAGGTAACTTAAAAAAAGAGCTTACTCACTTCTGAAGAAACCATAATTAAATTCCAGAGTGTATAAATGTTTGTCCGCTATACAATGTCAAGATTTTCTTGAAACTATCGAACTTTTAACCCCTTGCATGCTGATGAGGGCCCCCATCCGTCATGCACTACGTGGCTCGTGTGCTGATGACGGCTGGGGGCCGTCATAAACCTGCCCACTCGCAATTCTGCCGCACAGGCGCAGAATCGCGGCCGCATGTTCGGGGTTAAACTGTAAATCGTGGCTTAGGAACCCCGAGTTGGCAGTGTTTATCCTGCCTAGCATCATAATTTTGCTTCCCCCATTGACTGAAGCTGGTGGGAGCTTTGCTGTTACCCGTCTCAATCTCTTGACAGCATTTAAGACTATGGATCATAAAATCGAGATCAGCCCCTGTTTGGCACGCCTTCCACATTTGCTGGGCTCACTCTGACTTGGCTGCTATAGATCCTTTGATCCTATGATAAGTGTCATAGCGTACTCATACGTCTCCATCAGAACTGTGAATGAGTGAGCCAATAAAAATCTAAGGCAGAAGATTCTTTGAGAGTGAAGCATTTATTCTCTCTGTCAGGACATCATAAGGCCAGTCAACCTTGGCTACCACATGTCTAAAAATTCATCACAAAGCATGGGCAGATATTCCAGACCGTGCATAAAGAGGAAAAATAGAGCATTCTTTATTGATATGTAAAAGCTCATGCTGGCAAATTTGAGAAGACATACAAGAGATAAACATTATTCCTACCATGGATTCAACCTTGAAATTCGGATGCACAATGTGGGAATTGTTAATCATATACAATAAGCACCTTTCCCATTGTGTACAATATAGGGAAAACTTTTTATGATAACCAGATATTCCAAAGGCTGGGGAAGAACACAGGACATGTTTTAATGTCAAGTATGCTCTCCGGCACTCGTATGACCAGGTCAAGTGGCTGGGTTCATCTCTGCTGGTCAATTCCTGTAAAGGCTGGGCCACTAGAGAAAAATAGGGTATCTATTCACTGTCTACAATAACGCATCTTTCCACAAAATCCTCTTACATCTCTTTGGGCTTGGCAGTTCGGGCTGGACTGTTCCCATGAGGCACAGGGTCAAGACTGATTTGCATATGGGGAGGTCTAAACTGGGGTGGCATGTGAGCAAAAGAATGATGTATTTAATCAAGATCTCTTGACTGAGGGTGAATGCTTTGATTTTGTTCTGCATTCCGTCCATCAATTGTGTGTCTGTTGCTTTCTCGCTCTAAATGAGCCAGGTATGCCCAGACGTGGGTCCCAGGCTCACTGTGCCACTGGATTCAAGCTATCCTGGCTGATGAGTTGTGAAACCCAAAAACCGGTCTGAGGATGCTTGTTTCCAGTCCAGGGGGACCTTGCTTGGAAGTTCAGGCTGGACTGTTCCCATGAGGCACGGGGTCAAAACTGATTTGCATTTGACCAGCTCTAAACTGGGGTGGCATGGTGAGCAAAACAATGATGGATTTAACCCAGATCTCTTGACTGGGGGTGAATGTTTTGATTTGTTCTGCATTCCGCCCATCAACTGTGTGTCTTTTAGACTCTGGGAGATCCCACACTTCTAGTTACCATGTAAAATCTTTCTTCCTTACATCTATTTCAAATAAATAAATCTTGATATGATTATAGTGGAATACAGCAATATCCTGGCCTGGAGTGTTATTGTTGGACCTGGCCCTTTTTTCTTTAGGACTCTGAGCACTTTACCACGGCTAATCAGTGCTAAATTGCATGTTCTCTCTCCTCTAAACAAGGTATGATTGGTTTACACCTGATTGGCAGATTTGCTTTACTTGCATGTCCCTTTTAAAGTGGTATCCCATATACCCAGGGCCTGTAAATTAAATATTACTGGTAGGCCTGTAACACTGTTTGTCCATCCACAGATGTGACCTTTCAAACCTGTCTCAGACCTGCCATCACCGGGCCTGTGTGGACAGTTTACTGCCACTTTGACTTGGCATTTAAAACTATTTGCCAAGCCTTAAGCTCCCCATTTGCTTCATTCTGTACCTGCTGGAGATCTTTAGGAGGTACTCCGGTAACCCCAGTAGAGAACATTGGCGTAATCCAGCCATGATGTTATAAGGGCATGAATCACAAGCTTCTGACAAACAGTAGTTGGGACGAAGAAAAACTTCCTCAACATCATCAAAAGGCCAAAGCATGTCCCGACTATGCTCTCCACTTGCAGTTTAAAGGAGAGGGTGCTGTCAGATTATACACCTAAATTCTTAACCACTGTCAAAGGTGATGGTGGGGGAGGAATGGGACTGGGCCATATCTCACCTCCCCACAGTGGTCGTAGGAAGCCAAAAACCAGAATCTCTATCTTGCTTGTGTTACATTGGAGATTACTCTGGGACATCCACTGGAACACTGCTGCCAGGCAAGATTTTAATCTGTCCTCAGCACATGAGATATTCCCGTCCCATGTCAGAATCATCTGTGTGTTGTCGATGTAAGTGATTAATTGAACTAAATAAACATCTATTTTGGGAGTTTGTTGTCATGAAGCCAAAAATTATGTTGCTTGGGGACATCATGCATAACGGCCAGCTCATACATGATGGGTTCCTTCATTGGAACTGGCACAGCTGTTCCTCCACTGAATTATAGTTGCTCCATGGCATAGCCCACTAGATCTAGTATATGGTCCTGAGCCAAATTCAAAACAGGAGCAGTTCCTACATTTGAGCTGATCAACTGCAGCTCTAAAGAAGGCACAGGTTTCTCAGCTTTCCTGGTGGGGATCTCTAACAATAGTGGGTGGTCCTCTGTCAGTAAAGCAGACACTACAGCCTCTGCTTGCCAGCGTGCAGAGCATCAGGCCCTAAATGAGACTCAGTACACTCAAGAAGAAAAACTATGCATAATTCTAGTATTTTGGGACTTGTTTAAAGAGGCGTACCAATAAATATATACAAAAAGTTAACACAAATATACTCTCAAAAAGTGTAACACTGGAAAGTCTAACATTATGTATTTGTCTAATATTAAGCAGCATCTAAGTGTGCCTTCTCTTTTTTAATATAATTGTTTCTTATCCTTGTTATATGCTGGCTTTGTCCCATGGAGTCAGCAGTAAGGGCACTTTGAATTTTAACTATATTCTATCTTCTATTTTTACTAAGAATGTAGTGGAAATCTGGATAGTTGGTCATTTGTAGGGTCCATTAAATCTGAATCAGTAATGTTGGTTAGTTTTTATTACAAAGCCAACAAGTAGTTTTGAATGATAGCTTTATTGGCATAAACGTAACAACCTCCTGCCACATGAGCTTACAATCTTCAACTGACATTCTAACTGTCAAACCAAGCTGACCCCTGAGGAACATTCCATGGGGGACAGGAGGGGGGGTGGCAGAGAAGGGAAGGAACGATAATAATAATCATAAGGGCTGACAAATAAAGAGCAAGGTACAACAGTTTTCTTTAAAAAAAAAATCCCAAACATTTGTACAGGGTGTACTTAATGTAGTTCACATTTTTGAAAGACTACATAATTGAAGTCTCTTGACAATTATAAATTGCTCCTTGACAGATTGTGTTGCAAGTTCCTGCCAGTGGCAACAACTGGCAGGATATTCTACGAACAGTTGTGGACATGCAATCATTTTTCTGATCATTGAACCACGAATCTCTTGTAAGAATAATTCTCTCTCCTGTGTATACTACACTGACAGCCGTTTCCATTGCCTCACTGTGCTCTTTGATTACATTTCTTGTAAAACAATATGTAGTTACTGGGAGCCAAATGGGAACTGCCACATTCCATTAATTAATAGACGTATTTGACTCATATTAATGAAAAGTAAAGCAATTGAACAGTAATAAACTCCTTTGGAGTTGCCATTTATTATTACTTTAGTGTATTTTTTAAATGGAATGTTGTTTTCTGTCTCTTTAGTGGTCTTTAACATAATATTTACCGCGGATATCAATGCTAATTCAACTTTTTCTTAAGTAATCTTATGGTTGATTTCTTCTGAAGAAAAAGCATTTAGAGTCTAATAACCCAATTGGAGTGTCCTTGGGCTAGTTTTACAACACATCTTGAAGTGATGTGTTTACACCTATAGGGTGCATTTCAACAAAGGTGTAAATCCTGAAAATAGTACAGACTACATAATGGGTAATTGTGTCATGAGGGCATATTTTGCCACCGAGGGGTTCTGATGTCATTTATAGTGAGTTTGTTCTGGTAACATTTATAATGAGGCTGACATTAAAGTGTAGTTATAAATAGAAATTAGAATTAAAAAACTCTGGAAGTCAGAACCTATGGTTAGGTGCACAATCCAGAACCCACACGACAGCCATGCAAACCATAACTCGCAAACTAAATACTATAGTCTTGAGCTCACATTTAATGACGTAAATACAATTTCAAATGTAAATAATCTTACATATGATACTACATATCAAATTACCCTTACAACAGTGACAGAGATGATGATGAATGTCGTATCATTAATTGTTTTGATTATGTGCTGTTTAATTACATTTTGCTTAAGATGTTGGTTTTATTTGTATAAATATTGTGTGGTCGAAAACGTCTTAATTGATGTGCAGGGATTGGCTGCAAGGCCTGCCCCATGGCCAGGCTCTACACCCATACCTCTGTTGGTAACCAACACTTGCCACACATGGCCCTCAACACTGCAAAGTGTGAGTTGGTTGTAAGGCCTTTTTTCAGGCCAGGATCTGTACCCCAACCTCTACCCAGCCAACCCCAACTGTACACATACACTTCCATACATGAAGCTATTACTTCATGCCACATTTGGTGCAATTAAATTCAACGATTTAATCCAATGGGAATTAATAAGAAAAATGCACTTTTAGGATTCTCCTTTTTTTCTGGCCCTCTGTTGATGGCTTGGCACTAAGTGCTCCATGAAGAACCCAATGTGGATGTAGTTTGCCTCCACAGCTATTAAGAAACCAAAGAATGCCTTTCCTATGGAAACAGTGATCGACCTATAACTACACTGGTGCAATTGTCACCATTATAATGAGAGAGAGAGAGAGAGAGGGGGAGAGAGAGGAGGGAGAGGGAGAGGGAGAGGGAGAGGGAGAGGGAGAGGGAGAGGGAGAGGGGGAGAGGGAGAGGGAGAGGGAGAGGGAAAGAGGGAGAGGGAGAGAGAGAGAGGGAGAGGGAGAGGGAGAGGGAGAGGGAGAGGGAGAGGGAGAGGGAGAGAGAGAGAGAGAGAGAGGGAGAGGGAAAGGGAGAGGGAGAGGGAGAGGGAGAGGGAGAGAGAGAGGGGGAGAGAGAGAGAGAGAGAGAGGGGGAGAGGGAGAGGGAGAGGGAGAGGGAGAGGGAGAGGGAGAGAGAGAGAGAGAGAGAGAGAGAGAGAGGGAGAGGGAGAGGGAGAGAGAGAGAGAGAGAGAGAGAGAGATTGAATGTATAATGAGTACCCTCTGATCACCAGAAATATATGATGGCAGTATACAACCACTTTACAGATGTTACCCGGTATGTAATTTTTTATATTACATGTTTATTTCGGGGTAGTTATCTTAAGCTGTTTTCTTCAAATTGCCGCTAACAATGGCTACTGATCGAAATAAACTATTTAGGTTTACTTTTCATGAATGGTTGCTTAAACAGTGGACAATGGCAAGGGTCAGAGAAATATGTGATTCTGTTATTGCAGTGTTTAATGGATAATTAAGGACTGCCTTCATTTGCCACATCATTTTCTGTATATTTTGAAAAATGTGAAGGTTTCACCCAAAAAACAGTTTGTAGCTGAAATGGATGAAAATAATACTTTCACAGAATGTATCACATAATTCCTAATTTGTGCTGTATAATTAAGCAAATCGTGCTGCACAATTTCATCTCTATGCTGCATAATGAGGGTAGTCCAGACTTCGGTTAAAACCTGCAGAGTGGTTTGGGCATGTACATTTGATGACAACATTTGTATTTTCTAGGCAATTGTGACATATCTTTACATTTTCCCTAGCTGATCTTCATTACATATTGGAGCATCAATCATGCAAACATAAATGTAATATTCCCATATATATAATCAATGGATATGCTTTCAGATCTGCACATCTATATGTCAGTTTTCCGTATTCAAACGACCATTTCATAACATCTACTTTTCAAAGGGTGTTCCTATGGTGCTGCAATACCCACCCACCTTGGGAATACGTCCACTAGAACTGCGCAATGCAGTCTAGTGCAAAATGTTCAACATATGCACCAAAACACTGTCACTTTTATCCCCAGTCAGTAATTGAGCGAAGAAAAATCACTTTTTTGAAGTTCCGTTGGCAATTTCCAATAAATGATCCCCAAAAGATGATGTATCAGGTCATACTGTTTTATTTCAATCATAAACACAATCTAGTCACTTAATACATTAAGAAGGACTGCCTTTTGGGATATTGAGAGAAGCCTTGAGAAGTCCAGGAGGACAAAACGTGCGTCGGCTGCCGTGCTTGTGTGTTTGATTGGAATAAAACAGTATGACATGATACATCATCTTTTGTGGATCACTTATTGAAAATTGCCAACAGAACTCCGAAAAATTGGTTTTACTTCGCTCATACTGACTGAGGATAAAAGGGACAGTGTTTTGGTGTGCTTTGGTGCATATGTTGAACATAGATGTAACACTCATTGGCTCCCATGAGCAAGGGGATGCAGATAATATATCTCTGGAACCTATAATAAAGCGGCAAATAAAGAAAGGAAGAAGGGAAGGTGCGCCGGGCCCAAATGGGATTCCGCCCGTCCTTTTTAAACAAGACACGGATTATTGGGCAGCGGCATTGGAACCCCTCTTTCGGGAGATCAGGTATCCTAACATCCTACCAGACACTTGGAAGGGCTCCGTTATTGCCCCCATATATAAAGCAGGGGATAGAGGTCTCCCTCAAAATTATCGGTTAGTTGCCCTAATCGATAATGATGCGAAGTATTTTGCAGGTCTAATACTGGAAGAACTAAAGGCATGGGCCACGAGGAAGTCTCTCATACCTGTCAATCAAACAGGTTTTGTTAAAGCTGTGGGGACAACAACAAACATACTGTCTATGAGCATGCTCATAGATAAGACAGAGATGAAAAAAATGCCCCTGCACCTCTGCTTCATAGACTATAAGGCGGCATTTGACAACATCAACTGCAATTTACTATGGACAAAACTCAAGGATTGGGGTATCCCAAAAGGGTTGTTGGAGCCGTTAATCAATCTACATACAGACACTTGGATTCAGATTAAGGTGGGGGACGGCTCAATGCTGTCAAGGTGGATACAAACTAACAATGGCCTTAAGCAGGGTTGCGTGTTGGCACCCACACTGTTCAATCTGTTCCTGGCGGATCTTGTGCCCCTATTTAATAACTGTAACTCACACTCGCCAAAATTAGGAGGCCTAAATCTACCATGCCTCCTATATGCAGACGACCTGGTGTTAATAAGCCATACCAGAGTAGGGCTTCAAAATCTCTTAAATACAACCCAGAGATACTCCGAGCTAAATGATCTAACAGCGAACCTCGAGAAGACGCAAACAATGACAATCAGCAGGAACAAACATAAGAAAAGCTTCTCGTGGTTCTGGAATAACACCCGCATCAAAGACACCTCGTCGTATAAATATCTAGGTGTGAAGATTGACAGGGGTGGCCAATTCAGTGAGCAAAGGGCCAGCATAAGAGGTAAAGGCCTCGCTATGGCAATCGCCTTAAAAACACTAAACAACAACCTCTCTGGCCCTTCTCTGACCCCTCTACTACATGTCATACGTGCAAAATTACTACCAACACTAACTTATGGGAGTGAGGCCCACCGAGGCAGAGATGCTGTAACACTTGACAGTACAATCGTGACGGCATACAGAATCATCTTCGGCCTCCCAAAGCGATCCTCCCCAGCACAGATCAGATTGGAGTTTGGTATTCGGTCACAGGTTTTGGCACGACAAGGGGCATATATCTGCTCATGGAACAAAGTAAGAAAAACGACTGAAGGAACATTAAACGAATACTTATGGAAAGAATTAGAGCAGACCCAAAACTCACCAGCAGCAAAATATTTGGCAAAGAGCATAGTGAGCACCGGGTTGGCGAACTCTGGGCGTCCCCGGCAGATCACAAATCAATCAACAAACTGGTGAAGAAATCGATCAAGCTTCAGTCATGGGTCCAGGATAAAGCCACCCTATCAAAAAGATCTCACGCATGGATGGTATTAAATACATACCTGATACAAGCCTCCCAGCCTTATCTTGGTCTAGGTTATACAAAAAAAACAAATTGTCCTTTTTAAGATATAGACTGGGCCTGCTACCATGTATCCTACACCTCCCTCACTGGCTGAGATCGAAATCAGGAACATTATGCAGGCTATGTGGCATTGGGGCTGAAGACATGATGCACCTGCTATGCACGTGTGAAGAATTGCAAGAAGAAAGAAAGCTCCTGCTAAAACGCCATTTTATTTTACAGGGGGTAAGCACACGAAGGAGTGCAGTGCTAACCTGCTTTTCAGCACAGGACCCTCAGCTGAGCTGCAGTTTCGTGAAATTTTTAAAAGTAGTGGGAAAAAAACTACTAAAAACTGATCAATGAATAATCTACAAACAGGACACATGATTTAATTTATGAATCACCTGTAAACTTTAATGAAAATTGTGGAAAAACATGAATAGTCTAACAGGCTACAGAGTGGATGAGAAGTATAAAAGGCCTAATGTGGGCGGCCAGCAAAGAACATCATTTTGTATGCTGAACTGTTTATGTTTATCGCAATATAGTGTTGAATTGATATTAAACGCATGGTTTTATGAGTATTTTAATTTTGCTATTGTGTACTGTATCGCATTGGTTTTAATTAACTGTGCAATAAACTTCAAACTTCAAACTTTAACCATGAGCAATGCTGTTCCAGTGAAATCACCTTTTAATGTCAGTAAGCTCCGACCCCTTCAGCCATGGTATGGATTCCAGCAGCATTGTCATGTATTTACATTTCTTCCCCTAAGTTAGGAATAAACTTGGTATTGGGTAGTCTGTTGCTTGTGACTTATTTGAGTAGGAGAAAACATGTGGCCTGCACAGTTTTTACAGAACATTTAGATTTGCATTCTGCCTGTCTTCCCCTGAAGCATTCCTGCACCTGTTCTTAAATACAATAGGTAATTCGAGAAGCATCAAGTGAAGATCTCAGCACTTCAGTCTGGGAAATGTGGTATACATTGACATCTACACCTGTCATCAGAGGTTAATTTGTAAAACAATGAGTGCTGAGGGCCAAGATTCTAGTTCAAAGCCTGCGGCTGGTGTCGTATGCCGGGGTACAAAGGCTGTGTAGTTTTGATTCCACTGAATATCTCTACAACCCATCACCACACACTCCCTGCTTCTTTATCTTACACTTGCAGGTCCTTTTTACTCTTTGGTTTCTCCCTTTGTCACTGTTTTACATCTTTCTCTTAATCTTTTTTTTCCCCTTTTGTGCTTTGCTTTCTCTTGCTTTGGATCAGTCTGTGGAGTAAAAATAATTGTAATTTCCCCATAATGAGTACCAGTGGACCCCACCTGCAACCATTGGCTCAAATTAAGCACTGCCTGTCATACCCCTGATTCCACCTCTAAAGACAGACCTTGCACTGGGGAAGATGTGTGTATAAGAGAATATTTTCCTCATGCACAACTTCAATCTGGGAATTAGTGCATGTGCAAAATGCGTTTTTCACCATATGTGCTAACAAAGAATTGTTATATGTTCAAGATGTTCTGTTTTCGATTTGTAGATTAACTATTTTCTCTACTACGTACTTTGTGGTTTGTAAATACTTTTTTGGACTAAGGTGAAAATATTGGACACAGGATTTATAAAATAGCCAAATAAACAGCTGAGCCTATATTACCATAAGGGCGCACTTACTCTGTTTTTGGCACATGCACATTAAAACAGGTGCCCCGGATGCATACAGGGAAAGTGCACTCAATTATGGTGAATGTGCTGCCCTCAGGGCAGCAGCAAACTAGCGCCACTCTGGGATCAGAGCATTCAAGTGAAATACGGAGCGGCTGCCTCCAAGCCTCTCCATGTTTCACAGTGCATGCAGCAACACACCTGCACTTTCAAGAGGGATTAGAGATCCCCTTGCAGATGGGTGCAGAGAGTGACTGGAACCCCATGTCTCCCCTCCAGAGGGCTGCCTTTACTAGGCACACTGAACAATGTCTGGTTCTTTCTAAATTCTCACCTGAATATATTACTATTAAATTCGCTGCTGCCACCCATCGTGTATTTGTTTTTCAGATTTTTTCACCAATGTTTCAGTGCGTAATTTACTCCCAGTTAACTTTTTGCAGCAGTTCATTCTAGTTCATGATTACTTTTTTCCAGGATATTGTGCTGTTTGATGCCTAAACAACAGTTATCATATTTCGGTAGGTCTACCAGGCCATTAAGTGCTGAAAAAACAAGTCCTTCTACCAACTCCCAAGTTATACTACCACATAGAGACACTTAAAATAACTCCAGAATGCGGCCAGTACTTTTAAAATATTTATTTTATAGTCGAATTTACATAGAAACTGTATTTAAGCTTTTTCATGGTCTTGCAATTTGATAACATCCTTTATACTTATTTTTTTGTATAGCACAAAGGATGCCATTGGACGATAGAGTTCTATAACTAAAACAAGGTTCCATTTGTCCACTTATAAGTGCAACAATGCATATTTACGCATAACTACTACAGAAAAGCAATTTATTTTCATGTTATATTATTGTAACAAGCTTGATATCAATTAGTTTTGGAGTTTTTGAATTTGAGAAAACTGATCCATCTGTGGTTCGAATTATTTCCTGGAGCAAAATTTGAATGGTTCTAGTTTATTCTTAACGGGGATATATTTTTATGTATAATATGATTTTCATTTACTTTATTTCCGTTTTAGAGAACGGATTATAGGTCGAACTGCATAATCTTCAATGTGAAGATTAAGGGCCAGATGTACGACGTGATTTTGCATGTGCAAACGGGTTTGCGAACCCGTTTGCGCATGCAAAATCACTGTTGGCCATGTACTATTCCTAAATATGAGTCGCAATTTGTTTGTGACTTGCTATTTAGGAATTGCGAGTCGCAATTAGGAAGGGGCGTTCCCTTCCTAATTTCGTCCGCAATGCTATGTGTGAATGTTTTGTGACGCAATTTCAGTCGCAAAACACTCGCAACTTTCCACCCTCTTCAAGAGGTTGGTAAGGCAGTCGCAATTTGGTAGGGGTCCCTAGGAGACCCCTTCCACTTTGTGACTGTCTCTAAAAATATTTTTTAACGGCAGGCAGTGGTACCAGGGACCACTGCCTGCCCTTAAAAAATAAAATAAAAACGTTTAATTTTTTTTTTTTAATGCATCCCGTTTTCCTTTAAGGAAAACGAGCTGCATTACAAAAAAAGAAACAGCTGCTTAATTAAAAAGCAGTCCCAGACATGGTGGTGTGATGAGCCCTGCAGGCCACCATCCCTGGGAGGGATGGCATTCCCAATAGGCTCGCAAATTGCGAGAGGCTCATTAATATGAACGAGCCTCTCAATTTGCGACCCCATTCTGAATCTCAAAACAGTGTACTAACACTGTTGTACATTTCATTTAGCGCCTCACAATGAGTCGCAAATTGCGAGGCACTAAATGAAAGGGTCGTTCATCTGGCCCTAAAAGCGCAATCTATACTCAGGATCCCTTGTGCACCCCACGGCAAAATTCTCTAAGTGTGAAATACATAAAGACCAGCCTTAGACACCCCTGCCATCATCATGCTGCTAGCAAGTTGCCTGAGGATTCTGGCCCTTCACTTCCTCTTATACAGGGTCAGTTAATAATATGGAAGCAAAACCTCGTTCTTTACCATGATTTCACCTTGTGCCCTCTACTGCACTAGAGAAGTTACCAGCAGCCCAATTAGGCTGTTAAAATTAATGTTGACATTCCAAAAGAGCTATCATGCTCCCCCTGCCTACTCCCTCTGCCACCTTCTATGAACAAGCACATGATTGTACTGCTACTCTGCCACACCCCCTCTCAGCTTCACTGTTATATAAAGGAGTCTTCACCTAGCTAAGCCCCTTGCTTTACCTCCATGTTTACTCTCCCTGGCACTCATAAGAAAGGCATTGATCTATTCCTTCTGTCACTGTCACCGTGTGTGAGTGCCACGTCTGCATGGAAGACCTATGGAGACAATCCCTTCTACGCGCTGCCAGGGTGGAGAATACTTTGCACCACCAAGTTACAGCAACTATAGGGGCGGCGCTTAACCCACTAGCATCACTGCTTGACTTTAAGTGACTGGTTTTGCATTCAGTCAGTAAGCATGCAGCTCTGTCATATATATCACTACTAAGTTTTTCATTAACTGTACTGCGTTTTTGGATCTGGGATTAATGACGTCAATTTTAATTACATTATTTGCAATCTTTAATAGAATCCCCTGCAATGAATGACAAATACAGCATGTCAATATTAACTAATTAAATGCGAGTGCAACCTTTCCACTGCTATAAAGAGTTATTTGAAAGTCAATACACAACGTAATTTAGTTACATGCAGTCAAAAATGGGGACCGTTATCATTTCTACAATGAGCACTTTTCTAAAAATAATTAGGTAGGCTAGGATGAAATTTTCATTACGGGTAAAAAATTCAACTGACACTTGCAAAATTTCAAGAAATTTCGCATTCGATGATTTTGGGTAACTTTCACCTGTGGTAGATTGGTTCGAGCAGAAGATACCTTATTGAAACGTCACAGGGATTTTTTTTAACTGAACCTGTATCCAGCTAGTATCTTGTGTTAGTTTAGTATGACATATGGTCTCGTGTAAAAGGCGCAAGAGATACCAGATACCAACAACTTAATAAAAACGTTCTCCACACTTAGTAATAAAGAATGGTGCCACTGAGTAGATCTATCTACAGCCTGATTAACCCAACTAGCATCTCAGATTTGTCAAACCGCAGGTTTACGATATGTATGGGCCTGAATTTGTGACCTTTTGCTCAATTACGAATTTTGCATAAATGACACCTAATGCATTTACACTTGCGCTGTTTCATATTATAGGGAAATGTAACCTATTAGGGGGGAGCTGTTGCTGACTGCACACAGGGGTGGACCACACGCCCCAGCCATCTTCGCAGCAGGGAGTCGCAGAATGCCATTTTTTCTTTTTCGCGCCAGAGGCACTTGTCAAAACCCCTCATGGGCTCCCGCAGAGCGGGACACTAGCGGGAGGCACCCGGACCTGTGCCAGGGTAAAGATTGGGCCAAGAATGCACCTGTCTGCACCCATCTGCGCCTGTCAGTGACACGTAGAGGCGGGGTGGGCCATCCCATTTGGCTCGTCCTCACTGGAAGTCCTCGGTCGTTGGCCCTGAATAAGGCCAAGAATAAGGTATTTCTGTTTTCCGGGAGTTTTAAACTAGTGAACGTGACTGTTCTCTCAAGATTGCCCTATTGACATCCCCGATTGGCCCAATCTGGTCTGTACCTATTGGATGAAGTGGAAAAGTGGCCCCAAATGGTGTTGAAGGGTGTGGCACTAATGGGCAGAAAGAAAGGCCCCGTCACCAAAACTCTGCCCACCACCCTCCTTGTATCGACCGTAGAAGGTTTCTCTCATCGGGAGGTGGGGGTTGCATCCAAACAAATAGAAGTGATGGATATGAGGCTTTTGCTGGGCAGGGATGTTTTTCATGCCTCACTTCTTGCCCACCCACTTGCAGCAGCCTGATGGGAACGACCCAGAACTTGGGAGAGCGTGAGGAAGATCATGTGAGGGCCATTCCGGGAGAAAATAGTCCTTTACTCTCACCCACATCAGCCATTAGTTCAAGGCGGAAATGCAAATGGGAGAGCAGGTCATCTACCCAGCCCTTTCCTCCAGTGGCTAAACCTATCTCTATTTCACCTAGAGAGGAGACAGACCCTCTTCATAGGAACATCTCGAGTGGGGACCTTGAGAGATTATTGAATAATAAGTTATATCCAATCCTGAAGAGACTCTCTCATATTGAAGATAGGGTCTCCAAACTACTTTCCATGATGACCAAGGGTAAGGCTGGGTTTGTCAGGGTACCAAAGAAGTCTCACCGGGTCAGGGGAACTCACTCCTGGGGGTGTCGAGCCGGGGTCCTCCCAATCAGGTCCAAAGCAAGGGCCTGTGGAGGGAACTCAAAGTCCCCTACCTCGGGACAACGGAGGGTGGGGTGTTAAAGATCCCCCCAGTAGCAATACCGTATGTTATGGTCCTAGGGAAAATTCCCCCCTGATCTTTTGCTAAGGAAGAATCGTACCAAGAACTCAAAAATAAGGTGATGCACTGGATTAGTTCACATCTCTCTTCAAGGAGGGGTCTGGTGGATGTTATCATCTTGGCACAAAGCACGAGCTGGATTGGCAAGGATAGGAAAAAATGCGCAAGTGATTGAGTGGTGGTTAATTTTAATAATCCCTGGCTGTCTGGTAAATTGCTTGCTATTACCCCTCGAATTATAAGAGGTCCATCAGGGATAGTTGCTTTGCCCCTGGTATTCTTTTGCAGACCGAGTAGTATATCTACTATTTTTTTCTCATTCTTCTGGCAGGAGGCCCTGCCCAACTAATGATCTCCCTGCTACCAGGCCACCCACCTCAATACCCACTACCAATAGATTTTCCCCTCTGAGTGGATTAGAGTCCTGTGATTGACTGAATCAAATGGAATCTTCCCCATCTCAAAGCATCCCGAACACCCCCCAGATAGTTCATTCTCAGCAACTCATGGGTCTTAAAATGATGTCCTGGAATATTGCAGGTCTTGCTTCTAAGTTTCCCGACCCTATGCGGGTCTCTTATGTCCAACCCTTCCATATAAGTTGTCTTCAAACAACATGGGCAATTGATTATAACTTTTGTCTGGAGGGTTTTACTACATATTTTGTACTGGCAGTGCTTTCCACCGCTGGTAGGTTGAAGGGGGTTTTAATCATGTTTGTTAAAATCGAGTTCAGTAGGTTTACCTTGGATCCTAACTAGCATGCTCACACACCGCAGGGTGATCAACTCACATTGCCTGGTCATTCCCCAATGGTTTAATTTAAAAAAATATATAATAACAAAGGAGGACAGCCCGAGCCCCCTGGAATTTCTCTGCTCAATAGCGCTTTGTGTTTAATTTTAGGAATGGGAGATGATCAACCACTAATCGTCCTTGCGGGCGATTTTAATTGCCACCTGTACAACCTCTCCTCAGAGGGTGGCGCCTTTCATGGTTGTTGTTGGTCTAATGAAGGCTTACGTTTTGTTCACTTGTTCATTTTGTTCACTCACAGGAGAGGCACGAACTAAAAGAGCTCCTAGATGTTTACAACCTGACATTCAACATGGAGAAATTGGTGAATTCCATGAACCCTGTTATTTGTTCATCTTATAAAGGGAGGTTCACTTATTGATTTTATAATTGTCTCTACACCATTATACCTCCTAATTTCACATTTTTTTATCTTTTTTAGTCCTTTCAGTGATCACAATCCATTATCCCTAACCTTGGACATTTGCGTGGGCCCAAAATTACAGTAAAGAGTGGCCCTCACAAGTTTGTTCATTATGGATAAAGGGAGAATGCTTAACTGGGCTCAGGTGGACTCTAAGCACCTACAAATGTCTCTTTTTTCTTCCTGTTTGTATGATTTTAACACTTGCCTGAAAAGTAACACTGGGGGTTGGCGGGAGGTACTGGAAGCATATGAAGGCATGGTCCGGGGGGGTTAGTAAACTCTTGACGGTCGCACACATGAGTCATAATCCCCAAAATGGTTCAACAAGGAAGGTTCACGAACCTTGCGCATATGAAAGTAGCCTTGAAGCAGTCCCAGAGGGACAGGCAACTGATTAGAAATTCCAGGCGAGCCTATAAGGCGGCCCAAAAAGAGTGTAGACACAAGTTAGAGGAGGCCACCTGGGAAGAGCTTTGTCAAGCCTGTGACAATGGGGATAGTGGCTTTTTTCATAGTGTTGTAAAAAGGCCTTGTTTCTCTGAGGATTCTGGCTCGATTTTATATCATCACATCCCGAAGCAACAGTGGGAGCCTCATTTTAAAGGTATCTATAACCATGAGGAGAGGTGGGCTGCAAAACTCCTGGGACACGGACCAAAGCCTGCAACCGAGTGGTCTTCACCCTAGATGAAATCCAACTAGGAATCCTTGCCTTTGACCACAAACAAGGCCCTGGGCCCTGATAGTACACCCCCGGATTTGTTGAAAGCTAATATTAAGGTTAGGGCCCCCCTTTTATTGTAGGTTTTAAATGTGGCTTCAGAGGAGGGGTTGCGAACCTCCTGGTCTACTGCCGTGATTGTCCCCATATTCAAAAAGGGGGACAAAGGGAACCCACAATGCTATTGGCCAATTTCACTACTGGATGCCATGGTCAAGGTTTTAGGGAGGGCAGGTTTAAATAGGCTGTCTGACTGGGCAGAAGATAATAACATATTGAGTGATGTCCAGGATTGATTTAGGGAAGGGAGGTTGACACGGTGGCTCGCTCTGAATCCCTACATCTTGCGTTCATGGACTTCATGTCCGCCTTTGACAAGCTGAATTGATCCAAACTGTTGCCACTGCTTAGTGTGCCTGGGGTCGATTCCAGGATTGTGGCACTATTATCTGATCTGCACTCAATGACCTCAGCCTTGGTGAGCTTTTCTTATAGCGCAGCTTGCCGCTGATCATTTTCAACTAGCTGTGGGGTACACCAGGGGTGCATACTCGCACCCTTTTTGTTCACTTTGTATGTGAATGGGTTAGAGTCCATGCTCCTATCAGTATCGGCCGACTGTCCCAAGATCAAGAACAGATTTCTCCCCACCTTGTTATATGCGGATGATGCAGTCCTGATGGCTCGGACTGCACAGGGGCTGGATTTACTACTAGCCACATATGTATCTTTCATGAGACTCCTGGACGTCTAGGTCAATTTTTCAAAGTCTCATGTAATGGTAGTGGGCCCCAAAATTACTAGCAGCAAGATCATCAAGGTATCAGACTTTACCCTGTCTAAAGTCAATGCTTTCCCTTATCTGGCAGTTCTATTGGATGGCAAAAATTGCTGGAAACCCCTGTTGGAGGCTAAAAGATCAGAGTCTGTTAAAACCATGACAACTGATTTTATTTTGCACGGAGGCTTGGCTCCAGGGTACCTAGGGACCTTTTAAAAATGTATCAATCTATGTGTATTGCACAGCTGGGATATGGGAGCGTGGTCTGGGAATACACTAAGGTGGATTGGATCCAGTTAATGGAGAATAATTTCCTGCGCAAGCTGGTCCAGGTCCCCCAGTCCACCCCTGCTTTTTCTGTGCATGCTGAACTGGGGCTTGATTATGTCTCGGGCCTAGTCACCCTAATTCCACTAATGTGCAGGATTAAGATCAGGAGCTAGGAAGAGCTGAAGTTGAGCCGACTGACTCTTGAGGACTTTCTGGACCGGGCATTGAGTATACCATGGTTAGTTCATGTTAAGGCTTCCTTTTTTTCTCTATGTAGGCCTGACACATTTCTGAACCCAACTGCTCTCTCCGTCCTTGAGATAGGGAGCGTTAAAGTATTTTTCTGGAATGCTCCTGTTTGGAGAGAGAAAGCCTTGAACTCCAAAAGTCAGCAGTTAGGGCCATCTGCTTCTAAAAACCGTACAGGTGTTGGAGCCATACCTGGGCCTGATAAGTTTTTATTGGGCAGGCTCAGATTTAATCAATTGCATAATTTTTTGGCTGCCCCGTGTGGGTGGGTTCAGCTGGAGGGAAAGGAATCCTGTGGCTGCGACAACGTGTCCCCACAGGATTTGCTTCACCTTGCAATGTTTTGTTCTTAATAAAGTTGGCTGAGGGAGTGATTTTTAATCCCTATGCTTAAATCATTGCACTTTGAACAAGTTAGGCCTGCCTTGTTGTATTTAAAAATGCTACCCACGATCCAGGTGATTTTGACTGTTTTATTCTTTTTACGGCTGTCTTTGCATCAAGGGAATCAAGACTTGATTAACTGCGTTATGTGTATCCTGTTTTTATACGCAACTATATTGCTTGTTTTTATTGTCATTTTATGAATTCGAGTTTATTATATGGATTTGTAATCTCTTATGGTGATTTGATTTACCGAATAAAGATAATCATCAGCCAGTTAGATCGACTAATATATATTGATTGATTGGATATGTCCATAAATATGTAAATTATATATTGGCCCACTGGCCTTCTTTAACACTCCATATTGAACTGCCAACTTAAATCCGAATCAGGTACATGTGTAAAACATGTACACAATTAGGTTGATAAAATGGCTTATAGTGCAATTTGCTGTTTTGCCTGAAATTGTTCCTGAAAGCAAGAGTTGAGTTTCCTTGCTTTTAAAAAATGTGTTAGCTAAACGGATTAATTGATTAATGATTATGTCTCTGCCTAGCTCTCTTAGGTTTTTCCAAGGAGAGCCAGATTATGATCTCACAAGTTATGGATAAATGGCTTACATCAGCGATGGCAGGTGTGCATGTTATAGACTGAAAGCAACATGGGCCACAATGCCTCCTTGCCACAGATTTGATCTCAGCTGTCAGAGGCCGTGATCTGCTTATAAAAGGGCCCAATGTTCGGAAAGATCCCCCCCCCCCAAAAAAAGCAGGAAGTGACTGAATTAAACTTGATCACTACAACGCTTTCCATTCACAGTTTTTGTGTTCACTGTTCCATTACAGAAAGGATTTGACTATATGAAAATTAGAACTGTCCCTGCCTGTAAACTATTCAGTAAAGCCAGAAATGCTAGGCCACATCCTTTCTGAATGGAAATTCAAGCAACACCACAGCTTTTGGTTTTGGTGAGCCTCATTGTGTTCCAGTGGCAGCCGCCATGGCTTGCGGGTGGCGCGGTGGATGCAGGGGGTGGTCACGCAGGGTGGAGTGGGGGGTCGCGCAGGGGATCGGAATTTAAAAAACAATTACCTTGAGGCCGGGTCCCGTGTCTTCTCTGCTCCTGCTCTCCTGCCTCCAACAGGAACAGGAAGGAGGCAGCCAGGCTCCCTCCCCATAGCCAATCACAACGCTGCAATGCAGCGTTGTGATTGGTCTGAGCACCCTGACACGGCGCTCAGCCAGGGGCTAGAGGGGTGGGCATGTTTTTCATGCAGGCTGTAATGCAGCCTGCAGGGAGAAAGGGGAATGTGCGCATGACGGGTTTGGGTGGCACGAGAGGGCTGACCTAACAGTCATTGCGCACTTAGAAGTGGGAAAACCACTCCTCCCCTGCTCCAAAAGAAGAGGAGCCACGCCCACCCGCGCACCAGAAAGTGTTGAAAATCTTGTATTGATCATCTCCACTGAACTTTGTCCTTCTACTGAATTTCTCCATTTAACTCTCTTCGATTCCAGCTGGATTTCCATTTCCCCCTGCAACCACAGTTTGTCCATTTCATAGAAACAGATTGTATATGCAATTTTTCATGTGTTCTTTGACACACAATCTTCTTTTTTATTATTGCACACATACGCCTGTTGCTTTATGTGAAATAAACCTCATAGCAATTTAAATTGTAACAGATTTAGTATGACCTAGTTGAACTTTTCCTAAAATCAATCAATAATTTTTCTATTGTGGGTAATTTCCACATACATTTTTTTATGTATATTGCCTGATGGGGGAATACCTCGCAATCCAATGGATTTGTTTCTATTTAAGAACCAAGGGCCTTAGTTTCATTTGGCTAGAAAGGACAATTATTGTGCAAAATGGGTCATGCACGTGAACCAACTTTCTAAATCACGTGAAAAACCTTTATTAAACTGGTGTCAATTCCTGAACAAATTTTGCCAGGAATATTGGCATGAATAATATGGGCCTGGTGTGTCCGCATGACAGCAGATGCTGCAGTAGGGAGAACACCGCAAAGCCTATGGTGTTCGGACTGCCGTATTCCAAGTGGACAGCCAGACCATAGTCGGCGGTCCCAGCACGGCAGCATGGCTCAGCCATTGAGAAGGGCTGCGGCAGATGTCGCTGCGGTTCATCACCTTCCGTATGTCTGTGCAAGTGTGTGCCAAGCACCATGTATTGCATGGCACACACTGTATGAATGGCAGTGCATGGAAAGGGGGGTACAACATGTGCCCCCATGCACTACCCCCCTTATGAAATTGTCACGGGCCCTCTTTTAGGCCCTTTCCTTTCCTTTCCGCCATCCTTTTCATAGTGGGGTTCCAGCCATGAAAAGGATGCCAAAAAGGGAAGTCATAACCCCGATGCAGTGCCTGCCTTGGTGCGACCACCATTCAGCAATGCCTTCACCTTTGTGGCTCCATTGGGATCCTAGATCCTGGCTGTGTTGTGTTTGGCTGGTGGTGGTCCAACCGCTGAATTGTAATCAGGTGGTCGGATTGCCTAGGTTGTGGCGGATAGACAGCCATCCCGGGTTTGGCAGTCTCAAGACCGCCATACTCGTAATCAGCCCCTTAGTCTTTGCTCTTTTTATTGCTCAACTTCTTAAGTTATATGTGCTAATAATTCAAAGAAAGGTGAATATGGGTGATTAAACAGATATTATTATTCTGTTCTGCAACAGGAAAAGGTTGAGAGAAAGGAAAGAAACACTTGGCTTGGAGGCCTGAGGCTGACTGCAAGGAGATGGTTTATACCTTGAGTTAGATTTAAAGAAAAGCCCATGACAGAGAAGGTTGGAGAGTCCTGGTTGATAGCCTATACCACAGGAGGGGTAGTAGGCACAAGTAACTTCGTTCTGCAAATTGATATGTTTGATCAAATATATTCACAGTATTTGCTCTAAATGCTATCTGTTCTGATTTACATTATTTGTAATACATTTCTGAAGTGAATCTAGAAGGTTGATAATTATTCATCATTTCACCCTCTTGTAATCGTTTAGCATGAGAGTTGAAATATTGTTATAAAACCTGAGCACCACCAGTGAGGTATTGGATGGGAACATTCATTCCAGGCGACAAAGAGATTGCCGCATAGAATCATATCACCAATTGTAACTGCAGGCTAAGTGGAAGGGAGGCACTTTAATTTCGCTCACTGAACTTGTCAGTGAAGCTGGCCTATCATAAAATGAATAGTAAGCCTTGGTATTACATCATTTAATATAAATAACAATGTTCAATCAAGTTTGCTGGTCTAAACTAGCTCTGAAATTCGAAATAGGGATTTTGTATTCTTCTGTGCTAGAATTAACTTACAGCTTAGAAGAAGCAAATCAGGGCTGGAATAGCTCTAAATATATAACAACAATTATGTTGGAGTTTTTCTTTTATTTTTGGCTTTGGAAAACGATGCTGCTGCCATTTTATTTGTCGATATTGTAGTATTAATTCCTATGTTGTGGAGGGTTTTTTAAATTTTAAAATGAATCTTTAAACATCTCGTGTTCTAGTGTTCTTGAATGTGTTATTGATGAAGCAAAGCTTCGCATATTTTGCGGCTTGCCGAAGTCAAGAACCTCGTTTATGTGTAATAAGGTAACAAAAACGTATGTTTTACTAACGTTTATTTTTGTTTAGGCAAAGTTTGCGAAGCTTGCCTACGTGTATTTCTAATACATTTAACCCGTGTACTTTAAAATGGCCGCCGCTTGAATTTTAGTTACTGCGCATGCGTCAGCCACACTCACGTGTCCTGACGCGTCTGCAGAAGTGGAGGGAAATTTATGCGCATGCGTAATCCATAGCTGTGTTCATCATGTGGTACTGCTCGTGCCACTGCTCTTGTGTCTGTTTCCATGTAGCTAACATTTAGACCGCATAAGTATATGTTATAATGATAAGTTGAAGGTACAACCCTGTGAATGTGATTTTATAACGTTATTTCTGTGTATTAATTTGTTCTCGCTTACTTTTCATGTACCGCGGGGAATGGGGGTCCAAACTGATTGGGAGCCATATTGACGGTCTCTTCTGCGCATGACCAGAGAATACTGAAAGGTGGCCACTTTGAACAGTGGAACTCAGCCAGCTGGCAGCCACAGTCAAGATGCGCCTGGGAAAGCCACCTCTGCGCTACGAGAACGGCGAATGTTGCTCCTCATATGATACATTGTAAAATTGCCATTGTCTTTCTGCACAGTTCTCATGAGAACCCCAATCTCTCTAGGCGGTACCCAAGTATGCTAATGTAGGCTCGAATTAGCGTGTTCTGATTGGTGTGTTACCCAAATCCTACCTTAGGACCAATCGAAATTGAGGGATTCTGACACTTTGCAACATTGGGGGGTGGTACACTGTCCCCAAACTGTATATCTACCCTGGGTTCCCCTAGGGAACCGTCCGACTTGTCTGGTTTAGCTGACCTGTCACTGACCCATCGTACTCAATAGGTGACTGAAGATACAGAGCGCTGCAGAGCACTCTGTCCGAATTTGACCATAGACTAAGGTTCTACTGGACCTTAAAGTGCTGGCGAAGCACTTTGCTGGAAGTTCGCTGACCCAATCGGGGTCTTGATCGATAACTGCAGAGCGGGTGGAGCGCAGGCGTTGCTTCCGAACTGTGGGTTCCGGTCCTGTCCTGAGCGGTCCTGTCCTGAGGGTTTGCTGTCCTGTCCTGAGGTCCTGTCCTGATTCCTAATCCGAGGGTATTCTGTCCTATCCGGGGTGTCCATTCTGCACCTGCTGTCCTTTGAGGGGTATCCTTCCTTGAGGGTTTCCTGTCCTTAACTGACCCGTGGCCAGGGTTTGGTTTCCACACCTTTCTAGGTAAATATTGCTCTGAACCTCTTAAATCTTGCACCTTCTGAATTTCTAACTTTTGCTTCAATAAAGTTTACCATTGCACATGTTATTTTTCCATGTCTTTCCGCAACTATTGAAAGTCATTTGCATTTTTCCATAAGTTTGTTCCTATGCCTTCTCACTTGTTAGAAATTATATTTTGCATTGCAGTTTGTCATTTTCTGATATGGTCTAGAACCTCATTGCCTAGATTGTTTAAAGGCCCGTTCACCTTAAGTGAAGCGTGTTACTCTTTATAGGCCCTCCTGTAGTTATACCTACATAACCTGCCCATGCTTAAATATTATTGAATAGCATAGTATCTTCTCGTTACATTTATATCAGTATTTCAATGATTACTCTGTCATTATTTCTTTACAGTTATATCATTTACGTTATCTTGGTTATTGATTGCCTTATATTGATGTACCTTATACATGAAGCAAATGAACTTTAGATAAACATTTTAAAACTTCCCGTTGTCCGTGGTCATTTCAAACAGTATTTGAATGTTATTGGTTGGGTTTGTATTTTGCTGCTTTTCCTTTTACAGCTAGCTCCCTGATTCATTGTGATCATTAGGTACCCGCATCGGTGGATGGTAAGTCGGGTGCACTGAGAAATAATAGTAGGGGACACACACACAAATTGGTAGAGCTCGTGAAGTCATCTGGTCAATGTATATGGTGATTAAAAGTATATGGGCCCTGAAGCCGGAAACGGCGAAAATTATTGGTCGGGTGGCCTCGCGCGCTCTATCAGTTTTACTGGTAAGCAGAGGTATGGTTAGGGACTAGCTAAAGGTTAGGCAGGATTAGTTAGACCAGTTGAGTCGGAAGCTGCTAGTACATTAATGCTGCTATAAGAGCGGCTGTTCCGAGGGGACTGATCACTCTCTTGTGAATACGCTGCTGAAATCAATGAACTGTTTTTTCATTATTATTCTTGTTCTTATATTGTTATATGTATTAATCCATGCGTTTGTCAACCGTTTAGTTTCTTGTTGTCCGAACTCCCCGGGGAATTGAAAGGGCAAGTGGTGAATAGAATCCATTGTCCTGAGGTCACAGGCTCGAGGAAAGTTAGGTGCAGGTTAAGATAACCGGGAAGCACTAACTAGGGTTTTCTGAATACATGTGTGAATAAATGTCAGTAACGGGGTTCATTGGCAAAATTCCCATAGTGGCGTAACCTGGTAAGGGTCACATCGGAAGAGTAGCAGGTTCCTCGGAGCTAGCGTGAAAGCAGAGGGGTCCGCTGGGAAACCTTAAACTCGGAATATATCCCGGAAAGAAGTGGATGAGTTTAGGGGAATAACAGGTTCACCGATGCTAAAGTGAAGGGTAGGCGGAAGAGATCTACCCGCAGCGAGTGAAAAGTAAATGGAAGTAGTTTACTTGCAGTAAAATAATTCTTTCTCTGTCTAGACACTTGAGCACTGTGGCGAATGTGTATTTGTTGTAAAATAACCAAGCACTGAGCACTTTAAAAGAAAGAAAGTTTCCGTTACCTTGTGAAGGGAGGGAGTCAGTCGCGAAGCGCCTCTGACGTCACTCTGTGCCGCGCTGGGATTGGTAGAAGCAGCGGGCGGGTAGCGGAGCTGAGATTGTAAAGGAGGGGTGAGCGCCAGAGCGTGGGAACTGTCTCACGAAGGGGCCGCGCACCCATTGGCGGAGATTATTTAGAGTCGCGCACCCATTGGTTGCACAGATTTCTGAAGCGCGTTCTGATTGGAGGTAGTTTGTAAACAAAGTTTAGCATAGAAATCGTATGTGGCACTCGCAGACTACAGGAACTCGACCTGATCCAAGGCACCTAGGGTTTGAAAGGGATCAGTGGAAAACTAATAGATACGATATTATGTACGGAACAAAGAGAAAATTGTCCCTTGTAAGTAAGGTGAAAAATTATTTTAAAACGGACAAACCAATTAAATCTAGAGAAGGTGTTCTTGTCCCACCACCCAATACTCCCGCCTCATTCATGATGTTTGACCGAGGATACAATACCTGTGTGTGGTTGGAGAATTGGGTGAAGTACACAAAAGATGACGGAGTATTGGCTTTTCCGTTAGATGGGACTTTCAATGGTAGGATCCTATTTAATTTAAGAACTCGGATGAATGAACTGCATCCCAGACCGAGACTAACGCAGTATGAGGCATTAGAGGAATGGGAGATTGAGGCTTTTGAAAGAGAAAGACCCCAAATGGACAAGGGTTTGACCAAGTGGTACCCCAGGCTGAAACAGGAGTCCAGGGATAAAAGGATGAAACAGTGGAGGCAGAGCATGATTGTTGAGGGTCTGTTTCCCATGATGCCGGCATGTCATAACCCTGCAGCGGGTGAGAAAAGTACCGAAAAGTGTAAGCATTGGGGGGCCCCTGGGGAGTCAGATGATGAACTGATAGATGACATCTGTACCAGAAGTCCGCCACCTTATAACGAGGGAACCCGACCTTCCAGTGTAGGAGATGCTCCCCGACGCCACTTCCTCAAGGAAGAAGACAGATCCCTAGGACTGGGAGGGGGTGGTCAAGTATTGCCCTATTTTGAGAAACCCGAACCGGCGGAAACAAGGGATATATATCCCAAAGTGCCCGCAAGCCAGGAAGAAAAATATTCACGCACGAAAGTTTTCTTTCCCAGCCCCCTGTATGAAAACGAAGAGAAACCATCGAATTCAGGACTGCCTTTTGTTCAACCTCCATATGAGGAAGAACGCAGGTCCTTTAACACTGGAACTTTATTCCCGAAACCAAATTATGGTGGAGGACCAAGTGAAACGCATCCTACTGCCCCGAGTTTTACTCCTCCATTGACCCCACAGATATTACATGACACGACTTTAAGAAGGATACTAGTGGAAAGGGAGCAAGAGGCCCTAGCTAGACAAAGGACAGAAATCATTCAGAAAATCTCCCAGTTAAATACCAGTCCTGAGGCATTGACTATTCCAGTAACTATTGGACCAGTGGTCCCGTTATACGGAAATGGTCAGGGAAATCCGATTACTCCAGTTATGACCCCAGTCATGGCACCCCCGAGACAGGAACCGATAATCATAGATGATCAGTCCAGTGAGTGCGAGTCTGAAGTTGCGTTCTTGGACTTGCCAAACAAACCGACCGGAAAGGGAATGCAGCAGAGGCATAACCCTTTTAATGCGAAAGAAATTAAATTAGAGTCAGCAACAGGCACTAGGAATGTCTCTCTGGTAACTCCGGATGAAATTGAGAGTTGGAGTCGTGAATTAGAGAAACAGACTCCGCAAACGAAACCTTTAGATCTCTACAAGCTGAGGGTAGAAATAGAAGAATTAATGGCAGGAAATGTGGGGTTGGATCGATTGAATACCTGCTCTGAAGAAGAATTGTCGTTCATATGTAAAAGCTTTACAAGGAACACCAGAGTGCTCCACGAAAAACGGACCGAAACCGCAGCTAGTATGGGGGTAGATATCTCGAAATCCAAGCCCTTACAGAAACCGTACAGAGCAGACTTCTCAGACAAAGATAAAGAGCACCTGAATGTGGCGGGAAAAAAGTTGCAGATTAAAGAATTATTGGGGGTACTGCAGAAATGGGGAGATGTGGAAAGATGGAGAAGCAGGTGGGCGAAAAAGAGGGAAGAGGCTCGCTCCCGACAAGTGACTCCTGAATTTGCTTTAAGGGAGGTAGAGAAACCTGAGCAGTTATGCCCCATGCGCGAAGTACCTGGAGGGAAATATGTGCATGTCCCCTGGTCTAGACAGGATATTGTGTCCTTTACGAACAATTTTCCAAAATTAAGAGAGAAACCAGTAGACTGGTACAGGCAGGTGGAAAGGTTCGTGAAGGTACAGAAATGTCTGTGGAAAGACCTGGATGGGTTTTTCGACATTGTGGTTCCGGTAGATTTATGGACACAGTGTAAAATAGCCATAGACTGGCCTACTGAAGAGTACCCAAGAAATAAGGAAACAGGGGAGCCATCAAAGGATGTCATGCGAAAATATGAGCAGGTAATTCAGCATTTGAAAGAAAAGGTGCCCGCAAAAGAAACTGATTGGACAAAAATAGATAGAACAACACAGGAAAGGGACGAGACAGTGCACTCCTTCTATGAGAGGTTATTGCAGGTATTTAAAACATACAGTGGTATTGATAACATCGATTTGAAGGACATGACGCACTTTATTTACAGGTTTGTAAATGGTTTAAGACCCGAAATTTGTCAGTGGATAAAAGATAATAAAATCTGTTGGCATACAAAGAAAATGGATGAGGTCCTGCGGTACGCTAAGTACTGCGAGGACGAGATGGCAGAAAAGAAAAAGGCCCTTAAGGAAAAAGTGATGTGGGCTCAAGTAAAGCTCGCAGAACAGCAGGAAAAACAATTGAGTAACATGGTTAAAAATGCTGAGAACAAAAGTCCTGGGGGAGGGGGTGGAGGAAAGCCCCGGCCCAAATTTAGCAGGGAAGAGGCTATGAAGAAATTTCCCTGCCATCAGTGCGGCGAAATTGGACACTGGCGAAACGAGTGTCCCCAACTGATAGATGATAACCCCAAAACACCTGATTTAACTCCACAGACGCAGAAAGAAAGACCAAGAAAAACGCAACCGCAGGTAAAAACAGTTCAGGTGCCTCGTGCGCCAAAGCAAGTATACAGGGGAAAACAGGGAGAGGGTGAGGAGATAGAAGTTTGGGAAAGCGGTGAGAACAGAAATACAGCAACTTCGCAGTATCTGCTAAATGATACCTTCCTTTGTAATGATCAGTACTGACGGGGCCTGAGAGGGGAGGACGAGGAGTGCGTACTTGGCGCTTCCTTGCCGGTAGACCAGTCTGGACCATACATTGAAGGAAAGGTCGACGGAAATGATGTCACCTTTCTATTGGACACTGGTGCTACCCGTTCTACTGTAAGAACAGTGGACGTTCCAAACCTACCCCTCTCGGGAGAAAATATCCAAGTAGTGGGTGTATCTAATCAATTGATTAGTACTCCTGTTACCGAACCAATGGAGATTTCAATTGGAAATTTTAAACAAATGCATAGGTTTGTCGTCTGTGACACCAGTCCGGTGAATCTACTGGGTCGTGATTTGCTGTGCAAAATGAACTGTACCATCTTTTGCACACCAAAAGGTGTTGAAATACAGACCCCGGATGAAGATGGCATTTATAAACTATTGTTACTTAGACCTGACTCAGAAATTAAAAGATTGACCCTGCAGGATTTGCCCCAAGAACTCCAGGAAGCGGTAAAGCCAGAGGTGTGGGATTTCACTGGAAAAGATGTGGGATTAATGAAAGATGTGGACCCCATACAGATAGCCATCAAGGACAATGCAGTATATCCTAACACTAAGCCCTACCGAATGAATGCTGAAGTGAAAGCAGGTGTCACTCTGGAAATACAAAAATTATTAGAAGGAAACATCATACAGGAAGTGATGAGCAGCCCATGCAACTCACCGATAATGGGCATCAAGAAGCCTAGTGGCAAGTATAGGGTAGTACAAGACCTGAGAAAGGTAAACAAAATTGTAGTTCCTTGCTGCCCTATTGTCCCGAACCCAGCAGTGATATTGTACCAGATTCCTTGGGATGCTGAGTGGTTCACTGTGATTGATTTGTGTCATGCATTCTTTTCGATACCCCTGCACCCCGACAGCAAATTTCTTTTCTCATTTGCCTTCGAAGGTCACGTGTATTGCTGGAACCGGGTCCCTCAGGGGTATACAGAGAGCCCTTCTATCTTTAATCAGATCTTGAAAAAATGTCTAGAGACTTTGATCTTACCTGGGAACTCTGTCTTAGTGCAATACATAGACGCCCTTCTACTGGCATCTAAAAGTCATAGGGACTGTGTAGTTGACACCATTGCCCTCCTAAATCATCTGTGTGAGAAAGGGCATAAAGTGGCCCCTGACAAACTACAGTTCTGTGCAAAATCAGTGAAATATCTAGGACACCAGATAGAAAAGGGTGTCAGAAAAGTCACATCAGAAAGAGTGAGAATAATTCAAAAGATGCATTTGCCCCGTACTCAAAAAGACGTCAGAATGTTCCTGGGTGTACTAGGATACTGCAGGCAGTGGATTCTGGGATTTGCAGTCTTGGCCAGGCCTTTGATAAAAATGACCACGAGAGGAATGCCAGACATTGTAGAATGGGACGATGAAAGCCTAATGGCTTTCACAAGACTGAAAAACTGTCTGTGTACAGCCCCTGCGTTGGGAATGCCAGATTATTCCAAAGAGTTTGCCCTATTCTGTGACACTCGCGATAATTGCGCATTGTCAGTCCTGACTCAAGAACATGGCACGACCAGAAGGCCAGTGGCCTATTTCTCTGCCACCCTGGACCCAGTAGCTGCTGGGTTACCAGGCTGTCTGAAAGCAGTAGCTGCTACCTGTGCAAGTTTGGAACAGAGTGAGTCCATAGTCATGGGACATCCTGTGACTGTGTATGTTTCACATGGAGTGGTAATTCTATTGACCAGAACTAAAACGCAGTATCTCACCCCTAGTCGGCTGACTAAATACGAGAGGATTCTTGTGGGTGCAGCAAATGTAAGCATTGTTAGGTGCGGTATTCTGAACCCTGCCACTTTACTCCCCGACCCCATGGACATGGAAGGTGGGGATGATGATGAACATGATTGCATTGATCTGACAGAGTTCAGCACCAAACCACGCCCAGACATAAAAGAAACGCCATTGCCTGAGCATGATAAAGAGCTGTTTGTAGATGGTTCCTGTCTAAGACATGAACTAGGCGGCCTGAGTGCTGCTTATGCAGTAGTCTCTTGACGAAGCAGGTTACCTATATAACATCAAGTCTGCACAAGTAGCCGAATTGATTGCTATGATAAAAGCTTGCAAAATTGGGAAGAACATACGCATAACAGTGTATACTGACAGTCAGTACTGTTATGGAGTTGTGCATGACTTTGGCCAATTGTGGCTACAGAGGGAATTCCTGACTTCCTCAGGTACTCCCATTCGGAATGCAAAAGTTGTTCATGACCTTTTAGAGGCCATCCAATTGCCAAAGGAACTGGCAGTGGTAAAATGTGCTGCTCATAAGAAGAGCATGGACAAAGTATCAATGGGAAACGATTATGCTGATCGAGTGGCCCAATGGTGCGCCAGAGATCGGTATATCGTAAATCCAAAACGAGGGGGGCCAGGAACCAGCTGCCAACTTCAAGTGTTTGAGGAAGTGCCTACTTGGGATGAAGTGAGAGAGTGGCAGGAGTCGGCTCCTTGGCAAGAAAGAGAGAAATGGAAGGAGGATGGGTGTAGACCGAGACGTGTGGATGATGTCATTTTGGGCCCAACTGGTATGCCTGTGTTACCCCGACACTTGCTTGGCACAATGGCAAGATTAATACATGAAGGATCACACATTGGTAGGGATGCCATGATTCTGGTATTTCAACAGACTTGGTACAGTAAGAAGTTCAGGAAAGTAGCAGAGTCCCTCTGCCAGAGGTGCCTGTCATGTCAACAGATGAACCCAGGCAAGAGGACAATGGTTGAGCTGAGCAAAATTGGGAGATCAGGGGGTCCCTTTGTAAGGATACAGATTGATTTCATCACCATGCCCCGTTGTGAAGGGAAGCGATATGTCCTTGTCATTGTTTGCGTATTTTCAAAATGGGTAGAAGCTTACCCTACTCCCCAAAGTGACGCACTGACAGTAGCGAAGTGTTTACTAAAAGAACTGATACCTAGATTCGGGGTGCCATTCATTATTGAATCAGATAAGGGTGGACATTTTCAGAATGAAATACTGGCTGAACTCTGTAAAGCCTTTGGAATAAGGCAGAAACTTCACTGTGCATATCATCCAGAGGCTTCTGGAATAGTGGAACAAGTAAATGGAACTATCAAAAACAGACTAGCAAAGCTGACTGATGCAACTGGCATGACCTGGGTGAAGGCTCTGCCCCTGGTCCTGATGGGACTGAGAAGTGTTCCTGACCGCAAGACAGGCCTAAGTCCCCATGAAATCATTATGGGAAGAGTGATGAGACAAGCATGGGTGCCAGGAAGCAAACTGTTGAGTATTACTGATGATTTGGTGCTTGAATACTGCAGAAGATTGGGTGACCAAGTGCGTTCTATCTCTCGCCAGATTGGAGACGACGGCATCCTCAATCCAACGACTCCTCTCCACAGCTTGGTTCCAGGAGACTGGGTCAAAATAAAGAAACACACTCGATCAAGCTGTCTGGCACCAAGGTGGGGAAAGAAACGCCAAGTAATCCTGGTAACAACCACTGCAGTGAAGGTCGCAGGTATTCCCCAGTGGATCCACGCTGGCCACACCCAGAAGGTATTACCAGACAAAGAACTTGAAGAAGAAGGGCATCCAGCAGAGGACTCTGCAGAAGCCAGACCAGAAGCAGCTGACAACGAACAGCCCAGCACCAGTCAGGCTGCAGGAACAGCAGACGTTGGCCCAGGAGTAGTTGACTACGAACTGCCAAGAATCCAGCGTGCTGAAGAGGTCCAGGAAGCTGAGCCAGGAGTAGCTGATGACGAGCTGCCAAGCATATGGCCAGAAGAATGGATACCGATGATTGATCTGACCGAAGATCCTATCAGAACAAGAGAGCGACTTTGTGAAGGTAGAGAGTGGACTAGTCAGGAAAAGCAAGGCACAGGCGAAGAACCTCAGCCGCCTGAGATTCACATCAAAACTGAGGAAGGAGAAGGTCAGACAGGGACAGAACAGGTGTTCGATACACCTCCACTGACTCCTGATGTGGATAAGGGACAGCTTAGACATAGAGTGATAGTTCGAGCAGAAGAAAATCAAGAGATCGAAGTGCTTGAACAGGATCAGATAGGGTTAGAAGAACGGGTTCAGGAAACAGAAACAGAATCAGAAACAGAGACAATCGAAAGCCTAAACCAACATATTCCTGAACAAGGCCAGATTAGTAACCAGGCAGAAGAAATTGATGCTAGCCCTGGAACTAGCGAGATAAGGGAAGAAGAAGAAGAAAGTGAAGCAGAATTGCCACAAGTTAAAGAGAATAAGAGGATAAGAGAAGAAAGCGAAGCCCAAGTACCAACTAAGAGACTAAAGAAAAGAAACAACCTTGAGCCTAGGTTCGTAAAGAGACTAAGGCTAAGGATAAAGACGGTGGAAGAAAAACGTGCAGAAGCAAGGAGAAGTGCACGGATAGCAGAGCAAGAAGAAAACTCTTCCAAAAGAAGGAGTGAGCGAATAAAAAGACAAAACAAGAAGTACAAGTCTCCTGAATGGACACTCGTTTTGGAAGAACTTGAAGATCTTGATATAACTGACGTAAGCGACGGAGAGCCCGTCCCTGAGTACTCTGCTGAAGAAGAAGACGAACCACCGTGAATTTGCACAAAGTAAGCTAGCTGTGTAAAGACACAAAGAGGGGTCGAGAAAACTTCTTCTGAGCCGAAATGTCTGATTCAACTGTGAATGGTAGACCTAGTTGCAGTCGTTTCAAGACGTGCTGCAAGGTGTGTATATGTAGTATAGTAGTACTGATAGTAATTTGGATAGGACTAACAATCTTTATACCCTTCACTGTAAGTAAAGATACTAACATTGTCCCTACTGAAATTGTAAATACAGACAGTGAGGAGTTGACAACACAGAGTGTAGCAAGACATGAGAGAGCACTGAGACAAACAAAACGAGACTTAGAAGCATCAGATGAGGGAGGACTACATTATCATGGAATTAAGAACAGGACACACTTAAATGTTTTTGCAAACTTGTTAATACACTATGTAGAGACTATGGAAATTGAAGATTGCTATGTCTGCATGAAGCTACCTACGTCTGTGGCTGAAGGCGTGACATACCATCACTTGCCATTGACATATGGAATCTCCTGTAGCATTTTAGCTAGTTTATTTTACAAAAGAGGACCGTTACAGTACTATTACTCTAATAATGACGTAATCTTTTCTGAACTTCCTATACGTGGGAACTTGAATCCTGTACATACCAAAAGCGACACCATAAGATATATGGGAGACTACTTCTTGACTATAGGTAACATTGACATAGCTGATGCACACAGAGATAACTTGACTTGTTCTTTGCGTGAACAGGAAAAGATGTTCCTGAACATGGCAGAGAAAAGAAGAATTAAAATACAAAAGAAGGCTAATGACGAAAGTCAGAAAAAGCCAAAGTGGGCAGAGAACATGGAAGGCACCTCAAATGGTGGGGCGGGACCTGCTCTGTTGCTGGATTTTGAAAAGAAAGGCAAGCTATGTCTTCACCGCGAGAAGACTAGCTATTATAATAATGTTTTCATTGGTTCCAGTGAATGCGAACATAATTACAAGGTAATTGGAGGTTGGGGTTTCAAAAATGGGTCAGAGCCTGTGTTTCCTGGAATTTATTATATTTGTGGGGACAAGGCTTATTTCAAATTGCCGGATCACTGGTATGGAAGCTGCTATTTTGGCATTGTCTTCCCGAAAATATACCATGTGAATGGAAAAGCTGGAAGCAATGAAGATACTAATGGCTTAGTGCGTAGTAAAAGAGAAAGTATAGGTGAAATTATGGGTAGTATTTTCAGTGCACTGATACCTGGAGTGGGAGTGGTTCTGAACACTCACAGAATTTGCAAATTGTCTACTATAGTGGATGTGCTGTCTACTGAAACAGCTCATGGATTTCTGCTGGTCAATACCGAAATGGTTGCGATCAGATCAATGGTTTTGCAGAATCGACTTGCTCTTGACACCTTATTAGCGAAAGAGGGCGGAGTCTGCCGGATGTTGAAGGCGCAACATTGTTGCACTTATATTCCGGATAAAAGTGTACAGATCAAAAGATATGTGAAAAACATTACTAATTTGACAAAGGAACTCAAACCACTCGAGGTTGATAGTGCTTGGAAGAGACTGGTAGATGGTCTCTCAAATGTAGGTCATTGGCTTGCTAGCGTAGGTAAAAGCTTATTGTTCAAGATACTGATGCCAATTGGTATTATAGGTCTTATTATATTTCTCATTTTTATCTGTTGTAAATGCCGTAAGCGCACCAAGAAGCACGAGGTAAATGCAAGAGGGTTGAAACGGAGTGTGGATGAGATTGAGTTGGAGGAAGTGAATGATCAGATATACAAAAAGGTGAAGACTTCTCACCCTACTAAAACTGAGAGAGAAAAGTTAGAACGATTGCTGGAAGAGATAGAGCTATATAAAGTGTGAAAGAAAGTTGGCATCTGGTT
This sequence comes from Lissotriton helveticus, assembly GCF_964261635.1. Taxonomy (NCBI): domain Eukaryota; kingdom Metazoa; phylum Chordata; class Amphibia; order Caudata; family Salamandridae; genus Lissotriton; species Lissotriton helveticus. The sequence continues at coordinate 685,724,922 of NC_136072.1, read as the reverse complement.
CCATTTTTGTGATGATAGTAAATATCATCAAAGAGGGGATTGATGAAGCAAAGCTTCGCATATTTTGCGGCTTGCCGAAGTCAAGAACCTCGTTTATGTGTAATAAGGTAACAAAAACGTATGTTTTACTAACGTTTATTTTTGTTTAGGCAAAGTTTGCGAAGCTTGCCTACGTGTATTTCTAATACATTTAACCCGTGTACTTTAAAATGGCCGCCGCTTGAATTTTAGTTACTGCGCATGCGTCAGCCACACTCACGTGTCCTGACGCGTCTGCAGAAGTGGAGGGAAATTTATGCGCATGCGTAATCCATAGCTGTGTTCATCATGTGGTACTGCTCGTGCCACTGCTCTTGTGTCTGTTTCCATGTAGCTAACATTTAGACCGCATAAGTATATGTTATAATGATAAGTTGAAGGTACAACCCTGTGAATGTGATTTTATAACGTTATTTCTGTGTATTAATTTGTTCTCGCTTACTTTTCATGTACCGCGGGGAATGGGGGTCCAAACTGATTGGGAGCCATATTGACGGTCTCTTCTGCGCATGACCAGAGAATACTGAAAGGTGGCCACTTTGAACAGTGGAACTCAGCCAGCTGGCAGCCACAGTCAAGATGCGCCTGGGAAAGCCACCTCTGCGCTACGAGAACGGCGAATGTTGCTCCTCATATGATACATTGTAAAATTGCCATTGTCTTTCTGCACAGTTCTCATGAGAACCCCAATCTCTCTAGGCGGTACCCAAGTATGCTAATGTAGGCTCGAATTAGCGTGTTCTGATTGGTGTGTTACCCAAATCCTACCTTAGGACCAATCGAAATTGAGGGATTCTGACACTTTGCAACATTGGGGGGTGGTACACTGTCCCCAAACTGTATATCTACCCTGGGTTCCCCTAGGGAACCGTCCGACTTGTCTGGTTTAGCTGACCTGTCACTGACCCATCGTACTCAATAGGTGACTGAAGATACAGAGCGCTGCAGAGCACTCTGTCCGAATTTGACCATAGACTAAGGTTCTACTGGACCTTAAAGTGCTGGCGAAGCACTTTGCTGGAAGTTCGCTGACCCAATCGGGGTCTTGATCGATAACTGCAGAGCGGGTGGAGCGCAGGCGTTGCTTCCGAACTGTGGGTTCCGGTCCTGTCCTGAGCGGTCCTGTCCTGAGGGTTTGCTGTCCTGTCCTGAGGTCCTGTCCTGATTCCTAATCCGAGGGTATTCTGTCCTATCCGGGGTGTCCATTCTGCACCTGCTGTCCTTTGAGGGGTATCCTTCCTTGAGGGTTTCCTGTCCTTAACTAACCCGTGGCCAGGGTTTGGTTTCCACACCTTTCTAGGTAAATATTGCTCTGAACCTCTTAAATCTTGCACCTTCTGAATTTCTAACTTTTGCTTCAATAAAGTTTACCATTGCACATGTTATTTTTCCATGTCTTTCCGCAACTATTGAAAGTCATTTGCATTTTTCCATAAGTTTGTTCCTATGCCTTCTCACTTGTTAGAAATTATATTTTGCATTGCAGTTTGTCATTTTCTGATATGGTCTAGAACCTCATGATGATTACTCTGTCATTATTTCTTTACAGTTTACAGTTATATCATTTACGTTATCTTGGTTATTGATTGCCTTATATTGATGTACCTTATACATGAAGCAAATGAACTTTAGATAAACATTTTAAAACTTCCCGTTGTCCGTGGTCATTTCAAACAGTATTTGAATGTTATTGGTTGGGTTTGTATTTTGCTGCTTTTCCTTTTACAGCTAGCTCCCTGATTCATTGTGATCATTAGGTACCCGCATCGGTGGATGGTAAGTCGGGTGCACTGAGAAATAATAGTAGGGGACACACACACAAATTGGTAGAGCTCGTGAAGTCATCTGGTCAATGTATATGGTGATTAAAAGTATATGGGCCCTGAAGCCGGAAACGGCGAAAATTATTGGTCGGGTGGCCTCGCGCGCTCTATCATTATTACTAAATGAACATGAGTTTAGAGTGCCCCTAACTATCCTTTTTTTGTCTCACTGGACTGATGTTTCACCTGAAAAAGATCTCACTAAAATATTGCTGAGTGGTTTATGCGGTGGTTGCAGTTGACTGGGTTGGTAAATTGACTGAGTCCTTAGCTCCAGTGGGTGTAGAATACTGAATCATGAGTTTCTAGAAAAATCCAGAAAAGTATCACCATTTGGTGAAGTTTCTGTGGCGAGAAATGCAACGTTTTGCAGTTCACAGCCTTGGAAACCTTGTAGTGTTACCAGTTGCCCTATTCTGTTGTCTAGAACTTAGAATTGGAACATCATACCACACTGGGGAAAGACTGTACTGTGTAGTATCATTATTGCCCCAGTTAGACTGACCAACTGCTATTACCCATCTCCTTCGGTAAAAGCCATGAGTGGAGATCCACAAACACTTATGCTTCGTTTCTAAGAATGGGTGCTGTCTTGACTGGGAAGAATCAAACCCACTCACTATCAAGTCAGCTCAATTGTGCGATTGTTTTACAAAGTTTGCGAGAATGAAATATGATGTCTGTGTATATGGATATGGGTGTAGTCTTTATTTTGCTTGGAAAGATTTGTGTTGGAGGACAGGCTCCCGGAGTACAGTTTACATTTTGTTTCCACCTCCCCCTTCTTGTGCTTTTTGTCACAGTGAGCTTAAGCTTCTCTATTTTATAACCTACCTCACTGACACATTCCTATTCTGTTCATTGCGAGGTTTGTTCACTATGTCCACGAGCATTGCAAGTTGATTACAATGCACATGGACATAACAAGTTGACTTCTGAACTGAGTGTGTAATGTTTTGCAGTAGCTGCTAGGTAAATTAACTGTTTATTCAGTGGGGGACAGATACACCATGTAATATTAAGCAGGGTGCTACTCCCAAATTATTTTTACATACATTGCAGCTCTGCTGATACCAGAACAAACACTTTCGCCACTAAAGAAAGTTTACTATAGAAAGAACCATGGTCAAGTGTGTTTCAAGTCTATGGACATACAAAAAATACTATGGAACAAGCAGAACTCTATTACAAGGCAGCTGCAATAGCAGGCAAGTAATTACATAGGTTTATATAAAAAACAGTCATGCGATGCAGGATCCTTCTCGCACTTGCAGCGAAGTGGGATTTATAGAATGGAAGGGCTTTGGGCAACTAATCAAATTACTTGACCTGAATGGTCAAACTTGAAAGAGATTTATGGGACCCAAAGGAATTTGATATAGCATGTCACAATCTATATAATAATTTTTTGACGGAAAATACAGATTTTCCAGTTAAATATGAAAAATATATAATATGGAATTTAAAACTACTGCATTTTCGCTCACAATGTATTCTCCTCCTTTCCAATGTTCTCTAAATGTAAATATATTATTCAATAAATGTGTCATCCACGAACAGTTAATGTTTGTTGTCAGTGAAAGCTATAGGGAAAAAATTCTGAGGAACTTCATGGAAATTCCACACCATTCTATTTTGAAGAGATTGAATAAATGTGTTTTCAAAATAGGCAAGGATTGTTTCTAAAAAAACAAAACAGACTGCAGTGTGACAAGGGGGTTGGGGAGGGAAACTGAGAGAGCACTAGCTCACAGCTATTTCACTAATAATATAAATGACCAGCAGGGCTCATGGTTCAATTATGGAGTGAGCTCCTTCATTAAATACTAATCGATTTCCATCTTTACCAGACATGCTATGTTAATAATTCTAAATCATCCTATATCATTCTTCACCAATAAATATTTTTGTTGAAACATGGATTGGGTGCTTTCTAACTATTGTCATCAATTCTGATGGTACTTTTTCACAGTTTTATCTCAGAAGTCCCACATCCCCAAATAAATAGATACATTCCTTTGAGTATGTAGGTTGCATTATCAGAGGAGATTTTGTCTGTATGGGCCTACAGCTAGTCTCCCAGTAAAAAGGGCCAGCCATTAGAAAATATTATTTTATTATTTTTATTTAGGTCTGTGGACAATCTGATCCAAATATAATAGTGGACTAATTCTTCACAATTGTTTTAATTTTGACACTTTGTCTTGCCCAACGTTGGCAATAATTTGCCCACAGAATTTTCAGAATTGGAGAGTAATAGAATATTAATCAAATTACCATCTGAAGGACAGCAGATGTTTGTTTTACAGAGAGGGGTCCTAGAGGGGTCTCCTAGATCTTCTGTGGACAACCCCTGCAGATGGATGGCCTTCATCTGGAGGGTGCCACTGACTGAGTGCTAAAACACAGGTGCCCTGGGATCTATGGAATGCACCTGGCAGGAAATTGGTGCTGCGGAGGACGCTTTCTGGCCCAGTAGAGGTGCTAGCCACCCAGACAGAGCACAGGTCCTGAGGGAGAGACCAATGGAAATCAAGCTCCTAAAAAAAAAAGAAATTAGACTCAAGGACATGTGAAGAAAATGCTCCTGGTGTCTAGAGCTAGCCACCAGGAACAACATAAACATCTTCTAAACTGCCCCAACAAGCCAGATAATTAGGCTGCAGTCATTTGATCCACAATCTGGTAGGAAAATAGAGTACATAGCCTCTGCTATGCGTTTTTGGCCTACGCTCAAGGAGAGCACTAGCTCACCATAAGCAAAATTGCCCCACCTCCCCACAACCATTCTCAATGTCTCAAGATGTCACAACAGTAGTGGGGCCACCATAATCCTGGACAGGCAATGGAGCATCACCACACTCCTGCGGCGATGCAGTGTGCCACCTCTAATCCCCATTCCCGTGTATTGAGGGGGCAGGAAGGACACCATTCTGCTTGCTTGGATGCGGGTAGGAGAAAGAAGAGGAAGACGACTCCGCTCCAACATACAAAAGATGTGAAGGCAGCTGTAGTCAGTGATATTGCATTAGTTTTGTTTGACCTATGTCCATTAATAATGTGGTGACACCCTGATAAAAGCCAGTAGCCTGCCTTATGATAATGATACCCTAATTCATCAGGTCTAGAATTGGTGGGGGTATTTTGAGCTTAAGGGTTTAGGGCTCACTAGATGTCTGAACTACTATGAGTGTAGCACCATTGCCATTCCATCTTCCTACTTCTGCTTACTTGTGAATTTATGCATAATATTCATAGTGTATTTGTAATAAAGTACTTTTTCTTCGTAAGAAAAAGCACTGAATGGAAGAAAAGGAGGTCAATGATAAGACGGGACAGAGACAGATCAGCATCCAGCACAAATAGGAAACTGCTTTGGGACTATGGTAACACCTCTAGAGTGTATCAGGAGCATCACATAGAAGAGGGAGCTGTTAATCATGCCATTAATGTTTCTCAGGACACTAACGCCGAACCACCGCCACAAGCAACCCTAAATGGAATGTTCGCTATGCTAAAACAAATGCATGCAGAAGCTAGAATTGAAAGCCGGAGAGCCAGACAGGACACTAAAAAAATCCAAGCAAGCATTAGGAAAATGAATAAGAAATATGAAGAAGTAGAAGAAAGAGTTGTACAGGTTGAAGAAAGAACTGGCAGGCTGGAGGATGAGGTAACGGACTGGCAGGCGTACAAAATGGAGCAAGGGAAGGTGGTTGAGGACTTACAGTGGAAGCTGGAGGACTTCGAGAATCGCCAGCGGCGGAACAATCTGAGACTTCTTGGCCTGGAAGAGGGGGTGGAAGGGAAGGATCCAAGGGGGTTTGTGGTCAAGTTGCTGAGAGGTGCATACCCAGAGGCGCAGTGGCAATGGGAATCCGAAGTCCAGAGAGCACATAGATTCCCACTTACGCAGAAAAAGTCAAGAGGAGGTAGTCAGGACTCATTGCCGAGAGCCATGCTAGTCTTTTTTTCGGAAATTTTCTGGCTAGGCAGGAAATTATGGAGACAGCTAGGCCAGACAAAAAGAGGTCATTCGAAGGAGCTACTTTCTTCGCAAGGCCGGATTTCTGCCACGTGACCGTTGAAAGGAGATGGAAACTCAGGTAGCTAATTACTCCTTTTCAACGACAGGGCTCTGAAGCATACCTGAAGTTTCCAGCAAAACTGAAAGTCATTACAGGGGGCCGCGTCAGAATGTTCTTTTCAGAAATAAAGGCAGGCGAGTATCTTGCAGAAATCACGGAGAATCAAACGGGTAGGAAGAATAGGGACACTGAGCCAGCCAAGGATGCATAATACAATACTCAGAAGAGTATTGAATATGTCAGTAGATTGGGTAGAGATGGGAAGGAGAGGGAGGCGACACTACAGCAGCGAGCAGTCACACATAGGTCATGACTGACCTATTTGCCTGTAGTAGGGGGGGGTAGGTAAGGGGAGGGAGGATGACGGGGGGGTGTGGGGGGGGCGGGGGGGCGGAGATAAATCATGGATATGTACAGCACAAGTAAGAACGATATACAGGAATAAACAAATGCTAGTTATTCTAAGAGGATGGCGTCTGGTCAGCTCAATCTTTAAGATCAGATGGCGTTAAGGATTGCAACTATTAATATTTGTGGGCTAAACGAGGGTGGGAAAAGGCAGAAAGTGGCAGCTATGCTTAGATTACTGAAACTGGATGTCATATGCCTTCAGGAGACACATGTGAGGGGAAAAGATAAATACCTCTTGGATCAGCTTGGTTATGAGGTCTTAGCATATACGCAGCAAGATTCTAACACAAAAGGAGTGGCTATATTTGCGAAAAAGGGAGTTATGCAGGTGAAGAGAAAGAAGGAAGATGATGGGGGGAGATGGGTTATGGTAGAAGGTGAAACACCGGGGGGCGTTATACTTTTGTCTCAGTATACGGCTCAAATGACGACGAACCTGAAGTATTTGACTTTCTAGATTTGGAATTGGCCATCTGGCCAGAACCGGTGATCTTTTGCGGGGATTTTAATGTTAACGGATTGTCGGGGATGGGTTTGTTGGGTGGGGGGATTCAGGGTGATCGCAAAAAGAGAACACGCAGGGCTATTGGCAATCTAATGTATCACAATGCACTGGTAGATGTCTGGACAGCCAACAATCCCACTGGGACAGGCAGTACTTTCTATTCCGCTCCTCACAGGGTTATAGCTAGATTGGATTATTTTTTGGTTTCTAGCTCTTTAGTGTCTGGCTTAAAAATAGAGAGGCTCCCTCGTGTCTTCTCAGATCATAACCCCTTGGTATTAACTATCCCTCAGAACTCTAGGGGAGCTCACAAAGAATACAACTGGACGTTTGAAAGAGGGCTACTTAAGGAAGAAGATTATGTAGCTAAAATGAGGTTATGGATTAGGCAGTTCTGGGAAGTAAATAGAGGCACGGCATCTGCAGGGGTGGTCTGGGACACTTTTAAAGCAGGGATAAGAGGGGAAACATTGGCCTACAAACTTCAATGGTGTAAAAATGAAAAATTAGCATTAGCTAAAAGACTGCGTGACCTAATGAAATTGGAAGAGCAACTTATTCGAGCAGTCATTAGGCAAGAATCACTAGAGGAGATCCTATTGGAGATTGAGTTCAAAAGAGCTGAGGCTAGCGAAAGCTTGGCAAGGAAAGCCGCGAGCAACTATTTAATGAAAAAAGAAAATTGCTACGAATTTAATGAGAGGGTAGGTCATATCCTAGCAGTCCGTATTAGACAAAACATGGCAGCTGGAGAAATAAAAGAAATTAAGGATAGAGGGTGAAGGGTCGTGACTAAGGTTGAGGAGGTGCGGGAAGTCTTTAGGGAGTTTTACTCTGATCTATATGATCAAGATCTGGGTAACGCAGATGCTGAGATAAAGGGCTATTTAACAGGAATCCCACACGAGGAGCTGAGTGATGAGAATAAAGAGGCACTGGAGTTGCCACTGACATTGGTAGAAGTTCAAAGCGCAGTAACCAAACTTCCTGCAGGGAAGGCAGCAGGACCCGATCAAATTCCGGCGGAATTTTATAGAACTTTTTGGGATACCCTGGGGATCGATATGTTGGAAACCTTAAGACAAGCACAGAGGGGGGAAACTATTCTTCAATCTTGGGCCGGTGCAAACATCATAGTAATTCTGAAAAAAAAAAAATCATACTTGGAGCCGGGTTCATACAGGCCAATAACACTTATGAATGCCGATGCAAAAATCTATTCCAAGGCACTCTCACAAAGGCTAAGCAAGGTGATTGAGGGATTGGTCTGCACAACACAGCACGGCTTTATACCAGGGAAAGGAACTACACAACATACAAGGCAGATGGTTACCATACTGGATGCAGCAGGTGCCATGGGGGACCCTGTCTCGGCCATTTTTCTGGATGCGGAGAAGGCCTTTGACAGGGTCTCCTGGGGCTATTTATGGAAGGTTTTAGATTGGTTTGGTATAGGTGTAGGTTTTATAAAGGCTATACAGGCTCTGTATGTGGAACCTATGGCTAAAGTGAGGATAAACAGAGGGTATACTGCCGAAATACGAATAAGGCGCGGCACACGGCAGGGCTGTCCGGCTTCACCACTTCTATTCGCGTTATATTTGGACCCCCTTCTGCGCAAACTGGAAGGAAATACTAACATTTGCCCGGTAAAACTACACAGTTATGAGTATAAAACACTTGCTTATGCAGACGACGTGGCGGTGGTCACCCCAGAGCCGGAGTCGGCAATCATAGAAATAGAGCAGGAGGCCGCAGCCTTTGGGGTAGTGTCGGGCTACTCCCTAAATAAAGAAAAGACACAAATTGTACAGAACAATTTGGTCAATTATCAGGACACAAGAGTAGCGCCAGAAGTTACGTATTTAGGTGTCAAAATTACAGCCGACCTAGATAGGCTAGTGGAAATAAATATGGTCCCCCTGTTGGCAAAAGTAAAAGTGAATACGGAAAGAATTAATAATCTACATCTGACTCTGATGGGTCGGATCAATGTAATAAAGATGGTAACATTCCCGAAGCTTCTCTATCTGTTTAGGTCCATCCCGCTATTTTTTGATAACACATGGTTTATTAAACGTGAAGCGATTTTGAACAAGTTTATATGGGTCAAGGGGAAGACAAGGAGAGCCTATAGACAACTGACGGTATCCAGAGAAAAAGGTGGTTGGGGGGCACCAGACTTTAGGCTTTACTATTGGGCTGCTGTCTTGCAGTATTGCCAGGGGTTGATAGGAGGGGGAGGCACAGATTATACATCGGAGGTCAGTTCGGGATTCACCAATGTCTATACTACACTATTGGGCGAGGGGGCAGAGAATGCGTTTTTAAATACAATTGATTTCAGCTATTTTAAACATACACGGTTCAAGACATTAAAGGCGGCCTACAGGGTTTGGAAAGGGATTTTAAAAAAAATTGGCTTAGGAAGGTACAATAATTATACACGACTGTATACTAATTGCTCATTACCGAGGGATATCTTCCGGGATATTACTATGAGGGACTGGCATAGCAATGGGATAGTGAAAGTAGGGAATCTTCTGGATAGCCAGGGGAACATGCTACAGTTTGGGGTGCTACAAGCAAAGTTTGGGTTAGAACATCGTAAGTTTTACAAGTACCTGCAAATTAGAAGTTTTTTAATGCAAAAGCAGGGCGGCCTTGCAGGGCTGGGTCAATGTAAAGTTATGGAGTACATAGAAGGATCTAATAGGTGCACTATAAGACAGTTGTATGCAGAGTTGAAAGTTAGCAAAACTGATGAAAGGGGGAAATACGCCCTAAAATGGTCAGAAAAACTGGGGTCAGAGCCAGAAAGCTTTCAATTATCCCTGGATCTGGGAAGAACGGTGTTGTGCTCAGCTACCCTGCAATCACAACATTTTAAGACTGTATGCTCATTGTACCACACTCCGGCCAGAATCGCCCAATGGGGCGGTACAACTGGAATAACATGCCCCCGCTGTGATTCAACTGATGCAGACATTGTACATATGTTTGCACAATGTCCTCAATTGTACACTCTGAAAAAGGCTATCGAGGAGTTTTTGGATAATTCGCTCAAGTTTAAGATAAAGCTCACAGATGAACTAATCATTCTGGGGGTGGGGGATATGCCAGATGTATTGCCAGTAGAATTTATCTTTGTCTCTCTTGCGGTGCTTCGTATATGCATTGCAAGAACTTGGTTGGATAAGGCTCCCCCCCCCGTTTCAAGCATGGATTGCAAGCCTACTTTATATGTATAACCTAGAAAAGGCAATCTATGATAGGAAAGGTAGGAGAGCTAGGCTACTAGGTCAAAGGATATGGCAGCCTATCACAAACTGGAAAAATAGTAGGTTAGACCGAGGACAGGCGGCGGAAGGCTGATTTACCATAAAATTAAGCACATAATGCGGGATAGGTCAATATGTAAGTTTCATATTTCTCTCTTAACGGTGCAGATGCTTAGTTTGTTGCTTTATCTGCTTTTTCTTTGCTTTTCTTTTTCTGTAATGTTTAGAATATACTGTATGTTTATCTAGGGGATCTCTCATGACACCATGTATTAGAAGAATGATGTAATATGGTATTTTGTACAATCACTTGTGGAACTGTTGTGTGCTGTAACACATACGGAATTATGCGGTAAACATTTTGTTTTAAAAATGCTTAATAAAAATATTTAAAAAAAAAAAAGAAAAAGCACTGAATGGACAATTATTTGTAAGTGGTATTTCTTGCAAACCAGTGCACTGGGATACTAGCCCACACCTGAGGAGCTCATGTGGAACAATGAAAAGCAATCTTTTGGCAGTATCTCCAAACTCGACTGAGTGTTGACAAACTTTTACTACTTAGAAATATTGCCTCATTTAAATATGGTTCTGTTAGCATGATAGGCCACAGTTAACTTGTGTTAAAAGCTATTCATTAGTGCAGAATAATGGTTCACATTTATTTGATGTGAGTAGGTCTTCCTCTTCTGTATGCTTGTGTATTTTTCCTTTTCAGAAACATCATTGACAAAGAAGTCTCACCTGTGGTGCTTGTAATGTAATATTTGTGTTCTTCTGAAAAAACAATGTTCAGGAAGTTCCTTTTTTTCTGTAACTTTCCAAGGGTGCCTGGCAATGTTCTGTTTGTCATTTTGTAGCTCACAATGAAGTGGGCTAATGTTTCCAGCGTGGTCCCCTGGCCCATCCAGAGTCAAATCCCACCCGGGAATTGCCCACTATTGACTTCCCGACACCGCCTGCAGACTCTGTTTGAAGGCCCCCCTCTACAGTGAGTGCTCCCCGTGATGGAAATACGACACCTGAAGACACCTCTGCACCCATTGCCCCTGGCCCACGGAGAAGTGCACCAAAGGTGTTCCCACATCCCTAAGCATCATGAGACCTGAAAACCCCCTTTGTGGTTCAGACAGACTGGCTTCCTAGTCCAAACCTGTAGCCTCTTTTCAACCTGACTGATCCCTGTAGGATTACATTGGGCACCTGACGCAGAAAAGCAATTCTGCATCCAGCTGCCCCAGTGCCACCTGAGGTGACTTGCTGGTGCTGGCTTGGCCCTTGCCCCATGCCCAACCTTAAGGTCAGGAGATTGGTCCCGTAAGTGGCTGCGAAGTGTTTGAATGCAGTACATGTTTTTTCCTCGTAGGATCACATTGGGCACCCCATGCTGAAAAGCACCTCTGCACCTGGCCGCCCTAGTGCTATTCGAGGTGACCTGTGGGTGCTGCTTTGGACCTTGCCCCACACTCACCTTAATCCCGGGAGATTGGCCTCGTAAGTCGCTGTACTGTACCTGAATGCCTCACTTCTTTTTCCTCCCTTAAGAAAACATTGAAGCTTCTGAAAAATGCTGACTTTTGACTTTAATGTTGACTTTTTAAATGCAAAGGTATTCCTCTTGAAAAACATACGCACCTGAGCCTATTGATTCTGGTGTCTAAACAAATATAAAGATACGAGTAATTTTTATAAATTGGCTTGGATCCCCTTATTGAGTCATGTGCATTATTTATTGGCTTTTATTTGTATTTGCAGATGTCTAACAGTCCTCAGGCTACCACGTAGAAGAGAACATTAGGATCGTTAGAGCAAACCTCTGTCCACTGATAAAGGCATATTTGGACTCTTTGCACGGTATACCACTTTTTGAGACAGCTTCATACAGTAGCCTTATTAAATTTTATAAGTGCTACATTTTGATTTAAAACAGGTGAACATTTCATGTTTGATGTCTGTGACATTTTAATTTAAATCTTCTTAAAAATGGTAAAGTCGTATTTCAAGGTACAATTTTGAAAACAACTCTATTAGAAAGTTAGCATTTTCCTGCCCCAACTATTAGGTGCCTACAGCCTGTTCCTGGGTCACATGACTAGGTGCAATTGGCAGTTGGATTTTTTAAATTCCCCCTAGACAATAACACAATAGAGGGATTAGGTGTGACTCTATCGGCCATGACTGGCAGGATGGAGGGCTGAGCTGTGTACTGGCCCATTTTCAACTGAATAGGTGGGCCTTGCCTTCCCACAAAGAACTTGTCACCCTAACATTGTTCATGCAGTTAGCTTGGAGCAGGTGAGGCAGGAAACTTTAAGCACTTCAAAGGGAATTCTCTAGAAACGTCTCATACTTCAAAGAAGGGATCTGGTATAAAAACAGGCCTTTAGTCTGAAGGTAAGTGCCGACTGGGATCACAACACTTTTTATATATGACTCGCGCTCCATCATGGTCAGCCATATTTTTTTACTTTGACCCAGTCTCGCATGACTAGATGTCCACAGTTGGTGATTTTGGTCTTTTAGGCACTAGATTTTACCTTAAACTATTAAAAGTCATTACTCCTGTGCTACTGATGGGATAGTTGTCATTTGGTGCCAAATAATGTATTCAAATGTTATCTTTTTTTTAAATTGGTGTACGATTTTCTTGTGTTGTATTTTCACTTTATTACTGTTGTATGCTGCATAAATATGATACACATTAAGCCTGACTGCTTTTGTGCCACGCTACCAAAATGTGAAGCACAGGTTATTTTTGTGACTTTTGTGGTTCACCCTGACAGAAACTGTGGCTGTCGCTTGAACACAGTTACCACTAGGGGTGGGCAGAGTTCTCTGAGTTTGATTCTGTGGAATCATGCAGAATTAAATTAAAATATAGCCAGATTCTGTGTAATTCCACTGCAGGACAGAGTGGGCATTAAGCGCTATTATCTCAGCCCAGAAAGCATTGTCGCATCCAAAAATGGACGCGACGATGCATTTTGTCTAAGAAAATAGAGGCAGGCATCCATACACACTATTCCACAATTAAAGTTTTCCATCACTGCAGGGAATGTAAGGACGCCAATGCATGTGGCTTGATGTCTTCTAAACTTGGAGAGACTTCTCCCTCTTCCTGCCATGTTTATAAACCACTGCATACCACTCGGGTACTTGCATACACTGCAGTAATAACAACTTTTAAACACTGCAGAGGATGTAAGGACGCCAAGGGGTAAGTAATGGTTTCTAAACATGGTGTGAAAAGGGAGCAGTACCTCTCTGTTCAAAAGTCACTGCATAGTGTAAACTTCAATTCTGCCGGCTGAGCAGTGGAATTTATCAGTAATTCCATGTTACCGAAGTAACACGAAATTACTAAATTATTCTGATTCTGCTGGCGGAATTAAAACTTCTGCTCAGGTCTAGTTGACACTCCATTCAACCAACAACCCAATTTCTCTCACCAACCTATAAACAACAACAGGGCTTCCAATACATATCAGAGCACTTCACAACCTTGCCATTGGTTAGAAAAACTTCATAAATAATGCATTATGACACCCATAATATCACTTTAGGCACCACAAATGATACTGAATTAACTATATAACTCACAATAAGAACTAAACAGGTAAGACAATCTAACTTTAGCCAAATTGCACTCTTTTAAAGCCACCATTGTCCAAATGCACAAAACAGAGAAGACACCAATAACTTTGATGCAAAAATAGGAATAAGAATTCCGCTTGTGGTAATTGATCATTACTGCTGGCTGTAAATTCTGCTTTTAGAGAAAGTAGAAATATAACACTCCTGTAACACCTGCTGTATAATGGCTGTGATAGATTTATGAAACACTGTAAATGTGTTTCTGCAGGCAATGTTGTATTACAGAAAAAAACTCTATGAAGACCTGTAGAATTCACGATCCAAATGATCAATTCTGACCTGTTATTAGGAAGGGTAATAATCATAGCTAGACGTGAAGCACAAAACTCATATTTTGATTGGTATTTAAGCATTCAAGCAATGATGAATAGGTGCTTTTTAAAGAAGGGTCACAGTCTCTGCCCCTAAAGTGTCTTTTGTAAGATGGTGGTATATTTAACTCAAAGCTGTGATATTGCCTCCCAACGGTAATTGATTAGCTCAACAAAAACATACAACAAAATAAGGTGAGCACATCAAAAAAGTACTCAAGCACAACGTCCAATAGTAGGTATCAAGTTAAATATTATTCTTTTTTCAAAATCCAAATGTATAATTCCTATTTTTCAATTCAGTCCATTAATTTAAAGATACTGATGTTCCTCTTTATTCATACATCTACCAATCTATTTTCACACCCCAGTCAACATGTTTCGTCCTCTACAACAGGACTTCATCAGGAATCCAATTCTTCATGCAAACTTCCCTTCAATTGGTAGGAATTTTTAATAACTTCCCCAAGATACGTATCATGACTGTCATTGAATTGCCACTATAGATGTGTACCTGTGTACAGGTCTGAGGCTGGAGAAATTGACATATGGGTTTTCGGCAGAACAACGGTCTCATAGCTGGTGTTGGCTTTTGTGCCACCAATAAGCCTTGGGGGGGGGAGGGGTGTTAATCCACATTAAAATTGAGCTGGTATATTCACAGAAATACTTCTTTCTTTCTTTTTTTTTAGTTTCAGGGTTCTTTATTGCAAAATATAGCATGCTGTACAAATCAGTGCAAATTGTCAATCGTCCAATTAAACTAACGCCATACATACAGTATCAATGATGTACTTTCCCCTTCTGTCCTCCCCCAGTCTTCACCGCCCCCCCTCCCACCCACCCCACAGAACTCCCCAAACTCCAACCAAGAGGAGACAAGGTCGACCAAGATAGCCATATAGAAGTTCAAAATTCGAAAGTCCTCCCGCAAGCGAGGCAATGTCTCTTGAGCAGTAGCAAATGTTCGATATCTGTCGCTGAGCTTACTCTCCCACCCACGGCACACATGCAACCCCAACCCACAGCATCCGGTTAAAGATCACCATTCTCCACAACATCACATACCAGATTCATATCCCCTGTAAATCCCCCCAGCTGCCTCCGTACTCTCATCATCTGTATGCTGACTCAGTAGGTAAGTCATCAGGGGACCCCAAATATCCTTGGGACAGGATTTCAGCGGCAATTGTTCTGCATATGCATGAAGGTATTCCTGTCAAGTGGACATATCCTGGATCCAAGCCTTAAATTTGGGTGCCCTGCCTCTGCCCCACCTACAGGCCACCTGTCTACGGGCCAACAGCACACCCATTGCCAGGAATTTTCGATGTGGTGTCTTTATGTCGCCAGTCAGTCCCAATAGAGCTTTAAGGGGGGTTGGTTCAATCTGGGTACCCAGCATACGAGTCAGTCCCATAAATACTTCCTCCCAGTAAGTGGTCACCCGGGGACATCCCCACACCAAATGAATAAAGTCCGCTCCGTCCTGACCGCAGCGCAGACATTTATCTTCGTCCCGTAGGTGTAGTTTATGTAACCTCGCTGGGGTATGGTAAAGCCGGTGTGCAGTAATCGCAGCCTGCTGTTGCCGGATATTGTGTCTGTTTGGAGGCAGGTCGCTTCCCACTGGTCATCGGTTAGGGGGCTGTCAAGATCCTCATCCCACTCCCATCTGGCCCTCATCGGGTGAGGGGGGTGCACTACGCACCCTCTTATATAACAGAGAAATGACATGTGTGGGAGCGTCGGTATGTAGCATTAAGTGAAGCGTTGTGAATGTCTCCGGTTCCTTCGGGAAATCTGGGGTTGTAGCCCTAACACTCTGTCTAAGTCTAGTGTAAAGGAACACATCCATGAATGAGTGCTCGCATTCCCCAAAAAACTGGTCCTTCGTACGGAATTCTCCCCAGTATACAAATCTCCCCAGGTCTTGTACTGCAGTTTGTCTAGCAAGTTTTGACATATCTTTTCAGTCGTAACTGGCAGCATGGGCAGTGTTGCAAGGACACCCTAGGGGAGTACATCAGTTGCACCTCCTCAGCACGCGCCAACCAGTTCCACGCCTTAACTATGCAGTCGACCGTGGAAGGGTCTCTTTCCCTTTACATGGATGGTGTAAACACATAATCTGATGGCAGGATCGGGGGCCATATACCCATCCTCCACCGCTAGATGGGGCATAAACGGGGGAGGATGGAACAAATACACCGCGAAGTGTGCCTGCGCGCTATAATAATACTGTTCAAAGTTAGGGACGTCAAACCCCCCCTAATGATACGGCAACATGAGCGTGGCCAGCTTCAAACGTGCTTGCTTAACCCCCCCCCCCCCCCCCCCGGAAATACTTATTTCTTTGACAGTATTTTTTTATTTTCACTATTGCCAGTAAGTGCACTGAACTTCATTGCCAGATGGCAGCAGTGGTGTCACAACATTAATTTTAATGAAGCATTAATTTACCGCTGGACCTCGGTTTTGTGCACAGAGGGAATATTTTTATGGTTTGTTTATACCTGTGTAATAACAATTGAAAGAAAATTCCTACTAATTCCTGAATACTCCATCCTGATTATAGCCGCTTATTTTTCTAAATCAATCAGCAGCACATATTATAACAGTTACATTTGATGCAAATGTTTTTCAAATGCTACTTTGTTTGACCTAAAACTGTCATTAATATTGTTTCAATTTTTCATGTTTCTTGACTCTGCTGCTGCTTATTTTATTTTGTATTACATTTAAGAGCTTTTGATTGCACAAGTCAGGCCTGGGGGTATCAGAATACGGTGCAGCAATACCTGAACAAAATATTGAGATAGTTTGGTATTTGAAAAATGTATTCTGAACGGTATAGTACGAACACATTTTTCGTATATCTCTCCTGTATAAAACTGCACACAAAAAATATGCAGTTTGTAAACTTCTTAGACTAGCAGATTATTCTTCGCAAGTGACAGGTGTAATTTATGGCAAAGGGTTGTCTGATCTCAGGAGCAGAAAAACACTCGCGGAAAAACAATCCCACAAGGTTTCTTTCAGACACGCTTGCCCAGAATATATTTTAGATGAATGATTCAGTTGATTGATGTAGAAACAACGCACAAAGTTGGTTTCCTTGTTGACATGCTCTGAACAAAATAAATGGAATCGGTGCTGGTGAACAGAAACGGTCAAAAAAGCCACTTCTATAATTTCATGAGAATATACGGTAGTCTATGAATCTTTTCACAGAAAACAGTGCCAACTGTTTTTTTAGCTTGCCTCTTTTAAACATCGAATTCAATAAATTTCTTAACAAAAAAAACACGTTTTCTGCTCTCGCTTCCTCTTTCCTCTGCACTTCCAATATTCCTGCCACACAATTTTGACCTTGTGAGACCACACTGTAATATTTTGTGTTCAGGGTCAACAGAATTTAGTGGCATTGCATGGTCAAACTATGTGACAGATTGGCTAATTTATGTGGCACGAAGAGGTAGTATATTCTACATAGTGTCTAAAGGAAAATGGCATGTTTAGAATTGGATATTTGATACAAAACAAATGCTATAATTCGCTCGGGAAAGACAAAACCCGCATTTACAGACTTTGATGTCAGAAAAGGTTACACTTCTTTATGCTGCTAGCTTTGTTTCAAAATGTGACCAAACACAACACAGTAACTTCTTTTATTCTCTGTTCACTCGGTTGAGCTGCTGGAAACACGTCTTAAACACTGCCAACTAGTGCAGCATGCAAGTTAAATATTTATGATTTACTCATGTTGATTTTATGATTTTGATGCATTATAACACACAAGTGCAGCTAAAAACATCTAGACAAGAAGCAAAGACCCCCAACCACACCGTCCTCCGACCCCCGTGAGGCCCAATGAAAAGAAACAGACATGTACTTAAAGAAAACAATGGTTCTTAAAGGGTTTCCTAAATAAGATGATTGATGGGAGACGGTGCAGGTCTCACCAGGGGGCGGGGGGGGGGGGGGGGGGGGGGGTTGGGGGAGGGGGCTTTTGCAAGTAGACTTCACACACAGATGCAGATTCTCTAGAGTAGGTCTAAACTGAATAAAATTGCTTGTTCACAACATCTTGCATTCAATTTTCAATGCTTCGGGAAAGAAACAATTTTAAATAAAGAATAAACCAATGGCATCAGTCCAAAATTCTGCTTATTCACCTGGGTAGGACAAAGCCATATGTTTTCCTTCAATCCTTCAAACCTGCTGAAATTACTAAATAAAGTTTGTTTCGCTATAAAGGACGAATATTTACAAAACGGAGCATCATTTAGTGCGTTTTATTTGTGGATTAAATCAATTTAACAATGCAATTTGTGTGGAAAAGAATGGAGTGAGAATGTGATAACTTTTTCTAACAAATAAATATAATGTTTAGATGTTTGTACTGGAATTAATGTTTCTATCACCAATGTATTGTATTTAAGTACATCTTTTGCTTACTTTCTTCTGGTAATGTTCTGAGGAAAACCTCAAAAACCACTTTGCCGAATAAATCAGGAGAGATATCAGTGGTGGCTGGTGACATTTTAAAGTGGTAGGCGTAAATGTATCGGATGAGTGCCCTGTGACAGACAAGCTTCTGTAGTCAACATGTTTGTAGCTGTAGTCCACTTATTGCATGTGAACCTTGTTCACGTATTGTCGCGTCTACAGAGTCCAGCATCAAGCATCGACATAGGTAAAATAAACAAAAATGCAATTGTTTTGCAGGTCCTGGTCCTGTCAGATTTCGGTATAATCTGGAGTCTGTTGAGAGCATGTAGAGGTTTTGTTTTTTCAGGGGGAGCGAGGAAGGTATTTCTCTCTCTTTTTTTTTGTTCTCTGGACATAGATCTGCCCCTAAAATCCACAACCCCCAGTCAAAGTCAGATTTCGGCACAATGCATGCAAAGCTGCTCCCAGGGGGAGGGGTGTCAGCTTACCCCCTACTTAAAGGGGCAGGGAACCCTTGGATTTGATAGCCTCCTGAACCTGTTCTTCATAGAAGAAGAGGACGTTCTTATTGTGTGTAGAAACATAATTTGCATCCAAACTCTTTTCTGAAGAAAACATGGCATGTTTGTATGCTTAATATAGCCCAGGCTGAGAGATCCCATGGGACGGTGGGAATGATGTGGAATAATTACATAAAAGACGACGGAGATGAAAGCTGTTCTTGCAGCACTGAGCTTGAAATCCATGTTTTCTTTTTTTTATGTTTAACTTGAATCGCATTTGATCCATTTTATCAATTGTATGACTGGTTTTATCTGAACAGGTGAAATTACGATTTTAGAATACATACTGATTCTAACTTTATGTTCAAGACGGGAGGCAGCAGTCCGGCAGAAGCTCAAGTCTTGCCAAATAGTTGTTGCCTGGGACCTATGCGAACTAAAAGGAATAAAAGTGGCAGACTGGCTACCTAACAAGTAAAAAGTAATAAAAAGCCAAAATAATATGCAATTAATGTCTGTATGCTTGTCTTTCTAGAGAACCCCTCCTAAATCCTAGAGCTTGTAAAGTATTTGATATTTCATCTCTTTATTCGTCAATGTAAGTAATTTTACCAATAGCTTGTGCTATGCAACCTATTGTACAATATGTTATATGTCGGGGTTGTCTAAATGCATCATTCACCGCCTAAGCAGTCTCTTGACACTAGGAGGAGGAGCTCTGAGTGGGTTAAATAATCCAGTCATGTACATGGGAACTGTGCAGGGAAATTGACATGCATAACTTCTAACACCAGTGTGTTCTCCATCTCTCTCAAGTAGGGCAGGACTAAATTCGATGATGTGGATGCCCATGATGAAAAGGACCATCCTCCTGTTTGTAAACACTGACAGGATGTGTTAGGATGTGTTCATTTTGTCACCCAGTCTTGTGGCCAATGCGGATAGTCTTTGCTTCATGTGCTCAGAAAGTGGGGGCCAGAATAGTGATAAGTGAGCAGGTGAACCAGATGACCAATCCTCTACTTTTAGGTGTTGTAATTCTGCCAGCATGTTCTTGGTACTGACCAAATGGGAGCGAAATTGAGACGGTATCGTTAGAACATAACAGATCTATTTTCAGTGTTCGTAGTCTGGAAAGAAGTAAATCGCAGGTGTACCATAACCAGACATTTGATGCTGATAATACATATGGGCATCCTTGCCTCTGAAGTCTTGAACACTGACGATTAGTACATGGGAGACCATCTTGAAAACATAGCGTTACCTCAAAACAAGGCTTGTGGCAACACATTCTAACATACACCCACAGTTAAATGCCATGCGCCACCACAAGGCCGCCTCGTAGTGCTATGGCACTAAATGCTGTTAGAAAGTGAAGCAAAAGATAAACTGATCCATTGTCCGACTTACCCCCAAACACGCTGATGAGCCTGGTTCCTTCTCCGAAATGGCTGCACTGCTGAAGTTGCCTGACTCCACCATTGCAGTAGATCATGGCGCTGTCGTCATTCTGCCCCTCTTGGATCTGAAGCAGGTGTGAGTTGTTGACTGACCTGCGGGTAGCTAGGAAATGCTTGGTGAAGACACAAGCCATGCATTCGGTAGACTCAAGGGTCCATTCAGTGCATGTTAGGCACGCGAGAATTGTAGTTGTAAATTAGTGCTCAGGACTTTTGGATGATCAGGTAACTGGGCTACTTATTAGCAGGTTTTAAGTAAAAATACAATGGCCAAATATCCAGCTTCAGAAACATTACCTTATAATAAACTACAGTTTAAATTAGTACAAACTACGGTTCAAATTAGCAAATGCAAAACTTGCTGTAGAAAATGAAACTGCACACTGACTGGCCTAGCAGCGTCGCGGTCTCTCAGCCAATCCAGAGGATGCAGCCTGGCTGAGATCAGTGCCAGGATTGGCTTGAGCAGGCAAACTCACCATTCAGTAGGAGATTAGGGGTTGTGGCGTTGATCAACGCTGGTCCCTAATGTGCAGGTGGAGAGAAACCTCTAATGCGCATATTGGGCTGGTCGAAGAAAGGCATCCGTCCAACCTGACATGCGCACTGTCACTTTGTGGGCCTAGGTGCCATGAACTGCTGCCACATGCCACATTACCTCCCGTCCCTCCCTCGCCTTCCTTCAGCACAATTGAGGCCCCGCCTCCCACCCAGACCCACCCCCAGCATAAAAACTCTGCCCGCCCCCACCTCTACCTGTTTTTTTCTGTCTCCCTAGTGAGACTTACCTTTCAGCTCCTCTCTGTGGCGGTGCCGGGGAGTCTTCGGTCTGGTTCTCTGCGGCGACGGTGTCCTCTGCTGAGTTCTCCTGGCGGTGCCTCCTCTCCTCGTCTCCCTCGTGGTATGGGGGCGGAGCGGTGGCTCAGGAATCCTCGGCGGTGTCCGGCGGTCCTCCTGTGGCTGGGGCTGTGTTTCCGGGTCGGGCTGCGTGGCTGCCTCCTCCCGGTGTGCTGTGTTCATGGAGTCCAGGTAGGACGGGTTTGTGCCCGTTTCCTTTTTTGTTTCTTGGTGGGGCGCATTGCTTCTTGCACCCGGGGTCTCCCGCTCTGCCGGCTGCCCAGTGAGGGGCTGGGCATGGCCCAGCCCGCTTGCTTTGGTCCCCCTGCTCCTCTGCAGTGCACCGTGTGGGTTTTCCGGGGCTTCCCTGTGCCTTTTTCTATCCACAGCTCCTCGGCTTCACATGTCCTTTTTCATGCCTTCTGGATTTGTGTGCCGCTGACGGATTCTTCGCACATCTGGGGCGTTGCTGTACATATTTACGGCCTGTGGTTTCTCCAGCCTGCTTGTGCGTTTTTCTTGCCCTGTGGCTGTTGTATGCCGCCCGGCCTTGGTGCTGTGCCCCAGTGAAGTCCTTTGGTGGCTCTGGTTTTCGCTGACTGGCTTCTCTTCTTGTCCTGCTGCTCCATGTTCCCTTTGGTGGTGGCCTTGATGGTTGTCTGCCCCTGGGTCTGCTCCTGACGGGGTCGCATGGGGATTGGTTGGGGGCGTGCTGGTGTCCTCTTCCTCTGCTGCAGGGTTTCCGGTCCCCCTGGGGTGCCCTTGTCCCCCTGCCTTTCTTGTCTCGTGAAAGTGCTGGCCTTGTTTGTGGCTGCCCTGTCCTGTGTTCTGGGGTTTGGTTGATGCCTTCCGCGTCCCGTCCTCGACCGGCTGGTCCTATGTGTGCTTGGTTCCCATCTGGGTCCTTGGGTGTGGATCCTTCTCCCGCCTCTGCTCTGTGTGTGGCTCCGGGGTGGTGAGCGTTCGGGCCGTGGGTCGCTGGACTCCTGTGCTGGTCGGATGGGTTTTCCTGTTTCCTGCTGGGCGGGGCATGTGTGTTTCTTTCCATGGTGTCCCCGGCCCTCCCGGTTGGGCTTGCCCTTTTGTGCCGGGATGGGGGTTGGTGCTGTGTGTAGCATGCGTTGCTCGTACTTGTTGTAGGTGCGAGGTGCGTGTGGCTTTGTCCGCTGTGGTGCTGCCCTGCTGCCTGTTGCTTGGCGGTTTCCTGTGCGGCCTGCCGTTGGCGGTCTCTTCCCAGCCCTCCTTCTTCCTTCTGCGCTGTCTTGGTCCTGATTGGTTTCAGGTTTCTCTGCGCTCTCGGTTTGCGCCTGAGCGTTCGCTTCTGGGCTGCGCGTCCCTGTCTTCCTCCAGTGGCTTTGCTTCTTGGTGTGGGTCGCCCCTTTCCTCCTGTGGTGCTGTGGGCCTCTGTCCTGGCCGCGCTGCTTGGTGGGCCTGTTCTGCTTGGCTGCTGCCGTGGCGCTGGCTGGCCTGTTCTCTGCTTCTTCTGTGCCCTCCTTGGTGCTGGGTTTCGTGGTGTTTGCGGTGGCGGTTCGTGGTGGCTGCATGTCGCCTCCTTGGGCCCTCTGCTTGCCTTGCCTAGGTTGGGCGTCCTGCCTTTCTCCCGTGCCTTGCGCTGGGGCCTCTCCGTGGTCCCTGCTGTGGGTTTCTCCTCCGTCTTTCAGGTGGGCGCGGTTTTTGCCCGTTTCTTTTGCCCTGGCTGACTGCCTCTTGGTCAGTGTGCCTTGCCCTGTTGGGTTCCTGTCAGTGTCGGCTTGGTGCTGGTTCCTCCGGTTTGGTGAGGGTTTGGCTGTCTCCTGTGCCTGTCTCTGGTTCCTGCTGGGTGGCTCGGCTGGACTGGGAGTCCTGTTTGCTTGCCCTGTGTTCCGTCTGCTGGGTTCCTGTTGGTGGGGCTTGGGTCTGGGGCCCGCTCCGTTCTGTTGCTGTGGCTGGGGTGTCCGGCGGCTTTGTGCCTGTCCTGGTTCTCCTCCTGGATTTGGCCTGTGCCCTTCCGTGTGTTGGCCCTTCGGGCTGCCTTTCCGCGGGCCCTTCCTGGTGGTTTTGGCGTGCCCTGTATTTTGGGGTCGCTTCTCCCCTCTTCCCAGTCGCTGCTTCTTTTCTGCGTTTCCTGCGGTTCTATGTGGGGTATGCCCGTTTCTGTGTTGCATCCTTCCTCTTCGGCCTCGGGCCTTCGCACTGGGTCTTCCCGCTTGTCCGGACGCTCTTGTGAGCTCCGCCCTGTTCCCTTGTCCGGTGGGTGCCTGGTCTCTCTTCCTTCATGGGTTCGGCCTTGGGGCCCCGGGGGCTCCTCCGGCGTGTCCTGTGGCTGCTGGTGCTGGGGCGCCTGGCTTCTGCGGTGTTCCCTGGGCTTGTTTTCTTCTTCTACGCCTGTCACTCTGCCTCCTGTTGGGTTTGTCTCCGGGGTCTGTTGTCCCTGCTGCCCTTGTCGGTCGGTCCACGGGGGGGGGCTCTCCTGGTGGCTCGGCCTCTGTTGCCTTCTGGCTCGGTGTTCGCTGGCTCCTCCGGCTCCGCTTGTGGTGGCTTCGGTTGCCGGCATTCGGGCTTGGCTTGGTTTGGGTTCCTGTTCTGGTTCCTGCTGCTCTCCCGGGAGTCTGCTTGCTGGTGGCTGTTGCGGCGTTTTGGCCTTGCCCTGGTGTCCTTTCTGGGCTCTCTGCGGGTCTGTGGGTGTTGGCTCCGTCTGTCCCTCCGGTGGCGTTGTCCTTTGCCGCTTCCTGGGTGGGTCCGGGTTCTGGTCCTTGTTCCTTGGTTGCCTGCGTCCTGTTTCTGTGGACTCTGGTCTGGGTGCTGGGGCTGTCGGCTCTCTGCCTCGGTGGGTGACCTGTGTGCTGGCGGTTCTGTCATGCTGGGTCCTTCCTTCCTCCTGGATTTTCTCTCTCCTTCCCTGGGTCTGGACTGTTGGTGGGTCTTTGGGGCCTCCCTGTGGTGGTCCTGTTCGTGGCTCCGGGGTCGGCCTGGGTGGCCCGGTTCGGGTCTCTGGACTAGGGTCCCGGGTCTTTGGGGGGGGGGGGCGTCTGGCCCTCTCCTGGGCCTATGGCTCTGCTGTGTGCCTTTCCCTGCCCTCCCTTTTTCGTTGTTCGGGCCTTTCTGGTGCGGGCTCTGTGGGTCTGTTCTCAGGGGTTGTTGGTTGCTCCCTGTTGGCCTTGGGCTCCTTGTTTTCCCCTCCTGTCCGGGTTGTGTTGCGCTCGGTGGGGTTTCCTTCCGGGGGTTCCGTGCCCTTTGGTGTTCCGAGCCCTTCGCCTGGGTTCTGTGCGGGGCTTGCCCCTGCTGCCTGGCGGTGGTGTGGCTGGCCTTGGCTGGGTTGGGGGTTCTCGGCCGGCTGGTGGTGGCTTGCGGGCTTCCTGTCGGTCCTCCTTTCGGCTGTCCTATGCTTGGTGTTTGCTGGCCTTTGAGCCTGGGGTTCTGCTCTGGGTGTTGTTCCCCTTGGTGCGGGCCTCCTTATGGTGTGGCAGTTCGCTCCTTCTGGGGCTCTTCTGGGATTGTCGGTGGCTCCTCTGCGGGTGCGGGGGCGGCTTTCCTGCTTCTTGGTGCTCCTGGCTTCCTTGCGTGTTGCCTGGGGTCTGTTGCCTGGTTTTCTTTTCCGGGTCTGGTGTGTTTGATCCGCCGCCCTGTCGGGTCCTTCCCTTCGGGGTCTTTGCTGCTGGTGTTGGATGTCCTCTCCGATCCTCCCTTTGGGCTCCGTGGGGTCTTGGGTTGTGGCTCTCGGGCCTTGGTTTTTTAGTTGCTGTCGCCCCTGCTGGGCGCTTAGGGGTGTTGTGGGCCCTGTCTTGTGCGTTCCCTTCTGTCTGGTCTGTGGGGTTCTGCTGCTTTTGGGTCCGGTTCCGTCCCTTTTTCCCTCCGGCGGCTCGGCGTTTTCGCTCTGTCATGGGGTGGTTTTGGCCTGTGTTCTGTCCTGCTCCTTCCTTGGCTGTGGATTCTCGTTTGCTCAGTTTGGCTGTCCGGCCTCTTTTTGCTGTGGTGCCTGCTGGTTGTGGTGTCCTTCCGGGTGGCGGACTCTGTTTGTTCGCTTTGGTCCGGCTCCGGTGTTTGCCTTCCCCCGCTCCGTGGGGTTGTTGGTTTCGGTCCCCAGCCTTGGTGGCTTTTCCTCTGGTGGGGGTTTGGGCTTCGTGGTCTTGTCCTCTTTGCGAGGCCAGGGATGTTGATCTGCTGTGTTTGGGGCACTGTTTTGTGTTCTTTGTCCCTCAGTTGTCCGTCTCTGTTTTCTTCTGCTTGCTATGTCCTCAATTGTGCTGAAGGAAGGCGAGGGAGGGACGGGAGGTAATGCATCCATTTCTAACGATGATGGCATTACTCCTAGTCCTACTCCCTCGCCTTCCTTCAAGGACCCTCCCTCCCTCCCGGTGCGGTACAACTGAGTGCTAGCTCGGCTTGTTTGTGTACAGGTAGAGGTGGGGGCGGGCAGAGTTTTTATGCTGGGGGTGGGTCTGGGTGGGAGGCGGGGCCTCAATTGTGCTGAAGGAAGGCGAGGGAGTAGGACTAGGAGTAATGCCATTATCGTTAGAAATGGATGCAATATCTATCAAATTGAAGCCCCGCCTCTTCAGAGTTATAACGAGAGAACCTACCTGCGACTGAAATCTGACTTCTGCTGGCACACAGGCAAATTCAAAATATTAACTTTGACTCAAGCAGTTTATTTTAGTCACATATAATGGGGTGCCAAATAGAAGTGGGGCAACGCCCCATTGCCCTAAGGCAGGAATCACCACTGAGAGATACTAACATCATTAATAGCTATTCGTGAATTTCCGCACTCCTCATTATATATAGATATCACCTTTTTAAAGTTTGAATAGAGCAATCGACAGGCGAGTAATAGACAACTTATGTGTCAATTGCTACAGTTGTATTTCTCATGCAGCAATTCTTTTACCATTTAATACTATGGGAGCAACAGACACACACTTTCCAAAATTCCGAAGGGAATATGGGAGGTGGTGGTTTATTTACCCATATGCACGTAACTGTCCCATTTTCTCCTTGGTGTATTTGCATGTGAGCTTGTATATATAAGTACACCTCTGTATGTGCATTTGTGGGTGCGCTTTGTCAGGATTGCTTCATTTTAAACTCACAAGGGAGAGAAGCTGCTTTTGAACATCCTTAACGGGACTTCATGTCCCATTATTTGCTCGCATTGCTGTAAACGATGACCAAGACTGTCTTCATTGAAGGACAAGTACAAGGCTTTTTAAGCAGTTTGGAGGTGGGGTTTTGTGCCATCGTCTCTGTTAACCATTCTGTTGGTGAAAAGGTAGCACTTGTGAAAAATGAAGATGGTTTCCTTCACTGCCTGGGGGGCAAGGTCGCATGCAAATATTGCAACTCCTTTGCTTCTGTGGCTGAGCTAGATTACAAATTGAGGCGTGAAGGCAAAAAGGATAACATGCTAACTGTTCACATCACTAAGTGTGGGGCAAAGAAGATGCCAGGGACCACTTGGATCCCCCCCTTGGGGGAGCTGTCTTAGAAAGCACCATGGGTCTGGGTGTCAAGACCACTCTCAAAAGGAAATTCAGCTCTATGACACAAGACTTGCTGTCAGTGTCTATGCATCGGTGCTCTGTATATGTTACAGGAGAAGTGAAAGGGCCTAACACGTGTGGGTGTAATCTGTTACTCCCAGTTTACCAGTTTTACCCAGTAGAGGATTTCAATATCTCTGAAAAGTTGGGGGTCTACCTGGTGAAAACACAAAGTGGCAAGGAATCACCTCTCTTTTTCCATGCTGCTTCGTCTGTAGCTCATGTTAACTCACTGAGTTAATACAAGTGCTGGAAAAAACACCGTATTTTTTTGATAAGTGCATATTGCTGAAAGTCCAAAAGGAATATGCCCAACGTGTGAAATTGACCAATTGCTTCAATTTGCTTAAAAAAAATGGTGATATGGCCACATTTCCGCTCACGTTTCCAAAGAAATTGACTAAAATATCAAAGGTCGAACAAGCAGTTCTGAAGGGGCACTTACAATATTCCATTAATCTCTGGTTCTGCAGAACGAGGCTGAGATTCCCTGTCATTTTTATTACCAAGGAATCATATCAATAGATAAGAGATCAAATGACACATTTTACAGCACTATTCCTCAAAAGAGAGATCTCACATGCCTTGTTTTACTAGGTATTCAAATTATTTGGTTAACCAATTTGACATGGCCTTTTATCATTTTTCAAAAAATATCAAACATGTCACTTCTACCTTCCACTGCCCTTCATTTTCTCATCCTCTCTCCTCTGTGTAGATCATCAGTCATATAGCATGCTACGTGGAACATCATTGCCGGGAAAATGAGCACACACAATCTCTGTTCTTAGCAGGGCTGTCGCTCAAGCTAGAAAGATCTGAAAGGCTTAGAAAGATGAGCTACGCTATATCACTTTTACAATCCAGTGACTTTGAAAGAAAAGCGATTTATTCCTCATGTTCCTCACATGGCAAAGCTTCCGGCTTGGTGCTGAAGTACTATTGCTCAGGTGCAAAGCACTCACAGACTCTGACCTCCAACGGCAGCGGTATTCTTCAAGTTATACATACTGTAAAGTCTTGGGTGTAAGACTGTCGAAAAATATCCCTCAAGTTACACAATTCAGAAAAAAAGTCGTTGGTCAGGAATTGGGCAGGTGGTCTGCTTACCAGCCAGGCCAGCAGAGGACCTGTCCTGCATCAATCAATCAATCAATCAATCGATCAGGGAATTTGTAAAGCGCGCCACTCACCCGTAAGGGTCTCAAGGCGCTGGGAGGGGTCTGCTACTGCTCGAATAGCCAGGTCTTGAGTTGTTTCCTGAAGGAGAGATGGTCCTGGGTCAGCCGTAGGTGGGTGCGGAGGGAGTTCCATGTCTTGGCCGCTAGGTAGGAGAAGGATCTTCCTCCGGCGGTGGCTTTGCGAATGCGTGGGACGTTGGGCCAGGCGAGGCTGGCAGAGTGGAGCTGGCGGGTTGGTGTGTAGAATGCGAGGCGGTTGTTGAGGTACTTGGGGCCCGCGTCGTGGAGGGCCTTGTGTGCGTGGGTGAGGAGTCGAATTGTGATTCTCTTGCTGATGGGGAGCCAGTGCAGATTCTTCAGATGGGCGCAGATGTGGCTGTGGCGGGGGATGTCCAGGATGAGTCTTGCCGAGGCGTTCTGTATGCGCTGTAGTCTTCTGTGGATCTTGACTGTGGTTCCGGCGTAGAGTGTGTTTCCGTAGTCTAGGCGGCTGGTGACGAGGGCCTGGGTGACCGTCTTCCTGGTAGTGGTGGGGATCCATCAGAAGCTTTACCGGAGCATGCGCAGGGTGCTGAAGCAGGACGATGCCACAGCGTTGACTTGCTTGGTCATCGTGAGGGAGGAGTCCAGGATGAAGCCCAGGTTGCGTGCGTGGTCGGTGGGTTTGGGGGCAGAGCCCAGGGCAGGTGGCCACCAGGAGTTGTTCCAGGCCGAGGGGGACGGTTCCAGGATGAGGACTTCCGTCTTGTCTGAGTTCAGTTTCAGACGGCTGAGCTTCATCCATTCCGCGACGCCCTTCATTCCTTCCTGGAGGCTGGCTCTGGCAGTGTCCGGGTCGTTGGTGAGGGAGAGGATCAGTTGTGTGTTGTCGGCATAGGAGATGATGTTGAGGTTGTGTTTGCGTGCGATGGCCACAAGGGGGCTCATGTAGACGTTGAAGAGGGTGGGACTGAGCGAGGATCCTTGTGGGACACCGCAAATGACTTCGGTGGCCTCGGACCGGAACGGGGGGAGGCAGGCTCTCTGGGTTCTACCGGCGAGGAACGAGATGATCCATTCCAAGGCTGCGTCTCGGATTCCGGTGTCGCTGAGACATTGTATTAGGGTGCAGTGGCATACCGTGTCGAAGGCTGCTGAGAGGTCCAGGAGGATGAGGGCAGCGGTTTCCCCGTTGTCGAGCATAGACCTGATGTCGTCGGTGTCTGCGATGAGGGCGGTCTCGGTGCTGTGGTTTGCCTGGAAGCCGGACTGTGACAGGTAAAGGGATCCGTTGGTCTTGAGGAAGGCGCAGAGCTGCTTGTTGACCGTCTTCTCGATTACTTTGGCAGGTAACGGGAGGAGTGAGATGGGTCGGAAGTTC
Organism: Lissotriton helveticus; assembly: GCF_964261635.1. Taxonomy (NCBI): domain Eukaryota; kingdom Metazoa; phylum Chordata; class Amphibia; order Caudata; family Salamandridae; genus Lissotriton; species Lissotriton helveticus. The sequence goes on along the minus strand of NC_136072.1, from coordinate 685,695,495 downwards.
TTGAGGTACGTGGGGTCCGCGGTGGATTTTTTCAGTAGGGCGCTGAGTTCGGCATGCTTCCAGCTCTCCGGGAAGGTGGCAGATGCCAAGGAGCTGTTGATGAAGTCGCGGAGTTGAGGTGCGATGATGGAGTCGGCTTTGTTAAAGATGTGGTGCGGGCATGGGTCGGTGGGGGAGCCGGAGTGGATGGTGCTCATCGTGCTGGCGGTGTCTTTGGTGTTGACCGGGTTCCAGGTGCAGAGGGTGGCGGTTGGGTGCGCTGGTTCGGTGGTTGGGTGGTTGGTCTGTGTGCCGAAGCTGTCATGTATGTCGGCGATCTTGGGGTGAAAGAACGAGGCGAGTGCGTTGCAGAGGTCTTGCGAGGGTGTGATGTCGTTGTTGCAGGCGCTGGGGTTGGAGAGCTCTTTAACGATGCTGAAGAGTTCCTTGCTGTTGTGTGTGTTGTTGTCCAGGCGCTGTTTGTAGGTAGTTCTCTTGGTGGTCCGGATCAGTTGGTGGTGCTTGCGGGTGGCTTTCTTGAGGGCTGTCATGTTCTCTGTTGTCTGCTCCTGACACCAGGTTTTCTCCAGGAAGCGGCAGTTTTTCTTAGAGGTTATGAGGTCGTCCGTGAACCACGTGGCTTTCTTGCTGTGGGGTCTGCTGGGTGGTTTCCTCAGTGGTGCGAGTTCGTCGGCGCAGTCGGTGAGCCATTGTGCGAGGTTGCGGGCTGCTTCGTTGGGGTCCGTCGTGCTGGTGGGATGGTTCTGGTTGAGGGAGGTGGTGAGCTGGTCAGCGGTGATCTTGCTCCAGCTCCTGCGGGGGGCCTCTTGCGGGTGGTGGTGGGTCATGGTTTTCTTGAAGGAGAAGTGAACGCAGCGGTGGTCTGTCCAGTGGAGTCCGGTGGAGTGGCTGAAGGAGATGTGCTTGCTGGAGGAGAAGACGGGGTCAAGCGTGTGGCCGGCGTAGTGGGTGGGGGTGTTCACTAGTTGCTTGAGTCCGAGGTTGGTGAGGTTGTTCAGCAGGGTGGTGGTGTTGCTGTCATCGTTGTTCTCCAGGTGGAAGTTGAGGTCTCCTAGGAGGATGTAGTCCGGGGAGGTGAGGGCGTGCAGGCTTACGAAGTCTGCGATGGCTTCGCTGAATTGAGTGCGTGGTCCCGGGGGACTGTAGATCAGGGTGCCTCTGAGGGTAGTCCTGGGGTCGGTGTGTATCAGGAAGTGCAGGTGTTCGGCGGCTGTGAGGGTGTCTTCCGAGTTGGTCATGATGCGGTTGGTGTTTCTGTGGACGATGGCGATGCCTCCTCCGGTTTAGTTGGAGCGGTCCCTCCAGGTGATCTTGTAGCCCTCTGGGATGGCTATGGCGATGTCGGGGGCTGAGGAGGCGTTCATCCAGGTTTCCGCGAGGAAGGCGACATCCGGTGCTGTTGTGTCTAGGAGGTTCCAGAGTTCGACTGCGTGCCTGTGGACGGAGCGGGTGTTGAGCAGGATGCACGTGAGGTGATTCTTGCTGGTGTTAGGCTTGGTGGGTGCTGGTCCGGGGCGGATGCAGGTGAATTTGCATTCTTGGCAGGTGAATGGTCCGTGGGTGCGTTTCGGGGTGGCCAGGTAGCAGGCAGGGTTCCGGCTGGTGTTGAGTGCGTGGAGGCTGGCGGCGTCGTAGGCTCATCGGGTATGTTGGCATCGGCGAGATCCAGGGTTTCTGGCGCTGACGGGCTAGCCTTTGGCGCACCCTCGGCGCACAATCAGCGCGCCCACTGTGCGTGGCCGCTGCACGTACGCGCGGACTCTGCCATAAATGGCGAGGAGGGAGGAGCAGCTGGGAGGAGGGAGCGGGGTGGCGAATGGGAGAGGGGAGAGGGAACAGAAGAAAAAGGGGGCTGGGCCACGGGGGAGCAGCGGCAGGGAGTGGGGTGGAACAGCGGGAAAAGGCGGCAGAAGCAAAAAATACAAAATCAGGGGCACAACAGTGAAAGTAGACAGATACTGCTACTAACGGAGGTTAAGACCAGGGGGAAAAGAAGGAACCTCGACTGCAGGGGCAGCGACGAGCAGGCGGCCGCAACAAAGGGGACCGGGTGACCTCAGGAGGAGCCACGCGGCGGGTGGAGCGACCGGCACTGACGAGGTCAGGTTAGGTCACAGCTCCCCGTCTCGCGGCCACGACCTTAAGTGCCCAGTGGGAGGGAGGAGCAGCTGGGAGGAGGGAGCGGGGTGACGAATGGGAAAGGGGAGAGGGAACAGAAGAAAAAGGGGGTGGGGCAGCGGGGGAGCAGCAGCAGGGAGTGGGGTGGAACAGCGGGAAAAGGCGGCAGAAGCGAAAAATACAAAATCTGGGGCACAACAGTGAAAGTAGACAGATACCGGTACTAATGGAGGAAAGACTAGGGGGAAAAGAAGAAACCTCGACTGCAGGGGCAGCGACGAGCAGGCGGCGGCAACAAGGGGGACCGGGTGACCTCAGGAGGAGCCACGCGGCGGGTGGAGCGACCGGCTCTGACGAGGTTAGGTTTGTACATCCCCCTGATGTACAAATACTTGCCATCTGTAGATGCCTGAGGGGGATTCCTGTGCCTTCCATGCATCAGTCTGTGCAGCAGGTTCACTGAAAGCACAGCTGGATGCCTACTGAATGAAATTCTTTTTCGTTTTTCACATAAAAAACTCCAGAAATGGGGTCTGTTTGTAAAATCTAAAATGCAATGACCTTCATGCTCATCTGCTTTGGGTCAATTGTGTTTTTCCCAGCCTAGGACTAAAATGCTTCATATGGTGGACTCCTGCATGAAACATCAATGATCATCACTCTGCAATAAATAGGGTGGCAGCCCCCACTTTAGTCTGTTGGACTTGAGGTACACATTAGATTGGGTCATGGATTGCCCAGTGCAGATCCAGCTAAAGAATCACCTTTGGAAATCTGGAGATGTTCCTAACCCTAGAATGGGTGAAGAACAGCATGTTTGGCAGGATCAGAACTCGCCAATTTATAACAGAGCTTCAGTTCCATCCAACTCTAAATGACCCCTTGAGCTTTTGGCAAAGTAGCTTTTTAAGTTTAGACTGTTCTTGCAGATTCATAACTCAGTTAGGGGAACTGTCTATCAGGTTATTCAGAGGCTGAGGCCTTAGAAATAAGAAGCAAGTCATAAGAAATAGAGTAAGTAAATAAAGTTCCCATGTAGGTAACTCAAATCAGTCCTGATAGTCAACATCATGACAGATTACAGATAGGTGAGAAAAGTCAAACTAGATAAATTACCACACAAATTATCTGTAATTTATGCATGTCCAAAAGAACACTGTCTGAAAGCCTCTCAGCTGATATAAAAAGAAAAATACAACATACATCATAAAATCAAAGACAGAGATATTTGTATCTATATTAACACGCACTGCATTCTATTTTACACAGCTACCACCAAGAATTCCATTACTTGGACAGAGCAATTCAAGAAATAGAGAGCAAGTTTGAATTTCAAGAGCATTAACCTTGAATTTCAAAAATAAATATTTCAAAATAAAATGTTTTATAGTCAAATATTATTTTGTTTAGAATGGGAAATGAATAACATTAGCAATAATGATTGCCTTTTTTTTAGAATATTAATTTATTTTCCTCTCTTGTCACCGTTTAGACTACCACTTAAAAGAAGGTTTCCATCATCACCCTCTCCTTTCCTATCCTGATCCCTCTTTCCTTTCTGATAAATGGTCGTTTTCTGCATCTCCAATTAGAAGGCCCTACATTTAGCCACATTACAACCATCTTACGTTCTTTATACACACATGTTCTTAGGCTCTTTTTAATTCTTTATCTAATTCAGATGGAAAACCCACCTCACATGTTCTTCCCCCTTGAACCATGCTAGAGTTTCTTTCATTATACAAGTGTATTGCCTGCCCCGGCACAGTTCTTTGATTTCCCCAGTGAAGAAAATGTTCCTAAAAGGAACATTTCAACATCCATACTATAAAACCTAGTTGGTTTTTGCAACCTCCTTCTTGATTTTGTTTTACTTCAAGTCATACAGCATTACTTTGGCTATTCCTTTACACTGTTTATAGTCCACTTTCAACTTTTCCTTTTGCTTACTCACATAGTATTTGCCACATCTATATTAGAGGATCACTTCACAAAAAGTACACTTATGAATTCAACAAACTGATTGTTTTCTTACTGCCTTTGTTGCAGACCTTACCAATCACTATCAAACTCTTCAGTGTTACAAGAGAAAGAGTCAAGTTGTACACAAACAAATAGAAAGCTATCAACCTCCTAAAAAGTATGTACAACTTTGACCAAAGATAATGTAGCCACCCTTGTTGCTAACATTCTGGGACAATGTGGTTCAAATGTCAAAGCCACAATAGTAATGCTCACCCCACAAGAAGCATCAATTCCCAGTTCAAAACACAAAAAGAGATGTTTGTTTGCAGCTGGGTTTGGTGGCTCAGTGGAACTATGTGTCCACTGCAGCGGCCTGTGTTTGACCTCATTGTCACAGGTTCAAATCCCAGCGGGTTTACTTCACCTTCAGTCTATCAAAGGTCACAAAAATAAATACACTTGAGTTGGGTAACAATAAACGTCTGCTATTCAGTGCCAAGAACCCTCCGGGTAAACATGCGCTTTACAAATACACGTTATGTTTGAAAATGTACAGTTTTGGTTACTGAATTGTGGATATCCAATCCACGACAGCCTATCAGTCAATAATTAATTGCACCCTTGTTACAGGTTAACAGATCAAAACATGGATAATTATCTTTTCATCAAACACCCTCATGACCATTTGGAGATATGATTCACACTGAACCCATTCCTTCACTTTGATAAATAAACTCAAACATAGGAATTTACATCATTTCAATGAAGCTCAAATGATCATATTCCCTGCTTTCCTCCTTTTGCATCAATATTTTTGCTCAGTTTCATTCAAACCATCCCTAGGCAAGCACCAACCTTTTATCATATTAATAAGAATATGGTTCACACCTTGTGAGGATAAGAGGGATTTTTATAAAAAGTGATCACAATAATGCTCTCTAATTTTAGTGGACGTTGCAAGAGAACAAACACTGAACTTCATGTAACTTTGAACAAAAGATATTCTTGTTTAAACACATTTAAATTGTATCTCTATCTCATCCGATGTTATTAAGTTCTGATCTTTTGGTGCATGCTCTTGTTGCTCTGTTCATAGCTTCGACGCTGCACAATAGCTTTATAGCACGTCCTAAAGTTAATGAATGCTTCTTTGATCGCATAATCCCATTTTGAGTTTTCATCATGTATTTCGGTATGGTGTTTCTCAACAAGTCACCTTATTTAACACTCCTTTGATATGTTTTAAATTTGAAGAGATTTCTTGTATAAGACATAAAAAGCATTCACAGTGTGTGTCCCGTGTTACTTTAACTCCTGAAATGTACTAATATAAAAACGTACACATTAATATGGATATGCAATGAAATCCCCACTATCAACCCTTTTTATTGTCTTGTATGCTCCTGACAATAGTCATTCCAAGTCCATCAAAAGGTTTCACTAAAGCTGATAAAATATTGCTATTTTTCCTTTATAGTCAGATTTTGTGTTTTAGTTTCTTCAACTAAACCTTTTAATGTTAGTGAATACATCAATCTGGTCAGCATTTTCAACATTTATGTTTGATCTGTAAATTAACTTTTCCAAGCATGATTAAAAACAAATTTTTTTGTAATCCATCCCCAAGGAAGTGTAGATTTATTGTTACTAATTTTGCATACATTATCTTAATTTTACTCTTGAAATCATCACCGTAGTCAGCAATGGTAATCTCTGACATGATCTAAGTATACATCATCACAAGTTACCACATTTACTAAGAAACCAGCAAATGAATGATTTTCGAAGAACAAGGTTTAGACTAGTCATAATACTCTTCAAAACACAAGGAAAGGCCACTAACCAGATACTGAACTTCATAAACCAATGAGTATCCTGGATTAACACTGGTTACTCATTACAATCCCTAAATGATTAACAAAATTGCAATGCTGTTTCACAATTTTCACATTACTTTTGGAAGCAATTAAATTGACCTCAGGTTATGCCAAAATACTTTTTCAGTAGCTGAATTTGCCATATATCAAAGAGTAACTATAAATCCTATGCTCTCTGAAAGGCCCTTGGATAAATTGATTGGACGCGGGGCAAGCAAGACTATGTCTGAAAAATGTAATTCCCAATATGGGACATCTAGAATAAAGAAAAGTAAATGTATTGTCATTTGAAATTGGGTAACACAAATAATGTCCTCTGTATATGGTATATCATAGCAAATTGGAGTGTCTACTTAGAAATACCAAACCTTTCACCTAATTAGACTGATCAACAAATTCTGAAGGATGCAAAATATTTTTGATATTTACATTTTATGGAGAAAGTGAGGTATTCCTATAAAAAGGATGAAGCACTGACCACAAAGCATTTTATTTTTAAGAAATACATTTTTGGAGGAAAGTAAAAAAAACTTACATTTTTTCATACACCCTTGTGCTGTTGGTTTCTGTCACCGGCCAATCCAGATAGCAAACAACCCGGTCTGGCAGCTTATCTGTCATGGCAAAGTAACCCTGGGGAAAGGCGAGTGCAAATGCCAGGGCCCAAATCACACAAATAACTACTTTAGTTGCAGTCGCTGACAACCTCGGTTTCAATGGATGGATAATTGCCATATACCTACAACGAAAGAAGAGAAATACTTACTAGGCAAATTATGTTCATCTACTTTTCAGTTAATAAATTCCCTAAGTACAGTTATTAAGTAGCATGAGTCTACTACATGAATTTTCATTTTAAGTGAGTACCTCCCAAAAATGTTACTATTGCTTCAAAGTACAGGGCTAATTGATATATATTCCTTCTATTCTAATTATTTGAGTGGGAGATGAGGTTAACACCATGTTGTTGACAATGATGAGCAACTCTTGTTATCAGTGCTGATTTCACAAGGTCCATGAGCTGTGGGTGGAGGAGACATCGTACAGTCTAGGCCCATTTTTTCATTATTCTGCATTGACAGTTCAGACCCACATCTTTTCCTAATGAAAAGGATGCAAAGCATATCATGAAGAGTCAAGTTCATGATAAGCTCATGATAACTAAGATTACTCAATAGAGGGGAAAAACTGATGGCTTAGCAAGACAATTTACATCTATTTGCAAAAAATGTAACACTATTCTATTGTAGTGGTATTTTGTAATAGGAAAGGAAATCAGTTGCTCATAAAACGAGTTACTCAACTAAAAATGAAGCTTAAAGTTGTATTCCTAAATTATACTTTAATACTATTCACTCCAAAATTGTGGGAGTGATTTGTGTTTCTAGGTAACAAATCCTATGTAAATGTGTACTGTAAACACTTGATCCTAGTGTTTTCTGTAGGATCAAGTGTGATCAACCAGATAGCATACAGCCTTGATGCACTACAGCCAAAGGTTAGCACCTCTCACTGCTTCATTAATTCTTCAAGCCATATCCTAGCCAAGCCTCAGATACATGGATATCTTTTTGACAGGTTTCGGTAACAGAGTGATGTGCACCTCAGTTATCAGGTGAGTACACTCACAATCTGTTGTGAGTATTCTGGGTTCTTTCAGTTATTTACTGTCCTGATTCAACTGCATGATGATGACTTAGCAGTGAAAAATTTCGACATTCCTCCTAACTCATGGAAATGTGGCGAAGGAACATTTTTAGTATGCTGGTGCTGAAACAAAATGATTTGAGTAGTTACCAGGCGATTTTAGATGAGGGACAATTTAATCCCTCAATTTAATGTGTGGCAGCATGTGTCTGGTTGCTGCGTCTTTGGGTTGTGGTACTGGTAGTGGATACACTACTGATGCTAGAGCAGTCCTCGCTCCCCTGACCATCACCAGCTGTGCCACCTGCAATTTGATCTGTTTGCATTGCCTCAATGGCTGCTGTTATGAGTTGCAACCTCCTTGCTATTTAGCTACAGAAGTGGCCCATTTGTACTTTGACGTTAACAGTCCTCCTGCAAAGGGTAGTCATGGAAAATGCCAATCTGCCACTTGGCCGGCTTAGTGTGTTCAATTTTTTAGCTCTCTCAACGCTTTTGGTTTGTCTCGCTGTTAGCTAGTAAGACACACAACTGTTGTACTGCAGCAGTCATGCTGTCCATCCTCATGTCCATATCTTTCTGGTTATCATTCAACTGTCTGGACACATTGGCAGATCCAATGGACATTGTTTGTTGCATGGCTTGCAATATGAAACATCGAGTTCTCAATGCCTGCAAACAACTGGGTGTTGTTAACAGCTTGTGGACTGGAAGTGATTGGTTGTGTAACTTCTCGCGATGCAGGCTGCGGTGTACATACAGCACTGTTGATGTGCCCTTGTGATGGTGAGGATTCACAGACTATGTCTTGTTGATTGTCCTCCTCATCCATATGAGTGACATCACCATCCTCTGACTCAGCCCCTTTTAGTGTGCTGTGCAGTGGGGCCTGTGGTGCAGGAGAAACTTACTTTTTCGGTTTGATTTGTCTTTGCATGACAGTTATTTGTTGTTACAGCACAATAAGTGCATTCAGCAAGTGCGCTATGTCTAATGAACCACATGTCCCATAATGCACTTGTATGGCTGTTGCGAATGATAAATATACATGTTTGTATACATATTACATGTTTTAGAGGACAGTGGACATGCTGCACTAACGTGGGTTAGGTCCCACTGTTGAGGTGTCTATGTGCCCGAATCTCCAAACTGCCTCTTGCTCAATGGTGCTTTCCACTAGCGTTTCCATGGTTGTGTGTGGTTATACTCTGGAAGGCGCTACTCCTTTGGCGGGACTCTCTTCCAGGCGAGTGGCCACCTTTTCCTTTGTCCTTGACCTGAGGTCATGCCATCATTTGCAGATTTCATCCACTGCCCGCTGTGTCACTCCAACGCCGTTGATTCAGGCCTGCATGTCCAGACAGATTTTTCTTGTTTGGGCCTCTAGGATCTTCATTGACACCTTGCCAAAGAGCAGCTCATGAATATTGCAGCATTCCTCAATGAGGATTTCTAACTCCTTTTCATTAAATTTAAGGTTTTTTTTCTGCCTCCAGACTCCTTATCTGCATCCTGGCATGCCATTATTAGAAGGAGTTGTTTCTTCCTTCCCTCAAGACTCTCACTATCAGCAACAGTCTGCACCACCTCCTCTCAGTAGGCTGCAAAGACAGCAATGATTAGAACTTTCTGGTGGGACCATGTGCAAATTGCAGCTTCCTTTGCTTTTTTGTGATTCGCAATTTGCAATTCTATTCGCCAAAGAGGAAATCGCTAATTGAGACACTACTATTTGCAAATCACATGATTTGCGATCCACTATTTGGGATGCATAAACGTAGAGTCATTCCACTTTGCAATTACCTAATTGCGAGTCACAAAATGTCACAATTAGCTAATCTCAAAATGTAGTGTTTGTACACCTGACCCCTAGTCGTGGAACTCCACTGCTCGACACAACTCTGGTAAGCAACATGTGGACCTCAGCAAACAATTGTCTACCCAGGGGAATTAGTATATGAATGAAGAGGTAAAGGAGTCTAGGGAGCACCAGCATCTTTATCAAAGCTACCCTACCTGCCCATAGGGAGGCGAAGCACTATCCATTGCTTTAGCTGTACTGAGTTTGTCAAGAGCGGGATCATAACTGCCTTTATGAATGGATTCTTTAAATCTGCGTGCATCCCCCAAATAGAAAACTGGGCTCTCCCTTTAGGCTGTAGGTGTCACAACCTTTCCTGTGATATCTGTGATGGGGAACATTTGAAGTAACATCTTTTTTGACAGTGTTTAGAAGCAGCAGACATGAGGACCTATACATATATGTATACATCCTTACTTGTCTGCAAAGTCTCTACTTGGCCGGGGGCTGGATTATTCCAAAATTGGTACCTTATACTGAACTGTTTCTCCGAATATTTTCTGTCTTGTCTGGATCCTATAATGCATTTTCATAATGCATATCGTGTTTTGTTTATACTAAGTAAGTGTGGTACATTTATTCCAAACAATGATTTTTGCATTGTAATCTCTCATCGTGTTCTTTTTGAATGAAACGTTTTAGTGTTCATAATTATCTTTATTAACTTTTTGAATTATATTGTTTATCTAACTTAAGCTTTCATCGATTCTCTCATCCTGTGTGGCCATCCAAGTCTGGTTTTGGTGGCAGCTGTGTTTCAGTTGCCACCTGCATCCCTCGTGTCCTTGACAAAAGGTCGAGAAGAATTGTTACAATTAATATTAATTTCTTCTATTTTTCTACAGATTATACACGACCCTCTCAGCCTTTATTAGCTAGATGAATTCCTAAATGTAAATGGCCTAACTAGACATTACTGAAAATTCATATTTTCATCTTGATTCAATTATCTCGTTTTTATAAAACTATTGGGAGCTCCACTCTACTAAAAAGGCAAGCAGATAGCTGCGCGTATTTGTCTGAATTCTGTTTGATATGCATGTCTTGTATTTTCATTTAGGATGCTCTTCGTGCAGGGAATAATAAACCAGAAAATATGGAAGTCTCAAATATATCTTCATATCATTTAAAAAGGTAGATAAATGCTTAAACTGTTACTGTTACCAGTAGGTGTAATTTTAAAATAGGACTGCTCATTAATAGGGCTACTCGTGTTGTCCTAATATAGTACTTAAATACATCTGAAGGCAGATTTAATTTGAATTAGGAAGTATATTTTTCCAGATGGAGTTGGTGTAGAATTTGTGTAAACTCCCAAAAAGCCGCAGGGTTTAGCACATCCGAACTTGGTTCCTCGTTTCTGTCACCGCATGTTCACTAGGATGGTTTTCGTTTACAAAAGTACAGGCAAGTAGAAACATCCAAATCCAAGTAGGTGCCTGATGAACTGGAAAGGACTTGCAGAGGTTTGGTAAACATGACAACGAGGCCATGAAGACAGCAGCTGGCTCTGGGACTTGAAACCCAAGGGAAGCCATTTGAAGAATTGACCTTCTGTTCACGCTTTGTTAAATCTTGAAGAAGGAAGAGGGCTAACCCTATGGCTTGTACTTGTCAATCAAGTGTACGCGGATGCACGCGCTCTTGGAAACGCGGGTTACATTTCACACAACACTATACCTTTTATTGATAGCATCTGGAACATTGTAATATAGATTTTAGGTCAGCCATAGCAGCCTTTGCAGACGCATGGCTGTTGGTACCAAGAACAATGGTGACTGTGGGCCTCTTTATTAACTTCAACTTCACACATATGGGGTGTATAAACTGCCAGGGAAGCAAGAGGAGGAAGGCTGTGTAGCTCTGAGGCGTTTATGCAAGAGGACCGAGGTAAATATGTAACATTAAGAGGAGTACAAGAGAGGAGCCGGGAAACCTAGGGAAATGCCAGGCCATGTCAAATTACTTTCTGTTCTAGAGGCCTTGTACAGAAGCGAAGCATTTCCCCTAACCTAACTCCATGAGTCCCAGAGCCTTGCATGCAGTTTAGCATAGTTACACTGTACCTGGCACCCTGCTCATATCATGGGAACTGGCTATTGTTTTGAAATGTAGGGGGTGATGCCTGATAGGGAGGTTGCTCTTACTCTCACGTCCTATAAATTGGTCTGTCTGCCACATAAACTCAGAAGAAAAATATTTCACCCATGACTGATCAAATACCTGAAAAATCATTTTAAGGCTCTTAGCCTGTCAAACTTCATGTCTATGTCTGTCAGAGTAAGGCCTCCAGGACAAGGCAAAGAAAGGTGCATGTCAGATGATTAATATAGGCACTGTTGAATCAAGGGAGGGTCTGGATGTGCAGAAGTCATTGTGTATGATGTTCCAAAGATCAAATAGAGCAGGATCAGGCTTTGGGAAGCTGGAGAGTGGGGGGGCGAGTGAGGTATGGATCAAAAGCAGGGCCCTACAGAGCTTGTATTCCCTTCTTCCCTGCAGGAACCACCCCGTGTGCTTTAGAACACCAAATACCCCCGTCCACCTTGTGCTACCCGCATATATCACTCGTACCTTACAAATCACACTTACACCCCTTTCATGACATTGAATACCACCAGAAATGGCACCAGGGAAACATGTAAAGCTTGTAAGTAGACCACTGACCTAGTGAAAGGTTTTGGTTTACATACTTCTTCCTGGTAACTAGTGAACTCTAGTTACCCTCAAAAGGACTACACTCTCATTTCCGTTTTGTATCATTTTGCCCCTTCCTTACCAGCCTTCATGCTTTATTATGTTGTAACCTAATCATTCTTCAGCTTACTGCTTGTCTAGTTCACAGGTCATGTTACTTCCTGATCAGCGTCACATCCTTTGTGAGTATTCCTTCCCAGGTCTCTTTACTTGTTGATTTGGCATTCTGTGGCTAAGACCATGTCATATGAACGTCTGAACACCTTACAGCGAAGTTTTGAAGTAGCTCTCACATCTACTGAGAATACCCAGAGTGAGCCTACTTGACAACCTATTAACTCCTTAAGGCCCATTTTGTTCCAAGCTGACCACCAGCAAAATCAAGAACAAACATTGAAAACCTTCAGACAAGTCTTCCAACAAATGAGATTTCCCACTCAACCTTGTTTTTTTTTTAAACAACTCATTTTATTGTTTTAAAACGTGACTATGATGGTCTGCAAAGAGACCTTAAGGGAGTTTAGTAAGGGTACAGTGTCCAATGAGTTTCATTGGGTCCAAAATGTGCATTAACATTATTCCCATAGCTATTCGGAAGAACACTCTGGAAACATAACACCATAGACCCACACTTTCCTATGCTTCTTTGAACATTCGGGGGCATGAAAAAATCACTTCCACCATAGTGCACCAGGCAATGCTTCTGAGTCAATCAGTAAAAGGGGGGTGTTCTTTGTTGAAACTCCAATGCCAACTCGAATGCCGTACTATGTCTATTTTTGCTACCATCATTCTTGTTGCAACTAATAGGCAGGGCCACTGAAATATTTTGTCAGGGGAGGACCAAATGATTGAGGATGGCTGAATGAATTATGCAGCAAGAAAAAGCATATTATGTGGCCAACTGCAGCACATGTTGTTAAAGTATTATTTTGTCATTTTCACCTTTGGTAACACTGTCTAGGCAAATATTTCACACCATGGGTACCAGTTTAGCAACCAAATACAGCACTAAGCAACTGAAAGATGACCAGTCAACTTTTGCAAGAGCCTTCAACTGCTCGGGAACACATGGTGTCACGTTGTTAGCAAATGTTGATCCCTTTGAGTTAGAAGCAATTTCTTTAGTAAACATCTGAAGATTACGCAGCAGTTGATGGGTGATGTGAAAAATGTGGTGTTGGACTTGGCCCTTCTGGCAGGTTCACCCCTGAACTTTTTGCTTATGAATGTGAATTGGTGGTAGTGATTTTTGGTTTCTGCGCACTTTACTACTGTGTCCCAGGGTATAGTGCGTGCGTGTTGTGAGGTTGGCCTGCCCTCCCATAGGAATGCATGGGGAATGTATGTGTCCATGTTAGTTCCTGATGCGTGGGGAGTGCAAGCTCGAGTTTGGTATGTGCGGACGTGTGTGATTAAATGCTGCGCGATGATGTGTGCGGCATGATTGTGTCTAGTGTGGAAGTGCCACTTATAGAAGTTGGCATGTCTGTGTAAATTATGTCTGGTGTGTGATTGGCTGGAACTGGCTGGTGTGCCAGGCTCCAGGAGTCAGGATGGGTGTGCCCCGGTGGTGAATGGGAGATCTGCATGTGTGATGGCTGGAGAGGAGTGCACCTGGGACCTGAATAGGGCTGGGCTTTCCCCAACACAATGCTGGCTCCGCCCCCTGTGGTGCGACTGATGACCCTACCCATCCTGTAAATAGGCAGAGGGGCTGAGCAAAACAAAGTGCTCAGGAACCAGTTGTATCTGGTTCGCCCCTTGCCTGCACCATTGTAGACAAAGGGATTTACTGTATAAAAAGGGGCTGTGTCCCCTTGCAAAAGGTTCTCTGTTCCTGATCCTGATCCTGACTGGAGGGGGGCCTGCTGCTGCTGGGCGCTAGGAGGACCACCACTAGGACTGCCTTCTTGCCTGGAGGGCCCTGTGAGCTGGCCCCTGGGCCCAGCCTTTGCCCCCCCTGCCTTCACTCCTGGCTATACTTTGTCCCTGTACTTTTGGGACTGCTGTGGCCTGCCAAGCGTCTGGAAAGCGCTTTGTTCTCCTTCAGGGGAGCGCTGTGGGATTGGCCTGTAGCCCCGAGCTGTACTTGCCGCCCTCGAGGGATTCTCCAGCATGGGGGTCCCCCTTTTGCCCATTTGCGGCATGGGTGCCCACCCCGCTTATTTGCCGACTTTGGTACCGTTTATCCCGCAGGTGCCCACCCTGCATATTTGCCCTTTTTACTGTTTAATCTACCCCTAGTGGGTGGTCACCCCGCCAGGGACGTTGCGCTGAACATGGGAGCCTACCCCGTATTGTCCCGCCGGAAGAGGAACAACCTAGAGTGCAGAGGGCCGCCGCACTGCCCGCGGCAACCTGGAAGTCAGGCACCTCTCGCCTGGGACCGGTGGACTTCCGTTTCTGTTTTTCCACCTACACGCGCAGAGAAACCCCCAGAGGCCGGCGGGCTCCCCTGTGCTGAGGAGAGCCCCGCAGGTCCAAGCCTCGTCCCGGCGTGGAGGATCAGCCCGGCAGACGAGGGAGTCCGGAGGAAGCCTACAAGCCGGTGAGTGGGGCCCGGTGTTGTTTGGTACAGAGGGGGGCATCGGGGCACATTGCCGGTGCCCGCCCCCCCCCCCCAGTGTGCTCACTCTGTGTGCGAGACGCCTCACCTGGGGCGCAGTTGAGTAGAGCCACAAGGCTCCCGGGGGCATTCGGTTATTTAGAGCCTGCGAGGCTTGAGGGGGAATTCTGTTTATTTTGTGTCCCCCACGAGGGACTCCAACGTTCATGGGCATTTTTAATTTAGAGCCCTGAGAGACTCAAGGGCATTTCTTGTATTTCGAGCCGCAGAGGCTCCGTGGCACAATTCTACTTCGAGTCCCCCGAGAGGGACTCCAACGTCTTTGGGGGCATTTTGGATTGGTAGAGCAGCCCCGGAAGGCAGCGGGCCGCTCCCACCTTGCCCCACAGTTGTTCTTGAGCCCAGCGAGGCTCACGGGGCCACGAGTGTTTTGGTGGCCAGAGCCTGCGAGGCTCCTGCATCCCAGGGGGCAGGTTCTGTTCAGAGCCCACGAGGCTCCACCGTGTTGGTCCCATTGTCTCCACAGCTGCCCAGCACTTAGTGGGCAGCTGCTCCGTTTAGGCCCCCCCACCTGACATTTTAGACACAGGTTGTGGCCTATGTGATTCCTGCGCAATTGTGTTTTTCCTGCACCTCTGAATGTGTTTTTATGCATCATGTGTTTCTCCTGCACCTCTGAATGTGTGGTAATGCATCATGTGTAATGTTTAGGCCTATACCCCTAAATGTACAGTGATACTTAGGTGGTTGTTCTTCTGAGTACAGGCGTTGCTAGTGAGGTCCTGGTTCCCTGCGTGATATTTTCCTAAGGTGGTTAGGGTTGCGTAGGTGGTACTTACCTGTTACCAGTGATTACTGGTTGTGTGCTCTATTTTCTATTTTTTGCTACAAGTTATTATATGTGCTATGTCCTAAGTGCTAATTCTAACAAGTATCCCAGTTCTAAAAGTGCTTATTCCTGACAGTGGTCCATGTGGCCCTGTCCTAAACATATATCCCCTGTAAATTCTGCCTGTGCCTGTTGGCACATTGTAAAGTGTGTGTTTTTATCTAATGTGTTTGGTATAATACAAAGGCTATTTTTATGTATAACCTTGTGTGGAGTTTCCTTTGTGGTGCGCCTTGGGTGTTGCTGCTGGGGGTGCGTGCGCAAACACTTAACTTACATAGCCTCCGGGATAAGCCTTACTGCTCGCACCACGTTGCCTAGAGGGTGAGCAGGGGTTATCTTTGGCGTGTAACTCCCTTGCCCTGACTAGAGTGGTGGTTTCTGCCTGGCTTTGGCGCAAGCCTCAGCCAACTGGAAATCCCATTTCTAACATGTGGCAAATCTATAATTGTGTGGGAAACACCACAATTGCAGAATTCCATAATTCCTGTGGTCCTGCTAATAGGCATGTGCCCCTGGATCCTCCACATTCCTTTCCAATCCGCATTTTGAGGTCCAGTAAAATAGGCCTGCCCACTATCTGCAAGTGTGCTCCGGGCTTGAAATCAGTAACGAAGAATTAGATGGCCTCCCCAAGCTGTGTGGAAGAAAGGGACGATTTAAAGACCCTGTGCATTTCAAGCCTTGTGCAGAGAGAATGAGTATGCAAAAGAGAACACTGACCCCAGCAGGCTCAATCGCTAAAACTATCCTCCTAAAGCAATGTCCATCACAAACTAAGTCTACATGTAATGCTCAGTGTAGTATTTATAGATTTTAAGTGGCCTAAACTGGAATTCAGTGGTAGGGGCATGGAACAGATCAGAGCCATTTGAGCTCTGTGAGCAGTGGCGGCTCATCCTCCAAGGGGGTAGAGCATTGCCTCCCCCTGCCAGCCTCAAATCCTGAAAAATAAAACGATAATAAAATATCTTTATTATCATTTTATTTTTCAAGTTCTAGTCTTGGGGGCGGGGCCATCGCAGGGCAGTCAGGAGAGGTAGTGAAGGGCACTGGTATTGTTGCACATGTGTGTTTGACCGGCCGTCTCAGGCCGGACAAACACACATGCGCACTAATCTGTCTCCAATCCCAGCTGCGTTGCCAGGTTGCAGACAGCAAAGCAGAGGGGGAACATCCTTTACAACGCGGATGTTACACCGCAGTTCCCTTACGACGCAACTTTTACAACGCAAGTTGTAACAACGAATTGCGCTGGGGGGGCGCTCCAGGATAGTAAATAGTTTAATTTACTATCCAACTCCTTCCCTACTATCCATGGGGACTGGAGTTGGAATAGTAAATTAAACTATTCACTATCCAGCCCCCAACAACGCAAATCGTGGTAACGACTTGCGTTGTAAAACATGCGTTGTAAAGTACTGCGATGTAAAACATCGCGTTGTAACGACATACATCCAAGCAGAGGCTTCCAGTCTCAATGGGAGCAGAAATTCACAGCGTTCAGGCAAATTCTGATATTTAAATGTAATGGAGAAAGTGAGGTATTCTGCTTTCAAACATGAGAGAAGTGTCAGGATTGGCCGCAAGGGACACTGGAAGCCTGTGTTTCAGCTGAAGCGAGAGTCAGACCAGAAGAGCGGCGGGCAATCGTCAGGTACCTTTTTTTTTCCCCTTAATTTTTTTCTGTTTTCATAACATCTCCCCACCTCCCACCCCGCCACTGCAGAGCAGCTGCTACTGTTTGTTAGATTCCATCCATATTACTTCAATGTTTGACCAAAAAACATCTCTGACCCACTACCATGGCCTTGTTTATTTAGATTACTTTTATCAATCCTTTGCCTTTTTTAATGTATTCTCTACGAGCTGAATCTCTTTGTTGGATTTTTTTCAGAAATTATTTAGTTATTCTATATCCACAAATACAATCAAAGGGACAATAAGTGTGTGATGACATTTTGCCATCTGGATGTTGGTAAAAGGAGAGAGAGAGCACATGCTCTTTCACAGTGTTCACGTTACAGACTGTCCCTGGGAAGAATGGATCTTGAAACGTAATAGTGTATCTGTTCACTAAACCTGCCCTACCAACGGTATACAAAACATACAAATATTAAAACCTGCTTCTACGGACACACCGCAATGTGAATTGTCTCTGGAGCCCTATTTTATAGATATTGCAAACATAAACACCCAAATCCATGAACTTACCGTCCCTGATCTGGAATGTTTTTATCAGCTCCCATGAACATCGAGTATCAGGTTTAATGAAAAATATAACATTTTCTTTAGACGATCCGGTGTCTCAGCAGAGGTAATAATATCTTGTATTTATATAGCCCATCTGCTCGCACTTTTTCTGTTTCTATACATAACGGACCTTAATATTGCCTAATTTATGAGAGTCGATTTCCAGGTCAGGCTTGACAGGAGATGAACTCCTGAACTTTTTTGTTGGCAATATGACCCTGCACCCTTCACCACTGCTAACCAGCACTACAGTGCTTGGGCTCTCTCCTCTAAACATGGTATTATTGGTTATCCCCAATTGCCATATTTAACTTACTTTAAAGTCCTGAGTAAAGTGGTGCTACATGTCCCCATGGCCTGTAAATTAAATGATACTAGTGGGCCTGCAGCACTGGTTGTGCCACCCACTTGAGTATCACTATAAACATGTCTCCAGCCTGCCATTGTAGAGCCGGTGTGTGCAGTTTAAACTGCCATTGCACTCTGGAAAAAAATCCTCCTTATTAACGGATGTAAGTTCCCCCTAGGACCGACCCTGAACAGCCCGGAGGTAGGGTGCAATGTGTTCAAAAAGCAAGACATACACTTTAAAGTTTTACATGTCCTGGTAATGAAATAGTCTTAAATTCATTTTTCACTACTGCAAGGCCTATCTCCCCCATGGGATAATGTTGGAGAGGCGTTATTACATTTTATAAGAGTCAATTCCAAATGGGAATATCTAACTAGTTCAAGTTTGGTGTCCCTGGAATCACAATTTAAAATCCTAGCTTGTGGTAAAGTTGGATTTTTAATTGAAATTCTGAAAATACAACTTTTAGAATTTCTTTATTTTCTTGCCTTAGCCATTTAGTGCCTGTAGCCTGTCTCTGATCACTTGACTGGGTGTAGCTGACTGTTGAGCTTTGTATGTTCCTCCTAAATATCCACACACAATAGGGAGCTTAGGTGTGCCTCGACGGACCATCACTGGCAGGATGGGAGGGAAGAGCTTTGTACAGCCCCATGTACACCTGAAGAGGTTGTGTCCTGTGTCCACAAAAAAGGGCTGCATACCCCTTGTAGTTAGTATGGAGCCAGGACAGTGAAGGCAGGATGCCTGGGGACTTTAAAGAGATACTTCTGGGTTTAAATACTGGATCTCAGACACCAACTCTTCATTCAACTTCTTGACCTGTAGATTATCTGCCAGGAAGAAGAACTGCCACTCTACTAGTATGTATACTTGTAAAGCGCACTGTTACCTCGTTACGTGGTGTCCTGGCGCTGTATACCGCTGGGGAACCCGTCCTGGCTTTCCCTGTGAGAGGGCACCCCAAGGTGAAGCCAGGCATCCCCGGCGTTGCTGGGGCCGTTGTGGAGATTAAGCAAGCTATTGCCCAGAGTTGCAGAGTGGGACCCATGGTTAGCGTAGGCACCTAAGCGAGAATTATCGAGTCCGCGGACATTGACCCAAGACCCTGCCGCGTCGGGAATTGAACCCTGGTCCCGGGCCGACCTCTGCTTCAGGGTCTGCCGCTTCTAACCAGTGAGCCACACTTCTCCACTAGACTCCTGCTTTGCTGACCTGCTACTCTCTTGCCTGGTTGAGAAGATCTGGGCCTGCATCTCTTGAACCCAGACCCGGAGTGACACAAAGGGCTGGTTGACTGGTCTCCTGAAGCCTTAAGGATCATAATAGGCTTCCAACAACCTTGCATCTGTACCTGAACTCTGCCATGTGTGACTCTACCCAGCCTTGTGGTGCACCATCAGTCCAGGATCCTTGAAAGTGGGATCAAAGTGCTTTTGCCAGGCTCTGTGCACCCAGCAGAACCAGTGCATCTCCTCTGCTGCGTGGCACAAACCCAAGCAGAACCGACGCATCTCTGCTGCTGTGTGAATTGGACCAGTTGCAAACAAACTCATTGCCGCCATAGCCTGCACCACCTTTGGAACTGACACTGCACGATGCATTCTCTGCGCTGGCCCTCGCATCTCTTGTAGGCGACAGCCTTGATGATGGGCTCCAGAAGGCAGTCTTGCAGCTCCTCAGAACCGTCGCCTCACCCTGACTGTGAGATGCATCCTCAACTCCTGACTTCGCATCGCGAGCCCTCGTTGTTGGGATCCTCAATATTGATGCAATTGGACCTCACACCACGGCCTTGTTGCATCTCGGAACAACACATCACTTCAGCTGCACGACGCATCTTCATCACAGATCAATGCAAGGCTCACCAAACCAGTATTTGAGATACTTTTTGTTTAGCAGGCCTAACTAGGTCCCTGTAGACAGCCCCCACTCCTTCACAGTCAACCTCATCATGTGGCTTTGTCATGGTCTGGCACGACTTGTTGTTCACAGTTGGCGCTCTACGTCTTTTGCCACTATATTCTTGAAAAGTTTTATATTAAATTTCCAATTCTACTGATTGGATCTTTGTCATTTTGGTCTTGTTTTATTTATTAAACCTCATTCTATTTTTCTGATCCTGTTGCAGGCTCTTTCTGTGGTGTGTTGTCTCTGTGTTATTGTTAGACGCGTTTCACAAATACTTTACACATTACCACTGAGTTAAACCTGACTGCTTGGTGCCAAGCTGTGCAAGGGACGAACTCAGGTTAATTTAGGGTTTGTTTGTGACTTCAGCCTGAAACAATTTGTGGTTGCTGGTTGAGAAGGCTTTCATCCCCACTGAACCAGTAATCCAATTTCTTATAAGTACATAAGTCAGTTTGCAAAACCCTATTCCATTAATAAAAAGTCACTACACAATCTGTGATAATTCTTTTGAAATGGAATAACAGTACATCAAGATGTAAAGTGTACTCTCTTGGGGACAGTTCATACTTGGCTCTTGTCCTATCTGCACTTTATGGCACTATTTCACTGTTCAAACATATCTCTCTTCATTTCTGCTTCGGGTAAGTCTGGCTATTATTTACAAGCCCTGGGAATACTTCCTGTCTGGCATCAAATACCACATAGAAATTTGAAACGTTTTTGTCCTTCCCCATTGCAACTCTCCCTCAATGACATCTTCACCAAGTGTTCCAAGATATTACTGAATGCATAAAGATTCATTTCTGTTTTATTTCCGCAGTGAATTAATTCTAGTGAGAAACTGTACAAATGTATATTAATTTACAAGAATGTAATTTTGCTGCTTTGGATATACATTTGATGGTTTATGTGAGAAATTGGGTTGTTGGTTGACTGGGGTGTTAGCCCTAGAGAACCAACATCCACTGTCCCTCGCAGGGAGAACCACAACAATTCGCTAAATTGACCTCCTCTTCTCTCTGGGTAGCTTGACACAAAAAACAGTCAGGCTTAACTTAGGGGCATTGTGTAAAGTATTTATGCAACACACAAACTGAAATAAAATGAAAACACAACACAAGAAAAATCCCATACTAATTTAGAAAAATAGAGTACATCTTATTAAATTATTTGACAACAAAATGACAAACATTTAATCATTAGAGCCAGAGTTTTTAAAACTGGCACATAAATAATCAAAGTGCCAACCGGGGACACCTAGTTGCGCAAGACCGTGTTAAAGTCATAAAATATGGAGCATTGGTCAGATATAAAAAGTGGATTTGGCCTGGTCGACTCTTACCTACAGACTTAGAAGAATTTTCAATAAAATTTTCTGAGAAGGTAAAGCTTGGTGGGGCAAGGCTTCAGACAGTGTTCGAGGAGGAAGTGTCATCATTTGGGAGCCACTGGACAAACTCATGGTGAGAATTTCTATGTTTGGACTTTGTCACTTTCATGGAAGTGAAAAATCTCAAGCAGGACATGCATGAGGCTGTACCGGAGGAGAGTTCGAGGAGGCTGTATACCCCGTTGGTGAAAGACAGTGAACAGGACTAGCTGCTGCAGAGTAGAATGTAGCAGGCGCTACTGCGAAGTGTATAGATTGGTGAGCATAAGCACTTTAGCCCTGGTTAGCAGTGGTAAAGTGCACAAAGTTCTAAGGCCAACAAAAACGAATTCAGCCAAAAAATGTAGAGTAAAGGCAAAATGTTTGGGGGTGGGCCTGCAGAGATGGTCAGGGCCAAAAGTTCAAATGTATATTCATTGAACAAATATAGATCTGTTGCCTGAAAGTGTAATCATGGATCTGTTGGGCCCATGAACTATATTTAAACGTGGGTGACAAAGGCAGTTTCATTTTGCTTCAACTGGAGGGGGTCATCACTGGACTCAGAGATGCCTTCAGACCCAGTCAGAAAAGAAAAAGTAGGGCAAAATGTACAGTGCGTAGTGCTACCTGGCATGCTGCAGCTCCCTTGCATCCAAACCATTTGGGTCCTTATGATTAAGGTGTATGTTTGCATGGGGCACAGAAAAGGTCCTGATCTCATGCATTTTTGCTTTCTAAAGTGCATACATTTAACTTAGAAAGCTGTAGACAACAAAGAGTGAGCAGTGGTTACTTTTACTAGCTTCAGCAATAGTAGCCTAAACCTCATCCCTGCTGAACCATGTAAATGTACAGGAATTTATATAGCGCAAATCACCAAGCAGTTTCTAAGCGCTTGCTTAGGGAACCCGTCCTGGTATTCCCCTGTGAGATATCCTCAGCAGGGTATCCGCAAGATGAAAGCCAGGTATCCCGCCGCGAGGGGCCGTTGTGGAGATTAAGCAAGCTATTGCCCAGAGTCGCAGAGTGTGAACCCGTGAATCGAGTAGGCACCGGAGTGAGAATTGTCGAGTACATGGACATTTTAGGACTCAAGACCCCGCCGAGCCGGGAATTGAACCCTGGTCCCGGGCTGACCTCTGCTTCCAGGTCTGCCTCCTCTAACCAGTGAGCCACACTTCTCCACACCATGACCATGACAGCTTTCCTTCTCAGACTAGCAAGGACATTGCCCAAAAGTTTACTAGAGACCTGCACTGCTACTAAGTGTGTTGAGAGAGAGAGAGAGAGAGAGAAAGAGAGAGAGAGAGAGAGAGAGAGAGAGAGCGCGACAGCATGCGAGCGCAGAAGTGTGTATATGTGCTTGAATACTTGAGTGCGTGAACGAGTGTGTGTATGTCTGTGCTAATTTACCCTAATCATAAAATCATTTTTGTACGCAAAATTTACCCTTATAAACACAACAAAGCGATACAATCACAGCACAAATTTTTTTTCATAATTTCTGGTCCTTGATTTAAAAACAAATGTTATTATTAAAACAGCATAGTTTGAGGAATATTTAAAAAAAATCGCACTGCAATTTCAACTTTTAGAGCTTTCCCATTCAAAAGTAGATAAAAGCTTTCTTAGCGGTCCTAATCTTGGCCACTTTAAATAAAGGCCCCAAATGTAATTATCTCTCATTCATAAAATATAGGCATAATAATAGTAAATGCGTCAGCTCACTAGACTTTTTTCTTAATACCTAACCTGTCAACTTTAAATGATGGGGTTTTAATGTCGAGCAGTGTAATTATGTGCATAAGTCATTTCCTAGTCTGGGGACAAGGAACATTAAATACATATTTAAAAATCAAATAATTTGCCTTATATTTCACTACTTTAAATAATGTAGTTCAATTATTATAAAAGCGTAGTCATTTTTGAAGTAATACTCAAAAGACTTCTTTTTACCGAGTTTTCGAAACAGATAACAACTCATAAGTTATTTAAATGAATTAACATTACAGAGCTGACTTCATGTCAACTCACGCAATCGCCGAAATAGACACGCCAATGCAATTTTGACTGACATTTAAGGTATTATCCAAACTGTTTCCGTAAAATGCATGCAGTTTCTAGTGCTTTGATGTCCTCGTTCTTCGGCTTCTTAAGAAAGAATTTTAGGTGGTGCCTAAACTGCGTTTGCGCTGTTAGACGATCTGTTGTCTGTACTTTGTGGGGTCTGATTCCTCCCACGCTTTGGATTGGCATTTGTGTGTGTCAGTTATAAATCGGAGCCTGCAAACTGCTAATGGTGGATGTATGCCCCACCTTTTCCAGCAAGTTCACTCCCATGGAGTATTGCAGTGGGAGCGTGCAGGTAGGTCCTCGCTGCTTGTTTTTAAAGCAGAGCAGCACTCAGCGCTTTATTTATTTATTTTTATCAGCAGTGCATATGTTTTCATTTCAACACCAAGGCAAGCCGCACTTTATTATTTTTTTTTCAGCCGCGCATAATGTTTTCATTTCAGCAGTGCTACACGCTGGGTTGCCACTTAAACAATATTAGCCATGCCTAAAATAACTTGTGTCCTGAAAACAAAGTTGTATCATATGATATACCACCGTTCCAAGGTGGCGTTGTTGTTTAAGTAGTGCTCTGCTTTGGGGGCCGACTACCAGAGGACTTGGTCAGCTTGGAAAGCAGACCAGCCCGGCCTCACGCTTCATGTTTGAGAGAGGGACATGCTGTCCTCTGTGCCCTTTGTGAACATAATCCTGTTTTGCAAGATTTGTCTGCTGGACCCGCCAGCTTCAAAGTGGAGTCCTCCAGGTAGGCACTCAGCAGCGGCATCCCTGTACCAAACCAAACAGGAGTCTCCTCCATGTGCCCATTGCCTGAAACCTTGCCTGAGTGGTTTAGGTGAATACAAGACTGATGCTCGAAGAATAACAGAAAAGCTATAAACGCTTAACCCTGGTGAGACTTGACTGGCATCGAAGGCTGTTGCAGGGGGTGTTGTCTCTTTTCATGGGGTATAGAAGCCTTTGGGCATTCAGTATAGTAACAGGTTGATGATCAGCTCATAGCGTAGTCCGCTGCCTCCGACGGTAGCAAAACAAAACTATAGTATAGGTTATCGCACTAGGGGGTTAATTTAGTTTTGCCTTGTATTAG
Source organism: Lissotriton helveticus (assembly GCF_964261635.1). Classification (NCBI taxonomy): domain Eukaryota; kingdom Metazoa; phylum Chordata; class Amphibia; order Caudata; family Salamandridae; genus Lissotriton; species Lissotriton helveticus. The sequence continues at coordinate 685,670,818 of NC_136072.1, read as the reverse complement.
GTCAATGGGCGCCAACATAGGGGGAACCGACTTGCTTGCTGTGAATGCAGATTTTGTAGCTTAACTTCCAGTTAGAGCAATAGGAAACTATATTTTGCATCCTCTGAGCTTTCAGTTTGCTTGTACCCAGTAATGCATTTTATTTGTGATGGCCTTGCATTGGCCTAAATGAAATTTCAGAATGGTAGATGGTTTGCTGACTGTCATCAACCCCAGGTTTCTCTTTCGACACCTGCGCTTCATTGATGTTTATAACCAAATGCCGAAGTCTATCAAAGTGTAACATACTAGCGCTCTTGATTCAACCAGGTTTCTGATTGAGTAGTTCATCCAGCTGAGGTTATTTTTTTTATGTATTTTGAGACATGTAGTTCTGATTTGGAAAGGATAAACAGGACTACAACTTTCAGAATGCAAAGTTAGAATCTAGATGCGTAGGTTTCAGACAGCTGCTTGTCTCTTTCTGCTTTCCGGTCGATGTTGCACTATAAATAACACATCTGGCTGCACATCTTTCTGCCCCGGAATGTGTGTATCCTTGCCCCGTAACATCCCTAACCTTCTTGATAAGTTTCCACCAGAGTACTGTGTCCACCAGTTGTGCAGTTGCCTGTACTCCATCACCACTCTGCCTTGTACTGCAGAGCATGCTGTTCTCTGGTGACTTTGCGCTGTTTCCCTTTTTAAATGGGGCGAGCTGGTATTTGGACTAGTGTATGCTGCTGGGTGGACGCAGTCTGACCCCCACCTCCCCCAAATGTGTCTTAGAAGTCAAGTGTTGAAATTTTTGGTTTGCATACTTGGTGGCAAGATAGGACTATTGTGCAGCTTTGGAGCTCCCTAGCTGTCACACTTAACGTATTGATTTTCCATTTTCTAACATCCGAATCACTTTCTTTAAAATATAGTTTTTGTAATCTAAAATGCTCTCTGTTTAGGCTGCCAGTGTATTTAACAACCTTTCACTTCAGGGACTTGTATTTTGTGGATGTTATCCGATTTAGCAGTTTCCAACATACAGCATTAAATGTTTTGGCAGACTGTAGTGCTCTTTTCTGAGATGATTTTACGCAATGTTCCACTTTTTGCTTTCTCATAGTGAGTGCTTTGGGGTGATACACGTGTCACTTTCGTGATCAGATGCCATGAGTGGGGCTTTCTATAATTTATTTCATGTCTGTTAGGGAATCAAAGTGCAGTCTTTTCATGTGCGCTGCCTTGGGATGCTTATATGCCATTTTCCGAAATTATATGTTTTTTTTGTTTGAATACGTTTATTGCATTTTTTGTCATTTTACAACATTACACATATGCAAATGTCAATGTTGAGCTATGCCGTAGTGCAATATATTTGTCACAGATCACTTCAGTTGGTCATACACATGAAGGGGCACGGTCTCAAGGATCAAAATAGAAGCAACATAGGTAAAACAGCATGGCAGTTTCATTAATTACAGACGTATTAAAAAGAGAATACAAAAGTGGCAGCGCACAATTTTTTCCGAAATTATATGTTGAGAATGTTTCCAATGTATATTTCTTAACATTGGATAGCTCCAGTTGTTGGCTGTGGAGTGTTGTTACGTGGCACTTTCTAAAAATGAATTTCTTGTGATGTTATATTTTGAAATATTACAAATGCCATTTTCTGATAGTTGGGCGACCTGGGATATCACACATGTCAGTTTCAGACAGCGAATGCCTGTGATATTACAAGTACCCTTTTCTGGCAGTGGAGGATGTGGGGAGTTAACATTTCAACTTACTGACAATAAGTATCTGGGTATATTACAAGTGGTACTATTTGACTGTGAATTTTTGGGGGTTTACATTTCTATTTGCTGACAATGAGTGTCAGAGGATACTACCTGCACTACTTACTGATACCACATGTTATGTTTGCCAATTCCTAACAGTGGTGGTCTTGGGATGATATGATTGCCACTTTCTGACATTGGGTGTCTGAGGATGCTACAAGTGCTACTGTCTGTCAACATGTCTTGGGATGCTACAAAAGGCACTTCCTGTAAATGGTGGGAGAAGGTGTTAAAAATTTCACTTTTTTGTGCAACGCTCTTTATTGGCATTTCATAGCCCTATACAATATACTAATAGTAGTATCTGATCAAGTACGGTTTAATGGAAACAATTCAGAACAAGATCTCATAAATTAATGTTATGCATATATCACTCTATTATGAAAAATATTTGAGAGTAAATACAGCCTAACCTACTATTGTTCGTCACACCAGCTCTCCAGATCACAATGGCATCATTTTTGATTTCCAAATGGTTTTCTGCTTTGAATGTGAAAACAGTATGTAATGACTTCTAGTTGTTTCCTCAGTTCTGGGGATGGACTTGTTGATTATCTTTTCTTAAGAGTAGTTATTAAACGCTCCAAGCATTGTTGATCTGCAATGGTCTCTTTGCATTTAATGGCTGAGTCCTGCATCAGTGTTCCCCGTCGATGTGGCCTTGCCAGCAGCCCAGAGTTTGGGCAGATACGTTTGGGTGGCCTTTTTACATTTGTATATTGTTATGCGAGATGGGAGTTTCTCCTTGTCTTTGAGGGTGTTGTATGTCTAGTTTGAACAGGCAGGAAGAAGATACCAGCATTGCAAGGACAAACACAATTAGAACTGATTTTAATGTAAAGGGTCGTTCATTAGTACATACTGTCTTCTTGGTTATGTATAGAATAATACAAATTCTTCGAACACTTTTTTATTATACCTTTTCAACATGCTGCACAGCAGCCACAATGCTCTACAACATAGCTTTAAAAACAATGCCAAAGCCAATACCTCTGGCTAAACACTTATAAGGTCCCAAAGGCAAGACCTGTTGGCTATGCCATTTGCTTGTTTCCTGTTCCAATGGGGAAGTGCTCTAATTTCTTTCATGCCCGTGTCTCATAGGAACAGCTGGTAGTTTTCTCTGTCTAGAACTGACAGATTTGCGAAAAAACAGAAGAGATACTGTGGAACAGACCAATGGTAGAACTCGAGGTCTTAATGGTGAGCCTTCAAGTCTCCGGTGAAGGCAGATTGTCAGTGGGCTGTATACAAAGTCCCAGGCCAAGAGTTGATCCATATAACAATAATGGTGTTTGTGCCACTTAAAATGAATCCATTTTTTGAAGCCTTGCAGGGCGCAAATATTTCTCTGTTTTATACGTGATATGAAGACCTGTGCGTAGATGTTACTAGTGTGGTGGTGAAATTAACAGACAGTTCCACTGGAATGTTCCTTGTTTAGGGCATGAGTATGACTAGCCTGGATAAACCCGCCCACCGAGTAAGCCCCGGATTGCATATGGGCCGGAATTGTGAGATGTAAGGACTTTATTTCAACTGGTATTACCAGATACAACAAGCTTGTAAACCCTATTAAATTCATGCAGGTCAGTCTTGGGAAACAACCTTTTCAACACAGTCATCACATCGCACTACATTTACAATGCAGTCTTTACATGGCAACATCCTTTACAATGCATGTCACTACAGCTCAGCCATTACATTGCATTTCACTACAACGCATGACACTATAACACATGTCACTACAATGCAGGCATTATATCGCATGTCATTACAACGCATACCATTACAATGCATAGTACCCCTGTACTATCCAACACGTACCCTACTGTTGCACCCCCTGGAGTTAGAATAGTAATTTTTACCCCTACACTATCCAACACTTATCTTAAATGCAATGTAATGATATGCGTTTGTAATGGTATGCATTGTAAAGGTATTATGTGATGTAATGGAATGCCTTGTAAATGTCGTTTTGAAAAAATTGTTGTAATAGCATGTGATGTAAATGTATGCATTGTAAGGGAAGTTGAGGTGTAAAAACTGCTTTGTTAAGGCAGGCCTTGTAAATGTATGCATTGTAACATAATACATCCGTCAGTCTTACCAGAAATTAATGTAAAAAGGGGCATGTAGATTTTGGAGTGAAAGAGCCAGAATCCACATTGTTAATATGATTACTGAGAAAAAGATCAGAATAAGAGCTATTTATCGTATCCAATCAGTTTCAAATCGCAGGGTGTCAGATTTGATTGGGTGCAATAAATATCGAATACCATTCTGGGGCACTCATAACCATGGCCTAAGTTTTCAGTGCAATGGGGTATATATGTGTTACACACTGCCTTGAAACTACATTAGTAGCCTAAAAAGTGAAAATATTCTGTACCTACATTTCTGGACATAAAGGGGCTCATTTATGGGAAAGTGGCTCAGCGAATCAAGTCACCTTGTTGCGCTCCACTGTAGGAGCGAGAAGGGTGAGCGGAGGCCACATCAGCTTGCACACGCGATATCGACCCAAGGGCGAACACGCAAACCCGCTTATGGATAAAGGGGGTTCTTTTAACAGCAATTTCTTCTACGGGAGCCTGGTACGCACTACAACATAAGGCTACCTGGTACAATAAAGGGAGAAAATCGATGATATGTGCAGGAAGTACGCTGACCCCAACACAACCCTGATGAAATCGCCGATAATGTATAAAGCGGCGATGAAACATGTTGGTTTTTATTAGAACAGGCACACGGCAAAGAATAAAAGGGAAAGTGCTAGTGGAGCCAAGTTCTTTTTAACCGAATAGGTCCTACAATTCACATTCAGGAGGGTAGGCCCTATCACGCAGGTGGGTCATTCACATCACTACACGGAGTTTCTTTTCTAAAGCACAATTTTTTATCCCCTTTACTTTTATGGTTGGCAACTGCTGATGATGATATAGTGGGGAGTCAAGCGAGAACCAGTTTGACACATCCTCCTTGGTGGTTGCTCCCGTGAGGCGTTGCCAACCCCCCTCCCCCTTTTTTCACTAGAGAAGGGTTGAGTGACAGGGAAGAACTGCACAAGGGACTAACAGGTACACACACACGAGTTTTTAGGAATGCATAGGTAAAGACAACGTGACAGTAGACACTGAAATCAGTAGTAGGAGTAAAACACACCCACTACTAAGATTATTCCAATTAACAGAAGTAAAGGGAGATTTCACCTTGTTATAAGGACAGGCACATTGTTTAGAGGAGGCGCTCCACTGTATGACAGAGAAAGGGCAGGATTGCGCTGTATTGAGACAATACCACACATTCCTGTTCTTTCCCCTTCACTGGTGCCCTTTGGCAGCCAAGCGCCAGCACAGACACCCTTGCACCGTGGTGCAAGGGTGCCTGTGTTGAATGCAGGATTGTTTTAGTGCAGAAAGGGGTACCTTCCTGCACAAAAAGAATCATGGGAGGCATATTCCTCTTTCTATGTGTGGTACAGAATGCAACACAAACTGAAAGAGGGAAAAAACAAGGCTAAAAAGAGATATTAGTCAGACCCTCCAGGATATCGCGATTTCGCGATTTGCCGCGAAATCGGCACTTTAGTAAAAATGCCGCGATTTTTACAAAAGTGCCCGCGAATTCGGCACTTTTTGTAGAAATCGCGGCATTTTTACAAAAGCCGCCTATATCCTGGGGGGTTCTGACTTATGTTGTTTATTGGGGCGGGCGGGAAGGACACAGAAGCACAAAAGAATAACATTCCGGGCTTAATGGGGCATTAGCAGCTCACTGCGACGGGCTTTGAAGTGCCCCTCCCGCGTCTGGCTCCCCGCTGGAGACCCTCCCGGTGACTGGGGCGAGCCCCCGCCCTCTCCCCTGGAGCCGAGGGTCGATATGGGAAAGAATAGAAAGGGTGATTGTTCGCTGACCTGTGTGAGGAAGGATGAACCTCTGGGAGCCGGTGGATTTGTGTTTCAAAGTGCATAAGAGGCAGAGACCCCACAGCACTTCAGACGTACAAACAGGGCACGGAGGCAGGGGGCAGCCAGGCACCCTCACGAACTGATGGTTTCTGCCCTTCATTTGGGGAGAAGCCCCCCCCCTCCTCCTCCGGCTAATTTCTAGAGCTGGTTTATTTCGGGCTTTTCTTTTTTCTTGCTCTAGTTCTGCGAGACCCCGGGGTTTCTCTCCGAGCAGCAGCAGTTACCATCGGCTTCCTGCACGGAGGCCTGCACGGAGGACCACAGACAGGAGGGAGAGAGAAAGAGGGGGTGGAGGCACATGTGGGGGGAGAAGAAAGGGGTAAAAGAAAGGGAGAGTGGCTGGGTTTAGAAGGAAAGGGTAGGGGTGAAAGAAAATGGGAGGATAAAGGTCAAAGGTGGAGCGCAAAGGTAAAGAGGGGGAGCAAGAATGAAACCTGAGGGTATGGGGCAGGTGAGACGAGAAAGAAGGGGTGAAAGAGAGGGGGAGTGAGCAAAGAAGTCAGAGGTGGGAAAGAAGTAAAGGGTAGTAGGGGGTGAGAGAAACTGGGCGAATGAAAGTGAAAGGTGGAGAAAAGTAGAGAGGAGTGAGCGGGGGAGAAAGAGGGAGGGTGAATGCGCGAGAAAGGGCGAGAGAGGAAGGGGAAGAAAGACAGTGTCTGGAAGAACGAAAGTATGAGAGCTAGAGAGAGAAGAGAGGGTGAGGTAGGGAGAGAGGGCGACAAGAGAGAACTAGAGAGATCCAAAGATGGAAAGAGAGAGGGACGGGGGAGAAGAGACTGGGCTGAGAGAGATATCGATAAGAAGTGAAAGATGTGTGTGAGAGAGAGACAGTGGATGAGTTAATGAGACACAGAAAGGAGGGGGCATGAGAAACAGAAAGCTGAATGGGACAGTGGAAAGAATGAAACAGGAAGGAAGATAGAGGAGCTAAAAGCGGCAAAACACAACTAAGAGAGGGAGAATTGGGAGGCAAAAAGAGTGTAAGGAAGGGCGGATGACGGATAGGGTCACTGGAGGCCGCTTTATCAAGGTCCAGGGCCAAATGAAATGCCGCACAATTGCCGCTAAATTTCCATATTTGTGCCGCTAAATTTCCATTTTTGTGCCGCTAAATTTGCTAATCCATGCCGCTATATCCTGGGGGGTCTGATTAGTTCTCGTTACGCCTTCCCTTTGGTGCATTCCCAGGTTTAAAGGTAAGGTTGAAACTGGGAATATGTCCAAAACCATAGGAGTTGACGCCCACGTAACCCCTTCCCAGGGCAAAGTAACACAGCAATTTGCGCTGTGTCGCATTATTCCAGATTTTTCAAGTCACTCAGAGCCACGAAATGTGGCTATGCCTTGCTTCAAGAATCTTACTTAGAGGTTTGTGTCACGCATGTATCACGTTGCATCGTGCAAACGTGATGCAAGAATGTAATAACATGCCCCAAAGTATTGTGCTGTAACTCTTTTGAGCATGTATCTTTTACTGCTTCTACCTGTTTGTGTGTATATGTATCTAGCATAGTGTGCTGTATGTTTTGCTGTGTGTTTTGAGTTTGCACTGCTACTACATGTGCTAAATGTGTTCTGAATATCAGTAAATGTTTACAAGAGCTTGCAAGAAAACTTACCTACTGCTTATCATGACCTCGGTGTGCTGTAATTAGCCTTGCATGAATCCAGTGCCAGCTCTGCCACTAAGGTGGGGGAGCGTCATCCCACTGCTTGAGGAGCAATGTAAAAGAAAATAATAGAAGGATAATAACATTGGTTATTATCATTTTAGTTTTAGTATCCGCCAGGTTCAGGCGGGACTGGGATCCTGTGACGAGTTAGGAGGAGTGGTTGCTACACTCTAAATTGTGCATGATGGTTTGGCCAGCTGTCTTGGCCTGGCCAAACCGCCATGCACACTTTGCTTGTTCCTCACTCAGGCTGCATTACAGTCTGGGTGGAGAACATGCCCAGGTTCCCATTTCCCGTCTGAGCACCGAACCGTGGTGCTCAGATCAATCACAATCCTGCTTTGCAGCATTGTGATTGGCTCAGGGGAGTCTGGGTGCTTCCTTCTTCCGACCAGAGTGGAGGGATGGAGTGGGAGAGATGGAGGAGAGATGCAGCGATAAGGTAGGTGAATTTGTATTTTTGACAAGATCAGAAGAGGATATCAAACATAAGAAAGGGGAGAGGGTCACAGAGATTATTAGTAGTAATATTAGTGAGATGCTGAAAACAGACAACACTATCCCTGAATATTAAATGCAAAAACCTTTAGCCTTTGCACTAATGTGCTGGGGACGGTCAGTGACATGGCCAAAAGGGGGCATGAAAAAACTGAAATTGGATGATGAATTCTATGCTGTTCCAAACAGGGTCCCCAAAATATGTTTAACCCAGGACACCAAAATCCTTAAGATGTACTTGATAACATGGTCTCAGATCTCTTTGTCAAGGGCCTCTGCTGAAGGAAAATGCTGGTAGTGACGGTTGACACGTAGCATAGAACACTAAAAAAGGGATGGGGATAGTTTATTGGCCCTGTAGCAAACCTTTACTTAACTTTCCCCCGCTCAAGTTTCTTTTCACGTAGTGGATCATTTTGTAGCAGGATCCGAGTGAACACATTTTCAGATTATTTAATCCAATCATGCCCCTTTCCACCATGCGTGATATATGGTTCAATTCTCTTAAATCAATAAGCAAGGCCAGAAGACTGTATATCCGTGTTGGATTTCATTCAGCGAAAGCATTATTTATGACAACATCATCGCGAGAATAGCCGAGAAAGATGTCCCTGTCTATTTTCTGCAACTTAACTCATGAAATAAATGCTTTTCATTAGGAAAAACTCACTGTATCTCTTATGAGGAAGTTTGCGTGATACATTTTTGTTAAAAAGCTACACTAAGTGTAATATGCTATTTATTATTATTGTTTAGGGGACAGCAGGGTGGATAGCATAACCCACTTGAGGCTTCTCCTGTTGTGATTAATGGCCCCTCCCCACACTCAACAATGGCAATAAATAACATATTACACTTAGTGCATCTGAATATACGGATTATGCCATTTCATTTTGCATTTGTTACAGTTAAAAATGTATTTGATTTGACTCAAACATGTAAAACCCCTGACATTTTCCAGTGAAGGTAATAATTACACACACAACACACACAATAACTCACAATGTCCATTATTTGGCTCTCTGTTAAATTGTTTTGGGTATATGTGCTGTTTGCAAATAGTTGTTTTGGGCAAGGCAGATGTCACGAGTTACAGCATGTCTGGAGTGCGTTCATATTCATAACTGCTTCATTTCAGTGGTTTCATGCAGATGAGCCACACACATTACTTTTTAACTCTGTTTTCTCTGGGGAGTTCAGCATTTTTTCAGTCTTACTTTACACCTCCAACTAATCAGGGCCTTAGTTTGTCCATATAAGGGGTTGCGCACTGGGCCTGGTTGGAAGCATTGATGTGTGTCACTCCTGAAGTGTGTTTCCACAAATGACATTGTTTAAGTGTTCCCTGCATCCATATCACTACACGCACCCTCAAAAAGATGTGACTGGCTAAGAAAGGACGCAGTTTCTCATATACATATATATATATATATGGTGTCCCACACATCAGAAGGGGCGGAGCAAACCTCAGCTATTTCAGCTGGTGTAGGTTTACAGTGTTGTGGCAAACGACTCTCTACCTGAACTATAGTGGGCGCTGAAGAGGCTACATAGCCCAAATGCATACGCCCGTTGTTGCCATTTTTTGATATAAAGTGCCTCCAAGATGTTCCCCTACCGTGGCCTCTGCCTTTCTTTCAGGAGGGTGTACAGACATATATATATATATATTTTTATTCACCAAGAAAAATAATGCTCGCACTCCACCAGGATACTTATTTAAGCAGATTTTAATGCCAACCAACGCGTTTCAATCTTTCGATCTTGCTCACGGTTTAAAACTATATATATATATATATGTATATATTCACTGAAAAAACAAAGGTTATAGGGGTGTTATAGTTAGGAAATGGAATAAAATAAACCTTAGAAATTCACTGAAAAAACAAAGGTAACAGGGACGTTATAGTTAGGCTGACATTTCACTCGTACAAAAACAGAGAAATTCAGCAGTTTATTTAGCTGGGCTATCTCTAACTCTCGCCCCCGCAATGGACTGCTTATGACCTCACAAATTACATTACTCATGACATGATCAGTGACATCACTAATGACATCAGATGTCAATATACTAATATACATTTTCACAAGTTTATAAATACATTTTATTTACACATGACTTCTCATTATTAAGGGTGGGTGGAGAACTCTGCCAGCGGAGTGTGCGGAGATTTGCCAGGCAGTGGAGTAGGCCAATCTCTGACTCTGGCCAGCCCCGCCTCGAACCCCCCTATTAACAATTAATTCTACATTAATTAAAAGTAAATTAAAAAACAGTTACCCGTACTGTGGCATCCCCAGGCTGCCCTCCTCCTCTTCCTTGCTGTCTGTGGGTGATCCTTGAGAAAACTGCACATGCACATGTCCCCGTGCATGCACATTTCTCGCAAGATTACCCAGACAGCGAGGAAGAGGAGGGCAGCCCTGGGGTGAGGCGTCGGTTCCAGTGACGTTGTGAAGACGGCGTGTTCATGGAGTCACCCTCAGCGGTTATCAGCGGATGCAGGTGCTGGGGATGATGGCATTGGTGCAAGTGCTGGCGTGGGGGACGCCAGATAACTGCAGGCATCAAAGCATGTCGGAGCTGCGGTGCACACTTGGCGAAGCGTCTTTCTCTTCACGAGCTGTGCCCCGGGCCTCAGTGCAGGTCACAGCATCACAGTGTGGTTGCTGACGGCATCAGAAACAGGTTTTCTTGCTATTTTTAGTTTTTTTGTCCAGCTCCCAAAAGCAGGAACCTCCAGAGGCCCAAAACTGGAATAGGTATCCCCTGGCAGGTCCTAACTTTCAGCAAGAGGGTTCAGGGAACCTGAGGGTGAAGTCTTTGTGTCCTTGAGACTTCAGAATAGGAGGCCAGCACACTTCAGGCCTTGGAGATCTTTTCCAAGCAGGCTGAAAGCAAAGTTCCAGTCTTTGTCCCCTCCTTGGCAGAAACAGCAACTGCAGGCAAACCCCACATAGCACACAGCAAAGGGGCAGTACTCCTCCTCACAGCTCTTCAGCCTTTCTCCTTCGCAAAGGTTCCTCTTGAGTCCAGAAGCAATCTAAGGTTCTGGGGTTTTAGGTCTTTGTTGTCTTTGTACCAGGGTCTCTGAGTCCAGTCAACAACATTCTTATTTATACATTATATCGAAAACTCTTAGCTCCACAAATGGATAAAGTGATCAAGAAGAGTGCTCATAAAGAGTGCTCATGTCAATAAGGGATAGAAAAAGATTTTTTTTTTAAAGGGGGTGGGGTCCTTTAGACCTTTTCACAAATCATATTTTTGTACATGGTAGTCAGTCCGGTATACCATTTCTAATAACATATATCACATCTAGAAGTGGTCCAGTTGTTAAGTTACTATTGCCACTCTGCACAGATATCCAAATGATCCAAGAGCGTTGATGAGAGAGGAGAGAAAGGGACCACTGAATGCCTCAAACATGGGTCTTCATCAGGACTAGGAAGGTGAAGGAGTGACCTATAGAGAAAGCAGGAGTCATCTCTTAGAGTATAGTAAAGTAATGAGTCAAGTAAAAACCCTATAAAAACAGATAACATAACTAAGCTGGCCATATCTTGATGCCAAAGTCATCCAACTGAGAAAATAGACCAGGATAATTCCACAAAGCAGAAGGGCCCAAAGGCTCCACTCTGATGGGTGAACAATCTCCACTTTAATATATGACCGTAACAGTGACCATCAGGGGGAGAACGCAAACCTTCAAATTCAACTCAGCCATGTGGTCCAGCCTAAAAAAATCACAAACATGGGAGCACTGTAATTGTGCATATGGACAATAATGTAGAATTAAAGAATGGAGTCTCTTGGCAAGCAAACATCAATGCTCTTTCAATTCACACAGAGAAAATATTTACTTCAACACTGATTAGCAGTGGTAAAGTGCCCAGAGTCCTAAGACCAACAACAACAGGTCAGAAAAAAATAGGAGGAAGTAGTAAAAAAGTTTGAGGATAGCCCTGCAAAAAGGGCCAAGTCCAACACTCCCACCAAGCAGGAGCAAACACAGGTTTCCCTGCCTGCACTGGTGTGGGCATGGAAACCGCTATGTTTCAAGAGAGGGCTTCCTGAGACATAGCTAGTGCGCCGGACTCGGGGGAAAGGGTCCCCGGGGCAATTATTGGCTCAGGAAGATGGCTCCCCTCCAATTTACTTAATTTTCATGGCCCTGGAGGATGGGTCCTCAGGCCCTTTAGGGGCTCGGGCATTGGAACCATGTGGCCCCACCACTAAAATGTATGCTGGACCCCAGGGGATGAGGTCTCTGGGGCCAAAAGCAGCCCAGGGAGGGGGCATATTCCCCCCTCCCCCTCCAAAACACTCTGGGCATTGTGGATGGGGATCCGGGACCAAAATCAGAGGAAGGGGGCCATCTGTGCCTCATCCCCCCAAAATAAACATCTCTTACCACTTGGGCCAAGGCCGAACCCAGGAGGTTTACAAAAAAACAAATACAGTAGCCTGTGCTTTTTTTAAAATTTGTTTTTGACTTTCGCCGCTGGGTTATGGATCTTCTGCAAATTAGCAGCAAAAAAAAAAAAAAAGGATTTTGAACCCAGACGAGGTCCCTCTAGGACTCCCACACCTGGCTTAGGGGGTCAGGGTATTCCTGCCCTGCCCCATTGCATCTTCAGTTTTTCCTAAGATGACTGCCACCACTTCCTAGTTGAGGTGGTGGCAGCCAATCAGGTTTCCGCTTGAGATCTGTAGGAATCTGTGGAGGCTCCACATCCCCAGATATATAAAGCTTTGAGCAGTAATTGCTCAAAAACTACTGAATGGACTTACACCAAACCACAAAATGCACTCTTTCTGCACCTAGATCTAGCTTTCTGCCACATTTGGTGAAAATCCACTCAGTAGTTTAGGCTGTAGCTGTGTCTAAAGTTCTTATGGGAAAATGCATTGGGAAAAGACTTTTTGGGTCCCTCCTTTTTTCTCGGCCCCTGTTTGAAGGATCACTCCGAAACTCACTGTGCACCAAAGTTATAAGCAACACAAAAAATGAATTTCCATGTAAAGACGTTCCTAAGTGCCACTGGGTAATTATCTATCTATCTATCTATCTATCTATCTATCTATCTATCTATCTATCTATCTATCTATCTATCTATCTATCTATCTATCTATCTATCTATCTATCTATCTATCTATCTATCTATCTATGAATGTATACTGGGTAAGATATCTATCTGGCTATTTGTATATATATCTATCTATCAAATATACAACTACATACATATATAAATATAGATCTTTTTATTTTATATATAAAACAATTATATCGGTTTTTAAGAGATAACTGTAAAGACGTCCCAAGGTTAGGATGCAGAACGGTACCCGCCTTGCTGTACGCGGGTGACACCATCCTTATTTCCCAGACAGCCAATGGCTTGCAATCTTTACTGAACCGTTTTTTATGAATTTATGGAGAATTTGGGTCTAAAAATAAATGTTAACAAAGCATATACTTTGACTTTAGGACCTAGACGCACCAAGACTAGAACATTTGTGATAAAGGATAACAAAATAGGTAAGGTGGATATGTTTAGCTATCTAGGCCTAGTGCTGGATGAGAGACTGTCCTGGGCGACCTTATTGAAATTATACACTCAATCTTTAGGGTGGCTCATAGCATTGATGCCTTCTCTAGGCATTTAGGTCACAGTCACATAAAGTCTATACTACACCTTTACAATGCTAAGTGTGTCCCAGCTGTAACCTACGAGGCAGAAATCTGGGGTTATAAATTTCCTATATTAATACAAACAGCAGAAAATAAATACCTAGGGAAACTGTTAGACATCTCACAGAATGTCCCATCAGAAATAGTTCATAAAGAGATAGGGGCAGGTCACATAGCTGACTATATACGCTTGCACCCGATACTACTATATGGGTCTATATGGACTAAAAAAGAATTCGATTTTAATAGACTAATAGCAAGAGATTGTTTGAACTTGAACCTTAGTTATCTTATACCATGGCTGAGCTACATAAAAATGACACTGTCTAATTTGGGCTTACTGCATGTCTTTAACTCACCTGAGAAAATAACTAAATCAGTTACTGCAGAAGTTAAGAAGGTATTTTTAGAGCATACTCAAGAATTTAGACTGCAAGACTCACAGCGTAAACGCTGTTGGATACATCATACAATGGTCAAAGGTAGTGAAAGAATGGAACTTTATCTAACACTGTACATGCCGGTGTACCATAGAAGGCTTTTAACATACTTTAGACTCAATATGTTTCCGCTGCTTGTGGTAGGATGGTATAGGCTACAAGATCTTCTTCTATGTTCTTGTGATGAGTCTTTTGCACTAGACAGTTTACACATTGGACTAATTTACCCTAAATGGGCCAATTTACCTCAGAAGTATATAAGCCCTTTATTTGCACATTTGAATTTTAAATAAGTGAGACCTGCCCTTTTATATTTACAATTTTTAGAAAATTCTATTGTCTGATGGTATGTGGCAAGATTTTTAATAGCTGTGTATTATGCTTATGCTTGACATTGAAATGGAGTGAATTTACTTAATTACATTATTTGCTGCTTTTACTATTTTTGTATGATTGTTTTATTGTACTTTTATGATTGTCAAATACAATTGAATAAAGTAATTATTGATTGACTATCTATCTATCTATCTGTCTATATGTGAATGTATATTGGGTAAGATATCTATCTATCTATCAAATATACAACTCAACTACATACACATATTATATATATATATTCACTAAAAAAAACATTGGTTTCACACATGTTATAGTTAGCTGGACATTTCACTCATACAAAACCATTAACATTCTCCTGTTATAGTTAGTTTAGCTAACTATAACTCATGCGCCCGCAATCCACTGCTGATGACGTCACATATTACATCACTCATGACATGGTCGGTGACATCACTCATAACATCACTGATGACATCTCAAATTACATCACTGATGACATCAACCAGTTAATGTGTGTCTTTCTGAAAAATATTTTTTTTATATATGTATATCTAAAGGTTGATGGAAGAATAAATGTGTAAATAAGTGTCTAAATGGATGTTTGTTTTTGTAAAATTGATTGTATAACTGACTTATTAAGTGTATCTTAGTGAATGCATGTATTAGCGAGTAATGCTTAAATATGTAAATACCTGTATCAGTGTCTCACATGGGTTGGTGAGTAGCTACATGATTGTCTATATGGGTTATTAGTTAGTTTTTTGAGTATCAGTATGAGTGTCTGTATGGTTTGGTGGGGGTATTACTTAGCGTATAGATGCATAAATGACTGACTCACTGTTTGTAATGTGTTTTGAAGACAGCATGTGTGCAGGACTATATGGGTGGATGAGTGTGTGTATGGGTGCGTTAGTGAGTGAATGACTGTCTCAATAGTGCCTTTATGAGTAACTACATATGTTTTAAACTAGTATATGTGAGTATTGATGTATATAAGTGAGTTTATATGAGAGTGAGAGATTGGAAGAGTTCATGTATAAATAAGTATGTGTTTCTATAAGTGATTGTTTAAGAGAGTAAGTATGTGTACGTTTCTGTAGAAGTAAGTGTAGTGGTGTGTGTATAGCTGTATATGCAAGTAAATGGATGTTTGATACTTTATTTGCATGTGTGAGTATGTGTGTGAGTAACTCTATGTAGGAATGTAGGTGTGTAACAGGATCTATAGGTGTATGAGTACATATGATGAGTGAGTACATGCATGAGTGACTATATAGAACTGTTGGTGAATGAGTGGATGTGTAAGTAGATTTTGGAATTACTGAATAGGTTGTTCTAACTGGTATTGGTATCTCCATTGTTTTGAAAATGTTAGTATCTATTTTTCAATGTGTGTATCAAAGGTTATATTAGGGTGAGAGAAGGTCTGCCACTCTTTCACAATGATGATGTCATCAGTGATGTCATCAGTGATGCCATTTGAGATGTCATCAGTGATGTCATGAGTGATGTCACTGACCATGTCATGAGTGATGTAATATGTGACGTCATCAGCAGTGGATTGCGGGCGCGAAAGTTATAGTTAGCTGAACTAACTATAACGGGGGAATTTCAATGGTTTTGTATGAGTGAAATGTCCAGCTAACTATAACATGTGTGAAACCTATGTTTTTTTCAGTGAATTTCTAAGGTTTTTTAAATGCTAATTCCTAACTATAACGTGGCTGAAACCTATGTTTTTTTCAGTTAATTTCTAAGGTTTTTTAAATGCTAATTCCTAACTATAACGTGCTGAAACCTATGGTTTTTTCAGTGAATTTCAAAGGTTTTGTAAATGATCATTTTTAAATGTATTAATTGTTATATTTTTTATACTGATTTACTACATTGTTTTAAACATATTGAAAAGATTGAAATTGTAATATATTTGTTAAATTGTTTTTTTTTTAAATTTATATATATATTATATAGCAGGCAATGATATCCTATGGAAGGAAATTCAAGTTACTGTAAGTACGGTTAGAATTACTTTTCAGGATCAGTAGTGGGCTGAAAGATGCAGCACTGAGGTCTTTCCTAATAACAGGTGAGTAAATCGGAATTCGTAGTTCGGCTGATTTCAGAGGAATTTTTTAAAGTTCCAAAACTCCACACTTAGAAGAATTTCCAAGTAAACCCACTCAATGTTACCCTATGGAAGGAAATTCACTTAGCAGGTAAGCAGTGTTATCATTACTTTTTCTTACTCGGTGGTGAATCCTGAATCCAGCACTGGTGCATCTCCTGTAAACAGTTGAAAGAATGCGTTCAAGTCATACAGGTGAATTTTAAGGAATATTTTTAGTTTGTGAAAATAGACACAAACTTTTCTGGTGAAAACCAGACAATGGATTTCTATGGAAGGAAATACAAGTTACTGGTAAGTACAGTTAGAATTACTTTTCAGGGTCAGTGCTGGGCTAAAAGATGCAGCACTGGGTTCTCTCCTGATAACAGGTGAGTAAATCGGAATTTGTTGTTTGGATGATTTTATGTGAATATTTTAAAGTTCCAAAACTCCACACTTAGAAGAATTTCCAGGTGAAACCAGTCAATGTTAGCCTATGGAAGGAAATTCAAGTTACTGGTAAGTATGGTTTGAATTACTTTTGAGGATCAGTACTGGGCTCAAAGATGCAGCACTCAGGTCTCTTCTGATAACAGGTGAGTACATCAGAATTCGTGCTACATCCAGTAAGCGCCACAGAGCTGCATAGCAGAGAGATGTAAAAAGGGGCACCACCTCTCTGCAACGCAGCACAGTGGCGCTTCCTGGAAGCACCTGGTGGACTACTTGGCCCCCATGGTCCCTCAGGTTTGAAGTTGAATTTTTTCCACAGATTAAAACGCGCCACAGGGATTGTTTGAACACATCACGTCAGGCCCCCTCCCCTCCCTTAACCACTGTCGAAACGGGTCCTGTCACCATTCTAAGTTGAGAGATTAAGTCCCCTTCAATCCTAAGGATCCCTAGAGTCAAACTAGCCCACTAGGTACCTCCAGTAAGCACCACAGAGCCGCATTGCAGAGAGTGGTAAAAATGGGCGTGGCCTCTGAACACCTGTCTGCAACGCAGCTCCCTGGCGCATACTGGAGATACCTGTTGGGCTATTTGGCCCTCAGGGACCCTCAGTATTGAAAGAGAATTAATTCCCCAATTTAAAACGCACCACGGGGCGCGTTTGCACACTGATGAAGGAAGGGGGCATACCCTGAGGTGACATGTCTGCAAACACGCCCTGTGGCACGTTTTAAGTTAGAAAATGAATCCCTCTTCATTCCTGAGGTCCCCTGTGGGCCAACTAGCCCACCAGACACCTCCAGTATGCGCCAGGGAGCTGTGTTGCAGAGAGGTGTTCAGAGGCCATGCCCCTTTTTACAACACTCTGCAACACAGCTCCGTGGTGCTTACTGGAGGTACCTGGTGGGCTAGTTGGCCCCTAGGGGACCTCTGGATTGAAGAGGAATGAATTCCCTAACTTAAAACGCACCACAGGGCATGCTAGCACACACATCACCTCAAGCCCTGCCCCCTACCTTCACCACTGTGCAAACGCGGCCAGTGGCGCGTTCTAAATTGGGGGATTAGGTCCCTTTGAACTAGCCCACCAAGAACCTCCAGTATGCGCCAGGGGGCTGCATTGCGGAGAGGTGTAAAAAGGGGCATGGCCTCTTTACACGTCTCTGCAACGCAGCCCTCTGGCGCATACTGGAGGTTCCTGGTGGGCTACTTGGCCCCCAGGTACCCCCTAGTATTCAAGGGGACTTAATCCCTCAATTTAGAACACGCCACATGGTGCATTTTCACAGTGGTAAAGGTAGGGGCGGGGCTTGAGGTGACAGATTGCACCACTCTGCAAACACGCCCCCTGGCACGTTTGCAGAGAGGGAACTAATTCCCCTTGAATACTGGGGGTCCCTGGGGGCCAACTAGCCCACCAGGAACCTTCAGTGTGTGCCAGGGGGCTGTGTTGCAGAGATGTGTAAGGAGGCCACGTCCCTTTTTACACCTCTCTGCAACACAGCCCCCTGGCGCATACTGGAGGTTCCTGGTGGGCTAGTTGGCCCCAGGGACCGCCAGTATTCAAGGGGAATTAGTTCCCCCTCTGCAAACGCGTCCTTGTGGGACCTCCTAAGCAGGCCTAGGGGGTCAGGGTATTTCTACCCTGCCCCCTTTTCTTGTTTTTCGCATTTTTTTTTCTGTTTTCTTGTGCCTCGTTCTACCGAGGCACTAGATGGCTGCCAACACTTCCTGGTTTGGAGTGTTGACAGCCAATTAGCATGCAGCTCGTGCTCGGGAGGGTACGCATATAATCCTCGGACGGTACTTCGTATATAGATATATCTATGATTTTACTTTTGATCTTCTTAGGAACTACAGAACGTATTTACACCATTTAACAAAAAGCGTCATCGGCGAACCAAACTCTACCTTTTTGCCCGTCCTAAAGGTCCCTATGGAAAATTGCATGGGGAAAACACGTTTTGGGGCCCCCCTGTTTTCTCGGCCCCTGCTTGACCAATCACCCACCTTTCAGGGAAGGAGCGGAGCGGAGCAGGCCATCATCTTGGAGAATTTCGCAAAGATTCGTCGACCGGCTCCAAAGTTATTCAAATAGAATGTTGCGGATTTCCTATGGAAACTAGGTCCTAACTATAACTACCTACTGGCGACTGCCTGTAGGTATATATATATATATATATATATATATATATATATATATATATATATATATATATATATATATATATATATATATATATATATATATATATATATATATATATATATATATATATACATATATATATATATATGTATTTTGTTTTAAGAGAGAAGCTGCTATTTTCTGCAGTCATTGAATAAAAGGATTTAACATGCCATGAGAGGCGCATTCACTTTGGGAGTACTTTGTTGATTTTTATATATATAAATATATATACAGAGAGAGAGAGAGAGAGAGAGAGAGAGAGAGAGAGAGAGAGAGAGAGAGAGATAGCTATATGTACAGATATACACATATGGTCCTGGTAGTCTGGAAAACCGCACACACACAGAAATATATATATATTTGCTGGAGTTGCTGGTTCGAGTTGTTTTTGCATATATATATATATATATATATATATATATATATATATATATATATATATATATATATACAACGAGAATTCTCTGCCGATAGCGCAGAAAAGACGGGCCACACCAGGCTGCAGTTTGTGCAATATTCGGGTTTATTCGGCAAGCAAAGGACGACACGTTTCGATATCGAGCGAGATCTTG
Organism: Lissotriton helveticus; assembly: GCF_964261635.1. NCBI lineage: Eukaryota > Metazoa > Chordata > Amphibia > Caudata > Salamandridae > Lissotriton > Lissotriton helveticus. Next base: position 685,651,064 of record NC_136072.1, on the reverse strand, counting down.
GTCACATATATATATATATATATATATATATACTTCCTCATCAATTACATAAAAAATATATGTCAGAAATGAGCTTATGCTGATGTGAGCATACGATTCCGAAGTAACTGTGGGATTGAACCTGTTTCCAATCTGGTTAATGCCTAATTGCTGCAAGATCTGACAAGGTCCCATGGCATAGTCATCCATCAACGGATTGGCACGACACAGCTGGTTCTTCACTCTGAGCCAGGTGGGAAAGTGAAAACTTTGTGATGTGCTTTAATGATATCTTGGCTTAGATATCAGAAAGTTGGCATCAGCTCAACCCACAAAAGGCAATATTTATTTGTACTGAGCTAGATGAACCTCTTGATATGATGAGCAGAGTACAGCAACATGTCTATAAACATCATACATATAGAAGTGAAAGAAAATCCTTGCACAAAGAGCTCTGCTGCTTTAGCTCCCCATGTAGGTCATCTTTGCACTGATAAACAAAAGCACACAATGACATTTATAGTGTTGTGGCAGCCAGTGACGCTTTGTGCCGCCGAATACATTTTCTGAATGATCACCGCTTCCTTAGCATTTCACATATTGTAATAAATACTCTATGCATAGCTACATTGTTTATCATCCACAGTGGTGTTTGGATAGTGAAGCTGTCAAGACGGGTGCAAATCACCACTTTTATGTGGTGGAGATAGTGGATTCAGGAGGTATTTGTGATTGGGCACTGTCATAGTTGAGGAAGATTGCCGGGTACTTGAGGTGGCCGAGAAAGCATGTCTCTCTCAATTTAGATAGTTGGTGGCACTGTGCTCTTGTGCTGTGTCTCTGATTCATTTCATTGACATTAGATTTGTCAAAGCAGCATTGTTGTTCCGTGTGTTTATGTGCTTTTATTTACCCTAAGGACGCCAGTGGCTAATGGCTCAATTTTCAAAACCGTTGGCTTATGTGAGTTCAATTTGCAGTCTGAAATGGTCTTTTATATGTCAGTGTAAAACCATGAGTGTCATTCACAAAGTATGCCTTTACTCTCATAAAAAGATTTAGTCAAACACACTTGTTTTATCCATCTACGGTGTGGCGGGTTGAACATAACAGGGCGAAAGTATCCCAGATGTTTAAAAATGTACTAGTTTGTAGGCATTTCACGAGCCTTTCCAGAGCCTAGTCTCACCACTGAAATGTGCACAGATGTACAATTGTCAACACCAAGACTCAGAACCTGATTTGGAGTTTGGCAGACAGGTTACTTAGTCCGCAAAATCCTAGGTCCGCTTACTCGGTTATGAGTCAGATGGACTTTCAGTTTTCCAGTGCAAGTGCCCCCATTGGCTAAGCTGTCAGGAAACTTACTGCTGATGGCCCAATGGAGTTGGAGCCATCAGAGTAAGGGCATCACTCCTCTTGTCCTATTTAGAACAGCTGGTCTAATGTCCTTTTTTTATGTCTGTCACATGAACACCACAACCAAGGAGAAATTACCCAGGCTGCGGGCAACATTATTTTATTTGTTTTTCAGGAACAAACTCTCACTTTGGGAGTTTGTTTCCAAAAATCTACAAGGTTTGTTTTATGGATATCAGAAACAGGGTAGATGTGCACCAAAATCTTTGTGCCTACACTAAAGCCACCATGGCAATGACTCCCGTGAAGAGACAGAGATCACCACAGGGCAATCGATGAGCTTAATTAGGCATGTGGCAGTCCAGCACGGTGAAGGAGATGACCGCTGCCACCCTGATGGATGTTGTACCACTCACAGGTTTCAATCAGTCCCTAAATTGTTGTAGAGAGTAAGAATTGAAAGGAAACATCACTAAGGTTTGTAGAGATTACGGAGAATTTTCTCCAAGGGCAAAATATTTTCCCCATTGACAGAAAAAAGTGGTGAAAAAAAGGTATACATACTATGTGCCATGTTTATTTTGCCAACTGACATTTTGCCACCTGCACTGCAGTGGCTAATTAAACAGCGTTGCAGTTGGAGGTGGATAAAGGCACATGGGCAGGGTGGAGAGAAGAGCAGTATTTAGCGGGCATCCCGATAAAGAAAGAAACAAAAACTGCAATCACCGGCCATACACCACAATCGAGAGATGTCTGTGTTTGGCCCATAATGAAATGTCCGCATATAAAATAAAATGCAATTAACATTCATGTCAGACCACCACTATCTATAGCTGTACATACAGAAATGACTTTCCTTAGGCTTACATGAAAACTGCTAGTTTTGCTTGACTACTCCTCAAAGCCTGAGGCTTTTACAGGTACTCAGATGTATCCAGACATTCTCCTAGGAAATGTTGGGAATTCTAAAAAAGTTAACAATTTTCTTCACAAAATGTAGCGGGGAAACTACAGGAGTATATTTCTGTTCTAGTTTTGTGAACTTGAGTATGAAGAGTAGGACACCAAGTAAGTCTATTTTGGATGCAGTTTTAATAATCAAACTTCATTGGCTGCTTTGCCAATTTTTACCAAAGTCCTTTTTTTGTTCCAAAATGAGGTCTAGCATCATAATGTATGCAATTATAAGTAACTGCAAGCATAAAATGTAAGGCCATGTCCCTACTTTTCACGCTGCTCTGGTCTGTTTAGGTAGGTTGCATCTCTTGATGCAATATTTCAAATAAGCTGTTTTGGTTGGATTGAGGACCAAATTTCTAAAAGTATTCTCTGCCCTTTGTTTTTTGTCTTCACATACAGTTCCCTCGGATAGGATCTATTGTGCCCTGATGAGAGTCTTCTGATTAATATAGGGAGACTCGAAACGCGTCGGCATTTCATTGATTCATTAAAGGAATCGTGGCACTCATTTATTCATTAAGGAACCGCACTAGTGCCACTTGTGATATTTCTTGTGTTTAACAAGTATTCATATACATTTGAACAAAAGTGTGGGAGGGATCACACAACGTTAAACTCCCTGGACATTTAAACTCAAATACTGTCCCTTGGTAGCTGTTTAATGATTTAGTTACATTTTTTCATTCTTGCAATTTTAGAACACATTTGCATTGTATGTTTTTGTATTTACATTATCATTTCTTACATGTCAATTGCATATATTGTTGTATACTTAACAATGGTGTATGGTTTTATGTGAAGTTGATATTGTTTTTTTCTCTGTCAACAAAAATTGATGTTTTTCAAAAAAAGTCAATGAGAAGTAAATGACATAAATGAATTGTCCGGGTAAACAAATAAATTTTGGTTTATCCGCTTGGATGAAGTAATTGTTGTTTTCAAACAAGTTCAGAGGCATAGGTAAAATTCCCTTTGTACCGTATTTAGGCCCAACCTACCCTCTTTCCCACAGGGCCAAACCCCCCCTTTTCTAATCGCTCTGTAAGAACAGCATTTTAGTAGCCTTCTACTTACTCTAGTAGGTCTGGACATTATGGTAAGAAATTGATACCGTTTTCAAATACTTCTCACCATGGAATAGGAACAGACCTCAATTATACTATCCTACAGCAATCTGGTTCAAGCATCTGACAATAAGAAATCAGACAAGTATTAATATGTAGAGAATAGAGGCCCAAAGAAAAAAATCTAATGGAATCCTATTGGGCACCAAACAAAGCAGCCCTTAAGAAACAGAAGACTGCTGGATGTGTAAATGCCCAAAACCAAAACTAGTTTGCATATTTGCAAAAATCACAGACCGGTTGGTTGAGGTTACAGAGATTTATTGTAACAACATCCATTGGAATTAGTGGTCAGAAATCCTCTCCAATGACAACTCACTATGGCCTCCATGCAGCAATTTCCAGAAAGGGTGGATAATTAGTAGCCAAATGATCGCTAAAAAATATTACTTAAGAGGTTGATAGCCTCCTTCCCCAGACAGCATCTGGTGCACTTTTTTGGTGCATCCATAAAAACAATATATTTTATGTTTCAGCATTTGTAGGGCTATATATTGGTATAACATCTGCATCAATATCTCGTTGCACCAAGGATACAATGAAAAATGTGGAGTATTTTCATTTGTACAAATATTTCACAAAACTCTAACTGAGGAAACGTTGCCCTGAAGATCCAAAGTCTGGAAATACCAAAATGTATGTATTTTGTACTAAGAGACATCACCCACAGAAACAATTATGTAATATTTGCACAGAGCCAGAGCACTGAATTTCTAATTCTGTGCAACCTAATGTGTCTTCTAGTGCAAGCTAGACCTCCCTCAAGTGGTGAGAACAAACCATTGAACATGACGTTTAGAAGAAATATGGTAATTTCCTCCAGTTTTTCTCATGCAGCAACATTTACCCACCAAGTCTAGACCCACATATCTGTTCTCTGGGTAACCTTTTAAAAGACATACATGAGTCTTCAATGGGCTTAGGGTGATCACAGGGAATAAAGTGGATACAGTGCATATGGGAAACTTTGAAAACAACTGAAAGTGAAATGCTAGTTTAGAGTACTTGTATTTTGGTCACATAGATGGCCCCTACAATTCATGGACACATGCCACAATCGTATATTTAAAAACATCTAAACATCCTAATGCTTCTATCACTGGATGCCAAAACTCTGCTGCCCTGATTGGCTGTCTGGAAGATTGAGAAAGGTTCAAAATTCCTCAAAACACTGTTGTATATCAAAGATTCAACTGAATCCTTACAATTTATCTTTGATGTAAGTTGGGAAGATGAAATCTTACTCACGACTCTTGATGTATCCAACATAAATACAACAATATGACATTACAACGCAAATGATTACAATGCATGCTTTTACAATGTGGTGTTTACATTCCAACTACCATAACATCACATGATTTTGCAATGCATGCCATTACAATGCATTTTTAAAAACTAACATTACAACGCATTCCATTACAACGCATACCATTACAACGCATACCATTACAATACATAATACATTTAGGGCAACAGTAGGGTAAGTGTTGGATAGTGTAGGCGTAAAAATTACTATTCCCACTCCAGTGAGTGCAACAGTAGGGTAAGTGTTGGATAGTAGGGGTAACAATTACTATTCCCACTCCAGTAAGTGCAAAAGTAGGGAAAGTGTTAGATAGTGTAGGGGTAAAAATTATTATTTCCATGTACCCCAAAACCCATACCAACCCTAAAACTAAAAAATCTTCATTACTTATATCATAATGCGTTGTAATGGCACGCATTGTTATGGTATGTGTTCTAAAGGCATGCATTGTAGTGACATGGGTTGTAGTGGCATGCGTTGTAGTGGCATGTGATCTAAAGGCAGTTGCTTTGTAACGACTGCGTTGTAAAGGTAGTGCATTGTAATGGATATTTCCTTATATACAAGTCTTGGACATGAGGATGGAATAAGGGCAGTTAAACACTTCTTGAGGTCACATCCTATCAAATATTATAGGCACACAATGAAGCATTTGAAGATGTCACATTGGTGTCTTACAAAAAACATTTCTCTGTTTAATGATGGGTTCTGTGAGCAGCAGAGGGGGACAGAGATGGGGACATACTTTGCCCCAGCTATGCTAATTTACATATCGAATGGTGGGAGCATCAGGTATGCTTGGTTCTAATAAATTGAGCAAACACATTACCCTGTGGGTGTGCTTCATAGATTACATTTTTGTGATATGGAGAGTAAGTAGTGGGACTGCAGTGGAATCTATGTTAGAAATAAATGTGAATGATCTAAATCCAAAGTTTACCAGCAAAATAAATAACATAGAACTTGAATTTCTGGACTTGAAACTCATGGTAGGTACGGGTAAATTAAGCACCATGTTGTATAGGAAACCTAATGCAGAAACAACAATCTGCATGCAAGTAGCTCCCATCCTGAGCCCCGTAGAACTAGCATACCTTATTGTCAGTTCCTTATCAGTAGGAAACCCAGTAGTTTACAAAAAAATAGGCAAGAAGGCTTCAAGTAGAATTCAGATTACTAACAGAAGAGCCAAATCTATGAAAGATGAACTAGTCAGAAGCAACATTAGCATGAAATAAAAACCATGAATTAAACCATAGGAGCGATTTGCAAAATGTTCAAATTGTAAGGCTGTTAGTATGGCGAGAATGCAAACTCAAAATCAGAAATCTTTTTTCTTTATTTTTGTTTTTGTATATGCATAAAATATGATTGGTCATGAACCAAGGATCAAGGTTCAGTGATAACTTATAATGTATACTATCAAGGCAATGGAAAGGGGATGTATGTTTTCTAAGCTTATGTTCACAATGCACAACATGGGTGTATGTTGATGCATTTTAAGATGGCTTCACTTATCGTGACCAAAGCTTTGGGGGAAGCCAAAATGAGTTGATGGTTCCACCTCTATTTTGGCAATAAACACCCTGCACAGCATATCATCTCCTGTGAGGCTTTTCTTGCAAGAGGAGAGAGAGAGGTCAGTGATTGGAGGTGGGTTTGGCTGTCCCACCAGCAGCCAAGCACCAACAGTGATTAGGAGCCAGCCATCATTGACCCTTATCAAGGAGAAAAATATTTTAATTGAAACAAAGGTGAAAACAATGTTTCAAACTCAAAAAACACTGAACGTCACCAATTATAGTTCTCTCTAATAACTATAAATCGTGCCTTAAAGTAACTATAACTCCCACCCCCGCCATGCATTGTGTTTTCATCAATGATGTCACCTCAGATGTTGCAGTGATGTTATTAATGATGTCATAAAACATGTCATAATTGATGTAATATGTGAGGTATTTAGTAATGTATGGCAAGGGTGCGAGGGAGCAGTTGGTCACAAGGCCTGGCTATAAATCATGCTCTTGACATGCACAGTTAATTACCCCACATTTTACATAACTCCATTCATGTTCTTTAACATCAGTGGTAAGTTGGTAACATCACTGCAACATTTGAAATGACATAATGGATGACAAGACTGTGCATGGTAGTGGTGCAGGTGATAGTTACTTTGCGTCACAAGTTATAGTTACTAGAGATAACTATAACTGAGAATTGGAAGTGTCCACTAATGCAAAGGTATCCAAATCATTTTTTAAATATGCTTCTTCTGTGTTAATAGGTATTTTGTGATTCTACAGCTATAACAAGAAAAGCAACAGAATGCATGTTTATGTTATTTTACTTCGCTGTCTTCGCCATCCCTCAGGGATGGCGAAGACAGCGAAGATAGCAGAAGATCGAAAGATGATGCATCGCGAACACTTTACTACATTGACCAGAGTCCTTAGGGGCGACACCGCCGGTGTGTGAGTAGTGTGCGACCCCACCCCTATTTGTAACTTTAAAGCTCCCGTGAGCAGTGGGCTGACAAGCCTGGGATCCCGCACCTACGTGCCTGAGTGGTACTATACCTGGCAGATATTGGCAGCCATCGGCAACCCCAGTACACGGCCTATCCCTGCTGACGAGGGGTGATACCCCGAAACACGTGTCTAGAGATCATCAGTCCAACAAGTACCTACTTGCACCCACCTGGGTGAACCACTCAAGAACTCCATGTACCAGATTCCCGAGGGGCGATCCGGAGGAGGGGCTAGCAGTGTGCGGTCCATTGCGATTGTTCTCATCCACCAAGCACATTTTGGTTTAAGTGAAACAGTGTGCACAAGACCCATGTCTGGGTATATTTAAATCACTAAGGGTAACACATCAAAGTACACAAAAAAAATCAGTTTAGACCCTGTTCCTATGGGAGTAGTCCAGCCCGAACTGCCAGGCCAGGTACTACCTGAATGGAACACAAGCAACTCAGATTTTCACCCTAGTTATGACAATGAATCCTGCTTATTTGCACCAATCTTTGCTATTGTGCCTACTTATAATTTTGCACCTAAATGTGATTTGTACCAGAGGTGAAGGTTGTTATGAGTCTTGTCTTTCAAGAGGCAGAAGATGGGTATTCATGGTTGAAATCCAACAGGAATGAAGTATGTCTGAATTGTTTTCCTCAGGTGTTACAGAGAACATGTTCAAAATGGCAAAGCAAAACTAAGACTTGAAGGGACACAGAGGATTTGAGTACGGTTAGAAACCATCTGTTTTATAAGAATGTAATTGTTAGTTTTTATTGGGGTGTCAACAAGTACATCTTTTGGTAATCGATATATCCACACTCCTGCCCCTGGATCCTCCTTGGCCTTTCAGCTGACTTTGAAACTGTTGACCACAAAATTCTCCTAAAATATGAAATGACAGAATACTATTAAGGATGTCTAAAGACCAGATAGCGTTCAATTAGTTCTGGTCCTAACTGCGAGGCAGATCACAATGCATCAACATTTTCTGAACACGCATCTATATATTCTGATAAAATGGTCAACCAGTTCCAAGTCCATAATCTCCCACCTCCAGGAATTTAAACATAAATTGGCTGAAGGTAAGGAAGGCAGAGCTTCTACTGCTTTTCCCTGAAAAATGTTAGGAATTACCCACAGACTGGCCAAAGCAACTTAAACCTACAGGCTTTTCACCAATCACCTCAGCTAAATCCCTTGGCTTTAAACTTGACAAATTATTTCAGCCTTAAGTCAAAGAGATGAACAGAAATTTGAGATTCCAGCCAAAACCTCCCCACAGTCTCAAGTCCTAATTTAATTTGTCGACAGTTAATATGGGGCAATAGCTGGACTTGTGAATGACAATAGATTAGCCAGGCTCATGGATGCCTGAATTATTTTTTTCAGAGAAGGGGCTGGTCTTTAAAAGAGAAATACATGAGGAGTTGTGTTAATACCTGTAAGGTAAAACATATATGCAAGTTGCATATTTCCATTTGTTCACTTGCTCTACTACATTTACTCTTGCACACCGTTTAATTCAAGGCACCAATGCTGTATAATTGCTTATATGTGGCATCAGCATAATGAAAAGCAATACATTTAGACATGTAGTATAAAGGGAAAGTATCTGCAAACCGTTTTCCTGCTTGAGGTCTTTCTACAAAAAATAACATTTCGCATCTCTTTCTTGAATCTGAGGTTGCTTCTTTGAATTCTTAATGCTTGTTTCATCTTGTTTCATTCGTGATCTCCATAGGTTCTCAATGGTCTTGCACCTGGAGTTTCTGACACCGTTTCTGTTGGCAGATTTGTACAGATTTACTAGATTATTGGACCCTTTCCTTGACAATGTAGTGTGCCACGTTCTAGATGTGGTTTGTTTCATTTGATCTAGCAGGCCTTGTGCCTGGTTACTGTATATCATCAAAAATAAATCAACAACTTATCTTTTGTAAGCCTGTAGGGAATCTGATTAGCTCACAGTGTAATATCTAGAACTAGCTTCTGCAGACAGTAGGAGAGGGTCATGTGCATGTGGCACCGCTGATACTCAACAAAACCCAACAGCAGACATCCATTGCAATAAAGTATCTCTACACTTAAAATGAACCAGACCAACTGGCTTTGATTCAGGCTGGAATACAGTGAGTGTGTGCTTTTCAAATTGAGAAGTGGGGACTGTATTGCTATAGCATGCGGGGTGGGAGCATGAATGAAGTTCCACTCAGCCACCTTCCATGTTGGCTTGGTACAGGCCAAAACTCTGTTTGGAGCAGTAAGGAAGTTGGAATTCTCATTGGCACCAAGGAGACTGTCAAACATATCTCACACACTGGAGAGAGGCACGTAAAAGTGCAATGTGGAAATGGTAAATGGAGAGCCCAATGTGTAAATGCAGAGTTTTTATTTAGCTTTGACATTGGTTGCGGAATGTTACATTTCAAGGTAGTGATGATGAAAGACAGGAGCTACTTCAAAGAGATGGTATTACAGTGGTGAAATCCAGATTATGGACACCACATCATAACTTCACACCCCTTTACACTTTCTGCTTCTCCATTCCAGTTAGTAGTTCAATTCATAGCCCCTAGAATCATTTACATTTGCATTTATTTAGAATCTGTGTTGTCTCTCCTGGCTTTCGTGAAAACTTAAAAAGGTGTCTTATTAAACCAGTTTCTCTTTTTCCACCTCCTCCATTCTAAGTTCCTGGCACAAAGATGTCTAGGTGGGTGAATACATGTTCTATATATTTCTCAAACAAACAATCTGTCAATCAATCAATCAGTCAATCTTGAAGGAGGCAAGAGCAGCAGTAGTGCCAAGTGGACACTTTTATTCCTTGCATCTAATGTCGGTTTGTTATTAAATTGGACCTAAGAAGTACAGTGTGTGTATTATATTTAATGTTGAAACAAAATGAAATGTTTTTCTTGGTGAGTTGAGCTTCTATTTATTATCTCTGAACGGTCTGGTCTCTAGCGCTTCTCTTAACCTAGCCTCTCTACAATTCCATCTCATTACTTTTGGTTTTGGCAGACCTAGCCCCTGGCACTTATAAAGGAATTTCTATTTTAGGATTCACACTGTGTAGAGCCCTTTGAACCATATGCATGAGGTTCTTTGAGTAATTAAAAGTCTCTTATTGAGACACCAATACTGATTCACACCCTGGGGCCCATTCCTTTTCATTAGCAGCCCTGTTGTAAGTTTTCCCCTTATCATGAAAGCATCTGCATAATTTTATTCTGTGATCATTACACACTTTTCCTCTGTCTGCCTTTTCACTCATTCTTACATTCTTTACTTTGACATGTAAGGGACAATATGAATGATAATGTAAAACATATTATCTAACAGAAGAAATAAAAACTGCTTCATTTTATAAAACTATATGTGTTTCCTTTTGATTTTACAAGGCATGCTAAAGCTTCATTGTCCTAATCTCATGGTTTATTTTCTTATGGTATAATAAAAGAACATGTAAACGTTTTCCTAAATCACAATGTGTACTCCTTGTGAAACAAATGTTATAAGAGAAGCAATGCCACAGAAAAAAAGCCACAATGCTTACAGCAGTGGTTCTTAAACTGAGGTTCACAGGCTCTGATTCCTGGGTGTCCGTGATGGTTACTCCGGGTGTCTGCGCCTGTTTAGAAAATTAAGTGATATTGGGAGATTTATAAAGTACATAGACATAAAAAGCAACTTTAGAACTAAAAATGTAAAATGCTCTGTGAACGAGAAGGAATTTGAATTAAGTTGATGCTTAGTCTTTCTTTGTGGGAGATGCTCAAGTAAGGCAAATGGAATCTGGGGGTTTATTTAAGAGCCCTCTGCACCGACGGAGAATCACAAAAAGTGATTACAAAATCATATCTATGAGTCTTCGCAACGCGCTAATGGTAGCTTTTGATGGCCTCATAGATATGGAGTCTTGTGTAGTGTAGGTTTCCGGGTGGTTGATGGGAGGAGATAAGACTGTTCAGGTAGATGAGGTCTTGTGTAGTGCCTTGAATGTGTTTGTGAGGAGTTTGAACTGATCATATTTGTGAATCGGGATCCAGTCGAGCTTCCTGAGGTGTGGTGTGATGTGAGTTCTAGTTGAGGATGAGTTTCCCTGTCGAAGTTCTGGATGGTTTGCAGTCTTCTAGTGAGTTGCTTGGTGATACCAGCGTAACTTGGGGGGTAAGTGATGGTTGCCGTTACAGACCAGTATTTAGCTTTTTCTAATGTAGGTGGCTTGATTTTAGGATTCTGTAAATTACCGATTCCTTAAAATACTGAATCGGTAAATTACCGAATCCTAAAATTCTATGTAGGGAGCACTCAAGTGAGTGCATTTTTGATTTAAGGATTCGTTATTTACCACCAACTACAAGTTGGTGGTAAATATCGAAAACCTTTAAAAAAGCAATTTTGTGCTTTTTTAAAAGTTCTATGTGGCAGACATACATGCCCTTAGTGCATGTATGTGTGCCACATGTGCACACATGCACGATTCAGGGGTGCAACAGGGTGTCAATGTGACACCCTGCCAACCCCGAATATGTTCCCCCTATTACCGATTCGTTATTTACCGAATCGGGAATGGTGAATGGCTTCCCATTCATTCCTATGGGACTCCAGGCCCTTAGGAATGAATGGGAATTACCGAATCGGTAAATACCGATTCTTAAATACCGAATATTACCGATTCGGTAAAATTTACCGAATTTTTACCTACATACTATTTACCGATTCTTAAATACCGAATTGGTAAAATTCAGTATTTAAGAATCAGTAAATAAAGATTACCTACATATGGCCCTTAGTGACCCATTCTTCTCTCCACTCACAGTCTTGAGGCAACATGAACCCTTTGGTTCCTCAATCTTATGTAACCATCACCAGAATGCTAGCTATGCACTGATGATTGAGTGAACCCAAGGGGAGGTGTGGTCAGAACCAAATAACAAACTAAAGAAAAAGGCAAGACAACAACAGAAATAAGATGGCATCTCCCTGTGGAGTTCTGTCTAAAGCTTCTGATATCTTGAACCTTAAAAACCTATGTGCCGCTTAACTACCTGATGTTTTCTGTCCTAGTTCCAGGGCTGAATACCAGTTCCATTCTGCAGAATCAAATAGAAGCTCTTACCTACCAAAGACAATAACACACAATTGGTTCTATATGTCTAGTGATGAAGAGTACTCAACCCAGGAAACAGCGAGTGCTTTAAAGAGTTCTTTAGTTTGTTTGCATTTCAAAGAGTTCTCTGCAGTTTGTGGGAAGGCCTCATCTTCAAGCCTTTCCTAGCAATTTCTCTTTTTAAAATCACAGGCAATGCTCCAAAGACAATGAGGTACTTATAATTATGATTGACATCTCCACTTTGTATTGTAACCTTACTAAAATTAAAAACATCTTACATTAACCTGATGATCTCATTGCAGCAGACCACCCAGTGAATCTCCAATAGTTGCTTCCTCTGCACACTGATCAAATGAACTGTCTCATACATATCTCCTACTGCCTTAAAGAAAACAACCCACTTTCCAATCTCCAAATTGGTTCCCATACTTGCAAAGTAAAATGACTTACCCAGATATCTAGCTGAGAAGATGCACAGGCCACATTTGTTACAAACTCGGTTGCTGCCTTATTACTTCTGGACATATCTGCTACGTTTTATATAGTTGCTACCCCACCCTACTACTGAGGATGGAAATATCTATGTTCAAGGAGTCTCCTATATTAAATCTCCTCCTACTTCTTTGGTAAATTAAATATTATCTCACACCCACTACACTTTTCAACGTCTTTCTGAACTGTGGGGGCACAAGTTTCTTTCATGTCTGCACTCCTAAGAATTCTTACCTCAACTTGTTACCAAACCTCAAGTTCCTCAATATGATATCCTACAATTATATAGGTGGTATCCAAATCATTATCAAGCTGAGAAATCTGATGGGCCTACAGTTCTTTGGACTGCACAATTGCCTCCAAGTCATGTACCAATACAATCCAAGCAATCCCTGAAACTCAATTCAGCAGATCCAAGAATGTAACCAGTTGTGAATGTTATGTTATACAGATTTGTACAGTGCACTATCACCCAGGAAGTTATCCAGGTACTGAGCAGATGTTAGTCTAGCCACTCCTAGGGCTTAGTGGGACTATGTGAAAAGCCAGGTATTCAGCTTCTTACCAAATTCAAGAAGTGAGGAGGAGTCTACTATGTGCAGCTCTACAAGTGATGTAGGAGAAGACTCGACCACCAGATCTGGTTTTGGTTATGCGTGGGTTGTGAACAAGCAAGAGTCCGGATGAGCGGAGGTGTCTGGAATGTTTGTGAAAGCAGATGCAATTGTTGAGGTATGATGGACCCGTGTTACGTAGTGCCTTGAAAGTGGGGGTTAGGAGTTTGAACTGTGGGAGAATTATCAACATATGACACACTGCTCACTGGAAATTTGTCCACAGACAAGAACTGACGTAAGAATGCTAGAAATGATTATGGATTTTAACTTGTTCTTGTGACCTAAGTAAACCAACTTGCCTGCAGCTCCTTCTTCACCTTACAAACCCGGCAAAGACCACATAACCACAGCCCTAGAAATGCTATATTAACCATGGAAAGATTGTCTTCTGCTGCATCTGTGAGAATAATTAGGCCTTTAGTACAAGTGTGTAAACATTCCTAAGGTTTATGATAACTCCCATTAACAGTAGAACTGGAAATTCTTTGTTTTAAGGAATGCTTTTGCAAAATCTAACCTAGTGGATGTTGGCTTTGGTAAAAAAAACAGGAACAAGCCTAGAATTAGGGAACTACCTCAGGAATTAAGTATGGTAAGACTTTATGCTGTGGTAATCCACAATTCCGTGGGGATATACTTGTATTCTCAGAGACATTTTGCAGTATTGCTCATACCAGAAGTGGTTACCACTTCAGAAGTACCCATTACCTTGGAATGAGAGCCTTAATGGTGAATTTGACCACCCACGTGAGCTGTGTTTTGAAAATAAATGTTTTCAGTTCTTTCTTGCAGAGAGTGAAGGAGCCGCATGAATCCATATGTTTAAGGGCACTTTATATGTGTAAGGGAAAGTAACTAGAGATGTTCCTCTTATTGCAGCCTTATTGTTTTAAAGTTAGCTTTTTTAGGTCTTGCCTGTGACTTAACATGTGATTTATGGGCTCTCACTTCTGAAAGATTTTGTATACAAAAAGACGATTGCAGCAAATCCATTGCTTAACATTCATTGGCGTCATTGTCAGTAGGGGTGGATGTAACTTGCATAATTCTGTGTAGGATATTACCTTAGATATTCACAAGATTTTATGTGGTATTACACAAGACTGCATTTAGTGCTATTTCTTTGTGCTCAAATGCCCCCTCATGTCCATTTTAGACATGAGGGAGCATTGTCAAGTAATAGCACTAAATGCAGCAGAACATGATTAGCAAGCATGAGCGGCTGCTCCCTAAATGTGCTCTGGGGTAGGATTTTTCCCCAACATATTCCAGTCATTGTGCTATTTTCTTAGCGCAAAATGCACTCTTGCATCCAAATCGGATGCAAGAATGCATTTTAATGCTAAGAATTGGTGCTAAGTGAAGCAGAACACGATTAGTGATCACAAGTGGCCGCACGATTAGCGACCACAAGCAGCCACTCATGCTTCCTAAATGTGCACTTGCAATACGCTTTTCCCCCTCCAAATTACATGAGTAGAAGAAATTGCGAAATTATTGGTAATTCCGCGCCAAAAAGTAATGCTGAATTACCAAAATTACTCTGATTACTCTGGTGTAATTGAAATTTTGGCTGGGCCAAATAATCACTCGTATTTGCTGCCTTCTAATTGGCCGCCCCATTCCAGCTTCACTTCCACTTCTTTCAAATGCTGTAACTGAGGTACTATATTTATTTTATATTCTTCCCCTGTTAGCCTTGTTGCCTTTTTCGTCCCACACCCATTGCTTCTTCCTCTCCTATTCATGTGTCTGTATTGCATCTTTCCTCTCCCAAACCCCATTGTCCATGTTGCTTTTTCCCCTCCAATCCCAACCCCTGTTGCACATGATGATTCTTCCCCTTCAACCCCTACCTCCACCTCCTCTGTCTGTATTACTTCTTCCCATCCCACCGCCACCCCGCTGTTGACATGTTGTTTCTTCCTTCTTCCCCCTCCCAACCCCCCATTGTCCATGTTGCTTCTTCCCCTTCTATCCTCCCCTGTCTGTGTTGTTTGTTTCTCTTCTACCCTCTGGTTGCCCATGTAACCCTCCCATCATATGAGAAAAGAAGCTATAACACAACCAGCGCTGGTCACATCAAATCGCTTATTTTGACCCATTCCTTTCCCTCCCACACTCCTTCTCATTGTCAGCGTTTCCCATTCCTTACCACCCTTCCTACCGTTTTTCGTGTTGGCCGCCCCACCCACTATTAGACAAAAAAAATCGTTATGACATGGCCAGCGCTGACGCCAGTCATATCGCTTTTGTTATAACTTTTAGCCATGCTGCACCACAGACCTGATACTCGACAATGTTACTAAAATACATTTGCTAAACCATAAGCTCATGCATAGTTGGAGGCTATTAAGAAGAGATATATTTTGTTTTTTTGGTTTGTCTTGTGTGTTGGATATTCAAGGCATGCGTAGTCAAGGAATTTTGGGCAGGCGGTTTGAGTGTGGCTGTAATTAATTACCCATGTAACAAACAATTATTGTTTTGTTAGAGAAAGCTAGAGGAAGACTTATCTATGAAAAAGATTCAACATTTCCATCCAGGGAGAACAGATGGCACAGATTATTTGCCTGTGTGATTTGTTTTAACTGAGGGCCATCAGTGTGTTTATTCCACCATCTAACTATACAAAGTAATTGGAACACATCAATTTTCCAAAACTGTACACAGATATTCTGTGAACAGACTTCTAAATTTATGTGGCATTATTTCCTTTTGTTTATACACAGGAGTTCAACTAATGCTTTATAAGGGTGTAAACAATGTAGAGTCTCCTACCAGCCCAATTAATCAAAGGATATTTTGTTACTATCTTTCCTATAAAAAGTAAATATACGTTTCTTATTTAATATCACATTGGTCTCTTTATCTTTATTGCCTGCCTGCTAAGTGTTAGCTATTAGGCAAAGCAATGTTTTGAATAAAAAAAAATGCTCAACTATATTTTACATATAAGTAAAAAAAAAACTCGACAGGCATGACACAATGTCCCAAACTTACATGTGCTCATATAATGGATTCATCTCATTTTAGGAGTTTAACTAAGTCATAGAGAGGTTCATCGATGATGGTCAAATAAGTAATCAAATTTTGGATAATAGTGGAAGTACACAGGGTATCCTCTCTCCACGTCAATGGAGTAGTGTCTTCATCTCACACACAAATGGGGATGGGAGGAATGCTCAATGCCTAATTTCAGCCACAGGTTGCTGGTGGGAATTTTAGGGACTGGCACTTATTTTTCTTCAACAAGTGACTAGCATGAGCAAGAGATGGAAACAAAGCGGAAAGACGGAGTGGTAATACTGTGCCTGGAAGACAAGAGAGACCAAGGGGCAGTCTCGGAAAAGGAAAACATAAAACCAGAGGCAGAAACCTGAAACTCCAATTACATAGAGCTTCGCAATATGAGGAAAAAAAAAATACTGTGCCTGGAGTGGTAAAATATTTTTGTCATTTTACAGCTCGGCATGGACAGCACTGTGACAGTTCTACGCTTAAAGACTTTGCTGTAGAAATGACAAAAGACTTTGCCCCTTTCTATCTCAGCGTGGATGGCACTGTGCTAATCCTATGCTTCAAGACTTTGATAGAAAAGCAGACATTTGAGGTGAGCAGAACTAGAGTGTTGCTGGTGTTGAGGGTGCTTTATACAGGAGCTGCTTTCCACCTAAACTTTGGAACTACCCAGAGTTCTTTGCTTCTTTTTTACATAATTTATGCGTCACTCTATGTCTGAAAGGGTATTGTTTTGATATATATATATATATAGTTAGGACCGTGTTTCTATTCAAAAAGCGTTTTTTCTTTTCCCAATAACTTTGGCACCGGTTGACGAATCTTCGCGAAATGTTCAAAACTAGCGGGGCGCTCCAGTCAGCTCCTATCTTGAAAGTTTCGGCGTGATAAGGCGAGCGGGGGCCGAGAAAAAAGGGGGGTCCCAAAACGTGTTTTCTGCATGTTAATTCCCATATGAAACTTTAGACACGGCTACAGCCCAAACTGCTGAGCACAATTACACCATATTTGGCAGAATGGTAGTGCTTGGTTCAAAAAGCACTCTTATTCTTAAATGGTGTAAATCTGTTCAGTAGTTGCTGAGAAAATCAAAAAATAAAAGTTTTGATATATAGAGGCACGGAGGATCCGGGCACCCTCCCGACCACAAGCTGTATTCTAATTGGCGGTCAACAATCCAAACCAGGAAGTGTTGGCAGCCAACTTGTGCCTCGGTAGAACTGAGGCACAAGAAAACAGTCTCACACACACGCAAAACAAGAATAGGTGGCTGGGTAGAAATACCCTGACCCCTAGGCCTGCTTAGGGGGGTCCCACAAGGACCCCCACGGCCCATAAAAATCTGCGAGATGCACGGAGGATCTGCGGATCCGGCCACGAAAATAAAAAAAATGAAGCGTGGGCTTTGTCATTGCAAACTGCTTTGCTTCACTGAAGCGAGAGCAGGGAAACCTGTTCTCGCTTCAATGAATGAAAGCAGATTACTTTTCCAAGTGGGGAGCTGCATGTTAGCAGCTCCCCATGTGAAAAATCAATGCCGGCTACCGCAGGATGTGCCACAGAGCTGCGTAGCAGAGAGGTGTAAAAAGGGCCCTGGCCTCAGAACACTTCTCTGCAACGCAGCTCCCTGGCCCATACTGGAGGTACCTGGTGGGCTAGTTGGTCCCCAGGGACCCTCAGGATTGAAGAGGAATTAACTCCCCAACTTAAAACGCGCCACAGGGTGTGTTTGCACGCATGTCACCTCAGGCCCGCCCCCTTCCTTGAATGCTGGGCAAACGCGCCCCCTGTTGAGTTGCAATTTGCGGATTTAATTCCCCTTGAATACTGAGGGACCCTGGGGTCCAACTCGCCCACCAGGTACCTTCAGTATGCACCAGAGCACTGCATGGCTGAGAGGTGTTCAGAGGCCATGCCCCTTTTTACACCTCTCTACAACGCAGCTCTGTGACGCTTACTGGAGGTACCTGGTCAGCTAGTTGGACCCCAGGGACCCTCAGGATTTAAGGGGACTTTATCTCCCAACTCAAAACACACCACAGAGTGCATTTGCACAGGGGGCGGGGCCTGAGGTGACATGTGTGCAAGCGAAATTCCTGAGCGTTGTTTGGATTCCCAGCACCGTTTCTCCACCACTCTGCAAACGCGACTACTAGTTAAAGTAGCATATTTCTGCACCTCTGACTTAGAGGTAGTTTTAATCCCCTGCCCTAATATGTACTAGGCCCTTACATAGGAGGTGTTGCTAATCACATGGGTACCCCAACGCATAGTGTTCCATAGTGTATGTAGGTGTTTTCACTGTATTCTAAGTGTCTTTTAGCATAGCACTGGCTCTAGGCCTGGTTAGTCAGAGTCAGTTACCACCTGTACCCGTCAGAAAAAGTTGTGGGCACAGGATAATTTTGCAACAAGGCCTCTTTCTGCTCCTCTGTTGGTTCTTTCTGCACATGTCTTGCTTCTTCCTGTATACTTTTCTTTGTCTTCGTGGACTTTTGTTGCTTCTTTTTGCATTTCTTTTCCTTCTTTCTGTGTGTTTTTTTTTCTTTCTTCACATGTCCTACCTCTGTAGGCATAATTAGAAGCTAGCATTTTAAAAACCTTTCAAATTCACTTGAAAAACAATAGGTTTCAGGCAAGTTATAGTTAGAAATTAGTTTCAGGTACGTAATGGTTAGAAATTAGCATTTAAAAAACCTTTGAAATTCACTGAAAAAACCATGGGTTTCAAGCACGTTATAGTTAGAAATTAGCATTTAAAATACCTTTGAAAGGAGCCAAGTTGGCGACCGAGATGGCCGCTTAGGCTCCCGGCTCCGTAAACCTCCTAATCCTGCTGCAAAATCCTGCTAATCATCCTGTGCCGATGCAACGCCCCGTGTAGGTGACTTGAAATGATGCCGTATCGTGTAACCCCGAAGGTTCTATGATTTTTGAGTTCACAGAAACGTCGTCCCGAAGATTGCAACCTGCATCGGCGGGGCCGCAAGTGAGAGTGCAGCCGGCCATCAGTTGAATAACATCGGCCATAAAACTCGGGAGGAGTCGGCCCGTCGGAGCAGAGGGGACGATTGGTCCGATCTCGCAGTTAACCATTCGTATTGTTGGCACCGGAGTGGAGTGTCTTAATTCTACTGTGGATGCAAGTGGAGTGTTATTTTGACGGAGCTCGGAAAGCGACGATTTGATAGTCGCGGGTATATCCTGACCACAGCTCCGACCTATCCTTGCACGCAGGCAGATTGAATCGCGGGCTCTGCTCTTAACCTCTGGGGGGTCTGTCTCTAAGGGCCCGGGGAACAGACCGTGGGCGGAGAGAGAGATATGGCGCCTAACATAGACCCCTCTGTGATTCGGACCCTCTCCTCCCAGGCGCCCGGTCACAGTCATGCTGATAATCTGGGTGGACATGTCCTTTGTGCGGGGTCTCCAAAACCGGACCGGGAATCCGCTTGCGTGGTGAAACGTACGGAGCGGTTCGGAGTTGAGCTTACGCTTGGAGTGATAATTGCGGCACTCTGTGATCTCCGCCTTTCCTTGGCCCGGAGAGCTTACACCCTGGAGAGAAAATTGGATGCCGCTGCTTTCGGAAGGGGGCATTAAAAAACGGCTGTTACTGAAACTAGTGGTATTGACAGAGTAGCGGAGTCCATTGATCCCGGTCTTATTGAGGTCGTCCCTGTGCAACGAGGGATATACAATCCTCTGGAAGGTGTCTCTGTTGATGACCATGTACTGGCTGTCCCGGCTGTGTCAGTGTGTGGGACACTGCTACTGATGGGAGGAAAATCGAGCCACGTATTGAGGCTGACGACTTCTGTGAAGACGCCGGGGGGGCTCAACCGGGTGGTATACTCGCCCTCTTCGGAGTTGGTGCAAAGAGGGCGCCATCGAGAGTTCTTGTCGGCATGGCTGGGATCTGGAGACATTGAGTTCGAATGTGTCAATTTGTTTTTGGTTCACCTATGTGTGCATTTAAACATACATCTCCGGTTTATTGACTCTTTTAAGATGGCGGCTGTTCGGATGGAGTACAACTGTGTGCCTGATCGTGCGGGTCAAGGCTGAGGACGATTTATTGTTTCGGGACATTGATTTGAGCGGTAAATGTGTGGGTTCCACCTTGAATGTTACTACCGGGAGGCAATGTAGGCGTGTACTGAATCCACCGATCTTAGCCCATTGGTGTAAACAATGTTATATTTGGATTTAGGGGAGGCCAAGAGATAGCGGGAGGGAGAGGCTGGGAGCCTGTAAGAAGGTCCTCCTCCATATACTATTTCTAGTTTTGTAGATTAGATACTGGACGGGGTCATCGTTATGGATCGTGAGGGTTTGGGCTGAACTTGATTGGACTTTGACGCACTGTTTCTTTTGTTTTTGCTGGGTGGTATCTGTGGGAGCGAGGGCCAGATGTGAAGCTGATTGTTTGATTGTTGTTAATCTGATGTCCTCGGGACGGGATTTGCTGCCTCTTTGGTGCCGGGGGTTAGGCGGGATGGTCCTTTTTCTGTTTGCGGCTCCCCTACGGACTGTCTCTTGATTTGCTAAAACTTGCTTAATACTACGGTAGGGGGTGTTTGCTTTTGGCGGGGGGATGGGAGTCCGGGAACTCGTATTGTTTTGCAACATTCTCCTCCTCCAACTTTTTCCCTTCCTTGGGGCGTAGTTTAGGGGACGACAGGCACGCTGCTAATGGGGTTAGGTCGTAGCCATCTGCAGGGGTGTAGGGTGGGGGGTTGTGTTTTTTTTTTTTAATTTTTCCTTTTTTATTTTCTATGACTATTCTATCTCCCTTTTCCCTTCTTCACAAGAGATGTGGCGCATTCTCCTGATTTCTGCCTAAACGTATCTGGGTGTCATTTGTCTGCCTCGTATATCCTGTACTCCTGGTGGGCAGGTGCTGTGGGGGGGTACCTGCGGTCATTGCTATCTAATTGTTTTGCCTCTGCTATACGCTGGTATTGATTTCTCTGCTGATTCTGACTGTACAGTGCTTCTTCACTTCATTTGCCCATCCACAGCTGTGTTGTATTTCGTTTAATGACACCCGATATGTATATTTCTCCTCTTGTGTTATAATAATAAAAAATATTTAAAATACCTTTGAAATTCACTGAAAAAAACCATAGGTTTCAGGGGTGTTATAGTTAGCTGGACATTTCACTTGTACAAAACCACCCTGCTCTCAATAAACTACCTCTTCCTGGTACTCCTGCTGTGTCCCTCTGGTTTCTTGAAGGTGCAGAAATCGTATGGTGCATATATGTATATATATATATATATATATATATATATATATATATATATATATATATATATATATATATATTACCTACTGGCGGTCGCCAGTAGGTAGTTATAGTTAGGACCTAGTTTCCATAGGAAATCCGCAACATTCTATTGGGAATACCTTTGGCGCCGGTTGAGGAATTTGCTTGTAATTTTCTAAAATTTTGGCCAGCTCCGCTGCGCTCCTTCCCTGAAAGTCTCGGGTAGATTCGTCAAGCGGGGGCCGAGAAAAAATGTGGGTCCCAAAACGTGTTTTCCCCATGTTAATTTCCCTAGGACCTTTAGACACGGCTGCTGCCCGAACCGCTGAACGGAATTACACCAAACTTGGCAAAATGGTAGAGTCTGGTACGCAGATCACGCTTTTGGTTAAAAAGTGTAAATCCCTCCAGTAGTTCCTGAGAAAATTAAAGTTGAAATCAATTATATATCTATAGTTCATAACGTGTGTAAAATCTACGTTTTTTTCAGTGAATTTCAAAGGTTTTTTAAATGCTAATTCCTAACTATAACGTGTGTAAAACCTACAGTTTTCTCAGTGAATTTCAAAGGTTTTTTAAATGCTAATTCCTAACTATAACATGGCTGTAACCTATGGTTTTTTCAGTGGATATATATATATATATATATATATATATATATATTGTTGTCCAATGTGCCTAAGCTTTTGGGGAGGCACTCGACATTCTTCCGCCCTGCGGGCTTCTCTCTTAGCGCACTGCCTCATTTCACATAAAATCAAATCTGCCCGACGCGTTTCTGGGAGCTTGGTCCCGTCATCAGGGGCTGCATTCAAGAAATGTTCGTTCATGCGATCGTATTTACCGGGCATTGCTTAAACCACTCCCATGGGAGGCGTGTGTTCAGTACACCGTCTTGCCATGCTTTCTGGGATAGGTAGTCCGTTTGATGCATGTAGTTTTAATTAGGTCATTCTTGAAGAGTGATGCTAGTGTTCAAACCTTAGTAGGCTGTGTTAAGGTTCAGTGCGCTATAATTTTCTCATGGAGTCCTGTCCTCAACCTCCAACAAGTTTGGAAGCGATTAGCCTCGACTGCCGCACTTGGTGTCCGCTGCTGCAGTCGATGGTGCCATCCCCCCGACCGGGCGGCCGATGAGAATTTTGTTGTCCAATGTGCCTAAGCTTTTGGGGAGGCACTCGACATTCTTCCACCCTGCGGGCTTCTCTCTTAGCGCACTGCCTCATTTCACATAAAATCAAATCTGCCCGACGCGTTTCTGGGAGCTTGGTCCCGTCATCAGGGGCTGCATTCAAGAAATGTTCGTTCATGCGATCGTATTTACCGGGCATTGCTTAAACCACTCCCATGGGAGGCGTGTGTTCAGTACACCGTCTTGCCATGCTTTCTGGGATAGGTAGTCCGTTTGATGCATGTAGTTTTAATTAGGTCATTCTTGAAGAGTGATGCTAGTGTTCAAACCTTAGTAGGCTGTGTTAAGGTTCAGTGCGCTATAATTTTCTCATGGAGTCCTGTCCTCAACCTCCAACAAGTTTGGAAGCGATTAGCCTCGACTGCCGCACTTGGTGTCCGCTGCTGCAGTCGATGGTGCCATCCCCCCGACCGGGCGGCCGATGAGAATTTTGTTGTCCAATGTGCCTAAGCTTTTGGGGAGGCACTCGACATTCTTCCGCCCTGCGGGCTTCTCTCTTAGCGCACTGCCTCATTTCACATAAAATCAAATCTGCCCGACGCGTTTCTGGGAGCTTGGTCCCGTCATCAGGGGCTGCATTCAAGAAATGTTCGTTCATGCGATCGTATTTACCGGGCATTGCTTAAACCACTCCCATGGGAGGCGTGTGTTCAGTACACCGTCTTGCCATGCTTTCTGGGATAGGTAGTCCGTTTGATGCATGTAGTTTTAATTAGGTCATTCTTGAAGAGTGATGCTAGTGTTCAAACCTTAGTAGGCTGTGTTAAGGTTCAGTGCGCTATAATTTTCTCATGGAGTCCTGTCCTCAACCTCCAACAAGTTTGGAAGCGATTAGCCTCGACTGCCGCACTTGGTGTCCGCTGCTGCAGTCGATGGTGCCATCCCCCCGACCGGGCGGCCGATGAGAATTTTGTTGTCCAATGTGCCTAAGCTTTTGGGGAGGCACTCGACATTCTTCCGCCCTGCGGGCTTCTCTCTTAGCGCACTGCCTCATTTCACATAAAATCAAATCTGCCCGACGCGTTTCTGGGAGCTTGGTCCCGTCATCAGGGGCTGCATTCAAGAAATGTTCGTTCATGCGATCGTATTTACCGGGCATTGCTTAAACCACTCCCATGGGAGGCGTGTGTTCAGTACACCGTCTTGCCATGCTTTCTGGGATAGGTAGTCCGTTTGATGCATGTAGTTTTAATTAGGTCATTCTTGAAGAGTGATGCTAGTGTTCAAACCTTAGTAGGCTGTGTTAAGGTTCAGTGCGCTATAATTTTCTCATGGAGTCCTGTCCTCAACCTCCAACAAGTTTGGAAGCGATTAGCCTCGACTGCCGCACTTGGTGTCCGCTGCTGCAGTCGATGGTGCCATCCCCCCGACCGGGCGGCCGATGAGAATTTTGTTGTCCAATGTGCCTAAGCTTTTGGGGAGGCACTCGACATTCTTCCGCCCTGCGGGCTTCTCTCTTAGCGCACTGCCTCATTTCACATAAAATCAAATCTGCCCGACGCGTTTCTGGGAGCTTGGTCCCGTCATCAGGGGCTGCATTCAAGAAATGTTCGTTCATGCGATCGTATTTACCGGGCATTGCTTAAACCACTCCCATGGGAGGCGTGTGTTCAGTACACCGTCTTGCCATGCTTTCTGGGATAGGTAGTCCGTTTGATGCATGTAGTTTTAATTAGGTCATTCTTGAAGAGTGATGCTAGTGTTCAAACCTTAGTAGGCTGTGTTAAGGTTCAGTGCGCTATAATTTTCTCATGGAGTCCTGTCCTCAACCTCCAACAAGTTTGGAAGCGATTAGCCTCGACTGCCGCACTTGGTGTCCGCTGCTGCAGTCGATGGTGCCATCCCCCCGACCGGGCGGCCGATGAGAATTTTGTTGTCCAATGTGCCTAAGCTTTTGGGGAGGCACTCGACATTCTTCCGCCCTGCGGGCTTCTCTCTTAGCGCACTGCCTCATTTCACATAAAATCAAATCTGCCCGACGCGTTTCTGGGAGCTTGGTCCCGTCATCAGGGGCTGCATTCAAGAAATGTTCGTTCATGCGATCGTATTTACCGGGCATTGCTTAAACCACTCCCATGGGAGGCGTGTGTTCAGTACACCGTCTTGCCATGCTTTCTGGGATAGGTAGTCCGTTTGATGCATGTAGTTTTAATTAGGTCATTCTTGAAGAGTGATGCTAGTGTTCAAACCTTAGTAGGCTGTGTTAAGGTTCAGTGCGCTATAATTTTCTCATGGAGTCCTGTCCTCAACCTCCAACAAGTTTGGAAGCGATTAGCCTCGACTGCCGCACTTGGTGTCCGCTGCTGCAGTCGATGGTGCCATCCCCCCGACCGGGCGGCCGATGAGAATTTTGTTGTCCAATGTGCCTAAGCTTTTGGGGAGGCACTCGACATTCTTCCGCCCTGCGGGCTTCTCTCTTAGCGCACTGCCTCATTTCACATAAAATCAAATCTGCCCGACGCGTTTCTGGGAGCTTGGTCCCGTCATCAGGGGCTGCATTCAAGAAATGTTCGTTCATGCGATCGTATTTACCGGGCATTGCTTAAACCACTCCCATGGGAGGCGTGTGTTCAGTACACCGTCTTGCCATGCTTTCTGGGATAGGTAGTCCGTTTGATGCATGTAGTTTTAATTAGGTCATTCTTGAAGAGTGATGCTAGTTGAAATCAATTATATATCTATAGTTCATAACGTGTGTAAAATCTACGTTTTTTTCAGTGAATTTCAAAGGTTTTTTAAATGCTAATTCCTAACTATAACGTGTGTAAAACCTACAGTTTTCTCAGTGAATTTCAAAGGTTTTTTAAATGCTAATTCCTAACTATAACATGGCTGTAACCTATGGTTTTTTCAGTGGATATATATATATATATATATATATATATATATATATATATATATATATATATATATATATATATATATATATATATTCACTGAAAAAACCATAGGTTATAGACCATATATAGTTAGGAATTAGCATTTAAAAAACCTTATTTTACTCACACAAAACCATTGAAATTCCATATATAGTTAGTTGCACTAACTATATATCGCGCACCTGCAATCCACTGCTGATGATGTCACATATTACATCATTCATGACATGGTCAGTGACATCACTGATGACATCACTGATGACATCTCAAATGACATCACTGATGACATCACTGATGACATCTCATTTGACATCAATGACCACATCACTGATGATATCATTCATGTGACAATACAATGCATCTCCTCACATTTTAATATAACCTCTGTTTCACCCAGTGTTAAATACAGAATATAATTTTTGAAACCATTGACACACCAATACTAGTTACTACATACGCACTCACTGATTCCTACGTCTACACACACCTTCACTCATTCACCCATACTATCATTCATACATACAATCACTCATCTTTACAACACTATCATATGCACTCATACACCTATACAGACACTCACAGTCTGCCACTCATCCATGGAGTTACTCACACACCTAGTCAGTCCTGTAAAGAATCAATGACACTTCCATTTTCTTGTCTATACAGTTAAACATAGAGCACCTTACATTTTCAAACATATACTAACACATACTTACCTTGTTATACAATCATTGATACAAGTACACATTGATCTGCACAGAGTCACACACCTCCCAGCCAGCCACACACACACTCAGTCTCCCATACAAATACTTGGACAATCAATCAGTAACCCATATAGTTAATCATATAGCTACTGATCAAAACATGCAGCAGTTTACAGAACAACAGACATAATGATGCACAAATTAAGACACTTTAGTCACTAACCCATGCACTCAGTGAGACACATTTAATCACTCACTCATGCATTCAGTCATGCACCTACTAAATCCTTTGTCCAGACACTTATACTTCCACTCATTCTTCAATATGTAAGACACATTTTAACTTTACAGAAACATACAGTCACTGGATGTTGTCATCAGTGATGTCATCAGTGATGTCATTTGAGATGTCATCAGTGATGTCATCAGTGATGTCACTGACCATGTCATGAATGATGTAATATGTGACATCATCAGCAGTGGATTGCAGGTGCGCGATATATAGTTAGTGCAACTAACTATATATGGAATTTCAATGGTTTTGTGTGAGTAAAATAAGGTTTTTTAAATGCTAATTCCTAACTATATATGGTCTATAACCTATGGTTTTTTCAGTGAATTTTCAAGGTTTTGTAAATGCTAATTCCTAACTATATATGGTCTATAACCTATGGTTTTTTCAGTGAATTTCAATGGTTTTTTAATAGCAAATATCATAAGCTGTCGAATGTCAAGTACGTGGTAAGTGAAAACATTTTCGTGTTTATGCACACTGATCTGCTTTGAATGGTGCCCCCCCCCCTCATTTCTATTAGGAGTACTCTCTCTTTGCAGATAGTGAAAGGTAGTTAACGCAGGTCTTTGCCCCCATTGTAATCCGTCGTGCCTGCTTCTCTCTCCATTTGATTCATTGTTATCCAAGTATTTACTGTTTTAGAATTAGTTCTCTTTGGTTCATTCTCTATTTACAAACAAACACAGAGTCGCAATACTCTGTTTAGTCTTTGCAGATAACGAAAAATCGTGTAAAAAAAAAGAAAAAGAATCGAGCAAAATCAGTAGGCCACTAATGGGATCTCTTTTTGACCTCGCAAAAATAGAAACATTAGGAACAACCCCTCATGACAAATACAAAACTAGTGAGATGAACTGAACTCCACACAATGATGGCTGCAAAACAGCTCGGCTCCGCCACCCACCCCGCCCAAAATAACGATAAAGAACGGCTGCCATGATTGGTTGCGGAATGACCACGACGGAGCTACGAAATGGTGCTGCTCTCATGCTAACCCCAGCTTCAGTCTGAAACATCCAGAAACACTGTAGACTACCAATTCGATCAGTTCCGGTAGCGCCCCAATGTAACCCGGTAGAGAAGAACTAGCCCTCCCCTCTTTGACTGATGGTTCTTGTTGCCTGTCCCTTCTGTTGTCATTTAACAGAACTATTTAGCCTGCTGAAAGGGGTTGTGTTCCGACCGCTGGTTGGTGGAGACATTTTGACTATATTCTGTACCTGCGTTGTCGCGTAATGCGTCATATGACGCGCCGCGTTAGCGCATCCGGAAGTCATCCGGGGCGCGCAGCGCGTAACGTAAGCATAACAAGTCATGTGACTTGTTAATAAAACTTTTCATTGGTTCATTTTACTTTTCTTATTGTAATGATGAAAGGCTTGATCATATGACCTAAAAATTACGCTTTTCATTACTTCCGAACATTATTTTTTCTTAAATATATGTTATAATGTTCCAGGCTAATGTACTTTCCCGGAAATTTTACAACTGTCCTGCAAGTAAAATATATTCTTTTTTCGAGAAAAAGAGCGTTTCTTCGTCCCATGACGGAGCCGTTGAGCAAAAGAGGGTCGACCTGCTGTCTTAGTCGCCGATACGCCTGAATATGAGATTCTTATCGATCACTTTATGTTGCAGGAATAGAAAACACAACAGCCCTTGACCATTTATCTTTACTGCGTTCCTTCGTATTATACCTTTTACCCTTCATGTAATTGGTCTGCTTTATTTCACTTGCCTTTTAATGATTCTAAAACAGTGACTATTATTAAAAACTTTACCAATGTATATACTACTACCATGTTTTCTTTTAAAAACCTTTATTGTGAAAATTTCATTATACAAATACGAGCCTATAACCACGTGGGCCGGCCACGGAGCAAACTGTAATCGTATATGATGAATAGACATTTACACTGTAGAGGAACGTAACGGGCGGGCCATTAGGTTGCAAGAACTAAGGTGTCTAACAGTTACGGAATCGGTGGACGTACATTTTATAATTAAAATACGACAGGGCCAGTTACAATAAAATTATCTAGATATACATTTGCGGGCAAGTACCATGGGTGACGTTAATTCGAACTTTCAACAGTACAGTAATCAATAACACATCAGAACTTAATATCAATAGGGATGTCGAAATATTCAATCAATTCTCGTCCCCGCCCGCCATGTGCTTCAAAACTGCATACGTATCTCGTGATTTCAAGGTTCTGCAACCAGTACACAACAAGGAGTTACGAGTCCCATTTATTCTGGCGCCATTTTGGGCGAGGACGGGCAGGTCCAGGATATAGTCAAAATGTCTCTACCAACCATCGACTATGATGATGTTCATATGCTGTATTTATTAGAGTAACACTCAGATGTCCACATGAAATAAATTTGCCACAATCTAAACATGTCATTTTAATCTTTCCAAAGTTCTTCTAAATATTTGGGACCGTTTCCCTTGCCTCTGAAGCTCTCAGTGCCACTTCTTTGATGAATGTACTAGCAGGTCAGGGGTTCTCCTCCAAATCTCTCTTTTATGCAGCACTATAATTAATTGTTGCCACCTCTCCATATGACGATGCATGGTATAGTTACCACAACTATATTTTTTTTCGGTTCCTCTAGAGAGTTCATCGTGGCAGATGAAGCGTGTAACGTACCGGGCATTTACCTTTTTTTGCATGTACAGGAAAGGAAAAAAAAATCGAGCGTCCGAGTTCTAAGGTGTCCCAGGGCCATTTTAGTGGACCAGGCCCAAATCCAAAGAACAGGCCGCCATTTTGAGAGTCCTGTTGCAGCCGCCTGTCGCTGTAGCATCAAGAGCAGCCGAAACTCAGCTGAATGGCAACTGAAACGGTAAAGGGGCGCCCCACTACAGCAGACGAGCCAGGCCCAAATCCAAAGAACTGCTATCTCACAGGCTAATGGGGCGACCCACGCCGAGTTTCAGCATTGTAGGATGACCACACAAGTACAGCAACTTGCTAGACATCACCTCGGTGCCATCCGGATCTCGGCGCCCCACTGCAGATGAAGTGCCTCTCAACTATGAAACCACCACGGTGACATCCGGATCTTGGCGCGTTGTGCTGCCTTCGGCCTATTCGCACATCGGTCCGCTACTGACGCCATCTCACAGGCTAATGGGGTGACCCACGCCGAGTTTCAGCATTGTAGGATGACCACAGCAACTTGCTAGACATCACCTCAGTGCCATCCGAATCTTGGCATCTCAACGCCTAGTGGTATCTTCCATACAAAAAATATTGTTACGCTGCCTTTGGCCCCATTCGCACACCAGTCCGCAACTTAGACATCACCTCGGTGCCATCCGGATCTTGGCATCTCAGCGCCTTGTGGTGTCAGTCAGAAAATATTGTTGTGCTGCCTTCGGCCTATTCGCAAATCCAAAGAACTGCTATCTCACAGGCTAATGGGGCGACCCACGCCGAGTTTCAGCATTGTAGGATGACCACACAAGTACAGCAACTTGCTAGACATCACCTCGGTGCCATCCGGATCTCGGCGCCCCACTGCAGATGAAGTGCCTCTCAACTATGAAACCACCACGGTGACATCCGGATCTTGGCGCGTTGTGCTGCCTTCGGCCTATTCGCACATCGGTCCGCTACTGACGCCATCTCACAGGCTAATGGGGTGACCCACGCCGAGTTTCAGCATTGTAGGATGACCACACCAACTTGCTAGACATCACCTCAGTGCCATCCGAATCTTGGCATCTCAACGCCTAGTGGTATCTTCCATACAAAAAATATTGTTACGCTGCCTTTGGCCCCATTCGCACACCAGTCCGCAACTTAGACATCACCTCGGTGCCATCCGGATCTTGGCATCTCAGCGCCTTGTGGTGTCAGTCAGAAAATATTGTTGTGCTGCCTTCGGCCTATTCGCACATCGGTCCGCTACTGACGCCATCTCACAGGCCAACGGGGCGCCCCACGCCGACTTTCAGCATTGTAGGATGGCCACACCAGTACCACAACTTGCAAGACACCACCTCGGTGCCATCCGGATCTTGGCATCTCAGCGCCTTGTGGTCTCTTCTACACCGGAAATATAGTAGAAAATATTGTTGCGCTGCCTTTAGCCCCATTCACACATCAGTCCGCTACTGACACCATCTCACAGGCCAACGGGGCGCCCCACGCCGACTTTCAACATTGTAGGATGGCCACAGAAGTGCGACAACTTACTAGACACCACCTCGGTGCCATCCGGATCTTGGCGCGTTGTGCTGCCTTCGGCCTATTCGCACATCGGTCCGCTACTGACGCAAACTCACAGGCCAACGGGGCGCCCCACGCCGACTTTCAGCATTGTAGGATGGCCACACCAGTGCGGCAACTTCCTACACACCACCTCGGTGCCATCCGGATCTTCGCGCGTAGTGAAGCTGCAGCAGCTGCAAATAAGCTTCAGACAGTGTTACAACCGCTGCTCAGAACTCTCAACTATGACACCACCTCGATGCCATCCGGATCTTGGCGCGTTGTGTTGCCTTCGGCCTATTCGCACATCGGTCCGCTACTGACACCGCCTCACGTGCCAACGTATTTTCTCCACATTTTATACCCTATGCCGCATAACAGGTCATGTGACTTCTTTATAAAACTTTTCATTGGTTCATTTTACTTTTGGTTTCCTAATGATGGAAGGCTTGATCATATGACCTAAAAACAACACTTTTCATTGGATGAAAACTTTTTTTTCCCCCCAAACGATGAAAGCCCCACCTTGTTTCTGGATGTTTCAGACTGAAGCTGGCGTCACCATGAGAGCACCACCATCTCGTAGCTCCGTCGTGGTCATTCCGCGAGCAATCATGGCAGCCGCTCCCCACCAGAAGCCTGCAGGAGTCGGGGCCCCCAAAACTTTTGATGAATTCTCAAGGCGGAGGGGACGCTTTCGAGAATGGGGTCCAAGACCTAGCAGACAAGCGTCCGATTTCCAAGGT
Source organism: Lissotriton helveticus (assembly GCF_964261635.1). NCBI lineage: Eukaryota > Metazoa > Chordata > Amphibia > Caudata > Salamandridae > Lissotriton > Lissotriton helveticus. The sequence continues at coordinate 685,619,244 of NC_136072.1, read as the reverse complement.
GTCCCAGGGCCATTTCAGTGGACCAGGCCCAAAAAGGAAACAGCCTGCCGCCATTTTGAGAGTCCTGTGGCAGCCGCCTATCGCTGCACCGCAAGAGTGGGCGCAACTCAGCTGAATGGCGGATTTTGACACAGTGGACCAAAAGCGGACGGAATGGCAACTGAAACGGTAAAGGGGCGCCCCACTACAACAGATGACACTCCACCTGGAGAGGCCCGTTCACGCCGCCTCCCCCGGGGCGCCCCACGCCGTTATTCGGAGCAGCATTGTAGGATACCAAAACCAGTGCGGCAACTTACTGGACATCACCTTGGTGCCATCGTTCTGCTGCCTTGGAACTATTCGCACAACAGTTTGCTACTGATGACCCACCCCCCGCGACGCCCCACGCCGTTATTTGCTGGGTGGCAACTTACTAGACATCACTTTTGTGTCATCTAGATTTCGGCGCGTTCTGCTGCCTTGGAACTATTCGCACAACAGTTTGCTACTGATCACCCACCCCCCGCGACGCCCCACGCCGGAAATCTGGACGTTGTGCTGCGTTGGGACTATTCGCACAGCCGACCGCTACTTCGTTGTTTTTCTCTAAAAATGTTTATATGTTATTACTATTTTTGTTTTCTTGTATATATTTATAAATTATTAAAGTTTTATAATCTTACTACTTTGTCGGAGTGCTATATATTTTTAATGTGACACATAATTGTAAAAACTTTGATGTACAAAGAGTCATCCCTGGAATCTTCCGCTTCACGCTCGGTCCCCTCCCCAATCACAATACAGGATGGTTTTCAGATAATAGCAACGCTTCTGCTGTGACGGATCTCATCGAGTGTGGGCCTTGATCTACTATAACTCCTTTGAAGACGGGTGATTCTTTACAGCTGTGGCCATAAACTACATCTGCAGGGCTAGCTGATAGCCTAGGACCGGCCTGGACAATCGGACACAGAGGAAAAGGAGTGTCAGAGGGTGCGGTAGTGAATAGGGCGAAAGGGAGGTGTCGGGCGGGCACAGGGTGTGATTCTCAGGGAAGAACAGCGCAGATGGGGGGAGGTTTATTACCCATGCATAAAACAGAGAGCGGGGGTGACCACTGCCTGGGGGAGATGCTTGCGAGGGTGGGGAGCCATGGTAAGGATCGACAGCGTTCACAGAGTGGATCTGGTCAAGGCATCTAAAATGGCTGCCGTGCACGACAAAAGTGTGGCATTTGAAAAAAGACAAGATGGCGCACACAATGTTTTTCAACAATTCCTGATTTCCTTCGAATCGAACGTTAACAGACGTTGGGGCATATTACCAAAGTTAAGCGATATTTATCCCTAACGATGCATTGCAAAGATTTTTTTACCGTCAGAAATTATCGCAGATAAACCTTGCTATTATCAAGGTTTATCGCAAATACGATAAAAAACGAGCGCAATGCATTAATGTCGCTGAAAACTCCGCGATATTCATGCATTACCGAGCTAATGCTCTTAGCCATGTTATCCACCTCCCATTGGATAACATGGCTAAGAACTGCTCAGGGCAGCTGTTACTTTTTGGAGATATTCGCGCTTATCTCGAATATTTCCAAAAGTTGATAATAGGAGATAGCGATGTTAGCGACTGTTTCCAGTCGCTAACATCTTGGCATGCCCACTTTGCATGTCATTAGTGATAAATATCACTCACATGCAAAGTGGGACCCAAGATGGTCGCTATCTCCTACTAGCCGTCGCTAACTGGTGTTAGCAACAGCTAGGTAATACACATATAATTTTATCTCCGCGAAGCGGAGCGCTGTTACAGATATATATCTTGTTTTTGAACGTTAATTTCTCAAAATGCACTGAAGCACATATATTGAGACATAGCAAAGGCACATCGGGCTACCAGTCCCTAATATTTTACCAAGTTTCGTGCAAATCCATTCAGCCGTTCGATTATTATTATTATTATTTTTTTTTGCCCCGCGGGGCCCTTTTAAAACCTCCACATCAAACCTAGGGGGTCAGCGAGGATCTACTATGCCCCCTTATGGTCATCAGCCGTTCGATTATTATTATTATTTTTTTTTTTGCCCCGCGGGGCCCTTTTAAAACCTCCACATCAAACCTAGGGGGTCAGCGAGGATCTACTATGCCCCCTTATGGTCATTTGCCCCTTCGCTTTGGCCTCCTCTTGTCTCTCGATCCTACCGAGAGACAAGATGGCGGCCGCTACGTACTGTTTGGAATGTTTACAGACACCGGAGAGCCAATCAGCTTCGCTTCGCAAAGCTCCGTAACGCGAAAAGTACGCGAAGCGGTGCGCTGTTACAGATATATATCTTTTTTTGAACGTTAATTTCTCAAAATCCACTGAAGCACATATATTGAGACCTAGCAAAGGCACATCGGGCTACCAGTCCCTACAATTTTGCCAAGTTTCGTGCAAATCCATTCAGCCGTTCGATTATTATTATTATTATTTTTTTTTGCCCCGCGGGGCCCTTTTAAAACCTCCACATCAAACCTAGGGGGTCAGCGAGGATCTACTATGCCCCCTTATAGTTATTTCCCCCTTTGTTTTGACCTCCTCTTGTCTCTCGATCCTACCGAGAGACAAGATGGCGGCCGCTACGGACTGTTTGGAATGTTGACAGACGCCGGAGAACCAATCAGCTTCGCTTCACAAAGCTCCGTTGCGCGAAAAGTACGCGTCCTGGGCCGCTGCCCAGTCCGCTGTTACAGATATATATCTTTTTTTAAACGTTAATTTCTCAAAATCCACTGGAGCACATATATTGAGACCTACAAAAGGCACATCGGGCTACCAGTCCCTACAATTTTGCCAAGTTTCGTGCAAATCCATTCAGCCGTTCGGGCTAAAAGTGAGGCCAACCGCCCTATGGAAAACTCAATGTTAAAAACACGTTTTGGGACCCCCCTTTTTTCTCGACCCCCCCTGGACGAAACCCCCCCCAATTTTCAGGGGCTGCTCAGAAACAAAATGTGCCATTTTCCTGAAAATTTCAGCCAATTCCGTCCACAAACGCCAAAGTTATTAGACATAGAATTTTCAAAAAACCCATAGAGAAAAAATCCTAACTATATATACCTACTGGCGACCGCCAGTAGGTAATATATATATATGTATATATATATATATATATATATATATATATATATTCCCAAGGTAACCTTCTTCTAGTAGAAGCAGATTTGAGTCGGCACAGCGGGGCTTTTTTTAAAACAGCTTTATTCTTTCAATTGGCATATATATATGCGTGTGTGGAGGGAGAGAGAGAGAGTAGATACCTAATGCTCAACCATATAACATGGTTCAATATCGCCTGTGAGGGGTTCTGGTGATATCAAAAATGAGGCCAAAGTGGGAAAGCTGTACTGAGTCATTGAAAAGATGTTGCAGAACAATATCCCACCTCTCTCTCTTTCTCTCTCTCTCTCTCTGAGTCACAGCACTTCTTTAAATGCCTTCTTATTTCACAACCCATTGCTTAAATGCCTTCAGATGTTTCACAAGACAACAGAGGTACTTGCACTCATGATACATGCTGGTTAGTTCTGGTTTGATAGAACAGAGTTTTGAAGACATATTGTTCCAAAACTTTAAGGTGTGAATAGAGTGCCCTTTAACTTAATCCAGGTGGGAGAAACATGTTTCCCTCACTGCATGATACTGGTGGTTTGGTGTATCAATCCTCTTTCTAACAAGTGCTTGCACAGTAACACAAGGGACAACATTACATCTCAAAAGAACCATGAATGATCAACTATTGAACAGTTCATCTTATAGGTACATTATGAACAGAAGGTAAACACTAACCAGCAATAATTTTTATGCATCGCCCACATAAGGGTTTGAATTGTGGGACTAAAAGCGAACTACGAGAACCAGAATGCCCCGTTAAACCAGCTTACCGCAGGCGCCCACCAGGGGGCAAATATATAAATACCAACGATGGGGCCTGTCCGCTTTTCAGCCTCGTTGATGCATCTGACTCCCCCTTTGAGAAAGGTCAATGTGACCGAAATGCATCAGGGACACAAACGCCAGCGCTGTTGACCATGCAATTAAATCAGCTGCTTTCATCGTGGTGTGTGCGGCTCACTTCCTTCTCGGTGAGAGAGGCTTTCTTTGATGTTAACACGGCTTGGTCCTGCCGCGAGCGACGCACCACCAAGTCGCTTCGCTCCTTCCCTGAAAGTTTGGGGGGGATTCGCCAAGCGGGGGCAGAGATAAAAGGGGGGTCCCAAAACGTGTTTTCCCCATGTTAATTTCCATAGGGCGGTTGGACTCACTTTTAGTCCGAACGGCTGAATGGATTTCCACCAAACTTGGCAAAATTGTAGGGACTGGTAGCCCGATGTGCCTTTGCTATGTCTCAAGATATGTGCTCCAGTGGATTTTGAGTAATTTAGGTTAAAAAAAATATATATATCTATATGCGCGCCCCGGTACGCGCACCGGGGCGCGCTCCAGCGCGCTTACGTGAGTTTGCGAGCGGAAAGCTGTTTGGCTCTCGGGTGTCTGTCAACATTCCAAACAGTCCGGAGCGGCCGCCATCTTGTGTCTCGGTAGGATCGAGACACAAGAGGTGGCAAAAACAAAGGGGAAAATGACCAAAAGGGGGCAGGGTAGACCCCCCCTGACCCCCTAGGTTTGATGTGAGGGCCATAAAAGGGCCCCGCGGGGCAAATTATTGTTTTTTTTCTTTTCGATTTTCGCGGGTGGAGCGCCCGGTACGCGCACCGGGGAGCGTACCGGGGAGTGTACCATGGAGAAAAAAGAACGACAGAGTTTTTAAAAAATTTAGCATTTTTTTATAAATTGGAGGTAGTTCTAAAAATAACTGTTTTTTTATTCTTTTTGTTGTTTTATATTTTTTTATTGTTGTTTTGTTGTTTTTTGAACATTTTTTACTTTTTTAGGCTTTTATGAACAATTTAATATTTTTTTGTAATTTTTATGGGGACAAACAAAAAACAGGGAATTGTAAACGGCTCAACTGGAGCAAAAAAAATCAGGAACAATTAAGGTTTCTTTTTGCAGTTGTGGTTGTCTCCAGCACGGTTGATCAGTTTGATACTTTGCTCTCCATAGGAAATTGTAGTCCCGCAAAATTTACAAAGTATTTTATAATCTCCAAACTGGGGGTTGGATATTTGGGATCATCTCCCTTGTCTCTGGACCCGATGGAGTGGGTTGTTTTCTTTTGGAGGTGCTGGGAGAAGATTGGGGAGGGTTTTTTGTCAGTTCTCTGACCTCTGCCGCAGCATAGTTGTTTGGGTGCTTGCGTTGCATATGGTGAATCATTGTATTGTTGCCAAATGAATACTTTTTTGCAGGGTTCCCCCTGGAAAGTACTGTGCCACAGATGAGACATGTGACTTTTGGAGCATTTACTTTCTTTAGTCCCCTTGGGATTTTAAAAAACTCCCACACAAAGTGCTCCTTGGGTTTATAGGGGGTATTATCTTCAGGCAGGAACTGCCTCTCCTCCTCCTTCTTCACCATCACTGTGGTGTTGTGGTGGTCCTTGTGGTGGTGGTTGAGATGCTCCTGCTGCTACTATAGCCATTTCTCACTTACTACAAACAGGTCTGCAAACAGGTACAAAGTGAGAATGAGGAAAAAAGGTGGGGGATTTCTTCATTTGGGAAAAAAAACTGTTCTGAACCAATGAAAAGTGTTATTTTCAGGTCACATGACCCGACGCGCTTACGCTAAGCGCCCCGGGGGGCGCCCGGGGGCGCTTACGTAGCGCGATCGTATGCGCTCGGGCGCTTCCAGGGGCGCTTACGCCGTACGTCATAAGACGCATCACGATGATGTTTTCGTTCGCGGCAATAGCGTTAAGGGGACGCTCACCGGTACGCGCACATGAACAATATACATAAAAAAAATAGTATTACATAAATATACAATATAGGATTCATTATAAAAAATATTATATTTCATAGCTATAGAAATTTGCTACTAAAAAACCTTTATAATTCACTGAAAAAAACATAGGTTTGAGGCCCTATATATAGTTAGGAATTAGCATTTACAAAACCTATGAAATTCACTGAAAAAACCATAGGTTTCACACCAGTTATAGTTAGGAATTAGCATTTACAGTGATGTCATGAGTGATGTCACTGACCATGTCATGAGTGATGTGATATGTGACGTCATCAGCAGTGCATTGCAGGCGCGCAAGTTATAGTGACTCCAACTAACTATAACGTGGGAATTTCAATGGTTTTATGTCAGTAAAATTTCCAGCTAACTATAACTGGTGTCAAACCTATGGTTTTTTCAGTGAATTTAATAGGTTTTTTAAATGCTAATTCCTAACTATAACTGGTGTGAAACCTATGGTTTTTTCAGTGAATATATATATATATATATATATATATATATTTATTTATTTTTACTGTGGCACGCTTTTTTAATGTTCTTTCTGGACTTTATACATAAACCTGATGCGTTGGCTTTGTAATGACTGTTTTCATTATTCTGCTTCCATCTATCTCCTTTCAAGAATTTAGCCCCTGAGGACGCTACAATCATACTGAAAGATGGGACTGCGAGGCGTTCCAGATTCATTTAATTCCCAATGAAGGACTGCTCTCTTCAAACCAAACATCGGGACATTCTACAGGTGTAGAAGTAAGACTACAATGTTACATCCTCCAAGAGGCACAGAAAGACTTGACAGGGCTCACCAACATAAACACACTCAATTAGGCACCAAGGGGAATTATTTGCAACTTTAACACACAGTATTATTGGTTTTAACTTAATTGCATTTTTCTACAGCTGCTTACTAATCTTGCACAGGAACACATGACAACTTGCCTCCCTCTTCGTTTCATTGGCCTGCTCTGAAAACCAGGATATGTTCTAAAGTTGCTGAACCTCTCCAGGATAGATGGTGAAAACAGGGGCTGTCCTGGCAAATCCTGGACACCTAGTCACCCTAGCCAATGTGTGGAAAAGTAAATTTTGCCGTGTTCTGTGTCCCTACGTGTCCTCCATCTTATGTTATGTGTGCATGATTAAATATGCATATGTATCCCCCATGTTTGATTAAAGACGCAATTACAGTTGTGTCCATCTCTAGTATGCCAGTTTCCAGTTCTCGTGAAAGCTACGAGTATCAGGCCTATGTAAAGTCACGTTGCCACGTTTCTCAGTGTGCACGTTATTTCATTGTAAAGTCCCCGTTTCTAGGCCTCAAAAGGGCCCGGACACCAGATTCAGCTCCTGTCTTCTGAGTCCTCGCTGAGGAGCGATACAGCCCCCACCTGTATCCTCGACCCTTCACTTACTTCCTGCCTCACAGTGCCCGGCTCAGCCTGGCTCTGCCTCTGAGTCTGCCAAGAGTATGTTATGATTCTAGTTATCAGTCCAGCCCTCCTTCTCTGCATTCCTAAGCTACTGAATCGCATCAATAGTTTCCGTCATTGTCTAGCCTTTACGTCTCCATGTAAGAGAAATACTGCATTTAATGGTCATTTAATATTCTTCATCACGCACTACATGTAGAATAATGCATGCACCATTCTTAGAGTCTGTTAGCCTTTACCCCGATAACTTTTGGATTCTATCAACATGTTCTCTAAACATCAGATACTAGATACTGTTTAGGCACATGTCGCCCTGACTCTCCAGACTTCAGTCTCTGCTCCTAGCACAGAGTTCATAGCCCCCAGCTTCTCCTAGTAACATGTCATTGTCAGTTTGCGCGCACCATTAGGTTAGAGGTCCCGGCTCCTTAGGTAGCCCCCTCCATGTTTCCGCCCCATTTATGACATATTCTGTTACGTTTGCATCACATGTCTATGTATACGCCCCTGTTACACCCATTTTCACCCTTATCTTTCGCGACTGCTATTGACCACACCCACTGCTCCGCCTACTGTAATTCATTGTAATGTAACTGTTTTAGTATATATATTGGTGCACTGTTATTAAATGTTACGCCTATTCTGATCCTGCCCCCGGCAGCGCTGCCATCCTGTTCCCGTGCAGGTTGTCCTGTTCCTGTCCTTTATGCTGTATTAAACCTGCAAACTCCTACTACCTCGAATCTTGACTCTTATTTATTGAGCTATCTGTTATTGCTATGTCCAGTCAAACCTAGATCCGGTATTATTTATTTATATACCACATAATGGCGCCCGAACAGGGACTTGCCCTTTCCCCACGCGCCGGTGAAGCCACGCCGGCCCCCTGACCCTCTGCAGCCGTGACGGAACCATACCGTGCACGTGCAGATATTTCTGCTTCAAGTATCCCTCAGGCCCACGGAGGAGACGGAGGTGGCGGTCCAGCATCCAGACGAGGCGGTGGAGGAACGCGGCGAGTCCCGACCAGAGCCCAAGCCGAGAGTCCAAGGTCCGAGGTATCCGGAGGCCCACCCGTAACAGAAGTCCGAAGCTCGTCCGTCCGGCGTCGAAGCAGTCCAGTCCAGTCCGAGGCCTTCCGTTCTTGCTGCCCGGTGAGTACCGTTGCTGGGGTAGTATCTAGACAGGGTCAATCTAATTGACTCTGGTCCGTGGGTTGGTGGTACACAGACCCACAAACGAAGTGTCCACTTCGGTGGATGCGGGTCCTGACGTGTCTCTTTATGAGACCGGTAAGTTTCGTACTGTTTCAGCAGTGCATCTAGTTTCTGTTCTAGTCAGTCCTGTTCTCGAGAAAATTCATGTATTCTGTTTTCAGTATTCCAGGTAGTATTCTGTTCGAACTGATATTTTAAATGTTCTTCATGTATTTTAATGTCGTGGTATGAATGTGGAGTAATTATCGTGTTCATCGTGTATTGTATTGTGTCTAGATTAACAGTTCAGTCATGCCGTTATTTTCCAGACTACGTCAGTTAAGAACTAGAAAAGGTCTGTTAGAAGAAGCAGTTCCTGTCCCGCCTAGGGACAGTCCAGGTCATTTTATGTATCAGAAGCATGGCATAAGTGCCATATTATATCTAGATTTATGGGTAGAGTATACCAAACAGTTAGAAGAAAAGTATAGATGGCCTGTATCAGGCACATGGGATGCCGAGTGCATCATGCGAGTAGAAGAAGCATTATGGAAAAAGAAAGCCAGACAGTCACAGAAAGATGCCATCGAGTTATGGCGCAAAGAATCTCATAAAAGAACCGAAAAAGAAATCAGAAAGTCAGAACTAAGTAGAGAATCCTTGGAACGAGCCCAGGAAAGGGAACTAATCGAGATAGGTGAACGAGTTAAAACAGAACAGTCAGACAGACAGAGGCATGCCCTTATTAAGGGTATGTACCCTCTTCTTGCCGAGGGCTTGCCAAAAGCGACCCCGGAGGCATCCAGTAATTTTCCGCTACCACTAGTTCCGACTAAGCTACGTCACAAACCGACCGCAGCTGATATTTTCATCTCGTCCTATTTGGACGACACAGTCCCAGAATATGCGAATCCTGTTCCGCCAGCTCCTGTAAATAATGTAAATCCTGCTCCTCCAGTCACCGGAGTACCTGCTACGGTACCCCCGGTCCAGCCTACATTACAATTTCCCGCCGCGCTAGTACGAAGAGTATCAGTCGGCGATTCCAGTTTAGGGGCCGCAGGAGGAGGTCCTCCTGGTACCCCGCCACCGCACCAACGTAGAACGTTGGCCGAGTTACATGAATGTGCGTTACAGCGTACGCCCAAATTTAAGTCCGTTGCAGAAATCCGACGAGCTCTTACTGAATGCCGCTATGATCCAGTTGCAGGTGACGATAGTACAGTAATATATTCCATCCGTGTAAGACGGGTGACCGGGTATTTAGACACCCTACCAGATATGAAAGGAGATCTAGACCGAATATATCGTTTCATCCGTACAGGGGATGATCCAGAAAGTATTGGCGAAGCCATGTCTCAAAGGAAAGCTGAGATCCAGCTCATGTTATTAAAGTTCCTGATTAATTGTCTAATAAGAGAACAAGATTCCCCGACTAAAGATCAGGCCGAAATGAAAATCCTGACAAGGTGGAGTGATAATATAGCCGAGGGTAAACACAAGACTATCAGTAGTATAGAGAGTATGTACAAGAAAATCCGTAAGGAAATATTAAAGTTACACGAACAACGTGAAGCAGCACAAGTAAGCGAGAAAGAAAATGACTCTTCTACTGAAGAGGTAGAGGACGAGAATCCCGCCAGAATAGCGTATGTAGGAAAATCTAGATTTCCAGACCGACATTCACGTCTAGACTACAAGAAAACTGTTCCTCATCCGGCACCAGAACAAGGTTCTCTAGAACAAGTATTTCAAGCTACCGATCACGTTCTGAAATCACGAATCGGTTATAGCGAGTTAAGTACTATGCATGAACAAGAACTAGTCCAATCAGCGGTCCGATGGATTACTGATTCTACCACTTTTCCAGACGAAATAGTGGCACAAATGTTTCTGAAACTGCCCCCAGCCGAGCAACGACTGGTGGGTATGTATATGATCCAGCACCTCATTACTCTGTATGAGGGTCAACATTCTGATCCAGGTCCGTTACACGATGTCCTGAACGAGTTACTCCAGTATAGATGGAAAGGTTTAGGTACCGATTTAATTAGTGTCATTCTAGAACAGCGCCACAAATATAGAACGTTTTTGAACCCGCATTTTGTTCATGTCTCACCTCCAGAAAGTAAACCCTTTTACATAGACAGACAGAATCCGTTACGAGAAGTACACCCAGTTAGGACAACAGATGGTGAAATGCAACGAGTGTTTGTTTACACTCCGATTACAAAGATGGAACTCTTAGAGATGAAGAAATTAATTCCCTGTCATGACAAAGATCCAGCAGGGTTCCACCGAGAATTAAAAGACATGCTCCGTATGGGAGAATACACGTATCCAGATATAATTAAAATGTTAAAAGTCTTATTGCCCGCAGGGGTATACGAGAAACTCAAGGAAAAAGATTGGGAGGTGGGAGAGAAAAAGATCGATTGGGCAGTTCTAGAAGCTGAAGATAAGGCACGAGTACCAGGTACCGGTCTAGGAGAGAAATGTAAAGAATTACCTGAACTGTTAATACAAGTTTTGCCCAGATTATTAGCAACTAAAAAGGAAGACTGGGATGCAATCTCAGCCTGTAAACAGAAACAAGACGAAGACACTAGTGATTTTTATTCTAGATTCGAGAAATGTTTTAGTATAAACAGTGGCCTCAAGACGAGTAGCGAGTCATACCCTCATCTTTTTGTTACTAAATTAGTCGAGAATTCAAGTCCACAAGTTAAGAATCGAGTTTTGAAAGTCGAAAGTACCTGGCAAGCTAATACCCCGTCCCAGATGTTACAGATGCTTCAGTATCACCAGAATAGAATCAGAGAAGAACAAGATCACGAAAGGAAACGTATGAAAGACACGAAAATGAAAGTACTGGTTGCACAATCTATTCCACAAGACAGTCAAAAGAGGGGTCCGAATCAAGCCAGTCATCCTGCAGCTCCCGTTAAAGGGAACTGCAATTATTGTAAACAGCCAGGTCATTTCATAAACGAGTGTGCAGTTCTGAAACACAATATAGCTACCGGTAAGACTAAAGAAAGACCACGTCCGCCTAGACAAGAACAAGTTTCACAGACTTCTCAGCCACAGAATGCACAACAGACAGTTCCAGCACCGCAGCCTATTGCTGCAACACAGCATGTTACACAGCAGATGTACCAGTATGCGCAGTCCGAGTATCCAGAGTATCAGCCATATTCATGCCTCTCATCGAGATACCTGTAGATCAAGAGGGTCCCTATGTTCATAGTCAAGTATTAGGGAAAGACAGAAAGTTTTTGATTGATACAGGGGCAAGTAGGACCACCATTAGTCACGCCGAAGTTCCAGGGGCTCCGCTCTCAGGCTCTAGAAATGTTTCCCTTGGATTTTCAGGAAAGCCTATTGTAAACGAGATATCTAAGCCAGTTACTCTAGAAGTAGGTCCATTGTCCCGCACTACTGATCTGTTACTTACGAAGTCATGTCCAGAAAATGTATTAGGCATTAAAACACTGAAAGAATTAGGTGCAGTTATTTGCTGTTCCCCAGAGGGAATACGACTGTTCCTACTTGACTTCAAGGGTCACTATGTATTACGAGATTTTGATCCGAGATTGTCTAATGTTCCGCAGCATCTATGGGCGCAAGGTCCAACTGATGTTGGTTATATGCAAATCACACCCCATCGTGTGACTCTCAAGCCAGGTGTAGTGTTACCACGAATCAGACAGTACAGATTGCCACCTGAGGCTGTAGCAGCCTTATCCAAAATTATTGACGAGCTCATCGCTCAAGGAGTAGTTGTAGAAACTGACTCCAATGTATGTAATTCTCCGATCATTCCAGTCATGAAACGTACTGATCCAAATGCACCCCCAGTATATCGATTAGTGATTGACCTTCGGGAACTCAACAAATGTATTATTCCCCAGTACCCAGTTGTCCCAGATATCTCTTCCCTATTGACAGCCATTGATTCTGAAGCCTCATTTTTTTCAGTCATAGACCTCAAGAACGCATTTTTTAGTGTCCCCATTCATCCAGACAGCCAGTTCCTTTTCGGATTTTGTTTAAATGGAAGGAGCTATATGTTCACACGAGCTCCTCAAGGTTTCACAGAAAGTCCTAGTATTTACAGTCAAGCACTTAAGAGACAACTAGACAATATTCACATGCCAACTGACACTGCCCTGCTCCAGTATGTCGATGATCTACTGATCACAGCCCGTTCTGAACGTGCTTGCGAGCGAGCATCACTTACAGTCTTGTATTTCCTTGCAGAGATGGGGCACAAGGTGTCCCCTTCGAAGCTTCAATTCTGTGTCCAGCAAGTGATCTATTTAGGCCACTTACTGTCCAAGAGGGGTAGGCAGTTGACACCTGACCGTATCCAGTTAATAGCGAGTCTTCCTCAGCCCAAGACCCAGAAGGAGGTACGTGCTTTTATTGGCCTCACTTCTTACTGCAGACAATGGATTCCTCAGTATGCATTTCTAGCTAAACCACTGATACAGTTAACGACACAGGAGGCAGCCGTATCGACTGTCCTCCCTTGGACATCTGAACATACACTTAGTTTTAATGAGTTAAAGAAAGCTCTATGCCAAGCTCCAGTTCTAGCTACACCGAACTACAGTAAGCCTTTTACACTTTTCGTCACAGAACGCGAAGGTACAGCATTATCTGTTCTCACACAAGATCAAGCAGGACAATACAAGCCCTGTGCTTATTTTTCGAGCACATTAGATCCAGTAGCCCAGGCTCTGCCTGCGTGCCTCAAGTCAGTTGCAGCCACAGCACTAGCTATCAGACAAAGTGATTCCATAGTATTAGGACATTCCTTGACAGTACAAGTTCCACACTCCGTGGAAGTTCTTTTAAACCGAACACAGACTCAGCACTTGACAATTGCACGTTTAACAGGTTATGAACTGACACTGTTCCAGCCACACATAGAAATCAGACGCTGCAACGTTCTAAATCCTGCTACACTGTTACCGTCAGTTAATTCAAATCCTGCCACACACGACTGTGTGGAAGTAGTTAACATTATGACTAAGCCAAGACAAGACTTGTCAGATATTCCATTACCAGATCCCGACCTGACACTTTATGTGGATGGTTCATGTATGAGAACAAGTACAGGAGAACTAGTAGCCGCGTATGCAGTGACTACTGACACTGAAGTTATTGAAACACACCGTATTGACACCCTGTCTGCTCAAGCAGCAGAGCTAGTTGCTCTGACTCAAGCCTGCATACACGCCAAGAACCTGAAAGTTAATGTTTACACAGATTCACGTTACGCATTTGAAGTCGTACACGACTTCGGAGTGCTCTGGCAGGAGAGAGGTTTCATGACTTCTCATGGAACCAAGATTCAGCATGGTCTCCTTATTCAAGCTCTGTTAGATGCCATACACTTACCGACATCTATTGCTATCATGAAATGCAAAGCACATACGAAAGTTACTGACATTATTTCTCAAGGTAATGATCTAGCAGATCGCACAGCCAAGCTTACAGCACAGACTCCAGACATTTCAGTTAATCCAACACAGACACCTACTCCAGATCCGACTACCTGTATGACAGTTAAGGACCCCACTCAAGATGTCATAGATATCCAGTTACATGCTACTCCCGAGGAAATCAAGAAATGGTCCGAACAAGGAGGGGTCCAGACAGATCAGGGATGGGTAACGAAGGGTAAAGCCACATGGTTTCTCCCCAACTCTATGGTTCAAGTCATTATCAATACCGCACATAGTCCAGCACATTTAGGAGAAAAAGCTATGTTAGACAGTATCCAGAACATTTGGTTCAACAAGCATTTACGAGCTGCAGCCAAGCAGAAAGTCCGTACCTGTATGATATGTTGCCAGTTTAATCCAGGTAAAAGTGTCCCGGTGGAACAAGGTGGATTCCAGCCCCCTGACCACCCTTTTGAAGTCCTCCAGATGGATTATATTCAGATGGAGCGATGTCGAGGTTTCAAGTATGTCCTTGTAGTTGTATGTGCTTTGTCCAGGTGGACAGAAGCATATCCAGTCCCAGATTACACAGCCGCGACCACTGCCAAGCAGTTGGTTCGTGAATTCTTCCCCCGCTACGGACTCCCTAGAGTCGTATATTCTGATAACGGCCAGCCATTCTCATCTGAGCTCATGAAACATATTTCCCTGTTGTTAGGGTACCAGTGGAAGTTCCATTGTGTACGCCATCCAGAAGCAGCCGGTCTCGTAGAGAGACATAATCAGACCCTGAAAATCCGAATTGCAAAAGTATGTAAAGAGAAAGGTGTGGACTGGCTAGTAGCTCTGCCAGTTGCCCTATTTTATATGCGCATGGTCGCACATTCCAGATCAGGTCTGTCCCCTTATGAGGTCGTATTCGGCCGCCCGCCTAACATGTGGGGTACACCTAGACCTCGAAGTATTACCGATGTTTCAAGTAATATGCTGACAGATTACCTAGCTTCCTTGATGTCTGCCCTCAACTCTTGTCGTTCACAGGTTGCTGCCGCATTTCCAGACAATACCGAGGTGGCACCGCATGAAATCGTTCCCGGATCCATGGTTCTGGTCAGGAATTTTGATCGTTCAAGTCCGCTGGAGCCTCGCTGGAAGGAACCCCGACAGGTCCTCCTGGCCACCCGTACTGCCGTCAAGCTGGAAGGCAGGAAGGGCTGGGTCCACTTGTCACATGTGAAAAGATTTTTTGGATTGAAACCTGTTTCAAAGAACATTTCCGAGGATTCTAAAGACTGCCAAAGTACTATTCTTAAGGACTGTCCCGCAAAAGACATTGCTACGAACCCTTCCCTGTTAGAGAAAACTCCGCAACAGGAGTATAAGCTTAAACTAAGGTCTAGTAAAATAAGTCAGCCAGTTTGATTGTCTAAGTCCTCCCCTAGGTGAAACGGTTAGACCGGTTTCTGACATGTATATAATAGACCCCCACAGAGAGAGAGTTAGTGAGAACTCTAGAAGTTGCACTATTATTTTATGTTTTCTGCTATATTTTAGCATTATGATTTCCTGCACCAGTTATGCATTTTATTTGTGTTTTTCAGTTTCTCATGTAAATAAGTCTGCCAATGTTACAGTAGAGCACACGTTTAGTGATCTGCCTCCTCATGAACTCTCATATCGTCTTGCTATGCGTAATAACTCTTTTGTCCGCATGTTACATTATTCACACCAGACCAGCAATGCCACTAATTGTTGGGTGTGTGGTCGACTCCCCCCTTTCCAGACACCGAAGGGAGTTCTGCCACTCTTTCCTTATCCATTTTCACATAATGGTTCGTGTGGAGCATGGTCCACGTTAACGTCATCCTCAACAGATATGTCTTTTCTGAACAGTACATGTTTTCCAGGCAAGCAAGGTCTTCCCCACAGAACAGGGTTAGATCTAGAAAATGAAGTTTATAATTTGGGTAATTATTCTTCGAATTTCATGGTCCTGAATGTTCAGTCTGATTCTACTCCAGACTTACCTGCTATTTCAGTACTACCAGTCAAAGGTGAATTATGCGTCCGAAATAATGGTTCCGTACATGTAGGTCATAGTGATTGTACTACTATCGTCAAGTATAGTGACAGTGGGAAATCTATTTTCAAAGCTTCACGTCATTCTTATTTTGTTTGTGGTCAGACCGCATATGTTCGTCTGCCCCTTGATTGGGATGGTACATGTTACATTGCCTTCCTACTGCCACCAGTTTTTCTAGCCCCACCTGATTACCATAGGAATTCCCACCTAGTACATACTAGACACAAGAGAAATTTCCCGATTGTCGATTATACTGAAACTGCTCTAGAGCAATACATAGATATCAATAAAGGTGTCTTCCCCTACTTAGGTACTGTCATGAATAGTAAACTGATACGTAGATTAACCAGAATCCTTGAAGCAGTAGTGATTGAGACTACTTCTGCTCTAAGTAACTTAACCGAAGAGCAATCCTTTATGAGAATTGTCGTGCTCCAGAATCGTCTCGTCCTTGACGTCATACTGGCCGATAGGGGCGGGGCATGTAGAGTCATCGGATCTAGTTGCTGCATTTTCATTCCTAATAACGCGCCGTCTGTTTATTCAGCTATTACCAGACTCCATAAAATTGCCCATATGTTACACCAAGATCCAGGCACCTGGACATGGTCCGGTTGGTTCTGGAATATAATTTCCGCCTGGGGATGGAAAGTATTGTCATTTCTGGGTATTACAGTAGCGATCATATTCAGTTGCTGCCTCTGTTTACAATGTGGCCCTGCGATTTGCGACATTTGTGCTACATCTTGTATTCCTAGTCCCGAGTCCCGTCCTAAATCCAGTTCCAAGAAAATTCGAGACGAGCAAATGATACTGTATGAAATGATAGATGGTATCATGAATATTGATGTTTCCTGATGGAAACGTAGTGACAAGGAGGGAATGTGGAAAAGTAAATTTTGCCGTGTTCTGTGTCCCTACGTGTCCTCCATCTTATGTTATGTGTGCATGATTAAATATGCATATGTATCCCCCATGTTTGATTAAAGACGCAATTACAGTTGTGTCCATCTCTAGTATGCCAGTTTCCAGTTCTCGTGAAAGCTACGAGTATCAGGCCTATGTAAAGTCACGTTGCCACGTTTCTCAGTGTGCACGTTATTTCATTGTAAAGTCCCCGTTTCTAGGCCTCAAAAGGGCCCGGACACCAGATTCAGCTCCTGTCTTCTGAGTCCTCGCTGAGGAGCGATACAGCCCCCACCTGTATCCTCGACCCTTCACTTACTTCCTGCCTCACAGTGCCCGGCTCAGCCTGGCTCTGCCTCTGAGTCTGCCAAGAGTATGTTATGATTCTAGTTATCAGTCCAGCCCTCCTTCTCTGCATTCCTAAGCTACTGAATCGCATCAATAGTTTCCGTCATTGTCTAGCCTTTACGTCTCCATGTAAGAGAAATACTGCATTTAATGGTCATTTAATATTCTTCATCACGCACTACATGTAGAATAATGCATGCACCATTCTTAGAGTCTGTTAGCCTTTACCCCGATAACTTTTGGATTCTATCAACATGTTCTCTAAACATCAGATACTAGATACTGTTTAGGCACATGTCGCCCTGACTCTCCAGACTTCAGTCTCTGCTCCTAGCACAGAGTTCATAGCCCCCAGCTTCTCCTAGTAACACGTCATTGTCAGTTTGCGCGCACCATTAGGTTAGAGGTCCCGGCTCCTTAGGTAGCCCCCTCCATGTTTCCGCCCCATTTATGACATATTCTGTTACGTTTGCATCACATGTCTATGTATACGCCCCTGTTACACCCATTTTCACCCTTATCTTTCGCGACTGCTATTGACCACACCCACTGCTCCGCCTACTGTAATTCATTGTAATGTAACTGTTTTAGTATATATATTGGTGCACTGTTATTAAATGTTACGCCTATTCTGATCCTGCCCCCGGCAGCGCTGCCATCCTGTTCCCGTGCAGGTTGTCCTGTTCCTGTCCTTTATGCTGTATTAAACCTGCAAACTCCTACTACCTCGAATCTTGACTCTTATTTATTGAGCTATCTGTTATTGCTATGTCCAGTCAAACCTAGATCCGGTATTATTTATTTATATACCACAAATGGGTGAATGATTGACGGCTGAATAGCTTCTCATCCTAGAGGGCCTTTGAACTTTTTGGGCGCTCGTGCTATCCAGCTGCTGAGATGGGTGTGGAAGAGAAATGTCACTTTTAAGCTACAGCTCTTTGATATTACCTCAAGTTACCACCTCTGGCGTTTTCACTGTGACCATAGCAGGAGCGGTTTTGGGCAATTCACAATGTGAAGGTCTCTCTACAACACTGCACTGATTTCCAGGCCAATCAAGAATTGGAATCAAATAGCAGACCACTGTGCATTAGGTACTGCAATAACAACCCAAAGCAACCTGAAATGGGTGAAAGTGTACAAATTAAATTTGTAACCAAGGATTCAGTTTTAAGTCCTCAGTGGAGGTACCGCTAGTGCTTAGTTTTTCTTAGTGGGTGTCTCCCATCGTCTCTGCTACGTACACCCTCTTCAACCACTGGCACCTTGGGTGAATAGGAAGGGGGTTCACCTCCAGAGAAAAAAATTATATAAACAGTGCAAAATGATTTCTTTTACAGCTCAATTTCAACAAATGGACTACAAATCCAGAAGTTCTCAATTGGCACCAATGCAATATTTCTATGTGTGTGTGGTGTTTCAGGCACACCTTACTCTCCCATGCATTTTAAAGGTTTACTAACCCTAAAACGGTTTTGCATTGGAAAAATGGTGGGACCGTTATGTTTGTCTTCATAACTTCCACAAAACCATACTTATTAATGGCAGTCAAAAAAATCTGATTACATAATTTCAGATGGCCTATCATTTATCAAAATGTATAAAGCATCTTTCTACACTTGGCTTTTCGTTCTCGTTTGATAACTTTATTTCGGTCGCAACGGACCATAAAAGTACATAATATAATACAGACATTACAAATAAGAAAATAATAAATAAATATGTACTCTGCTAAAAGTAGGATAAAAAAATGCAAATGTATACAAATTTGGGTAATAGCTCAATATAAAAAAATTAAGACCTGATTAAACATTAAGGACATTATTGAACAGAAAACATGGATTTCATTTTCTAAATGGTGTTCACAGAGCGGGCAGTCCGTACTCTTGTTGCTGTCCCATTTGCAAGTAAACACTCGGAGCGGAATCTGAATTGCATATATAGTTCTCTCGCGGTTTCAGGGTATATCAAATCCATAAATTCTTCCCTTAAGTAATCTGTTTT